>NC_053024.1:282002488-282715075 GCF_003073215.2 Triticum urartu | reverse complement strand
GGGCAAAGTTGGGCCTCTCCCGCTTTGGAGAGAAGACACATGGCGTCGTGGACCACCGGTCTCGCACCGCCACTAGTGCCGAGGCCACCACACCTCACCGCATCCCTTGATCCTTGTCCATCGCAAGATACTCCAACATCCGTTAGTCAAAACCCCTCGAGAACCCCAGGCTTGGCCCCTGCTAAGGCGTCAGGCAGGGGGGTCTCTAAGTAAGCACCCTCGTTCAGAAAGGATGTTGCTCTCACCAAAGCTCCAGGGGATTCTTGCTCCCTTGGGGGTTCCTCGATCCCAAGACCGCACTTGGGCAGAGCGACCACCGGTGGGGAGGGCAACGCCCCGGGAGTTGGGGCCACGGCTGTAACGTTTAGGCTCGGCTGCTAATCATAAACCTTTGTGCGGCCTTCGAGAAGAGCAAACCAAAACAAAGGCGCCAAAGAAACTCACATGTCAGATCTAGGAATCCAGTTCACCAGCCTAGCCCACCTAGCGGCTGAAGGCGGCAATCGGACAAAGCCGCCAAAGGGACGAAACCACTTCACTTTGATCGCCAAAGAACACGAACGTGGCTCCCCACCAGCCAAGGGACCAAGAAAGGGGCCCCTTCCATTCCCACTGGCCATCAAAGAGAGCCAGAGGAGTCTGGACAAAGAGGAAACGAACAAACCATAAAGGAATTTGTCGTGGGAGTAAGTCTGACAGTAAGGATAGGGGATACGAAGGATGAAGCAAGGCCCTAACTACGGCGAGGTTGTACACACGAGTTTTATGAATTCAAGCCCCTCTCGGAGGAGGTAACAACCCTACGTCTCGGTGCCCGGAGGCTTGTCGACTGGAATGTGTGTGTGAGTTACAGGGGGTGCGAACCCTTGTGCCAGAGGAGGGGGGTGGCTTATATAGAGTGCGCCATACCCCTCCAGCCCTCAGTTACACAGGGTTCAATGTAAGTTAAGACAGAGGCGTTACTGGTAACGCCTGCTATAATGACCATTAATGACCTTTAAGACTACGGAGTGAACGCCTGACCGTTGCCATCCTGAGGTGGCTTTAGATCTTCTGTACTCCGGGTGATTCTTCGTACGGTCGAGTGACTCTATCTTGGTCGAGTGGAATTGGGGTATCCGAGTGGAATAGTTGGTCGAGTGGCTTGCACTCCAAGGTGATTTCAGTCGGTATCTTCTGTTGTACTTCAAATGTCTTTGACTCTAGGGCAATGTCCTTGGGTAGGGCGTCTAGGTCAAGCCTATGACACTACCCTAAGTACATGGCATCGTCATTAGCCCCCGAATGAATTGAGGTCCGAGTGAAGTAAGGTTGAAGCTGTTTCCGATTCGATTCTATGCTTCGGGGGCATTTCATCGGAGTCTGGAAATCGTACTGGAACTTTAACCTTGCGTCAGTCGCCTCGATCGATTATGTGGTCGTCGAGTGAATTACGTCGTAAATCTTCGAGTGACTTAGAGTGTGAAATCTTCGGCGCGGTTGATTGCCCTGCGGTTCCTGGATCTCACGGGATTCGAAATTTTGGAGAAGCACGCGGGACGGAGCGCGGCACAGTAAGCGGAACAGATAGACAGAGGCGCCTCAATTTCCGCGCCATCTTTTTCGCCACGTATCAGGCGAGCGTCTGCTGCGGGATGTGATAAGATCTCTTGGGCCCACCGATCAGCCACTCGGAAGCAGCCCCATAAAGAGTGCTTGGGCCGATGCAATGCACAGTGCTCCTCATTCGGTCCTCTTCTCCTCTGCTTCTCCACCGCGCATCTCCCCGCTCTCGACGTTCCGCCTAGTCCGCGTGCACGCCACCACCATGGGGAAAGACAAGACCGCGGCACTGGAGCGCGCGAAGGTGTCGGCGGCGGCGAAAGGCAAAAAGACTGCTCGGGGGTCGTCGTCGCGGTCCGGTCTGCCGCCTGGTTGGATCCAGGGGGACTGGATCCGCTCCACCGTCGTGCAGGAAGATTTGAAGAGGCTCGCCGAGGACGGCATGATTGCTGACAAATCTTGGAGGCTGCCGGAGGGGGAATCCGAGCCCCAGCCGCGCGAGGGTGAGCGTGTCCTCCTCACCACACACGTCGATCGAGGTTTTTCCTTTCCCCCGCATCCGTTCTTTCGGGGTTTCTTGAACTTTTTCGGTGTCCAGATTCACCATTCCCCCCCCCCACCCCCAACTCCATCACATATCTCACTGCGTACATCTCTTTGTGCGAAAACTTTTTGGGCTGCCAACCACATTGGGATCTCTTCAAACACATCTTTACTTGTCGTTCTCTTCACTCGGAGTGTTTTTTGAAACTTAGACGAATACGGGATCGCAGCTAAGCCCCCGAGTGAGAGAGTTGCTCTTCACTCGGAGTATTTTTTGTAACTTAGGCGAGTGCGGGATCGCAGCTAAGCCCCCGAGTGAGAGGGTTGCTCTTTACTCGGAATATTTTTTGTAACTTAGACGAGTGCGGGATCGCAGCTAAGCCCCCGAGTGAGAGGGTTGCTCTTCACTCGAAGTGTTTTTTGAAACTTCACGAGTGCGGGTCGCAGCTAAGCCCCCGAGTGAGAGGGTTGCTCTTCACTCGGAGTGTTTTTTGAAACTTAGGCGAATACGGGATCGCACTAAGCCCCCGAGTGAGAGGGTTGCTCTTCACTCGAAGTGTTTTTTGAAACTTAGACGAATACGGGATCGCAGCTAAGCCCCCGAGTGAGAGGGTTGCCCTTCACTCGGAGTGTTTTTTGAAACTTAGGCGAATACGGGATCGCAGCTAAGCCCCCGAGTGAGAGAGTTGCTCTTCACTCAGAGTGTTTTTGAAACTTAGGCGAATCGGGTTCGCGGCTAAGCTACCCACTGGGGGATTTGAACACACATGTTTATGTGAAAACAATCATTTAAGATATTGCAAAAATCATGTCTTAGATAAGCATACTGAAGGATTCTTATTACAACTCGTCGATCCGAGTGTTTAGGTATAAAAACGGCGAAGCAGGTCCGCATTTCACGAGCATGGCTCGTCTTCTTTCTTGGCTACGTTGTAGAGGTGATACGCCCGTTGTGGAGCACCTTGGTGATGATAAAGGACCCTTCCCGGGCCGGAGCGAGCTTGTGAGGTCGTTTCTGGTGCACTCGGAGCACAAGGTCTCCTTCCTAAAACACTCGACCTCTGATATTTCGGACATGGAATCGACGTAGGTCTTGCTGATAGATGGTCGACCGGATCAGAGCCATCTCTCGTTCTTCTAGGAGATCAACTGCGTCCTGGCGTGCCTGTTCTGCTTCAGCTTCAGATAAGAGTTACACTCGGGGAGCATTGTGTAACAAATCACTCGGAAGCACAGCTTCAACGCCATATACCATGAAGAAAGGGGTTCTATCAGTCGACCGATTAGGAGTCATTCTCAATCCCCACAAGACAGACGACAACTCAGTCACCCAAGCTCCAGCCGCATGCTTGAGGTCGCGCGTCAATCAAGGTTTCAGTCCTTGAAGGATCAAGCCATTCGCTCTTTCAGCCTGTCCATTCGACTGCGGATGCGCAACGGATGCGTAATCGACCCGAGTGCCTTGGGAAGCGCAGAATGCTCTGAACTCATCAGAAGTTGGACCCGTTATCTGTGATAATGCTGTGAGGAACTCCATATTGGAATATCAGCTCTCTGATGAAGCTAATGGCAGTGCTTGAATCAAGATTCTTGATAGGCTTGGCTTCGATCCACTTGGTGAACTTGTCGACTGCTACGAGCAAATGAGTGAAACCACTTCTGCCAGTCTTCAAAGGTCCAACCATGTCCAACCCCCAAACTGCAAAAGGCCAGACGAGTGGAATAGTCTTCAAGGCAGATGCAGGCTTGTGAGACATGTTTGAGTAAAACTGGCAGCCTTCGCACTTGTCGACTATATCTTGAGCCATCTCATTTGCTCGCGGCCAGTAGAATCTCGCTCGGTATGCTTTGGCCACGATGGTCCGAGAGGACGCGTGGTGACCGCGGGTCCCCGAGTGGATCTCATTTAAGATCAGTCGACCTTCTGGAGAGATGCAACGCTGAGCTACTCCAGTAACACTTTCTCTGTAAAGCTGTCCACTTATCACCGTGAAGGCTTTGGATCTGCAGACAATCTGGCGGGCCTCATCTTCATCCTCTGGGAGCTCCTGCCTGAGCAGATATGCAATATATGGCACCGTCCAGTCGGGAGTGATCACTAAAACCTCCATGATCAAGTCGATTACTGCTGGAAATTCAATCTCAGTCAGATTGCTTGAACTTATCGGTTGCGGGTGCTCCTCTGTAAAAGGATCTTGAACTGATGGGGTATGGAGATGCTCTAAGAACACATTACTGGGAATAGGCTTCCGAGTGGAGCCTATCTTCGCCAGATCATCAGCTGCTTGATTCTTGAGTCGGGGTATATGGTGGAGCTCCAACCGTTCAAACTTCTCTAATTTTCTCACTGATTGCAGTAACCAATCATGGCAGGGCTCCTGATGTCCCACTCCTTCATTACTTGATTGACCACCAAATCTGAGTCGTCGTAGATCATCAGGCGACGGACGCCGAGTGAGATGGCCATACGCAACCCATATATAAGTGCCTCATACTCAGCTTCATTGTGTGAAGAGTCGAAGTGAATCTGGAGGACATAACTGAGCTTATCGCCTCTTGGGGACACCAGGACCACTCCAGCACCAGATCCGTTCAACATCTTGGACCCATCAAAGAACATAGTCCAATATTCCAAGTGAACTTGAGTCGGCTGCTGCTGCTCGATCCACTCCGCCAGAAAATCTGCTATTGCCTGAGACTTGATTGCTTTCTTTGCTTCAAACTTGATATCCAAAGGAAGGAGTTCAATCGCCCACTTGGCCACTCGACGGTTGCATCTCGATTGTTCAGAATTTCTGATAGTGGGGCGTCGATGACGACTGAAACCGAGTGGTCTGCGAAGTAATGTACAACTTTCTTCGTGGTCAAATAAATCCCGTAAACAAGCTTCTGGTAATGTGGATACCTTTGCTTGGACGAAGTCAAGACTTAAGAGATATAGTACACTATGCGTTGAACTTTGTAGGCTTTGCCTTCTTCTTCCCGCTCGACGGTGAGCACTGTGCTGACAACTTGTCCAATGGCTGCGATATATAACAATAGAGACTCTTTGCTGACTGGGGCAGCAAGCACCGGCTGAGTGGAAAGCAGGACTTTGAGCTCTACAACCGTTGCTTCGGCTTCGGGAGTCCACTCGAACTTGTCAGACTTCTTCATCAGTCGGTAAAGAAGCAATGCCTTTTCACCGGGACGAGAAATGAATCGGCTCAATGCAGCCAAACAACCAGTAAGCTTCTGAATATCATGCACACGCACAGGGCGTTTCATTCGAAGAATTGCTCTAATCTTTTCTGGGTTTGCGTCGATCCCTCGTTCGAAAACGAGGAAACCGAGTAGCTTTCCACCTGATACTCCGAATGTGCACTTCGACGGATTGAGCTTGATATCATATCTTCTTAGGTTGGCAAATGTTTCAGCGAGGTCAGTCAGCAGGTCGGAACCTTTACGTGACTTGACCATGATATCATCCATGTATGCTTCCACGTTCCGACTGATTTGAGTGAGCAGGCACTTCTGAATCATGTGCATGAACGTGACTCCAGCATTCTTAAGGCCGAAGGGCATGGTAATATAACAAAAGCACCCGAACGGGGTGATGAAGGCCGTTTTTATCTCATCGGGTCCATACAGTCGGATCTGATGATACCCGGAATACACATCCAAAAAGGATAAACGCTCACACCCCGCAGTTGAGTCGACAATCTGGTCGGTGCGAGGGAGAGGGAAGTGATCTTTCGGGCAGGCCCGATTGATGTGCTTGAAATCGATACACATACGAAGTGAATCATTTTTCTTGTACCATGACGACATTGGCGAGCCACTCGGAGTGGTACATCTCGCGGATGAACTCAGCTGCCAACAGCCGAGCCACCTCTTCGCCAATTGCCTTTCTCTTCTCCACGGCGGACCAACGGAGGTGTTCCTTGACAAGTTTTGCTTCCGGGTCGACACGCAAACGGTGCTTAGCCAGTCCCCTGGGTACACCCGCCATGTCAGATGGTTTCCATGCGAAGATGTCCCAGTTCGCACGGAGGAACTGGATGAGCGCTTCTTCCTATTTACTGTCGAGTATTGTTGAGATGTGAGTCAGGGCAGCATTGGGGTCTTCCGGGTAAATGTGGACGGGCTTTGTTTCTTCGGCCGACTGAAATGCGGACTCTGAAGCAGGCTTCTTAGCTCGCAACAAATCACTCGGATTTGCATTTTTCTTATATTCTTCCATCTCTACTGCTGCCATCTGCTCGTCGGCAATCTTTGAGCCTTTCTGAAAACATTCCTCTGCTCTCTGCCGATTCCCTGTGACCGTGATCACTCCTCTGGACCCTGGCATCTTCAACTTAACGAGTCATGAAACGAGCATATGCGGTTTGCACGGTCGAGTCATGAAACGAGCATATGCGGTTCTGCCCAGAATTGCACGATATGCACTGTGGAAATCTACCACCTCAAACATCAACTTCTCCTTGCGATAGTTCTTTGAATCACCGAAAACCACATCAAGGATGCTCTGACCGAGTGAATCTGCTTTATTTCCTAGGATGACTCCGTGGAATCGCATGTTGCTCTCACTGAGCTTGAACATCGGAATGCCCATCCCTCAGAGGGTCTCAGCATACAGAATGTTCAATCCACTGCCACCATCCATTAGAACCTTGGTTAGTCGGGTACCCCCAACGACTGGGTCGACCACCAACGCTTGCCGCCCGGGGTAGCAACATGCGCTGGGTGATTGGACTGGTCGAATGTAATGGGAGTTTTTGACCATTTCAAATACGTCGTGGCTGCCGGAGCAACCATGTTCACTTCTCTGTTAATGACTTTCAGTCGACTTTTGCTCTCTAAGTCAGCAAAAATTACCAAAGTAGCATTCACATTGGGGTAATCATCATCTTCCTCTTTCTCTTCTTCCTTATCAGAGTCCTTCTCTGGGGGCTGACCCTCTCTGAACTGCTGAATCAGGAGCCGACACTGTCGAGTGGTATGCTTGGGTAGAATCAAGTTACCCTCTTCATCTTTTTTCGTGTGTATGTGACATGGTAAATCGAGGATGTCGTTACCGGCCTGATCCTTCACCTTCTTGGGCACCCACGGCTCCTTAGGTTTTCCTTCGAATTTTCCTTGATTCAGAACCGCAGCCTCGGCAGGACCTGCAACTTCAGCCTTACGCTTCTGCTTCCGACTGGAATTTCCACTTCAGTGTCTTGGGCAACTGGTTTTCCCTTGCCACTGCGGAGTCGGTCTTCCTCTTCGCCGTTAGCATACCGAGTGGCTATTTCCATCATTCGGGCCAGAGACATGTCTTCGGACCGACCGAATTTCAGGTTGAGCTCTCTATACAGGACACCCTCTTTGAAAGCGCAAACTGTCTGGTGCTCTGACACATTATCTACAGTGTGATGAAGGGTAGTCCATCTCTGGATGAAGTCTCTCAAAGTCTCATTCTGCTTCTGAACACAGTGATGCAATTCAATCAGCCCAGCAGGTCGCTTGCAGGTGCCCTCGAATGTTTTGATAAACACAGTGCTAACTCTTCCCAACAAAAGATACTTCCAGGGGCCAACTGATTCAACCAAGCTCTGGCCGAACCCTCAAGCATCAAGGGGAGGTGCTTCATGGCTACATCATCGTTGCCTCCACCAATCTGCACTGCCACTCGGTAATCTTCTAGCCATGTGCCGGGCTTCGACTCACCGGTGAACTTACTCACGCCTGTCGCCAACCTGAAGTTGGGGGGAATCTCAGCAGCTCGGATGGCTCTGCTGAAACATTCGGGTCCAGAAACAAATGCTCTGCTTCCAATCAGACGGTCTCTGTCTTGTCCCTCTTTGTGTGCCTGGCCCTTGTCGTCCAAACCTTGTATGAGGAGTGATCTCGCATCAAACCCAGGCTCTCTTGGATCGACTGGAGCCCTCCGCTCATCACCATACAAACGCCTGTCATCATACCGCCGGGGCGCGTACGATCCGCCCTTCGAAGGGGGCGAAGGCACTCGAGGGTGGTCATCATGGGCATATCGATGATCATACTGTTCGTGGCCTCGCCCCAGGTACTGGTCCTGGCGGCGACCACGATCGTCATGCCGCGGAGGCGATTTTGGGTGATGCGCCGGCTAAACTGTGTCTACAACCATGGACCTACTATGGATCCTATTGCGCGACTGAGAAACGGCTGAGTTTTGTTCCCCCACTGCCCAAAGCAGTGCTCGGATCTGCATCAAACCTTTGCCAGCTTCTGAACGAGATGCCTGAATTGATTCGGCTATACGTGTCGCAGATGTAAGATTTTGGATCTAAGTGCGGTATACCTGAGGTTCAGGCGGAAACAACTACCGCGGCCGTTGACTGTATTCAAGGATCTGTCGACAAGCACGTTCGTCGAGTGAGTGTTGGAGATTTTCCAGACGCGCGCGCTCAGCTAAAGTAGCCAGGCGCGCAGCCTCCAAGGCCCAAGCCTCAGAGGTCTCTCCAATGATGGGGGTGTGGAGTGCCTCCACATTGCGACGGTGCAGCTCTTCCCTTTGCTTTGAAGTCAGAGCTTCGGGGTGATATTCATCATGACCATGCGACGGGCCGCCATCGCCGCCGTCGCCGCGACGGAACCCAGGCGGGCTGCGAGGCGAGTCGACCATGAGGACTTCCGCCACAGGGTCGCTGCTTCCGCACTCGGAAAGAGTGTCCGCGGAACCAGTCAACAGGTCGAATGGTCTATAGAGGGATTCGTCGGGCTCGATAGCCGCAACTTGAGGGGTGGCCGACTGGCGAGCCACCGCGTGCTTTACCCACCGCTGGAGCCGCGACCGACTGAATCGCTTGCGGGGGCGTACAACGAGGAAAGTGGATGCCGCGGGAGCCGACCGATACTGGGTCGACGGCTGCCGCAGGAGGACGCCGCAAGCACTCGCCCGGAAATGCGCCGTCCCGCGGATGGGAAGGTCCTCGACGTCGAAGGGGGTTCTTGGAACCAGGCGGAGTCATCGGCGATGAAGAAGAGCGCGCCAAGACGGATCTCATGGCCCAAAGCCAAACCACCGCCGAAACCATGTTGATGGAGATCGAAAAAACCGCAACCTCACCGGAAGTCGCTAAGACGCCGGCCCCACGGTGGGCACCAACTGTCGTCGGAATAAGTCTGACAGTAAGGATAGGGGGTACGAAGGAGGAGGCAAGGGCCTAACTACGGCGAGGTTGTACACACGAGTTTTACGAGTTCATGCCCCTCTCAGAGGAGGTAACAGCCCTACGTCTCGGTGCCCGCGGGCTTGTCGACTGAAATGTGTGAGTTACAAGGGGGTGCGAACCCTTGTGCCAGAGGAGGGGGGTGGCTTATATAGAGTGCGCCAGACCCCTCCAGCCCTCAGTTACACAGGGTTCAATGTAAGTTAAGACAGAGGCATTACTGGTAACGCCTGCTATAGTGACCATTAATGACCTTTAAGACTACGGAGTGAACGCCTGACCGTTGCCATCCTGAGGTGGCTTTAGATCTTCTGTACTCCGAGTGATTCTTCGTATGATCGAGTCACTCTATCTTGGTCGAGTGGAATTGGGGTATCCAAGTGGAATAGTTGGTCGAGTGGCTTGCACTCCAAGGTGATTTCAGTCGGTATCTTCTGTTGTACTTCAAATGTCTGACTCTAGGGCAATGTCCTTGGGTAGGGCGTCTAGGTCAGGCCTATGACCCTACCCTAAGTACATGGCATCGTCAGAGGTGCCTGTTAAAGACGGAGCACAAAAAAGGTTTGGTGCAGCGGCAAACGAAAGGTCGAGTGACACGCCCCCTGTTACCTTATATGACAATCCATAGTTACCGGATTCGGGGTTCACTCCATTCACGATTCGGGTTCGAGATTCGCGATTCGGTAGTGCCTAAGAATCAAGTTCAGTGGGGGGTATACAGCTCTAGTTCATGAATCGGGTGACCGGTTCGTGAATTCGATGATACCGATTCATGATTAAGAGCACTCCAATTCGTGAATAGTATTTTCACAAAGAACAAAAGGAAGTTTTGCAAAAAAAAAGAAAGTTGAATAGTTAAAGACCAGATAATGGACTTGGAAAATGACATTGCATTGTTGACTCTTCGCCCATAGAAAGCTCTTAATGAGTGCTCTAATCAATGGCACAAATATCAAAATCTGATTAGAAGATGAATGGAGAGAAAGTTCCCACCATAGATTTCGCTTGGAGGACGTACTGGTTAGTCTCATTCAAACCAGATTCATTCTTCTAAAAAAATCCAAACTAGACTCATTGTCTTCTGCAGGAAGCCCGAGCTATTCCCCAACTCCACCCCGTGTGTTCTCCAAATCCAGAGCTCCTAAATCCGGATAGCCAGCAGAGTAGAGAGACACAACGCCTTACCAATGATGGAGGTGATGAGCGCGCAAAAAAGAAGGTGTTGCTCGACGGAAGTGATGCGAAAGATGAACATTCACTTTAATGCGTAAACTTGAAAAATACGCCGAACTAATTCTAAAACATGGCACGGAGGGGGAAATGGTGGAGGCCGCGTTCTTCTTCAATGACCGTAAAATGGTGGACTCCTCCAAGCTTCGGGCCACCGTTCGCGTCTTCTTCAACGACCTAGGCTACGACCACAAGATCGCACCCGAGCCGCCCAACCATGTGGGATGCCCTCGTTATTTGGATGATGGCCACTACGGGGGCGGCACAGGAGGGTATGATGACTATCACGGCCAGCACCACCACCACTCGCACCACTCCAACTTGGACGACAATGAGACCTCAAACCGCAGCTGCTCCCCCTCACACAAGCCTTCGGATCCGGCCTTGGGCCGTGGTGGCACGGTGGTTAGGCAGACCCCTGATGCGCTGCCAGTCCACCCACCCGTCTCCAGTCACATCCGCCGATCCAATGGACCCAGTGCTCTCCCCGGCCAGCGGTGGTTCCCCGTTGCTCTCGGCGAAGGAGTGGCACATCCAGTGTCAGACTGCTCGTCACTCCGGCCTCCTCCTTGCGCTCCCCTCCTCCTTGCGCTCCCCTCCCGAGGCTCTCACCATCAACGTCTCCACCGCCACTGAAGACCCCGCCACCCGGCCCACCTTGGTGGCCCCTCCTCCCGACCTGGCGGCCACCCACCCCTAGCTCAATGCAGCGCTGCCATCTCCGGTTGTGCCTTCTCCCATGGAGCAACTAGGGCAAGAGCCGCCTCCCTCGGCTGTGCATCCGACCAAAGAGCAGCCCGGGCAGGCTCCCCTCTGTTGCGCCTCCTGCACGCCGCCTCTCCTGGGCACTCTGTGCCTTCCACCCCCTCGGGTGTTGGGGCCTGCACCTTGCGTCGCCCAGGCTTTGACCGCGGCAGCCCCGGGCACCCCGACGACCGCAGGCCTCAGTGGTGACCACTCCAATGGCCTCCCACCCCCACCCACCGTGGACCGCGGCCTACTCCAGGCGGGCCAAGCCTGTGTCGACTCCGGTGACGGCCTATAGTCGCAGCTCTCGTCTTGACGCGGCCAGACCGATGGACAGCCCCGAGCGGGCAGAGATCCGGGCGGCGTTTCGAAACCTCAAGTCAGGTACTACAAACATTCTTGCTAGTTCTTCCAATTGCTCATTCTCTACTCTAGAATCGGCTCCACTTGGTCATCTGGCTAAGGTCGCGGCAGACTCGGCGATCGTCTTTAGGGGGGAATTAGGTCGCTCCTTAGTTCAGATTGAGGCGATTCACGCTCGCAAGATCCTAGATGGGAGGTTGACCGAGACTCACGCCCGCCTTCACGTCGGTGGATTGGGGTCAGGTTCACCTAGACCAATAGACAGATTGATACGACGCAGCCTGTTCTTGACCGCATCTTTGTGTCGCCGGAATGGGAGCTCCGCTGCCCCCTTGCTTCTCTCTGTGCCATCACCAGGATCGGGTCTAACCACGTCTTTCTGCTCCTCTTCGGAAAACGACCGGCCTTCGCAACCTACACAGTTCCGCTTCGAGACCTTCTAGCTTAATCAACGAGGGTTCGTCAAGGCCGTCTGCGGTCGGTGGATTGCTGCTCGTGCGACCCCTCACCGTTCCCTCTCGGCGGTTGACTTTTGGCACTTCTACGCTAAGCATGCTTGCCAGTTCATGAAGAGCTAAGGGGCTAACTTGGGCCGGAATCTGATGGAGCGTAAGAAAGCGCTCCTTGCCTCCATCCAGGCATTAGACCTCCGGGCTGACTCCTCGGGCCTGTCTCCCGACAAGTGGATGGTTTGAGGGCCAACTCACGATCATCTATACCGACGAGGAGGCTTACTGGCGCCAAGGTACCCAGGCGGTGGGACCTCCAGGGCGACCCTAAAACAACATACTTCCAACTTTCCAAGCAATTGCCAACGGTCAGAGGCGTCGCAACACCATCCCCCTCCTTTAGGACGGTGATAACCTCCTCCAACGGTCGTCTGACATTCGCGCCCACGTCGATTGATTCTACAAAGCCCTCTTCTCCCACTCCCCTAGGGGAGGAGTGGCCCTTGCTCCTAATACTTGGACGGGCCACCAGCTTGTTTAGACGGTGGATAACGCGGCCCTCACGGGCCCTTTTGCCGAGGAGGTCCTGGCGGCCATTAATGCCATGAATCCGGCATTCCGCCTCGGGGCCCGATGGTCTCCCGATGAAGTTCTTCCAGTCCTTCTGGAGTGTCACCAAGCCAGAAGTTATGGCACTATTTGAGGAGTTCTATGTGGGATCCATAGACCTTACCCGGCTTAATTACGAGATTATCACTCTAATCCCCAATGTGCCCGGGGCCTCGGACATCCGCCAATTTCACCAGATCACGGTGATAAATGTGATCTTCCACAGTCTGGCAAAGGGGTACGACTATAGGGTGACCCATCACAACCAATCGGCCTTCATCCAAGACCGATACATCTTGGATGGGGTCTTGGTTTTCCATGAGGTCCGTGCTAGACAACAGAAGGCGATCTTCCGAAAGATCGACATCCATAAAGCCAATGACACGGTCCATTGGTCCTTCATTCGGGAAGTTTTGCTTCGTAAAGGCTTCGACGATCGCTGGGTCACCAGAGTTATGCAGATGGTGTCCAGCGGACGTACCGCGATTAACATTAACAGGGAGATTGGTTGCTTCTCTCCCCACCCCTTGTGGATTAGACAAGGTGACCCGTTCTCCCCCTTTTTGTTCAACATGGTGGTCGATGCCCTCGCAGCCATCCTAGACAAAGCCAAAGCCGTGGGCCATATCCGTGGCGTGGTCCCTCATCTTGTGGGAGGGGGTTGGGGTCTCCTACAATACGCTGACGACACCATTATTATGGTAGATGGCTCCACAGCCGACATCACAAATCTGAAATTTCTCCTTCTGTGCTTTCAATAGATGTCGAGCCTCAGGGTCAACTTCGAAAAGAGCAAAGTAATGATATTGGGCTACTCGCCTGCCGAGCGCTAGAGTATTGCTAACCGCCTGACGCAGTGGCTTTGGCGGATTGTGAAAGGGGAGGGTGGTCTTTGGCTTGACATCATCCGAAACAAATACATTCGGGGCCAACCGCTCACCTTCTGCCAGCGAGCTGGCGGCTCACAATTCTAGCAGTCCATTATACAACTCCTTTCGGTCCTTCGCATCGGGACCACCATCGCGGTGAGGTCCCACGCATCAACCCTACTCTGGTTCGACCGGTCGGCGGGGGATCGCCCATTCGCTGCCAGATTCCCAAATTTGTTGTCCATTGCGGTGGACCCTAGGATCTCTGTTGAGGTGGCCCTTATTGACTTGGGGTGCCTCGTGTTTCGGAGGCCATTTGGGCCTTTGGAACTTGCCGCCTGGCACGAGCTCCTTGAGAGTATCTCCCTCCAGTCCCAGACGTGGATCAAACACACGGCCGCATCTCCTGGCGCCTGGAGACGTCTGGCCGCTTCTCCACCAAATTGCTCTATTAGGCCGTTGCATCTCCTGGCCCAGAGCCCCTAGCTCTTGTCTGGGCAATTTGACTCCCACTGAAGATTTGGACCTTCCTTTGGCAATGGATTTGGGGACGGGTACCTTCAAGGGTGGAGGTACTCAACAGAAACGTCCCTGGGGACAGGATCTGCCCGCTATGCGGGACGGAGGACTCGAATCACACCTTCTTCACATGCATGTCCGCGCAATTCTTCTGGAGCTGCTTCCGCTAGGTGGTCGGCGGTCGTTGGTGCAACACCAACCAATTTCCCCAACCTATTCGAGGAACTCCAAACCTCCACCCTGCGTTTCCGCCACATTAGGTGGACAGCTATTGGGGTTCTTGCGTGGACGCTATGCAGGGCCGGCCCTATGTTTGGGAGGGCCTTTGGCGAACTCGACGACGTGGGCCCCTAATACTATACGTATGTGTGTTTCTGCACATTATATAAGCATGTAGGTATGTCTAACTTCATTTGCAAAATATTAAGAGTAATTTTTCAGCCATACATGATGAAGAAAAATAGTACATACAATTAGAAACACCTTAACAATTCTATACCATGTATACTAAAAGTGCTGACGGATGAACCATTGCATACCTTTGAAAAACTGAGAGGACGGTGATCAATGAACTCTTAGCTTCACGGACGGACGGACGGCAAGATCAAGACGGGTCAACGACGGCACGGTGCAAGAGAGCAAAAATCGGGAGCGAAGCCAGGGCCGGCAGCCGGCAGGCTGTAGCGGCAGCAGCTAGCAGGGCGCTGAGCGGCGGCAAGCGGCAAGAAACTAGAGCGACGGTTGAGTCTCAAGCGACGAACACAAAGACGATGAGGCAGTGATCGCGATGTGTTTTTTCTATTCTTTGATTGAAAGTAGCGATCCCTACGGATGAATGGATGTGCGAGAAGTGATGCGACGCTTGACCTTTTCCTCGCTAGCGATCAGCCGCCAAGTCCATCACGCATTCACGCTGCTCCTTCTACTTTTTTTACTGGGCTATACATATACATGCATCACCAATCATGGGCCCCCTACCAGACCTGGGCCCTAGGCGGTCGCCCCATCTGCCATACCCAGGGCCGGCCCTGACGCTATGGACGGTCCGAAATAGGCTTGTGATTCAACGTGCGCCTCTTCGACGTGCTACTGACGCGATTTTCAAAATGGGTGGCTATTTGCAGCTCTGGCGGCTGCTTAGCCACCCGCAGGATCGGGACGCCATCGACATCTTCATTGCAGATCTTCGTCCGTTGCCTTTCCGCTTGGCTCATCCACTTCCCCCACCACCTCCGGATCTGGATTGGGTATTGGGTGCCGCTCTGGACCTTTTGGGGCGCCCCCTTGGCCACTGCTTCCTTTTTCTTTCGTTTAGGGCTTGTTGAGTTGTGACCTCAGCAGAACCCTGTTGTGCGATGTTTGTGTGCTACATGTGTGTGTGGTGTGAACTTATCTGTTGTATCTTTCTCGCTCTGGTGTTTGCTTTATATATAAAGCGGCGTGATGCGGAAAAGCAGGGCGCTGCTGAACGAAGTCAAGCCGTCAAACTCTATATCTTCGTCGTTGTCGCGCCAGGTCTTGACAGTCGTCGTCGTTCTCCCGCCACCCCGTCCTGGTCACCGTCGTTGTGCCGTGCATCACTACCATGCATGCACCGCGTCGAGGTCGCTGCTCCTCGGCCACCAAGTTTGTGCCGCAATTGCATATTCACTGGCCAGCAGTAGAAGGGTCGAGCAGCTACACACATGCCCGCACCAGGTTAGCCAACGATTCCATATTTTTGGTTCATTTTGGGTTCGACGAATTGGGCGCTGATTCACTAGTGATCTGAGCAAATATGAACCCCGTTCTAAATCGATCCATCGGAATCGGCACTCAAAGGCTGTTTTAGCGAATCCGATAACTACGTGACAACCGGAGGTCCAAGACGTATGCGGTGTTGGTACCGCCTTTCCCGCGGCGAGTAATCCCCAAAGGCAAAGGAAGGCATGCACTATCAAGACAAAAGGAGAATGGGAGGCAACCGCTCTGTTTTCCACACCAAACCGCTCTGTGGCGCTTGTTATTCTTGTTTCGCCGAGGCTTCTCGTTCCCATCGCGTGCTTCGGAGGTGCTTGGGTCTCCACTGCGGTTACTCTTCCGAGCTAGCCAGTTGTCTTCGGCTACGCAGAATCAAGGCATTAAGTGTGAGGGCCGCCGTAGACCGAGGCTTTTCCTGTCTGAGCTCTCTAGCGAGCCATTCATTGCGGATGTTGTGCTTAAAAGCGGCGATTGCCTCGTCGGCCATGTAGTCCACTATCTGATTTTTCTTTGTCAAGAACCGATTCCAGAATTTTCTGGCCGACTCCTCTGGCTTCTATGTGATATGGCCGAGGTCATCGGCATCCAGGGGTCGGGCGTAAGTGCCCTGGAAATTTACTTAGTAAGCATCCTCAAGGTCCCCCCCAGTTGCCGATGAATCTTTAGGCAGGCTATTAAGCCAATGCCAAGCCGATCCCTTGAGTTTCAAGGGTAGCTACTTTATGGCGTGGAGATCATCGCCTCAGGCCATGTGGATATGCATGAGGAAATCCTCGATCCACATAGCGGGGTCCGTAGTTCCTTCATACTACTCAATGTTATGGGTTTAAACCCTAACGAAAACTGGTGCCACATAACCTCATCGGTAAAGCACATAGGGTGGGCAGCTCCTTGGACCCTGGCTGTAGCATGACGCGCATCGGACACGGTAACGTGTCGGTCACGCGTGTAGTTTCGTACATCACCATGCTTGGCGAGCCAAGCCAGATAGCCCGCCTGTCCAGCAGGCTGGCGTTCCCTGGATTTGTAAATTGATCAAGATGGAGGCTTTGTCCTTAATGGTGGCCTCTCTCGTAGATTTTTTTTCTTGCGGGGCTGAGTTGGATTTACTCCTCCTCGGCACCCGGTTGTCTCGAAGACTTCCTCATTCCTGCCGGTAGGCCAATCTCGGCCGAGAGGAGGGCGATCGGGCACTTCGGCCCATTCGCGCTTTGATAGCACGCTGCCATCGGCCTCCCCATCGAGCTCCGGCAGCAGGTTCCTTTTGGGGTATAACCAATTAGCGAAGGCATGTCTATCCTCGAGTTCTTGTTCAACCCTCAGGAGCTCAATCCATCGATCATTGAGCTGATCCTGATCGGTTCTGAGTTGCTGGGATTTTTTCTTGTAGCTCTTGGTCGTGCTGGTCAGGCGCTTGCAGAGTGTCTCTGGCCGAGGCTCCTTGAAGGTAGGCAGCGGCGGCATGTCGTCTTCCTCCTCGGGAAGATAGGCAGCGGCGGCAGCTGGGTCACCGTCGTCTCCCTTGATAGCGTCGTCACTGTGCTTGTTCGCGCCGAGGTCGTCGCCGGCATGCGGGTCGTTGTTGCAGTCATGAGCGGTGCCGCCGTTGGTCTTGTCACCACCACTTCTGCCCCCATTACTTGCGTCGTTGTTGCCTGTGCCACCATTACGGCGGCCTCATCAGCGGCATTTGGGTGGTTTACCGCTTCCTCCCCCGTCTTTAAGGGTGTCCACCATGTAGACATCATAGGTGGAGGTAGCCGACCATGCACCGGTGACTGCCTCCTCGGAGGTGCTTGCTAAAACATCGTTTAAGTCCTCGACGGTAGCGACTAGATGGGTAGAGGGTGGACCAAAAATTCCGACCTCTCCAACCTTCTCCCAGATCTGATCGTAGATCGAGGCATGATCGTATGAGATAGTAAGGTCCTGAATCCGATCTAACATCTCGTTCAGAAGGGTGATGTCAGCCTCGCCCATCTCCTAAAAGTAGGCGGGGATCAACTGAAGTTTGCCAGAGGTGCCACTGGATGCGGCCTCGGCAGTTGCGTCGGTAAGATCTGACGTCTGACTCGACGGGGTAGTACTCGGATGCAAGCTAGAGGCTAGACCCGAGGTTTGGGCGGTTCCGAGGCCCTGCTGCGAGATTGAATCTGGTGCTAGGACGATGGCGTCAGTGAGATCTCCAATCTGGTCTGGCACCCAGCCCGAAACGGTTAGCTCGCCATGGGAGTCACGGCATACTCTAGATTGCGAAACCTGATGGTCTGGCCTGGGGTGAGATTCTCGACCTAGCCGAGGTGGCCAGTTGAGTCGGCGTGCAGCACAATGCTGCCGAAGGCAAAAGGTTGTCCGAGGAAGGTCTTCCCGCAGCCAATGTTGTCGTCATCGCGCCTTTGTGACCACACAGTGGGACCTGCATAGGCCAGCAATGTTGGAGCTAAATACGGCAGATCTCGGGTAGGGGTCCCGAGCTGGTGATCTCGGCTAGATGGTAACAGGAAGTAGGAGAGGCGGTGTTTACCCAAGTTCGAGCCCTCTCGAAGAGATAAAACCCTACGTCCTGCTTGTATTGTATTGACTGTGGATGGGGTATAAAGTACAGGTTGATCTACCTCGAGATCGTATGAATGAGTCTAAAAGTCTTACCTCTATGGACTAAACCCCTCGGCTTATATAGGGGCCGAGGATACCTAGGGTTACACGTGGTCGGTTGCATCTAGAGATAAACATGTCGAATATTTGAATATGCCTTGAAGCGTGCGCCAAGTCTTCGAAAGATTCAATCTTGAGTATGCCGAGGGTCATGGCCCATTCTTCGGTTGTCGGTGGGCCTCAGCCCGACCCATGAATGGTAGGCCGACGTTGTGAGTACCCCCTAATCCAGGACACCATCAGACGGGGCTCCGAGTGCCCAGCATAGTCCACAGCCCCACTCGCGAGCCTGAACAGCAGGAGCACCACAGCTCCACAAGCAACAATCTTGCAGCCGCCCGCGTCCACCAGGCCATGCTAGGTTAGGTATGTTGGCTAACAAGAGGGGGGAGAGCTATTGCTTGCTACCAAGAGCATGGAGTGAAGCCAAGTCGTTGCGAACGCACAACCCAAGCGCAACTACCGTGAGCACCAGCGCACAGCCGAGATCCATGTAGGGAGGCGCCCGAGAGCGGATGACAGGGGAGGAGAGTTCAACAGCCATTGGCAACCGGCATGTTGTACACTAGGACGTATGTGAAATTTACAAAAAGACTGAAGAGCCATATTTTTCTTCTACTATCATTAGTGAGCATGCTCCAAGTGCATGAGACGCCCATGATAAAGCAAGAGGTGGAAAACCAAAAAAAAAATTGTGGGGGTTGAGGGGTGGGGGGTGAAGGCTGGCACACACCTATCATTACATTTCCCTGTTCTACAAAACTGAACAGATGAAAAACAATTGAATCAACCTGGGATACCAGCAGATTTCAAAGGATGCCTCCATTATTACTTTATAAATGTGGAAATTTTCCAGCAGAAAATAATTAAACTGATCTGTAGGACTGCAGCACAAGATAGAATTCTTTGAAAGAATCTTGCTGTTAACAACAGATTACCGTTCTTCATAGTTTCGAACAGGATGTCACAGTAATATCTGAATGGTGAGATCCTCAATACTCGGCATATATAGTCTGCAAGATGGTATGGGTATAACTGCAAAACATTATGTATGAAGTGAGATATTTGAGCTTTTCAGGTGAACTATTTACCATAGGAGAGCCATTCTTTGTAACAAGCTGGGTTGGATTAGACTGGTTTCTGTGACATAAACAAAAATGACAGTTCCATGCAAGACGTAATTCCAAGTGCTGTTTCATCTTTCCAAGATAAGAGAATGTTGAATCATACCATATACCCAACAACCATCAGAACACATCAACAAAAGAGCAACATGAGCTTGCAGAAGCAATTACAGAAAAATAATAGAAACTGTAACTGGCAAGATACAGTATGAAAACAAGGTATCTAAAATCAAAGAGTAAATTCCACATTTTACCCGTTTGATGTTTACCTCATTTAAAGTTCTCTGCCACATTTTACCCCAAAGCTGTTACATTGTGTCAAGTTCAACCCAGTATAATAATTTGCGCCAATTTGGAGAGGCTAGGTCCACTTGTCAGGCTGACATGGCTGGTGACTAGCATTCCAACTAGGAAGCGTAAACCAGTTGGGAGTGTACTACCTACCCACACAACCTGACCGCCTAACCAGCAACCCCGCCCATGTGGAGTAACCAGCGAGTGCTGCCGGCGAGCTTTATCGCGCGTCGCCGCTCCTCCTTGCCGCTGTTTGCTCATCTCTAGCCCACCATGTAGTCTCACAGAGTGAATCTGGCTTGACCACACCACCAAACAGGTGCAGTCTACTGGGCTAAGGTGAGTCTGCGGATTATGCTGGTGGGCAAGAAAGCAGGTCTGGTCGTGCGGATAGGGAAGACGCACCGAGCTGGTTTGCGCTTTGGAGTTGGGATCCAATTCACTAGCCATGTCATCCAGACATGTGGGCCTAACTCGTCAAAATCAGAGAAAATTCATTAAATTGAAAAAACTTGACACGACGTAACAGCTACGGGTCAAATGTGGCAGCAAAATCCAAATGGGGTAAACACTTTACTGTCCTAATTTAGGTCACAAACTTAATAGTGTGCGCAGGACAGGTCAAGGTGACACCTGGGATAATCTCACTTGCCCAGGGGCCGATGTATCACATTCTATGTGTGGGTCTCTTGGAATATTGCAAAACACCCCACTGAACCTAGCCATAGCATTTTCTTCCTCCACTCTGTTCACCTTTATGTTAATTCTTGTGATTTGTCTTCTCTGACAAAGTGAACATGGAGACAAACAGGCTGGCCAGAGAGATAGAGAACATTCTGCTGCTGCGGCCAAGAATCGGCAGCTGGTGGAGGTTAGATTGCTTTGTTCTCCCAAAAAGAGAACATATTTATGGGGACAATGCAAAACTGACTCATTGCCGCCCTATATCTGCAACCTCGGCTACACGACACCATGACATGTTGATAGGCACGCACGACGCAGTGCAATGCAAGTGATTAGGTGCTGCCTTGTTCGGCATGATCTCGTGTATTATTCCAACCTCTCGCGTCACACTGTTAGACTTGGTGTGAGAAAAGGCATCAAATGAAGTTGGTGATGCATGCGTCTCGCAGTTGATGAACAAAAAGGCAGCCACCTTTGACGATTGTCCACCACCATCAGTACTCAACCGGTAAACTGTCTGGGGAAGATTGACGGTGCAGAAGATGAGAAGTTCGAGAAAAGGTGCAGCGATCAGGAGGGGGCAGTAGGGAAAAAAGATAGTGTGGCATGTCCAGCGGGTGGTGATTTTAAATTTCAGGAGGCCTGAGGCCTGAGCTTGGCACTTGACACTCAGGGTGGCACCTAATTGATCAGGACTGCACACAATGATCAAGTTATGGGACCAAAATGAAGACTTGTGAAGTTCTGTGACTTGGTTGCACCTAACACAAAAGATGTTGTATTCGCACTGTATTTTACTCATAACAGGTTGAAAAAAGGGTATAGTAATGCGCTAGTGAATGTTTATCAAGAGAGGATTGAAATTTTCCCTCAACAAGTGCCCAATCTTATGCAAAAAAAATATTCTAAAATGTTATCAGGAAAATGGGAGGTATTAGAAACGTACTGCAAGATTGCGCCGGAGATAGCGCATCATTTCTTCATAGTATTCCCCTTCCCTGTAAACTCGACGGGCAAAGCAGGTATTCCATTGTAATCGTTTTCGGATGCAATAATCCACAATCCTGCCACAAAAATTAACAACACAAGATTACTCCTGAAAATTTAACTCTATCAAGAACAGGAATCAAAATACGAAGTACTACAAGGGAGTTCTTTGGGAAGGCCTCTTATGAAGGAACCTACAATGATATTTGTAAGACACGAAGTATTGGTACAAAGGTACCTTATTAGAACACCAACCCTTAACTAGAAGGCTCCCAACTTTACACCCACTCCACAAACATCAATATTTTTGTGTGCCAAGTCATGAAGAATGGATTGCACTCCAGCCTCCAAAACCAGCGTACCTCCGCTGACCATGAAGAGTTGTTTGATTTGTCTTTGTTGTTGCAGGATTGTCATCTCTCGGATGCCCCGCCACAACAGCGTATACCTGAGGTAACGCAGGTTCTGAACCTGTCACACCCGCCTGACGAGAACAGGCACAAGCGCCCCTGGATGCCGAAAATGGAGTTCCCCAGATTTGAGGGAGAAGGGTTTCGTATTTGGTCACGCATATTTCTTTTGTACCAAATTCCAGAGGTGCTCAAATTGATGTCTGCATCTCTGCACTTGCATGGTAATGCAGCACAATGGTTTCAGGCGTCCCCTCAGTTCGGTGCTGCTATTTTACAGAAATTTTATATGAATGTGCACAGAACTTGTATGCGAGATTTGCTTGTGCTGAAGCAACAGGGATCAGTGGGGTATTGTATTCAGTTTAACCAATTGGTGTACCAGGTTAGACTGTACGAGGGTGTAGTTAGTGAGACTATGTTAGTCACTCATTTCATTCTGGACCTGGAAGAAGAAATTAGACATGCAGTTGAGCTCCAGTGCAGTGGAGCGAAGGAGGAGGCTCGGCTGCTGTTGTATTTATAGGAGGAGGGTTAGGCGCGGCTGTGAGTGTTTGTGTTTTGCACGAAAGTCATGACGACGTATTGCTGGGCTATTGAAATCAATCATGCATGAGTCACAATCGGACACGGCTGATAAGGAAAACCAGATCTTTGAATTTTTCTGGTACTTATCGTGACGGACGAAAGTATTGAAACAGGAAACAGATATCAAGAATATGTTCCCTTCTTTGACACAAAGGTACGTGAGACCAGTAGGTTTGTGCATACCACTTGAGGTTGCGTCCTGGGTTCAAATCCTAGAGACAGGCATTTATTTTTCTAAGCCGGATTGCCGCCACACTGGCAAGCTGACGCAGAGACCCAACGTGGCCCATTAACAGAGTGCGCAAGCAGCGCAGCATGGAGGGTTGGCCCATGTTTTTCTAAACAGCTATTGTCGCTGCACTAGCGGACAGGCCGACGCAAAGGGCCAACATGGCCCATTAACAAAGTGCGCAAGCCAGTGACCAGAGCAGCGTGGAGGAGGCGGGTAGCCGGCCCAAGGGCGGTGTGCGATGTTGAAGTGTATATGTAGATTGCCTAGCCCTTTCCATCAGTTCGGACTTTTGGTTGCGTTGACTAGTGCATGAAGCTTAACATGGTATCAGGGCTTTAAGGTCTTGAGTTCAAGTCCTGGCTTTCATAATTTATCCAAAAACTGTTGATGCCTCCCTCTGTGATCACGTACAGGCCTCTTGAGCTATACCTCTGAGTCTATTCACGTGTTGACTTCGCGCGTCACACGTGAGAGAGGGCGTTGAAGAGTACATGTAGATTGCCTAGCCCTTTCCATCAATACGACATGGAGCAGTAGAAGCAGTTTTCAAGAAAAACGGTCAGAAAAAATCATCAAAACATGAAACGATGGAGGTGAGGTGGGAGATGGAGTGCCAAGGAACAAAAGAAACATAAGATAGCAGTCTACATATTCTTGCATGATCTTATAACAATAAAATGGTAAATAGATCATGGTGATGCATATAACATATTTATGCCCCATTACAACACATGGACAATATTTTTTTCCTTTATCTCTCCGGCGCAACATAACTCTTATGGGCCAAAGACACAGGGGCAGTCCAAGCCAAAAAGGGAGGAAGAGAAAAAAGTAAAGGCATGTCTCATCCTATTACTCATTGCCTAGTCCACATGATCTTTTATGATTACAAATAAATTTTATCGCCATGTAGTACAAAACAATTGTCTTAATATTGTGGGTACCGCGTATGCTAGATTTTCAACGCAGATGGCGAGGTAATAAAGCTTTCATTTTCTAAAAAGAATGAATATGTATGCTAGAACCTCGTCTTTCTTCGACATTTTGATGAACTTATGAGTTTTTTTCCGGAACACGCATGAGAATTGTGCGTTCATAAATTAAGAGAGAAAGCAAGTTTAAGAATTACAAGAGGCCGGCCCTTAGGCTAGCCGAAACCCTTGTCCACCATCCACCACACACACCTAAGACAGACTACTCTCAGTCGCCCACAGCTTCACGAATTACCTGCCTCTTCTGCTGCGCAAACTACCACACTTTCCACTCATCAGCGATGTGAGCCGTTATTCGACTGGTGGTCAAGGAGATTTTGTCAAAAACACTCCTGTTCCTTTCCTTCTAGATGGAGTTCAGCACTAGGATGATGTAAGAGTTCAGCTCCTTCCTTGCCACCACCGTGGTGTTACTAGTCGTTGTCCACCAGTCCACCACCACGTCCTGCTGGGATGGGGTGAAGCTTTCCCAGCCCTTAACCCTCAACGCCTCGAACCACACCGTGCGCGCCAGAGAGCATTGCACAAGCAAATGATCAAGAGTTTCAGGCTCTTGCTGACACACCAGGCAGCTCGGCTGGTGTGGTAGGCCCCTTGCGGCAAGGCGATCAGAGGTCCAGCCCCTGTTCTTGACGACCAACCAAGCGAAGAAGTTCAATTGCGGCTGCGCCCAAGAGTTCCAAACTTCATTTGCTACAGGTATCTCAGTTAAGCCAAAGAAGAAAGCACGGTAGGCAGTCCTTGCCGAGTAGCACGGTAGGCAGTCCTCCCTCTGCACGCTACCCCACGACCTGCAGAATTAATGATCATGGCAATTGTAAATTGCCCCACAAGCCATTGATCATCACCCTCATGGGTGCCGACATCGAAGAGATCCAATATCTCCACCTCACACCAAAACCGCTGCGGTCGAGCACCTCCAGGAGAAACGGCCAAGCAAGCGAGTCGAATGCCTTTGCCACGTCCAGTTTGAGAAACAACGACAGCACCTGCTTCCTGTGTAAAACCTTAACCGTCTGATGGACCAAGGTGAAGTTGTCCTGAATACTTCTTCCTGAAGTAAATGCACTCTGATTGCGCCCCACTAGACTGCCCAACTTTTTTGCAAGAAGGACCGCAAGAATCTTTGCGATGATCTTTGCAAAACTATGAAGAAGGCTTATGAGCTGGTAATCGCCAATGTCCACCGCATCCTCCTTCTTTGGTAGCAGGATGATTAGGGCTTCGTTAAGCAATCCAAAGCTGCGGTTATCCCCATGAAAGAACTGTTGCACTGCGGCCAGCACCTCCGCCTTGATGATATCCCACATTACTTGGTAAAATTGTGTCGTAAACCCATCTGGCCCAGGGGCCTTGTCGGCCGGCAACGATTTGATGGCCTTCCAAACCTCCTTCGCCGTGACAGGTTCGTCAAGCTCCGCGAGCTCCTCGTGAGATAGATCTAACTCCGCCAAGTTAACTGTGTGCTCCCTCTCGGCCGTGCTTCCCAACAGCTGCACGAAGTGGCTGAAGGCGAGCTCTTGCATGCCCTCTTGATCGATGCATTGTACCGCCCCCTTCCTCAACTTAAACTGATGTTACGCCGCTGACGCTTTGCCGCATTTGCATGAAAGAACGTTGTGTTCTCATCCCACTCGGAAAGGCAAGTGATACGCGAATTCTGACACGCAATGGTTCACTGCAGGAGGCCAGACCCAGGCATTTCCGCTTGAGATCTGCCCGAAGCCATCTTTTGCTGGGTATTGAGCGCTCTGTAACCTTGGGATTCATTTTAACAGTTAAGATTTACTAACATCAACGAGCTGTGGATCTAGGAAATTAATCATGTTGCATACTTATGGGAATGAGTTAATTCTATTTTTCCTACTTGTACACATATTCTAGCACGTGCGCACGTTATTAGACTTACTTGGAAACAAATCTAGCACATGGATTTCACTTCCTTTTGCATATACTCTCTCCGTTCCTTTATATAAGGTGTATTTGTTTTTTCAAAAGTCAAACGAGTGCATGTTTGACTAAGTTTTTAGAAAAATTATATCAATATCCACAATATGAAATTTATATACTTGATGCATCATGAAAAGTAGTTTCACATTTTATCTATTAGGTATTGCAGATATTGTTGTTTTATTCCATAATCTTGGTCAAACATTGAAATGGTTGAGTTGCACAGAAATCAATACACCTTATATTCTGGAACAGAGCGACAACAGACCTCTACATACAGAACATAACAGTTGCATTGGTGTCATGGCTAGCTCGTTCTACAAACAATTGGTTGGTCCTAGGTTCAAATCACAAGAAACATTAGAGTTGCATGTTGTATGCTCTTTAAAGAAACCGAATATCATGTGCTTCACAGACTTCGGGGGAACTTGACAGGCTTGGTTCACTTTCACCCAATCTACCTATACCAAACAAAAAGCTTTCACAAGCTTATGCGAGAGGTAACAAGTGAGTCCATCTTTCACCTATGATCTACTCTAAACCCAAGCCCTGCAATGTTCCAAACTGAGACCATCACATGCCACTCCGAAGCCTCCTACCTGAATGCAGCTAGTAACGGGAACGTCAACCGCCGCATGATGGGTCGCTTTCGACGCGTGCTCAACGACCTAGCGCTCAAAGAAGTGTACCTCAGCGGGAGACGCTACACTTGGTCGAATGAGCAGTCGCCCCCAACCCTTGTCCACCTCGACCGGGTGCTTTGCACCACGGACTGGGAGGAGCTTCATAGCGCGTGCCTCCTACGCTGCCTCGCCTCTGTCATCTCCGACAACAGCCCCCCTGCTTCTGGACTGCTCTCCGATAGCGCCTCCACACCGGCGCTTCCATTCGAGGATTTCTGGATTCGCCTCGACGGATTCCACGACGTCGTCGCGGCCGCATGGCACTCCGTCCACGTGACAGACCCATTCCGGCGATTCATGTTGCGCATGCAGGCCACCACGCGCCAGCTCACTAGCTGGAGTTCGCGGACCGTGGGCAATGTGCGCCTCAGGCTGGCGATCTCCCGCGAGCTTCTCCTCAGGCTTGACACCGCTTTGGAGAGTAGTGCTTTGTCCCCGCACGAAGACTGGCTGCGTCGCCAGATCAAGGCCTCCTACCTAGGCCTTGCTTCCCTGGAGCGATTCATCGCTCGCCAACGCGCCCGCCTTGCGAACCTCAAAGACGGCGATGCCAACACATCCTTCTACCACCGGCAATGCTCATATAGGCGGCAGAAGAACACGGTGCACAGCCTGATGGTTGACGAGGAAATCATCATGGACCAGGGAGACATGGCCGCGTAGCTTACGCGCACTTTGACGCTCTGCTTGGCACCGCCGCGCCCCGGGAGTGCACTCTGGACCTCCCCGCCCTCATCACGCCTGCCAGCCTCGACGACCTCGATGCACCTTTTAACGCCGAGGAGATTTGGCAGGCCATCAAGCGCTTGCCCGCGCGCAAAGCACCCGGCCCCGACGGCTTCACCGCTGACTTCCTGCGCGCATGTTGGCCCATCGTCAAGCAGGACCTCATTGACGTGTTCTAGCAGCTCTACGCGCTCCGGGCCGTGGTTTCAGCTGCCTTAACCAAGCGCTCCTCACGCTGCTGCCCAAGCGCGCGGACGCTCGCTGTCTCGGAGACTACAGGCCGATAAGCCTCATCCACCTCGTCGCCAAGATCTTTGCGAAGGTCCTCTCGCTGCGTCTCGCGCCCAAGCTCAATGCCCTCGTCAGCGCGAATCAGAACGCGTTCATCCCTAGACGCTCGCTGCATGACAACTTCGTCCTCGTCCGGCAATCCGCACGCCTCCTCCATCAGCTCAAGGCCCCCCACTTGTTGTTGAAGCTCGACTTGGCACGGGCCTTCGACTCGATCAGCTGGCTGTTCCTCTTCGAGGTATTGCGCCAATACGGATTCGGTAACCGCTTCCTAGACTGGCTGGCCATTCTGCTTTCGTCGGCCAGCACCAAGGTGCTCCTGAACGGCAAGCCCGGCCCAACCATTTGGCATCGCTGCGGGTTTCGACAGGGTGATCCCCTCTCGCCCTAGCTATTTGTCCTCGCGGTCGACACGCTTAGCCGTCTCCTTCACCGAGCCACCGAGACGGGCATCTTGCAGCAACTTCACCCGCGGCGCCCGATCCCGGCCGTCTCGCTATATGCAAACGATGTGATCCTATTTTGCCACCCCACCCAGGGCGACACCATGGCTGTGAAAGGAGTCCTGCAGCTCTTCGGACGCGCGTCGGGCCTCCAGGTGAACTTCCTGAAGAGCTCTGCCACACTCATCTGCCGCGACGCCGACGACGTGGCACCCACCATCGACGCACTTGGCTGCCCCATCGTGGACCTGCCTATCACATATCTTGGCATCCCGCTCACGATCAAGCCCCCATCCGCTGCCCTACTCCAACCCGTGGTTAACAAAACTGCTGGCATGCTGCCTACCTGGAAGGCGCGCCTCATGAACAAGGCTGGCCGCCTTGCTTTTGTCAAGGCCGTGCTCAGCGCCATCCCCATCCACCAGCTGCTGGCGCTAGCACCACCGAAGCGGATCATCAAGGCTCTGGAGAAGATTCAGAGGGGATTCCTTTGGGCCGGGCGGGCCGAAGCCAACGGCGGCCACTGCCATGTCAACTGGCGGCACGTCGCACGGCCGATCTCGCTTGGAGGACTTGGTGTCCACGACCTCAAGCGCACAAGCCTCGCCCTCTGCACACGTTGGCTATGGCTAAGCCGCACCGACAGCGCCAGGGCTTGGAGTGGTCTTGACCTGCAGTTCTCCGCCGACGAGCGTGCCTTTTTCTTTGCCTCGACCACCATGCAGATAGGCAACGGTCAGCTCGCCTTGTTCTGGGAGGACCGCTGGATTGACGGACGCTCCGTCAGCGAGATCACGCCAGCGTTATACTCTTGCATCCCCAAGAGACGCCGCAAGTTGCGGACGGTGGCGGATGGCCTTCAGGCCAACAGTTGGGCGCGCGACATACAGGGCACCATTGGGATTCAAGAGATCGGCGAGTACCTGCAACTCTGGCACATGATTGAGCACACAACGCTCTCCGCCAAGCCAGATCATCTACTCTGGAAGTGGAGCTCCAAAGGCACCTACACCGCGCAGTCCGCCTACCTTGCCACGTTCCACGGATCCACCGCATGTGATGCTTGGAAGCTCACTTGGAAATGTTGGGCGCCGCCCCGGGTACGCTTCTTCCATTGGCTCGCCCACTTAGACCGGTGTTGGACCGCCGACCGCCTCGCCCGTCGCGGCTTGCAGCACCCCGCGTGCTGCCCACTCTGTGACCAGGCGCCGGAGACCCTCCAGCAGCTCCTCCTCGCTTGCCCGTTCTCCCGGCAGGTTTGGTATGAAATCCTGAGCTGGCTAAGGATTCCCTGCAACCCGCCTGATGGCAAGCCATCAACCAACACCTGGTGGCTCTCCGTGCGGCAGCACACGCCCAAGCCTATGCGCAAGGGCCTCGCCTCGGCGACACTACTCATTCCTTGGATGTTGTGGAAGCATCGGAACGACTGCGTCTTTGACAGAGTCAGCCCTTCTATAGCTACGCTACTGGATAAAATCAAGGAGGAGGCGACCCTTTGGGCCAGAGCCGGCGCGTTGGGCCTGCGTGCCCTCATCCCCCAGACCTAGGATGTACATTAATTGCACCACCCTCACTCTGTATAATTGCCTCCTAGGAGGATGTAACTGAAACCCCTTCCTTTTCAATGCAATGAAACGCAAATCTTCTGCGCTTTCTCGAAAGAAAAAAGGATGAGAGCTAGGGAAGTGCCAGGTATATAGCTGAACCTGTGTCGAATTGTCTCTACTAATTAATTGTAGTCGCTTTTTGAACTCAAATGCAACCACCACGGATTGCAGGTTGCAGCAGAGCTAAACCATGGAGAGTTATGAGAGGAAGCTGTGTTCGGTACGGCTCCTGCTCTCAGATTCTGTACGGGAATCAAGGGAGCAGAGCCGAACACCCGGGCTCCGAGAAAATACGATTCGCGGATCGGCAAGGAGCGGAGCAGAAAATACACTAGCGCGGAGGAGCGACCAACAGGTCGATTTTATTTTTGTGGAATCCAAAAGGCACAGAGTAGTTAAGAGATATTACCCACCATTGCCATTACTAACCCCTAAAATCTCATACCGCTTTGCTTAATCTGTTCCATCTCCCTTCTTTCTCCCGTATGAGGAATAGAGAGAGGCAACCGGCGGCAGCCACGGCTGACACTGAGGCCGTGACCGACGGCAGCCACGGCCATCACTGGAGACCGACGAAGGCGACCTGCTACACCGCTAACTCACTTCTTCCATTTATCCTGTTAAGGTATGGTTCCCATCCCCAAACCCTAGGTTGTAGATTGGTTCATGTTCACCTGTCCCCATTGCTTGTATCAAGATTTTCCCATCCCCTCTCTAATTTCAACACGACATGTGCCAAGATTGATTGAGGAACTCGGTTTCATAGAAAATCATGTATATTCAAGATAGATTTCAGATTGGCTGTAGATAACTAGTACGAAGTGCAGATGTACGCCTCTCACTAGCTGATTACTGAATGTGAGTGTGTTCTGTTCCTTTTATATATATGCTGCCAATGAGTCGCTTCCCTAAATAATAGATTAGACGTACTATCAGATTTCTTAGTAGTAGTACTAGCTAATTTATTTATTGTGAGGTACTTATGCCTTCATATATATTAGTAATAATACTAGAAGACTTGTTCCGTGCATCTCCAACTTCATTTAATTTTTATTAGCAGCTGGTACCGTTGCTTACATGGATTTATGCCGAACACAGTAGCAATGGAAGCAACTGCTGAGTGGAATGAAGAACACACTCGCTTGGTTTGTGAGTTGTTCAAGGAACAAGTTGAGGCTGGAAATCGCCCAAATACACATATGAATAATACTGGGTATATGACAGTGATTGATAAATTCTACCAGAAGACTGGAATACAGTACAACAAAAGACAGTTTAAGAACAAATTGGATAAACTAAAAAGTGTGTACTACATTTGGAAGAGTTTGAAAAAGGAGACAGGTATGGGCTGGGATTCTGTGAAGCAAACGGTTACAGCTTCTGCGGAGCGTCGGAAAAATCTTTAAAAAGTGAGGTACTAGTCGTTTTCTATTTTCTGCACATACAAAACATGCTTCACCATCCGTGGATGTCTAACGTTTAGTACTTGGCGTTGACAGAAATACCAAGGTTGTGGTAGGTTTCAGAAGGCGGGACTTCAAAATGAGGACCTTTTGGCCAAGATCTTTGAAGACTTGCGCAACACTGGTGAAGACCATTGGTCTCCTGCTAATGGTAGCTTGCCCCAAAGTCCTTAGAATGTTGATGCTGAAGACCACAGAGATGAGAACGAGGACAAAGAAAGTGAGGACGAAGATGAGTCGCCAATTATTAATAATCTCTACTCTTATAAAAAAACGAGTTGGTGATGATGGTGTGCCTGCCATCTTGCAATATAGACCGTCCGATCTATATTTGACGGATAGAAAGCAAACTATGGCAATTTTGCAAAAAGATATCCACACCTCTCTCCACATTTGCAGATAAGGCCTTCCCTCGTTCATCCTTATCTCCCACAACCTCATTGTTGAGCAATTAAAAAAGGAAGCCTCTGGAACAATTTGGCATGGTGGCCGTTGCCGGCGTCGTCCATCCCCATGCCTCCGCTCAGTCCGACCACCAATCACCACCACACCCTACTCCTCACCTTATCTCTCCTCTTTCTCGAGATATCATTAGTTTTTACACATGGGATTACTCCCGCATGGGTCAATCACAACAGGTGTTTTATAAAAAAATGCATCTTGATGTTCCGTGCAATGCGCGGGCATCTTGCTAGTAAAGGAAAAAGAGCAGGTGGTCCTATAGACGGAAAAGGGAAAAAGTCAAGGAGTGGTTCTGTGATCATGCAAGACCATTTGAACGAAATTGTTGAGCTGAGCAAGAAGTCGCAAGCAACCATTGAATCCATTGCTCAGAAGAGGGAGGATGCCTCAGTTTGTACCATCAAAGATGCCATGACTCTGGTTACAGAATGTGGTGGTGTCATTGGCACTAATGAGCGCTTCATTGCTTCTGAAATTTTTGTAAAGGAGCAAAGAGAAATGTTTATGACCATACCTGATGCTCGTGCACGATTTGACTGGCTTAAAAGGAAATATAATGCCAAGTATGGCAAATAGATTATAATATTTTGGTTGTAATTGTTAAGGCATTCCTATAAGTAATATGCCTTCAACACGCCTATCTTTCAAGTTGCATTTAGTAATTTATTTGGCTTGTAAGACCCTGTCCGGTTTGTCACAAATTATCTATATGAATACAGTCATTTGAATCTTATTCCTATTTATGTATGTCATTATTGCCATCGACTCGTTTCTCATTGTGAATTGTCTCATGTATAACATAGATGTCCTCAAGCGAAAGTGATAGTGGAGGGAGTAATTACTCAAATGAAGAGTGTGACGAAGATGTACAGCTGATCAACTTACATGAAATGATGATAAGCAATCTTGCTTCTGCTGTAACTGTTGTTGAAAAGTACCACATGGCCTACTTGGATAAGAATGAACCTAGGACTTCAATTCTCAGTGGAATGGGCTGGGTGAAAGAAACCTTGCGCGCTCCAGGGGAGAGCCACCGCATGTTTCGTATGAATTCTACAATGTTTCACAATCTGCATGATCTTTTGGTGAGTACGTATGGTCTGAAATCAACTACGCATATGAGTACTTTTGAAGCTCTACCACTCTTCTTGTACATCTGTGGTGGATATCACTCAAATCGGGGAGCGCAAAATCGATTTAAGCATTCCAGTGGCACAATCAGTAGAAAGTTTGATCTTGTTCTGCACAGCTTGGTAAAGATGTCTAAAGATTTTGTGCGACCAAAAGATCCAAACTTCTCTACGGAGCATGGTATGACTGATAAGCATTTTCGTAGATTTGATTGGAGTCCTAACTATGTTCCGACAATACCAACGAGGTATAGGAAATATATTATTTCTCAAGATGCATCAGACTCATCAACATCAAGCACGAGTGATAGGTCAATGGATAAGTTCCGTGACGACCTTGCAAAGGCAGTTGCTGAATCTACAAGCTAGATGTTGTGAATATTTTCTATGTCATATTATTTTTTGTTCCGAGACAACTATGGGTAGAACATTTTATTTCATCTATTTAGATTGATCATGTTCATTATATACACTTGGAGAAGTTGCTACACATATAACATATATTGTTATATACATACACCACTCTGTTATTGTGTGATAATCATGGGACCACTTGTAGCACACACATGTGATGGTTACAATTGCAATCAACGTAAGATGATGCTTCAGATAAGCTCAAACTGAATTGTTAACTAACGCTCCATACAATATTCCTATTCCTATATAATATGTTAATGTTCACAACATGTCATGGTATGCCGGACGTATATGCAGAGGGGTGACAAAAGTATCACAATCAAAGGCAGTATGGTCTATTTATTCCTAAACCCACAAATCAGTGTTTTAGGAGCCAACTGATAGCCAACACTTTTGTAAAGCTGATCCAGATCCTCATGGGAGTGGATTCTCGGAGGATCAGGAGCAGGGAGCTGTAAAATGAGGATCTGGGGCTCTAACGAACAGGCTCTAAATACCTGCGGTGCCACTCGTCCTTGGTGTGGAGAGTGGACTGGAGACGCTTGGGGAGGGACTCCCACGGGCACTCCTCCCGGATCGCTTTCACTACCATCTGCTCCTCGACCGCCGCCGACATCGGGTCTCCGCCGCGCGATGGCTTGGTGAGCGGGTGTGGTGGATCTGACCACGCGCTAGCGAGATCAGACCAAGATCTCGCCGTGTGGGGTGAGAAGGGGGCTAGGGAGCTTGCGATGCCTAAGCCGGTGCGTGCTTCCCGCGGTGATGCGTCGCTGTGCTGGGGGTGGGGAGTAGTAGGAGGACCGTGGAGAGAGGGGGGACTTCCCCTGTCCAGCTAAACCGCAGACGAATCTTTGAAACTTGCCGACTACCATGTCAAAGAGTAAGAGCATTACTAGTAGAATCTCTAAATCCTCAAACTCTTGTAGCAGTTTTAAGGTTCAGAAGTACCACTTTTTGATCTTTTTAAGGGTTGAAAAACAGGGGCAAAGACTAGAGCCCTCAAACCCAACCCTTAAACTGCTTTAAGGGTTGGATTTGAAGGTTCTAGTCTTTGCCTCAACCCCAACCTTTAAAACTATCGTTTCATATATCACACATTTCGTCATATGACATATCACAAATTCCATCACATTTGACATAAAACAATAATCATTCTAGTTATTATTACAACACCGAATAAAACAATAATCATTCAAATTATTACAACAATGTTTGAGCAAATTACACGAATTGTTCGAATCAAATAGGACATAGAAAAGTAAAACAAAAGTACATCATGGGCCAATGCGCCGCCCATCCAACTGCCAGTGGTGCTCTATTAGATTATCCCGGAGCCGACCATGAGTGGTTGCATCCTCAATCTCACGATGTGCTTGAAGAAAAGCATGTATGCGAGAAGGATTTCTTTCCGGTTGCACACGGGTACCAACATTGTCATAGAAACAAGGGAGGTTTAACCCTCTTTCATCCTCTAGGATCATGTTGTGTAGAATCACACAACATTTCATGATGTTCATCAAGGTTTTTTTGTCCCAAAACCGAGCTGGACCACGAACTATGGCAAACCTTGCTTGCAAAACACCGAAAGCTCTCTCAATATCCTTGCGGGCTGCCTCTTGTGCCTTGGTGAAATGAGCCTCTTTTCTTGTTAAGGGCACCCCATTTTTCTCCTTGATGGACTTCACAAGAGTTGCCCATTGGGGATAGATGCCATGGGTGAGATAGTATCCCATTGAGTACTCATTGTCCATGATTTTGTAGTTGCAAGCTGGAGCATCCCCAGAAATTAATCTTTTGAACAAAGGAGATCTATTGAGGATATTGATATCATTGAGTGTTCCCGGCAACCCAAAGAATGCATGCCAAATCCATGTGTCCTGAGATGCTACAGCCTCAAGCACAATGGTAGCATCACGGCTTTTACCGCAATACATTCCGTGCCATGCCTTTGGGCAATTTTTCCACCTCCAATGCATGCAGTCAAGACTACCTAGCATCCCCGGCCATCCCCTTTTTTCATTCATTTTCATTAATCTCTTTGTATCTTCCTCGTTTGGTGCCCGAAGATACTGCTCACCGTACAACCGAATGACCAACTTGGCAAACCTACGGACTGACTCCGTGGTTGTATCTTGCCCAATGCGAAGATACTCGTCGGTATAATCCGCGGGTATGCCATAAGCGAGTACCCGCATTGCCGCCGATATCTTTTGATATGCACTAAACCCCATGATACCGGCGGCGGATCTACGACGTTTAAAGTAATAGGAGGCGGCCTCACAATCGTTGACAATCTTCACAAACAAACTACGCCGCATTCGGTACCTTCTGCGGAAGAGACGAGGAGGGTATGTAGGTACCTCCGCGAAGTAGTCTTCCATCAAATGCTCGTGTCCGAGAGCGCGGTTCCGGTAGATGGTGACTCGCCCCATCTTCGACCCTCTCCTCTGATCCATCAGCCTCACGCGGTTTTCAAAGGATTGCACGTCGATGAGGAGGCTCATCATCTCGACGTCGTCGTCATGCAACAACTCGTCGATGTCCGAATCGTCGGATGACGACCAACCCGACGAATCGGACAACGAGTCCATGACAATCTCCTCATTGTTCATCTCCATCTGCAAAGGACAGTCACTAATTAGTGCTAAAAAATGAAACAATAAAGAAAATGAAACAAAATGAAAAAAAGCACATACCTCACCTCTCGGAGGAGGCGGCGTCGGCGACCGGCGGGAGGGCGGCCGGGGCGCGGCTTGGACGGCGGGAGGGCGGCCGGGGCAGGGCGGGAGGGGCGGCCGGCGGGAGGGCAGGGCGGCGGCGCGGCTTGGACGGCCTGGGCGACCGGGACGCGGCTCCTCGATGCGGCTCCTCGAGGGGCGGCCGGCGGGAGGGCAGGGCGGGAGGGGAGGCGGGAGGGCGGCCGGGCCGCGGCGGCGCAGGGGATGCGGGAGGGGAAGCGGGAGGGCGACCGGGCCGTGGCGGCGCAGGGGAGGCGGGAGGGGACGCCGGGGCGGGGAGGAGGAGGCGCGGCCGGGGCGGGGAGGCGGCGGGGCGGTGCGCGACGGGGCGGGGAGGCGGCCGGGCAGGGCGGCCGGATCCGGGGAGGGGGAGCTGGGATCCGGGGAGGGGGAGCTGAAAACTCCCTCCCGCGCGAAACTGGCGAGGGAACCGGGTCGGGGAGGGGTTGGGCTGCCAACCCCTGTTTCTACAGGCTGGGAAGGAGAATAGGGGTTGAACCTCTAAAAAAATTTAAGGGTTAAGGGGGTTCTATTCTTTGCGATTTTTTCGTCTCAACCTGTAAAAAAGCGGTTATTTTTGAGGGTTTGAGGGTTTAGGGGTACTACTAGTAATGCTCTAACGCTACACTTACGGACACAGTCTGTTACAGGGAACGTACGGGCTGATGTGGAAAAATCTTAGGGATTAGTTTGGATTTAGGGTGGCCCACAGCGCGAAATCAGGGGGGCAAAGGATTAACTGAAGGAAATTGTTTAAAAACAGCCGGCTGATTACAGCGCGGCGTAAGCCTCCTCCGATGCGCGACACGCGTCCATCAGACCCGCACACCGCTTCTCCGCCCCGTCCTTAACCCCACGCGAGACGTCTCAACCACAAAAGAAGCAACTGGTCGTTGACCCAGCTCTCCAGTGGCTTTGAAATTCATCTCTTTCCCTTGGTCGATGCTCTTCTTCTACCTCCTGCCCCGTCTGTTTTTTCACCGGTGAAATCGGAAGCCCGCTGCAAGCCGCCCATGTGCTGTCGTGACCAGCTCGAGAGGCGACACCCGCTGCCAGCCGCTCGGGGACCCTGGTGCAGGGGGGTCACCGGCGCTGCAATGGGGGTCGCGTGGCGGTGCTGCAACGGGCGAGGGCGCGCGGCGACGATGCAGTGAAGCGCTTGTCGGTGGCTCCCCAGTGCTGCTATGCAGCGCTCACCGGCGGCCTGAGCTGCGACGGCGCTGCAATGATTGCTTCACCAGCAGCTGCAATGGAGCTTCACTGGCGGCCTGGAGCTGCTATGCAGTTGGCGGTGCTATAATGGAGCTTCATGGGGCGTCGCCGGTGCTACATCGGAGCTATCGCTGCGCCGCCGGGGCTGCAATGGAGCTTTACTGGTGCTGCATGCCGGATGAGGCACGACGATGTCGGGTCACCGGCGCTACGATGGCCGAGGCGGTCGGTGCTGCAATGAAGCCTCGTCGCCGGGCACCGATGTTGCAATGAATTCCTCGTCGCCGGCCACCGGCCACCGGCGCTACAATGAAGCCAATCGTCGCCGGCCATGGGGTGTTTCTCATACTCTGTAGTAGCGCTGGAGCGTTGACCCCATCCCTGGTGCTGCTCGCCGTCCACAAAAGCTACGATGCGTGACCCACAGATGGAAGCGATGATTGAGGAGGAATCGCGCGGCCCTAATCCATCCCAGTTGAGTGAATTCGACGGCAGGCTAGGCGGCTTAAACTTGGACAAGATCAGCCGCCTGATTTGTAGCAGGCACCTTAACTGAAAGAAGACAGGTACGTCTGTAACTTTCTTCCCGTGCCAACTCGCCCGTAAGTCTAGTATTTTCGGTATATACAGTTATACACTACGGGCGTGTTTGGTTGCCTGGGTGCATCTAGCATGCATTGCATGAAGGAGCTTGGTTGGGGCTAGTTTGGTTGACCTCATGCAAAACTGAGTTAAAATGTGTGTTTGGTGTACTGCATGAGATGAGCTAGGCTCAGGTCAGATTTTGTTTGGTGTGTTGCATCTGAGGTTGTATGAGAGATGCAGCATACAACATATGTTGTTTGGTAGGTTGTATGATATGGAATTTGACTCAAGGGTGATTGATCATGTATGTAAAATAATGAGGATATAATTTTGGTAATATGCACTCCAAATCAGATATCTTTGCTGATTGAAGTAATAAAAGAATATATGTTCACACGTCTTAAAAATGACTGAGATGATTGAAGTAAGAAAAACAAAATTTCAGCAGCATCTTTGCTGTTTGTATAAGTACACAAGCAGTTTATATACACATATAAGCAATTTATGCTACAAAATAACTAAAGAATCCTTCTTTTCCGGTCCAGCACATAAATAGCACATAAATTAGGACGTACTAGAGTTCACATATTAGATAGCCACAAATCCATGTGGTTCATATTACAGTCCAGAGTTCACATATTAGATTGGCACAAATCTATATTGTCTTTACATCACATATATATGGGGATAGTTTTTCTGACCAAGTACAATAAAATATGGCCAGCTTCGTTGAATTGGCACATATTTGCTCACACTCCACCCGTGGGCACTTCATCGTTGGTGACAGGCATTCCATCCTTGGGCAGTCCTTCCTTGGGCACGGGCACTCCACCGTTGACCTTGGAGAGGTAGTGCATGACCCAACGAGTGCGACGAGTCTCCGACATCTGCACGAATGAGTGGCTCCTAACCCTGTTGGCATTCTCACTGAGATAGTCCAAGACAATTAACAGATCATCCTCGGTAAAACCAGGGAGCTCCATGACAGCATCATAAAGTTCAAGATGTGCCTCTCCGATGGACTTGATAACAATAGCAACTTCACGGACTGCTTCGGACATGTTGCTCATGACCAAGACTTCTTCTTCACTCATCAAGCTAGCCATCTTCCTTTTGCCAGTGGAGCTAGACGCATCCTTACATGGTTCCTTCCCATGAGGAGCAGCAGCAGTTTCCTCATGAGCAGCAGTAGTAGCACTCAAGCCAGGTTCATTCCCATCAACAACAAATTCAGAACCACAAGCTTCAAGGTTTACAAATGATGAGGAGGTTCCCACCATTGAAGGAACCCCAAGAGCCTCATTAGATGTCATTGCATACCTTCCTATAGCAATACCACTTCCAAAGATAGCAAGCATCTGAACATAATTCTCTAAAGGCACATTGAGGTACTCAACATCTTTGGGATGGTCCTACATGAAGCATAAGTAATTCCATGAGCATATGTAATTAAATAGCTAATGATCAGCCACTAAAAGCTAGTACAAACCTTGATATGGCCCATGTAGTGCTCTTCCTCCAGCAATATGACATAGTTGTTATCATCCCAAAGTGACCCACTAATGTCTCGGAGCTTACTTATCTTCACCCACCTAGCACGCCACTTGCGCGGGTGGTTGTACACTTGGGTCCCGGTTATGGAAAGACCAAAGTGCTCACTACAATTCTTAGCCACCTGGTTTAGGTGCACCTCCTTAAAGCCCTTTTCCGTCTTCACTCCACTAGCAATGAGCTCTACAAAGCGACGTAACATGAACCCAGACATTGGAGATGTCCAGCGCAATGGGTGATTCCCACCGCTATGCCCACCATCAGCCGCCATCTCAGCCATCACTCCTATGTACAGAACAAACAAAAGGAAAGAAAAATGGTTACATAAGAGAATAAAATTTTATATCAAGTATAAACATAATTAAATAGAAGTAAATAACCAATAAACAGAAATAAAGTGGAGCTCAAACAGCAACATAAGGTAGCAAATAAGACATAAATGTTTCAATTTGGGTACATGACAGAATTATTCATAATGCATTACAACATAGAATTGAGCTCTACATGGTAGAATTATACATAATACATTACAATATAGAATTGAGTTCTACACTTGAGCTCTACACATGTGAATTGCCCCTATTGGCAAACATATGCCCAACCCAATCATCTCTAATTTGTGACCAGGTTCTATTATCATGTTCTATGTCAATCACACCATTCGATGCTGGATTTCCAGTCCAAGTGTGCTCAAGTGGTACAAACTCATCCTCTCCCCACTGAAGTATCCAATTATGAAGAATGCAGCAAGCTAGGACGATTTTGACTTGTGACGGATAAGGGTGGTGAGGCTTGTTGTCCACAATTCTCCACCGGTTCTTGAAAGCTGCAAACGCCCTCTCAAACGTGATCCTCGATGAGGAGTGGCAGAGGTTGAATATTTCCTTCTCATTTTGAGGGACACGTTCACCAAACTCAGTAAGATGATAGCGAGTAGCCCTATATGGTGGAAGAAATCTTGGCCTCACGGCATAGCCCGCATCCACGAGGTAGAATTTTCCTAACAAATAAGAGGTCATGTGTTGTGTTACTACCAATAGTTTGAAATGATCAAAAGCCACTAAAAATGGTTCACTAATACCTGCAGGGACAACAAATCCATCATTCCTTTCCAAAGCATCAGCCAAAATGAGTGCATCATGGGCCGACCCTTCCCAACCAGCTAACACATAGGTAAACTTAAGGTCAAAGTCAACCGCAGCCATCACATTTTGGGTGGTGCCACCTTTCCGACCCCTAAATGTCGAAGCAATAGCAGTCGGTACCTTGGCAACAACATGGGTGCCATCAATTGCACCAACACAGTCCTAAGAGAAGAGGTGAGGTATATTTTTGTAAAATATGGGTTATCCGGCATGTCCATAGAATTCTAAATGGTAAAGTATTACCTTAAAGTAGGGATAGAAGCCCCTACTGTGTAGGATTTTTGGATGAACATTGGAAGGGGGCTGGATCATCTCATCACGCAACTCCCCAATTGCATATAAAACTGCCTTGAAGTATTGACTGATTACTTCAATTGACCTCCTAAATATGGGTTTCATTGCCCTAAACCTATGGTTGTGCCCAACTACAAGAAGGAACATCGCAAGCTACTCCTCAATGCAGGTATCAATGCTGTCTTCCAACAATTTCCGATCACGGAACAAGTTACACAAGTTATAAAATGGGGCCCTGTTCATCCTTAGTAGGTCATGGCAATTTATATCATTGGTTTCATAGATAAAACGTAGATTGGACAACCTAGCTACGTCTCTCTCAAGCATAACGTAACGAATTGGAGCACGATAGTTTCTAATTCTAGCCCTTGTAGTTATTGTGGCCATATAGGCACACAAAACAACAACCAAACCAGCAGCTTGCACTATCAGCGTATCTCCGGTCTTCCCGTTGTCATCCATCTATATAAATTCAGCACATATTTATAAATTAATAAAGGCATGGGAATTGATAATATTGACATTATTTGCATCGTCAAAACAAAATAAATACATGAACAAATTGTTGAGGAAGTTAACTCACATAGATCTATGATAATCAAAAAAATTAGCTCACAAATATATGCACCTTTCTTTCCTACCTACTGATTCCTTCTAATTTCCACAAGTTAGCTCACATAGATCCATGAGGCATGCTAATCACACAGATCCAGGAGAGGAGGTTCAGGACAGGGCCTGTACAGGAGCGACGGGATGCATGTGCATCCCGGCAATGGGTTGCATCTGCGTGGAGGGAAGGGGTGAACGTGTGAGCACGCGCATGTGTGCGTGTGGGTGTCGTGCATGTACATGAGCGAGGGGAGCAGCTCCCATGGCCACGGCGGCCATGGCTGCGAGCTCAGCTCCGACCTAAACGCGCCCACGCCGGCCATGGCCGGGAGCTCGGCTCCAACCAAAACGCGTGCATGGAACAGTAGCATCCCGCCTAGCCGCCTGCTCACATCCGCATCGATAGAAGCAGCAGCGCAATGGAAGAGAGAGATGAGAGGGATCCGTGAGGGATGGGGACAGATGGAAGAGGGATGGGAGGAGGAGAGTCCAACCTCTGCGCGGAGAGGATGCGCGCCGGCGACGTGCCCACAAGGCGACGGGGCGACGAGATCCGTTCGCAAGAGAGAGGAGAGGGGTGGGGAGAGCGGCGCGAATGCGGGTGTGAATCGACAGGGAGAGAAACCCTATCCCTCTTTGCTCGCGTGGGTGCAGGCATGGGTGCAAGCTCGCGAAAACGACCGAAACTTGCATGCGAGCTCAGCCTGGCTGGGGGGCCTATTTTGCATCAGTCGGGCCTGGCCCAGAACGATGCGCAGCCTACCAAACATTGCAAAAAATGCATGGTGGGTGCGATGCAGGTGCGAGGCAAAAACCAAACACGCACTACGTTTCTCATTGCCCAAAGGCCAAAGGCAAAAACGATAGTAGAGTATGTTTAAAGAAGTGTATATACTATGCTAAAGTTTTTGATTCAGCTGCATCACCCCCATCTCTAAAACAGGTTAGATAATTCTGTGAGGCCTGCCTAAGCGCGAAAATTTTCCCCTATGGTCATGCTAGGGTTTACTTTTTCTCCGGCTGATCCCCCGCCAGACCACCATTACCTTTTATTTGGCCACGATCTTCCTGGGCGGTTGAGAGTGTTAGGTTTCTTGTGTTTGTTGAGTTTTTTTAGAGATATACATGGTGGAACAAGAACACAAGGGGAAAGGCACTGGCGGAAACATGGGGAAGGATCCAATCGATGTGAGAGGAATCGTTAATGGTTGGCCAAAGGAAGGAGTTGCGACTGGTCCGCCGTCAATGGATGGTGGGGGATGTGGCGGTAGTGGTCGTGAGTACGATAATGGAGAGCTTAGTGCACGGCTAATCCCAACTATGGAGGATCGTTTTGAGGGGCTAAATTTGCATGGGAAGGAAGCAGTGGAACTTAACTTTTTAATAGAACCGAAAGAGATGATAAATGAGGTGAGATAGAATGCTCTCTCTAGGGTTCACACAACCAAATCATATAATCATGCGACACTATTCAATGCAATGAGGGTTGCATGGTGATGGTGTCCTGAATTAGAGGGTGCTAGCCCCGTGGGTCCCCCAATCATTGGTTGGGCCAAGGACCCCCAGCCGTGGGACACATTTGCCTCAAGATGGAATCTTTCGAAGACTTAGCGCATACTCCAAGATACATTTGAATCATCGGCATGTTTATCCCTTGATGTAGCCGACCTACATGTAACCCTAGGTACCCGTGGTGCCTATATAAGCCGAGGGATTTGGCTGTAGGATTAGATTCATTTGATGAGTCCAAATTATGTGATTGTTCTGCTAGTATTTTTTGTGCCTACTAAGTAGGCTTTGTGGAATTTTACGGTGTTCGCACACTTCTTTTTGTCGTTTTTATCAGATAACGCTTTTCTGGACCCAACAATATTTTATGAAAGAAATCTCAGGAAATGGTAGTGGAATCACGTATTTAAGTGATTACCACTTACCATAAAAGAATCAAGCAAAAGGGTCAAATAAGAAACCATCGCCGAGCCTCCAGTGCAAAAGACGGTGTTCTATACGACCGCACCCGCTTGTATGGGTGGTTGTATGGAGTGCCATCACCGCCACCAGATCAACTATTTCCACCCCGTGGAATCGGATCGTGGATCAGATACCTACGTAGACCAGAAACTAGTCCAAAAGCAGGAACCCTAGCCTCCGGAGCCATCCGAAGGGAGGAATCGGCAAGGAAGAGGTCGTCGCCTCTGGCACCGTCACCGGGAGGGCTTCAACATCATCACCACTGTCATCATCATCATCATCATCCACATCCTATTCATTGTAATCTCAAGAAAGAACCCTAAAGGGGGTGACTTGTGTATTACATGTGTGATTCATTCATGTCTTCCATCACCGATGTTATGATGTTTGTGCCTTCATGAGTGAGTAGTTCCCCTAGTTCTCAAGGATATGGATGAACCCTAGTGTGCTATATATAATTTGATATTAGGATTTAATATCCTCTTTGCATGTTTATGTTAATGTTTTTCTTGATGTTGGGTGAAGTCGACCATCCAATATATGCAAATCTTGGATGGAAGGTTATTACTGCTGGCGAAACGGTTGGTTGCAGAGGTAGGTGATGTTGGGGAACGTAGCAATTTCAAAAAATTTCCTACTGTAACGCCCGGATAATTAAGCTACAGTGATTCCCCGCTAATGATGCCACGTCACCACGGTTACTGTGGTAAACTCTCGATAGTTCAGAACCGAAACAAGTTCAAAATTTAAATAAAAGAAAACAATAAAAGTTTTCAAAAATTAAAACAAAAATGTTCGGTGGTTGCCAAATATTACCAAGATAATTATGGTGTAAGGTTCACAATTTTATAAAATGCCTAAATAATTTAAAATGATTTAAAACAGAAGAGGAAATAAAGAAAAGGAAACTACAAAAACAGAAGACAAAACAAAAAAAAACAAAAGGGGGGAGAAGCCCCCCCCTCGCTGGGCCTCGGCCCAGATGGCCTCGGGGCCAATCAGGCCGGCCCAGCCGGCCCCTCCTCTCTCTCCTTATCCCCACCCCGTAACCCTAACCCCCCCCACTCGCCCCACTCCCTCCCCCGATCCCCCTGGATCGGGATCGATCCCCTCTCTCCCCTCGTCTCCCCCAGCGCGCACCCGCACCGCCGCTCAGTGCCGTCGCCGGAGATCACCACGCCGGAGCCGCCCCGCCACCTCGCCATCCCTCACGCCGCCGCACGCCCAGAGGCGAAGCGCCTCGTGCCCGACACCCCCTCACACGCCTCTCCTCCTCCTTCCCCGTTCTGGATCTGGGCGGCGCGCCCGACGCCGCCGTCGATCCCCGTCGCCCCGCCGCCGTTCACCATCGCCACCGCCACCGCGCTCCCCGTCCTCCTCTGGACGCCGCCGTGCCGCTGCCATCGCCCCGCACCACCCCGAGCCCCGACGACCGCGCCCCATCCGTTGCCGCTCGAGGGCCTCCTCGACTCGCCGGACCGCTCCGCCATCGCCGGAGCCCTACCCCGCCGGACTGCATCCCCTGCGCCGCGTCGTCTCCGTCCGCCTCCTCGCCCCCCTGTTGCCCCTGACCCTACGGATCCACGGTGAGGCCCCCGGCCTCTCTTCCTCCCGGCTCCTCGCGTCGTCCCGCAGCCGTGCACGAGCACCACCGCGTCGGCCACGCCGTCGCCCGCGTCCCTGGCCGCTCGACTGCGCGCCAGGCCAAGCCCCCTCCTCCCCGCGCACGCCTCGTGCCCTGCGCGCGCGGCAGCCCAGGCCCGGCTCGCCGTGCCGTCGCTCCCCGTTGTCCCCGCACCGCGCCTGGGCCGCCTGCCCCGCTCACGCCCTGGTTGTGCTCCGGCACCACCGCGCGTTGCTCGTCTCCGCCTCTGGTTCCCGCCGCTCCGGCCACTCGCCGTGGCCTCACCACTTCCACCGGAGGCGGACAGCCCCCGTCTCTGCGGGCGGGCGTCCTGGCGCCCCGCACCTGATCCACCGCCCGCGCCCGTTTGGCCCTATGGGCCACTGCCCAGTGGGCCCCCCACCCACGCCCCTGTTAAAAAAAAAGAAAAAAAACATAATAAAAATAAATAATTAATTAGTTAACTTAATTAGATCTGTTAAATTAACCTAATCACTTATTAAACTAACTAATCCTGTTTAGTTAACCTAAGTCAATGACAACCGGGACCCACGCGTCAGTTTGACCAAGTCAACTGACTATTAACTGCTGACATCACCCTGATGTCATGCTGACATCATAATGGCATTTCCAAATTAATTTTATTCTATTAATTTCAAAAATGATTTAAATCTTTTAAAATTAATATAAAATAAACCGTAGCTCGGATGGAAAAACTTTGTACATGAAAGTTGCTCAGAACGACGAGACGAATCCAGATACGCAGTCCGTTCGCCCCTACGCATCCCTAGCATAGCGAACACGCAACTTTCCCCCTCTGTTTCATCTGTCCGAAAACGCGAAACACCGGGGATACTTTCCCGGATGTTTTCCCCCTTCACCGGTACCACCTCGTACCGCGCTAGGGCACACCTAGCACCACGCCTTGTCATGTCATGCATCGCTATGCATCTGTTTGCTTAAATATTTATTGTTTCTCCCCCCTCTTCTCTCGCTAGACACCGGGACCGACGCCGCTGCTACCCAGTACGACTACGGAGTTGACGATCCCTCTCTCTTGCCAGAGCAACCAGGCAAGCCCCCCCTTTGATCACCAGATATCGCCTACTCTTCTCTATACTGCTTGCATTAGAGTAGTGTAGCATATTACTGCTTCCCGTTAATCCTATACTGATGCATAGCCTGTCCTTGCTACTACTGTTGTTACCTTACCTGCAATCCTAATGCTTAGTATAGGATGCTAGTTTTTCATCAGTGGCCCTACATCCTTGTCCGTCTGCCATGCTATACTATCGGGCCGTGATCACTCGGGGGTTGATCACGGGTATATACTATATACTTTATACATGATACATGTGGTGACTAAAGACGGGTCGGCTTGAGGAGCACCCGCGAGTGGATCTTTGAGGCGGAGCAACAGGGCAGGTTCCGACCACCTAGGAGAGAGGTGGGCCTGGCCCTGGTCGACGTTCGCGGATACTTAACACGCTTAACGAGATCTGGGTATTTGATCTGAGTTTGGCCATTTGGCCTATACGCACTAACCATCTACGCGGGAGTAGTTATGGGTATCCCGGCGTCGTGGTATCAGCCGAAGCCTTCGTGACGTCAGCGACTGAGTGGCGCGCGCCGGATTGGAACGTAAGCCTGCTCTTGTATTAAGGGGGCTAGTTCTGCTTCCGGCCGCGTACGCAACGTGCAGGTGTGCTAAGGGCGATGGGCCCAGACCCCTGTGCGCTTAGGTTTAGACCGGCGTGCTGACCTCTCTGTTGTGCCTAGGTGGGGCTGCGACGTGTTGATCTTCCGAGGCCGGGCATAACCCAGGAAAGTGTGTCTGGCCAAATGGGATCAAGCGTGTTGGGGTATGTGGTGCACCCCTGCAGGGAAGTTAATCTATTCGAATAGCCGTGATCTTCGGTAACAGGACGACTTGGAGTTGTACCTTGACCTTATGACAACTAGAACCGGATACTTAATAAAACACACCCTTCCAAGTGCCAGATACAACCGGTGGTCGCTCTCTCTCAGGGATACGAGGAGGGGATCGCCGGGTAGGTTTATGCTATGCGATGCTACTTGGAGGACTTCAGTCTACTCTCTTCTACATGTTGCAAGACGGAGGCTGCCAGAAGCGTAGTCTTCGAAAGGATTAGTTATCCCCCTCTTATTCTGGCTTTCTGCAGTTCAGTCCACCGATATGGCCCTTTACACATTTACCCATGCATATGTAGTGTAGCTTCTTGCTTGCGAGTACTTTGGATGAGTACTCACGGTTGCTTTCTCCCTCTTTTCCCCCTATCCCTTCTACCTGGTTGTCGCAACCAGATGTTGGAGCCCAGGAGCCAGACGCCACCTTCGACGACTCCTACTGCACCGGAGGTGCCTACTACTACGTGATGCCCGCTGATGACGACCAGGAGTAGTTAGGAGGATCCCAGGCAGGAGGCCTGCGCCTCTTTCGATCTGTATCCCAGTTTGTGCTAGCCTTCTTAAGGCAAACTTGTTTAACTTATGTCTGTACTCAGATATTGTTGCTTCCGCTGACTCGTCTATGATCGAGCTCTTGTATTCGAGCCTTCGAGGCCCCTGGCTTGTAATATGATGCTTGTATGACTTATTTTATTTGTAGAGTTGTGTTGTGATATCTTCCCGTGGGTCCCTGATCTTGATCGTACACGTTTGCGTGTATGATTAGTGTACGATTAAATCGGGGGCGTCACACCTACGCACACGCAAGATCATGGTGATGCACAGCAACGAGAGGGGAGAGTGTTGTCCACGTACCCTCGTAGACCGAAAGCGGAAGCGTTAGCACAACGCAGTTGATGTAGTCGTATGTCTTCACGATCCGACCGATCAAGTACCGAACGCACGGCACCTCCAAGTTCTGCACACGTTCAACTCGATGATGTCCCTCGAACTCTGATCCAGTCGAGCTTTGAGGGAGAGTTCCGTCAGCACGACGGCGTGGTGACGATGATGATGTTCTACCGACATAGGGCTTCGCCTAAGCACCGCTACGATATGACCGAGGTGGATTATGGTGGAGGGGGGCACCGCACACGGCTAAGAGATCCAAAGGATCAATTGTTGTGTCTTTGGGGTGCCCCCTGCCCCCGTATATAAAGGAGTGGAGGAGGGAGAGGGCCGGCCCTCTCTATGGCGCGCCCTAGGGGAGTCCTACTCCCACCGGGAGTAGGATTCCCCCTTTCCTAGTAGAACTAGGATCCCTTCCAAGTAGTAGGAGTAGGAGGGAAGGAAAAGGAAGGGAAAAGGAGAAGGAATGAAGGGGGCGCCCCCCTCCCTAGTCCAATTCGGACCAGCCCATGGGGAGGGGTGCGGCCACTCTTTGAGGCCTTTCTCTCCTTTCCCGTATGGCCCATTATGGCCCAATACGAATTCCCGTAACTCCTCGGTACTCCCGAAAATACCCGAATCATTCGGAACCTTTCCGATGTCCGAATATAGTCGTCCAATATATCGATCTTTACGTCTCGACCATTTCGAGACGCCTCGTCATGTCCCCGATCTCATCCGGGACTCCGAACTCCTTCGGTACATCAAAACACATAAACTCATATTATAATCGTCATCGAACTTTAAGCGTGCGGACCCTACGGGTTCGAGAACTATGTAGACATGACCGAGACACATCTCCGGTCAATAACCAATAGCGGAACCTGGATGCTCATATTGTCTCCTACATATTCTACGAATATCTTTATCCGTCAAACCGCATAACAACATACGTTGTTCCCTTTGTCATCAGTATGTTACTTGCCCGAGATTTGATCGCCGGTATCTCAATGCCTAGTTCAATCTCGTTACCGGCAAGTCTCTTTACTCGTTTCGTAATACATCATTCCGCAACTAATTCATTAGTTGCAATGCTTGCAAGGCTTTAAGTGATGTGCATTACCGAGTGGGCCCAGAGATACCTCTCCGACAATCGGAGTGACAAATCCTAATCTCGAAATACGCCAACCCAACAAGTACCTTTGGAGACACCTGTAGAGCACCTTTATAATCACCCAGTTACGTTGTGACGTTTGGTAGCACACAAAGTGTTCCTCCGGTAAACGGGAGTTGCATAATCTCATAGTCATAGGAACATGTATAAGTCATGAAGAAAGCAATAGCAACAAACTAAATGATCAAGTGCTAAGCTAACGGAATGGGTCAAGTCAATCACATCATTCTCCTAATGATGTGATCCCGTTAATCAAATGACAACTCATGTCTATGGTTAGGAAACATAACCATCTTTGATCAACGAGCTAGTCAAGTAGAGGCATACTAGTGACACTCTGTTTGTCTATGTATTCACACATGTATTATGTTTCCGGTTAATACAATTCTAGCATGAATAATAAACATTTATCATGATATAAGGAAATAAATAATAACTTTATTATTGCCTTTAGGGCATATTTCCATCAGTCTCCCACTTGCACTAGAGTCAATAATCTAGTTCACATCGCCATGTGATTTAATACCAATAGTTCACATCATCATGTGATTAACACCCATAGTTCACATCGACATGTGACCAACACCCAAAGGGTTTACTAGAGTCAATAATCTAGTTCACATTGCTATGTGATTAACACCCAAAGAGTACTAAGGTGTGATCATGTTTTGCTTGTGAGAGAAGTTTAGTCAACGGGTCTGCCACATTCAGATCCTTTAGTATTTTGCAAATTTCTATGTCAAGAATGCTCTGCACGGAGCTACTCTAGCTATTGCTCCCACTTTCAATATGTATTCAGATTGAGATTTAGAGTCATCTAGATCAGTGTCAAAATTTGCATCGACGTAACCCTTTACGACGAACCTTTTTGTCACCTCCATAATCGAGAAACATATCCTTATTTCACTAAGGATAATTTTGACCGTTGTCGAGTGATCTACTCCTAGATCACTATTGTACCCCCTTGCCAAAAATAGTGTAGGGTATACAATAGATCTGGTACACAACATGGCATATTTTATAGAACCTATGGCCAAGGCATAGGGAATGACTTTCATTCTCTTTCTATCTTCTGCCGTGGTCGGGCTTTTAGTCTTATTCAACTTCACACCTTGTAACACAGGCAAAAACTCCTTCTTTGACTGTTCCATTTTGAACTACTTCAAAATCTTGTCAAGGTATGTACTCATTGAAAAACTTATCAAGCGTCTTGATCTATCTCTATAGATCTTGATGCTCAATATGTAAGCAGCTTCATCGAGGTCTTTCTTTGAAAAACTCCTTTCAAACATTCCTTTATGCTTTGCAGAATAATTCTACATTATTTCCGATCAATAATATGTCATTCACATATACTTATCAGAAATGATGTAGTGCTCCCACTCACTTTCTTGTAAATATAGGCTTCACCGCAAGTCTGTATAAAACTATATGCTTTGATCAACTTATCAAAGCGTATATTCCAACTCTGAGATGCTTGCACCAGTCCATAGATGGATCACTGGAGCTTGCATATTTTGTTAGCACCTTTAGGATTGACAAAACTTTCTTGTTGCATCATATACAACTCTTCTTTAATAAATCCATTAAGGAATGTAGTTTTGTTTATCCATTTGCCAGATTTCATAAAATTTGGCAATTGCTAACATGATTTGGACAGACTTAAGCATAGATACGAGTGAGAAACTCTCATCGTAGTCAACACCTTGAACTTGTCGAAAACCTTTTGCGACAATTCTAGCTTTGTAGATAGTAGCACTACTGTCAACGTCCGTCTTCCTCTTGAAGATCCATTTAATCTCAATGGCTCGCCGATCATTGGGCAAGTCAATCAAAGTCCATACTTTGTTCTCATTCATGGATCTCATCTCAGATTTCATGGCCTCAAGCCATTTCGCGGAATCTGGGCTCATCATCGCTTCCTCATAGTTCGCAGGCTCGTCATGGTCAAGTAACATGACCTCCAGAACAGGATTACCGTACCACTCTGGTGCGCATCTCACTCTGGTTTACCTACGAGGTTTGGTAGTAACTTGATCTGAAGTTACATGATCATCATCATTAGCTTCCTCACTAATTGGTGTAGTAGTCACAGGAACAGATTTATGTGATGAACTACTTTCCAATAACGGAGCAGGTACAGTTACCTCATCAAGTTCTACTTTCCTCCCACTCACTTCTTTCAAGAGAAACTCCTTCTCTAGAAAGGATCCATTCTTAGCAACGAATTTGCCTTCGGATCTGTGATAGAAGGTGTACCCAACAATTTCGTTTAGGTATCCTATGAAGATGCACTTCTCCGAATTGGGTCCGAGCTTATCAGTTTGAAACTTTTTCACATAAGCATCGCCGCCCCAAATTTTAAGAAACGACAGCTTAGGTTTCTTGCTAAACCACAATTCATACGGTGTCGTCTCAACGGATTTAGATGGTGCCCTTTTTAACGTGAATGCAGCTGTCTCTAATGCATAACCCCAAGACTATAGTGGTAAATCGGTAAGAAACATCATAGATTGCACTATATCCAATAAAGTGCGGTTATGACGTTCGGACACACCATTACGTTGTGGTGTTCTAGATGGCGTGAGTTGCAAAAATATTCCGCATTGTTTCAAATGAAGACCAAATTCGTAACTCAAATATTTGTCTCCGTGATCAGATCGTAGAAACTTTATTTTCTTGTCACGATGGTTTTCCACTTCACTCTGAAATTCTTTGAACTTTTCAAATGTTTCAGACTTATGTTTCATCAAGTAGATATACCCATGTCTGCTCAAATCATCTGTGAACGTCAGAAAATAACGATAACTGCCGCGAGCCTCAATACTCATCGGACCGCATACATCAGTATGTATTATTTCTAATAAGTCAGTTGCTCGCTCCATTGTTCCAAAGAACGGAGTCTTAGTCATCTTGCCCATGAGGCATGGTTCGCAAGCATCAAGTGATTCATAATCAAGTGATTCCAAAAACCCATCAACATGGAGTTTCTTCATGCGCTTTACACAATATGACCTAAACGGCAGTGCCACAAATAAGTTGCACTATCATTATTAACTTTGCATCTTTTGGCTTCAATATTATGAGAATGTGTATCACCACAATCGAGATCCAACAAACCATTTTCATTGGGTGTATGACCATAGAAGGTTTTATTTATGTAAACAGAACAACAATTTATTCTCTTACTTAAATGAATAACCGTATTGCAATAAACATGATCAGATCATATTCATGCTCAACGCAAACATCAAATAACACTTATTTAGGTTCAACACTAATCCCGAAAGTATAGGGAGTGTGCGATGATGATCATATCAATCTTGGAACCACTTCCAACACACATCGTCACTTCACCCTTAACTAGTCTCTGTTCATTCTGCAACTCCCGTTTCGAGTTACTACTCTTAGCAACTGAACCAGTATCAAATACCGAGGGGTTGCTACGAACACTAGTAAAATACACATCAATAATATGTATATCAAATATACCTGTGTTCACTTTGCCATCCTTCTTATCCGCCAAATACTTGGGGCAGTTCCGCTTCTAGTGACCAGTCCCTTTGCAGTAGAAGCACTCAGTCTCAGGCTTAGGTCCAGACTTGGGCTTCTTCACTTGAGCAGCAACTTGCTTGTCGTTCTTCTTGAAGTTCCCTTTCTTCCCTTTGCCCTTTTTGAAACTAGTGGTCTTTGTCAACCATCAACACTTGATGCTTTTCTTGATTTCTACCTTCGTCGATTTCAGCATCACGAAGAGCTTGGGAATCGTTTCCGTTATCCCTTGCATATTATAGTTCATCACGAAGTTCTACTAATTTGGTGATGGTGACTAGAGAATTCTGTCAATCACTATCTTATCTGGAAGATTAACTCCCACTTGATTCAAGCGATTGTAGTACCCAGATAATCTGAGCACATGCTCACTGCTTGAGCTGTTCTCCTCCATCTTTTAGCTATAGAACTTGTTGGAGACTTCATATCTCTCAACTCGGGTATTTGCTTAACTTCAACTCCTGGAACATCTCATATGGTCCATGACGTTCAAAACGTCTTTGAAGTCCCGATTCTAAGCCGTTAAGCATGGTGCACTAAACTATCAAGTAGTCATCATATTGAGCTAGCCAAAAGTTCATAACATCTGCATCTGCTCCTGCAATAGGTCTGTCACCTAGCGGTGCATCAAGGACATCGTCAAGTTTAACCTGAGTATTTTGCGTGTGCAAAACTGGCTTGCACCCGTTGTAGATGGACGTAGAGCTTATCACACCCGATCATCACGTGGTGTCTGGGCACGACGAACTTTGGCAACGGTGCATACCCAGGGAGAACACTTTTATCTTGAAATTTAGTGAGAGATCATCTTATAATGCTACCGTCAAACTAAGCAAAATAAGATGTATAAAAGATAAACATCACATGCAATCAAAATATGTGACATGACATGGCCATCGTCATCTTGTGCCTTTGATCTCCATCTCCAAAACATCGTCATGATTTCCATCGTCACCGGCATGACACCATGATCGCCATCATCTTGATCTATATCAATGTGTCGTCACATGGTTGTCTCGCCAACTATTGCTCTTGCAACTATTGCTATCACATAGCGATAAAGTAAAGCAATTATTTAGCGTTTGCATCTTATGCAATAAAGAGACAACCATAAGGCTTCTGCCAGTTGCCGATAACTTCAACAAAACATGATCATATTATACAACAACTTATATCTCATCACGTCTTGACCATATCACATCACAACATGCCCTGCAAAAACAAGTTAGACGTCCTCTACTTTGTTGTTGCAAGTTTTTACGTGGCTGCTATAGGCTGAGCAAGAACCGTTCTTACCTACGCATCAAAACCACAACGATAGTTTGTCAAGTTAGTGCTATTTTAACCTTCTCAAGGACCGGGCGTAGCCACACTCGATTCAACTAAAGTTGGAGAAACTGACACCCGCTAGTCACCTGTGTGCATAGCATGGCGGTAAAACCAGTCTCGCGTAAGCGTACGCGTAATGTCGGTCCGGGCCGCTTCATCCAACAATACCACCGAACCAAAGTATGATATGCTGGTAAGCAGTATGACTTATATCGCCCACAACTCACTTGTGTTCTACTCGTGCACAACATCAACGCATAAAACCTAGGCTCGGATGCCACTGTTGGGGAACGTAGCAATTTCAAAAAATTTCCTACGCACACGCAAGATCATGGTGATGCACAACAATGAGAGGGGAGAGTGTTGTCCACGTACCCTCGTAGACCGAAAGCAGAAGCTTTAGCACAACGCGGTTGATGTAGTCGTACGTCTTCACGATTCGACCGATCAAGTACCGAACGCACGACACCTCCGAGTTCTGCACACGTTCAACTTGATGACGTCCCTCGAACTCCAATCTAGCCGAGCTTTGAGGGAGAGTTCCGTCAGCACGACGGCATGGTGACGATGATGATGTTCTACCGACGCAGGGCTTCGCCTAAGCACCGCTACGATATGACCGAGGTGGATTATGGTGGAGGGGGGCACCGCACACGGCTAAGAGATCCAAAGGATCAATTGTTGTGTCTTTGGGGTGCCCCCTGCCCCCGTATATAAAGGAGTGGAGGAGGGAGAGGGCCGGCCCTCTCTATGGCACGCCCTAGGGGAGTCCTACTCCCACCGGGAGTAGGATTCCCCCTTTTCTAGTAGAACTAGGAGCCCTTCCAAATAGTAGGAGTAGGAGGGAAGGAAAGGGAAGGGAAAATGAGAAGGAAGGAAGGGGGCGCCCCCCTCCCTAGTCCAATTCGGACCAGCCCATGGGGAGGGGTGCAGCCACTCTTTGAGGCCTTTCTCTCCTTTCCCGTATGGCCCATTAAGGCCCAATACGAATTCCCGTAACTCCCCGGTACTCCCGAAAATACCCGAATCACTCGGAACCTTTCTGATGTCCGAATATAGTCGTCCAATATATCGATCTTTACGTCTCGATCATTTCGAGACGCCTCGTCATGTCCCCGATCTCATCCGGGACTCGGAACTCCTTCGATACATCAAAACACATAAACTCATAATATAACCGTCATCGAACTTTAAGCGTGCGGACCCTACGGGTTCAAGAACTATGTAGACATGACCGAGACACATCTCCGGTCAATAACCAATAGCAAAACCTGGATGCTCATATTGGCTCCTACATATTATACGAATATCTTTATCCGTCAAACCGCATAACAACATACGTTGTTCCCTTTGTCATTGGTATGTTACTTGCCCGAGATTCGATCGTCGGTATCTCAATGCCTAGTTCAATCTCGTTACCGGCAAGTCTCTTTACTCGTTTCGTAATACATCATTCCGCAACTAATTCATTAGTTGCAATGCTTGCAAGGCTTTAAGTGATGTGCATTACCGAGTGGGCCCAGAGATACCTCTCCGACAATCGGAGTGACAAATCCTAATCTCGAAATACGCCAACCCAACAAGTACCTTTGGAGACACTTGTAGAGCACCTTTATAATCACCCAGTTACGTTGTGACGTTTGGTAGCACACAAAGTGTTCCTCCGGTAAACGGGAGTTGCATAATCTCATAGTCATAGGAACATGTATAAGTCATGAAGAAAGCAATAGCAACAAACTAAATGATCAAGTGCTAAGCTAACGGAATGGGTCAAGTCAATCACATCATTCTCCTAATGATGTGATCCCGTTAATCAAATGACAACTCATGTCTATGGTTAGGAAACATAACCATCTTTGATCAACGAGCTAGTCAAGTAGAGGCATACTAGTGACACTCTGTTTGTCTATGTATTCACACATGTATTATGTTTTCGGTTAATACAATTCTAGCATGAATAATAAACATTTATCATGATATAAGGAAATAAATAATAACTTTATTATTGCCTCTAGGGCATATTTCCTTCAGGTGACGCGACAGGACCCATATCTCTTTGTCCCACATTGTTGCAGTAGGGACTAAAATAGAGACCTCCCATAGGTTGCGTCCATGGGGGACCTTTTCCCCCTTAATCACTGTTTGGTAACCGGAGTGGGAAAGAACGGTGGTGGCTTATGTGATATGGGGTTGCCGAGTGTATGCACGTATTTGTACTGGCTCTGCCCACAAATAGAATATGCAAACTGGCTTAGGAATCTGAGGTAGCATTGTGTTTAGGCACCGCTATAGATGCACACTAGAGGGGATTCCGGACTCCTTGTGAACGCTTTAGTCCTATTGGTTTCATGCTTCTTACTTACACCATTTCTATTACCGTACTCCTGCTTTGGATTACTCACAACTTACAGGCATACTATTTGCACCATCTAAAAGACGAAGGATTGGTTCTATGCTCCCTGTGGGATCGATGCATTTACTTTGAAAAAGCTACAACTAAACCTTGTGCACTTGCAGGCCATCAAGCTTTTTTCTAGCGCAATTGCTGAGGAGCTGAGCGCTTTTGATCTTAGTTTTGTGTTTGGTTTGAATTTTGTGTACTAAGTTGTTCGTAGATTCAGAGCAACCATGGCTGAGTTTGGACATAATTATCAGCTATTGGCCATGCGTCTTACAAGACCACCTATGCAAGAGATATTCACACCCTTGGGTCCTAACCCCACCAGTGTAGCTTATGAGGTGAATCCAAGTGTCCTCAAATTATTACATAGTAAGCAATTTAAAGGTGATGAAGGTGAGAATCCTTATCAACATTTCCAACTTTTTGAAGATATATGTGGGACATTCAAATTAAATGCTTTTAGCCGTGATGATAGGAAGATGAATTTTTTTCTCACACTGTGGCTAATACGGCAAAAGAATGGTTAGTGTCTCACACTGCATGTAGCTTTGATACATGGGACAAGCTTGCAGAAACCTTCCTATCAGAGTTTTATCCTGAGATGAAATCTTATGAAGCGAGACAAAGGATTTTAAACATTCGATAAAGACTGGGAGAAAGTTTGGTATATTCATATCAAAGGTAACGAACTCTGTTAAATGATTGCCCTCATCATAAACTCCCGGATTGGTTGGTATTAAATCTCTTCTGTGGAGGACTTTGGTATGATTCTAAGGAAGAACTAGAGTTAGCCTCTGCAGGTTCCTTTATTACTAGCCTAGTGCCTGAAGCTCGGGAATTATTAGATGGTAAACTTGCTAATAACGAAGCTTGGAGTGATGAGGGGGAAGAAGAAGGTAAAGTTGAAATAGATTTTGATTGCATAAAAAGCTTATCTTAATTCAGGGAGAGTTAATCAAGTTAGTAATGAACTGTATCTTGACCCTAATGTTGTTTTTGAGATTTGTTAAAAGCTATGTAGAACATATGGAGCTTCCAAAGAAAAAGTGGGAGTGTTACACTGATGAGGACCTCAAGGAAGAGGTCATAGTGGAGACCTTGGAGGTGGATACATCACAGGCCCCCATGGAAGATGATTATGAACGAGTACGAGAGTTGCCATTCCCAGTTAGGAAGGCACAACTTGAGTACCTAAGCAAAGAATATTATTTGTTATCTTCTATTTCGCGTTCCCGTTTTTTGGCCGAAAACCGTTTCTTATATTCCCCGAGATCTGTAATTTCGACTGGGCTGAAATGTTAACACATTTTTTCTTGATATAGGCTTCCTTGCGGCCGAAGAAGGACCCCAACCGACTTACGAGGTGCCCATAGGGTAACCTCGCGTAGCCAGGGGGTGATGGCGCCCTGATGCCTTGTGAAGGTCGCGGGCCTCCGTTGCGTTGATTCCACCTCCCAAAAATCACATATATTCCAAAATACATCTCCGTAATATTTTATCACATTTGAACTTCATTTGATATGGACTTTCTGTGAAATGAAAAACATGCAAAAAAAACAGGACCTGGCACTGGGCATTGGATCAAATATGTTAGTCCCAGAAATAATATAAAATGTTGCCAAAAGTATATGGAAGTTGTAGAATATTGGCATGAAACAATAAAAAATTATAGATGACAGAGACGTATCAGGTAACAAGTTTAATATTAATTACTATGCAAGTCATACTCTTACTGAAGCTCAAAGAAACTACGTAATGAGGAGCATCCTACGATCATCTCCGTGTACACTACGACTACTGCCCAACCCCGAAGTGGACATACGACTAGACCTCGACCTTGAGCATACGCCACTGGACACAAGGTGAACCTGCTCCTAAATGCTTCCCCTTTCCATTCGGGTGAGACATGGTTGCTACCTAAGTCATGGACACTATGTGTGATCAGGTACATCGATCGTCTCAAAGAGGGAGGAGGAGCAGCCATCGTCAAGACTTGTGAAGAGTTTCTGCCAAGCCCAGAACTTCCGGCCATAGCCTGGAACCTCCGCCCCTCCCCACAGACCTTCCGGCCTTCCCGGAATGTCCGGTCCTCGACCCTCCAGGCGACGCCCGGACGCGCCAACTCTCTGGTTAGCCCGGACCCTGCACGGAAGCTCGCCCAAAACCTCTGGCCCCCGGAACTTTCGACCCAGCTACACCGACGCCGTCCCGGACCATGCCAACTGTCTGGATAGCCCAGACCATGCCCGGAACCTTCGGCGCCTAGACCTTCCTGTCGTTCCCGGAACTTCTGGCCCTGCCCGCGCCCAGATACTCGGACCAAAGCCCATGTACCCTTTCGCCCCTCACTTACCCCTTCGTGGCTACCACTATATATACTCATCCCCCTCCTCCATTCTACGGTTAGCATTGGTTTAGCTCATTTTAGAGATAGAGCTTTGCTCATCCACCTGATACATACTCCATTGGAGACTGATACCTCCTAGGAGAAGATCCCCCAAGTGGATTCAAGGCCCTGTCTAGGGAAGATCCCCTCGTGGATTCAAGACCCCATCTCCTCACAGACTGGGAAGAACTAGCTACCTTTGTATCCCCCTTTGTTGGATTTGTATCGTGCATCTCTCCGTGAGTATGTGGATCTAGCACATGTGTGACCGTTTCTCGTTGATTTGATTGTTTCCGCTTGTGTTTTCCCTTGTGTGCTCACCGTGTTCTTTGGGAATCCCCCTCCAAACCATGAAAGATCGGCCCCTAGGGTTCCACCCTACATCATCTTGGTATCATGAGCCACATTGCCATGTTGATCATGTTTTGGAGTCCCCCCGCCGTTTTCTAGCCTTGTTTTGCTTGATTTCATCCCAAAATTCGAAAATCCCCACAAATAGCCCCATTTTTTGATTTGTTGGTTTGGATGGTGTTTTGTTGATTTTGATCCATGGATTCGCTGTGTTTCGAGTGGATCTAGCTTTCCCCATCTTTTCCCCACTTACCATCCACGAAATCTTCTCAATTTTGACCCTGGAAATCGTGTTTCCCGCCCCCATTTTCAGATCTGGAATTTAGGGTTCGTCCCGGAAGAAATTCCTCAATCCCCTGAACTTCCGTCCCCCGGAACATCCGTCCTTACCCCGAAACTTTCGGGCCAAATAGAAAGTTTACCCCAAAACCCTGGGTTCTCCTATACTTTTTCTGTGACCCCCAAAACCTTCCGGCCTAACCAGCAACATTACACATAATTTCAGCATCGACCTCCTTCATCGTTTTCATCATAACTTTTTGCTCTGAACACCGATTTGGGTGTTCTTTGGCTCGTTTCGAGGCTATCAACGTGCCCGAGGTTCTATCTTGGTTTCACCACCTTTTGACTGCATCAAATTTTTGGAACTTTGGCATATTTTCCTAGGGCCTTCACCACATCATCCGCTATACCACCACCGACTTCCGCAACCTAACTCATTTTGTTCCCCATAGCATTAGTGGTTGCTTGAGTAGTGATTCGAGTCTCCTAAGGTGTTTTGGCTACTTAGGGACGGTTACTTCTTCATCAACCACCACCATAACTTCCGCATAAGCTTGCCCACCATACATTTCCACCACCTCAACTTAACCCAATTTTGTTTGAGCTTGTTTGAGTTGTGGTTTGTGTCTCCTAAGGTGTTTCGGCTACTTGGAGATGGTGACTTCAACTCCGACTTGCATAACCCATCATTGCACTTACGCAACCCCATTGAGCTTCCGAAACCACCACCGCATTCCTCTACCACCATTTGACATTTGCCTTTGGAGATTTTGAGTTGTGGTTTTTCCGTTTCCTAGGGTGTTTCGGCTAACTAGGAACGGTTCAACATCGACAACACCACCGCTCAACTTCGCCAAGGATTCGACATCGGCCACCTTCACCATTTTGACACCCTAACCGTAAGCAAGAATGGTGACCTCTATATTATCTTGGTATCATGGTATCCCATCATTGTACATTCTTCTTGCCATAGTATTATTAACCCCCGAGCCATTTTGCATCACTTGCCTATCGAGACTAGCCATTTGAGTATTGTTGGTAATGTTACTTGTGCACTTTAGTGATCATCGATTCTTTTGCATACATACCTCATCTTGGTATCATCATATCATCTCTTGTGTCACAAGATTGTTCCTACATATACACAAATGCTATCTTGGTTCAATTTTTTTTGCATAAGTGGCCATATAAAAAAACAATAAGCTTTTAAGCAAAGAGAAAACAAAGAGCTTGCAGGCAATAGCCATAGCATCACCACATTGCATATCATACTACCATATTGATCATCTTGGATTATCATGTGCGAAGCACCGGGAATCATATATACATAGCATACTTGGGATATAAGTCGTTGCATTTTTGTTTCTTATAGGCCGTGCAAAAGTGTCATATCCGCCTATTGGGAAATCATGCCAGCGTCTCTCTAGAGTTGTGCAACAAGAGCATTTTCCGTGGATTCCCCATTTTGAGCTCATTCCTTGGTTGCACTACCCCACTTATCTATCTGCATGTGTGTTTCCGTGTGCCATTCATTGCTATTGGTCTACTTCTTTCACTTGCGAATTTGTGAATCTCTTTCAACTTTATTGACTCTTGCTAACAATTACATCATTTTTTGTGCCACTATCCTCACCAAGCTCCACCAAAAGCTTTACTTGTGTAGGTGTGAGAATTGACAAGATCTGGTACCAATTGTGCTATTTCCATAATACATTATTGAGTAATAGTTGGTCCATCTTCAACATTGGATAAGGTACATTGGTCTAGTTCTTTCCTTTCTTCCACTCACATTTGCTCAAGTCTCGTGATGGATAGGCAAAGCATTTCATCTCCGGTCTTCGGCGACAATGACGGCGAGAACAACTATGTCATCAAAACTCCACTCTTTGGACTACAACGAGCAATGCAAGGCATTGAGCGACTTGCCATCGACATACGTCACTCCGAAGCAAGGAAAGGGGACTACATCAACACCAAGTTGGACGAACACATGGATCAAGTACGAGACATGGTGGCCAACTACAAGTCTTCTTCCCCTTCTTCATCTTCAAGGCGCCGACGCTCAAGTCGAACATCTTCCGAGCGGCCAGGCGATGCAAGCGCAATTCGTCTGCGTCCACATCTCCATGGCGACCATCATCACATTCATGATCCACATCGTCATGAAGGGCAAGTCACCTCCAAGCATCATGTGCGCGCAAACAATGAACGACATCTACTATGAGCTCAAGCACGACAACGACATCATGAACATGAAGATGCTCGACACGCGCAAACCTACAAGTCCGAACAAGCTCTACATCAAGCTCCGGCCAACCATCATGAGCACATGAGAAGACCATGAGACAAGCACCACCAAGAGGAAGCTACGGCTACCACCACCACTTCGGCATCTTCACCAAGTGTTATCAAGGCATCTTCGCCTACCTCCCACGAGTATACCTACATCGACATCATCAAGTCCAAGGCGACCACCTACAAGCGAGGGCGACACTTCCATCTTCGGAAGCCCCTCAAGGAAGATGGCCAAGTATGGGAAACTCCCTTCGGTCATGGAGAAAGCTACGAGGTGCCACATCATACACTACAAAAAAAAACCACTTCCGTGATGATACGTGTTTGTCATAGTAGGTCACGTTTTTTGTCATGCATGTACATCCATGACGATTTTATGACAGAATCAAGATAGTTATACCCGTGCTGTCATAGAAGTGTTCCATGACAATACCAAAATTATCATCACAGAAGTGTCCACTTCCATGACGATAAATGGCGCATCATGGAAGCGCTTTCGGCAAGGGTAACCGACAGGTGGCATCCACCGTAACGGGTCGCCGTTAAGCTAGGTTCCGGTTTGGATCCAATAACCCATTAACAACCCAGACCAATGGGGATTTTCCATGTGTAAAATTCTCATTCGCCGGTGGATCCATGTGTCGGCTCAGCGTTGGGACAGTTGTCATCCAGCAAATGGACTGGACGCGCCTATGATACGTCAACACGTGGCTCGGCCCAACAACGACCCATTCAGGTCAAAAGGCCGGCATGTTTGACCTGGTCAAAAGGTAATGGTCGGCCCACTTAAAGCATGTTAGCGGCCTGTTCGATATAGCCCATTTACAGCCCGCTAACTAACGACCCATTATGGCCTATCCGAATTAGGCCTAGTAGCGTCATCCGGGCCGTCCAATATGATTCCAGCCCGTTGTAACTTTCGACCCATGTATGGCTCATGATGTCTTTCGACCCATATGAGGCCCTTTGTAATTCTTATAGTTCATCTCATTCAAAATCAATTATTTTTTATAAAAAAGCTAATCTATTTTAAGATTCATGGAATTGTGCGTTGTAAAGCATAAAGTAAAAAACAGATAATGGAAATTCATCTAGAAAAAAAATTGGGCAATTATGATACGCAAGATTCTAGAACAAAGGAGAAGTGCTTGTGTTTTGAGGTTTGTGCATTATGCTTAAGTTCAACCATGGAGTCTTCTAGATTGTACATGTGGCAAAATTTGGTGGAACGTGGATGATATCCAACGGCCAATAGTGCTCGGTTTGCCATCTCTGCACAATGACCATCTTTCAAAGTTATTCGCACAATATATAGGGGTACAGATATAGATATGTGATGCGAAAACCACCCATCATCTCCAATTTGAATAGTGTGTCCATGTATGGATGCAATGTGGTGAAACGATGCCTGCCATCGGTATCTCAAATTCAAATCAGTATGACCTTGTTCAATATGTATACTGTATAGCATGCTCATTTCCAAATCACAACACGCATATCTCAGTTATATTCATGCATGCATGGGTTTCATCAAACTTCAGGTCGGTCTCCCATGCATGCACACACACACCTCCCCCTCTTCATCACTTTGGAAATTCCTTATCTCTCACATGGATGTGTAATGATCGATGTTCCTCTATGTGTGTGTATATATCTAGGTCTTTCACAGTTTTCCACACAAACCGATCGATCTATATATCTAGTCAGGTCTCACCCTCTTTCCCACGTACACATCGATCAATCTACCTCTCTCTATATAGGACTACATAGCTAATACACCCACATTATCTATCCATCCTCTCCCTCTCATCATCCATGCCTTCCGCTTCATCTCTCAGACGCGCGCACAGTGGCGAAGACAGGGGCAGCAATGGCCCTGCCCACCTAACATCACTATATATTGAGGCTAATATGAATGTGATCACTAGATCAATTGCTGGTAAAATGGTTTAAGTTGATGAATTGGCCCTCCCCATAAAGGATTAGCAATGCTTGGCCCCCGAGCTCATTTAATTTTCATGGCTCCGCCACTGCGCGCAACCGCACACGTCCTCGCCCCTCTCTTTAAATATCGATCTCACACTTGTGCACTCCTTCACAGTCTCCCTCCACTTGGCCCCTCGCACCATATTCCAGCCCCCACATACCCCAAGGCTTGTATGCTCGTAGAGCTCTTCCCTCTATCTGTCTCTATCAATATCTCGCGCGGTCAACCCCTCCCCTCCCTTCTCGTATATCACCCTGGCCCCATGCACATACATGTATGTATATAGGCCTCTCCTTCACATAAATTGCATTGACATGTATTCCCTCACCATATCTTAGTATCTCTCACACACACGGACTACGTGTGCGAAAGAGAAGAGGTGCACACATGCACTCATTCCCACATACAAACACGAGGGTGCACGGTGGAGCGCATTTGTACAAAAAATGAGCATGTAGAAAGGCTTTAGATGATGTGCCACAAGTCTATATCTATACCTCTATATCTATATCTATATCTATATCTATATCTATATCTATATCTACTAGCAATGTGCCCGTGCATTGCAACGGATCCAAAGTAGAATAATACTTGTTCACAAACTTGAAAGAAAACACTCTTGTTTTGATATACATATGCCACTAAAATATATTACGTTTCACTCAAAATATATTTCTCAGGCTGTTTTGATGAGGTGTGGTTGCTTTCAAGATAATAAGGGGTTTTCTGCAAATTGGAGCAGAGAAGTGAGCTATTGTTGCAAAAATGCCACAACTTACCTCACAGCCGTTAGATGCAGATCTAATGGTCAGAAATGATGGATGGCAGACACACCATCATGGTCAGAAAATGACGGATGCAGATCTAGTGTGTGAATAACTTTGAAATATGGTCGTTGGATGAAGCCAATCCGATGGTGCAGAGATGGCAAATCCGAGCACTACTGGCCGTTGGATATCATCTACATTCCACCAAATTCTGCCACATGTACAATCTAGAAGATTCCATGGTTGAACTTATATACCCCTATATAGTGTGCGAATAACTTTGAAAGATGGTCCTTGGATGAAGCCAATCCGAGGGTGCAGAGATGGCAAATCTGAGCACTACTGGCCATTGGATATCATCTACATTCCACCAGATTCTGCCACATGTACAACCTAGAAGACTATATGGTTGAACTTAAGCATAATGCACAAACCTCAAAACACAAGTACTTCTCCTTTGTTCTAGAATCTTTCGTATCATAATTGCCCAAACTTTTTTTCTAGTTGAATTGCCATTATTTGTTTTACTTTGTGCTTTACAACACACAATTCCATGAATCTTAAAATAGATTAACTTTTTTTATAATTGATTTTGAATGAGATGAACTATAAGAATTAAACGAACGTCTACATCTTGCATATATGACTCAAAGTTTACATGCTATAGTGTGGTATTTATTCATAATTTGGTTGCCAAATGTCATGCGTGCAATCCACGTGTACCTTACTAGTAAGCACAATGCACAAACATCAAAACACAAGTACTTCTCCTTTGTTTTAGAATCTTCCGTATCATAATTGCCCAAACTTTTTTTCTAGTTGAATTGCCATTATTTGTTTTTACTTTATGCTTTATAGTGCACAATTCCATGAATCATAAAATAGATTAACTTTTTTATAAAAACTAATTAATTTTGAATGAGATGAACTATAAGAATTAAACGAACGTTTACATATGCGTATATGACTCAAAGCCTACATGCTATAGTGTGGTATTTATTCATAATTTGGTTACAAAATCTCATGTGTGCAATGCAAGTGTACCTTACTAGTACTTCCAGTATGTGAAAAACACGTAAATTAGAATTCCAATGGCACGCTACACAGTGTCTCTCCCTTTTTCAGTTAATATATTATGATTAAAATGATGTGGGGGGTATCCATGAAGCCGCGTGGCACATGTGGAGGCGTTGTTGTGACCTCCTTGTGTGGATTGATCACAGTGACGTGCTGTTGGTTCCAGAGGAATGTACTCGTCCTCTCTCATGCACATTGGCAGTACGTGCACGAAGCGAAGACGTGCACGCACACACTCATTCCCTCGCACGCACACACGGGTACATGGTGGGATGCATTTTTGTACGAAGATCCACCCCATGTGATAATTTGACGCGTGTAAAGTCATTCACTTCATTGATGGTCAATTAATACAGCGCATGCAAATTGAGTGCACGTGAAGGAGGAAGTAGTTGAGAATGACATTACTACTGCACTGCGTGCATGCGAGTAGTTAAATCATGGGTTGCTACTTCCTTTGGTCTCCTTCATATTTTGTGCCAATTTTTGACCATAATTTTATGTAACATAATATTTGTGCATGTCATAAAAAGTAATGTCATCGAAAACTATGTTCAAATGTGATTCCAATGGTATAATTTTTGGTGACATGCATCAACATTTTGTTAGTTGAATTTTTGGTAAAAAATTGACACAAAATAAAAAGGGGGCCAATAAACCAGGACGCAGGCATCATGATTAATTTTTGCTTGGGTTATTGTTGGTGGCATTTGTATTTAAATATGGACGAAGTGGAGTAGTACTATCTTTATCTTAGTCTACGACTCCCCTAGCGCCTACGCTCGCCTCCCCCTCGCCCACCGGATACCGCCATGGATAATCCCTTAGATCCCAGGATCTCACATGCTGCCCTCTCGCTGCGGCCCGCAACACTGCCGCCTTTGAGCGAAACCCACATGTGTTTCAGAGGGGATCCATTGCTCTGGAACCACATATCGGTGGCGCCAGAGGACATGCCAGGGCTGCATTTCAGGTGGTGGGCAGCAAGGGCAAATCGGATCGAGGAAGCGTCGCATCGATTGGAGACAGGTTCGAAGGAGCTGCACCTGGGAAAGCACAAGGCGGAGGCACAAGTCGATCTCAGGGGAGAGATGCCGAGGGATGTCAGCATCTGGCAATGTCACGTTGATTTCGAGCTGGGGCTAATGGCAGAGATCATATTCACGGAGTTGACTGCGGAGGAAAGAATGCACATGCCTACGGAATGCATGAGCAGCCGGTGTAACTGTTCAAATGGGCGGTAGGAGAAGCCATATCGCAGGACCAACTGCGGCGGCACCGTTGGGCATGCATCGTAGGCGAGGTGAGCTAGTGACCTACTCCGTTGCTACTGCAGTGAACTTGCGGCGCCATGGAGGTTTGCAACCGTGAAAATCACTCCATCTATATGTATTGTATTCCTGTGAAAATACTTGGTCATTTGGAAAAAAGATGGTAATTGATTTACCACTAGTTTTTGAATGCTTGGTCGTGACAATCACCCAAATCCACAACCACAAGTCTCCATCGCGTAATACTTATAGTCGGTCGCACCAACAGACGGTCGGTCGAACCCGCGTCTCACCGAAGGGACAAGCATCGGCTTGGTGTGACATGTACAACCAGTTACATCACTAACTTGTGTGACCGCATTTGAGCAGTAGTACTTGAAATTTGTGTTCCAAGAAACTCACCGGGAGCCGTTTCAGGCCTCAAAACCAAAACCATCAATTAATCTTTAGCTTGTTCCCATCACATTCCAAAGTACTACTACAATGCTATAATTAAGTGCAAACCTGCTCACACCTAGCACGCATCAAACCCGAACGTGTTCCCACTATGCAAGTTTTAGTACTAGTGCTAGTAGGTTATAAAAAGGGGAACTACCTAGCTAAAAATTACTCTTCCTTCCTCCTCATAAGTCTTTCTTGTTCGTCCTTCCCTACCATGGCCGGTGTGCAGAGCTCTAGGTCGAGAACTACTAGTAAGAAGGGAGTGGCGACCAAGGCCACGGAAAAAGAGAAGGCTCACCGCCTCGCGGGGTGTTCGAAAGATCTCTCACGGGCAGGCGAGGGCTCCCAGGAGCACCCTAGCCACGTAGGCGAACATGCCGAGCTGGCGGTACTGGAGTCGTTATCCCTTGATGACATGCCCGCTCAGCTCAATAAGGAGAAGGAGTTGACCGACGGCTTGGTGAAGCTGCTGAAGGAGAGCCTCGATGACATGCCCGCTGAGCTCAATAACCAGGAGGAGTTAACCGCCGACTTGGTGAAGCTGTTGAAGGAGAGCATTGCCTTGGGTAAGAAGGCGACCGCGAAATCCTGCAACTTCAGGAGGACAAGGCGAAGCTCTGCCATGAGCTCGACCTATTGAAGGAGGAGAACGCCGGCTGGAAGAAGCTGCATGAGAATAGTAGTTCCTCGGTGAAGATGCTACACGCCCTTGTCATGGAACAAAAGGAGGAGTTGGCGAAGCTCCGCATCGAGCACCCGGCTGCTGTCAAGTTATGTAATGTGGCCGTGGAAGAGATGATGAACGCTCGTGTCGATAAATCTCGCGTCATGGACAGAATGAAGAAGATGGCGGAGGAGACGAGCGAGGAGATGAAGGCCGTGGAGGCGATGAAGAAGCATTTAGGACTCCGTAGTCAACTCTTCAGGAAGTAGAGAGCAACGCCCCAGACTTGTGTGTGCATCTTCCTTTTGGGGGGGGGGGGGTAATCTTCCTTCTTCTTTTGCTCTTGTGTTTCTTCTTTTGCTTCGGGTGTTTCACTGCATGTGTCACATTCTCAGCGAGGCACGAATAGAATAATGCTAACGATGAGTGGCGCTGTGGGATCGATTACTAGCAAATTAGATCATTTTAATCTCCATATCGCACTGGGTTGCCGTGTTTCGCGCTCCTCCGTCATACTACTCCTACTCCAGTGAAAAACTTGAGTATACTACACGGTTCTTTGCTCCTCCTCAGGTCGTCAGCAACATTTATACAAGCAGTCAAATCACAAGGCCCCACCTTCCAACAGTAATGAGCCATCAAATCACAAAGGCCCTCGCCTCTCGTGAAACTGACCAAGCGAGACTGCCCCGCCCTCTAGCCTTTTAAATGTACTTTTGTACAGTAGTAGTAATAATGGATTGCGCCATGGAGCAAAACTAACAAGATGAAATTAAAGAAAAAAGATGGTACATATAGGGAGTGCTCGTCGCCAAATTATGCATATAGTACTATTAAAAAAGCTAGTATGTGCTTAGATGGGGTGTTGACATCTATTAAAGAAATTAGCATACCTATTTAATTCTTTGACGACTAGACTCCTTTATGCTTTGGGTAAACTTCTCTCATTTAAGTTTTTAGAATTACATAGCTCTTTTAAGTGTTTTGCGTATGTGGCATGCTTAGAGCGTGGTTAATAGTATAACCATATATGATGTTGGCCATATATATTGTACGTATATAATGTGAAGAAACGAGTACTACCAACTACAAGATGAACTGTAAGAAATACAAGTATGTACGTACTGAAGAGTTAAAGTAACGAGAAAGAATATAACATAGTTCTGTTGGGGGCTCAGCACAACACATCCTTGAAATAAAACTAAGCACCCTGAAATTAAACTAAGCAACTAATCCGGTAGACACTGCATTAGAACCACCATGAGCAACGACACTGCCACCTTACTCGGACTCCTCGTCCACGTCCTCGACTTCGTCCTTGTCCCTCTTCCTCTTGGCTGATACTTCTTTGCTTGAACTGCACACTAGGCTCTTAGTTTTCATCCAACCCTTGTAGATATTGAAACAAAGGTAGGCATCCATTGCAGCGTACTGGATGTGGTCTTTATCTATTAAATTGCACTCCTATGCAAGATGAAACTTGTGGTCAGGTTTTGTCAGTTTGTCGTACGAAGGATCAACCATGGCTCCTGCTAGGGTCAGCATTGAAGGCTCACGGGAGGAAACCAACCTATTCTTCTGGAGTCGAAGGGCTGACCTACAACGAGGCCTATCCGACCCAGGACTTCCTCGTCGATACGAAAGTCTACAGTAACAAATTTGACTCCGTCATCCGTGAGGAAGTTCTTAAAATCCTCGCACTTAACGTCGGCATGGCACATGTGGTAGACCAAGCACAAGTTATGCACGCAAACCAGGATTATGGTGTACTCAACATCTTTAGATTCTTCTCTTCCTCCTTTGGATTCTTCTCTTTTCCCAAGACTATGGTGTACTCAACATCTAGCCGAGCGACCCACTCATCACCACCTGACTTTTAGAACATGCGTTTGAAGCGAGCAAGGCATCCTTTCACCGTCGCGGAAGAATGGGTGTAGTTGATGTTGAACTCATCGCCGCTGATTGTTCTAACCTTGTACTCACCGCAGATCATGGAGATTTGGGACGCAATGGATTTTGGAGGAGGGTTAGGATTAGTGGAATTGCTATAATGTGAAAGGACGGATGACTAGTAGCGAACTACCGTAATGTTAAAGGACGGCTGGGATGAGTAGGAGCAAACTGCTAGCGGTTTTTCGGTTGTAAAAATGCAGAGTAGGATGTGCGAACGACAGGGTAGTGGCTTTCCCGATGGATAAATGGATTCATGCCGAGTACTATGGGGGCCCAATTAGATGTCATCTCTACTAGACCCACTTTGTAGGCCTGACAGTATAACATTTGTGTGTTCGCACGTCAAGCGTTGAGAAAATTACAGGTGATATGAAGCTTTCCATGCTCCCATGATACATGCTTGTATCTAAGATCGAACAGTTGCATGGCGTGATTCTAGACCTATGGGTAAATATCCTATCCTAGAGGGTTATTCTGCAATTTTTTAACAACTCAGCATGCGACCGTTCGATCTCAGATCCAAGGGCTGTCAGCAGCCCGTATCATGGTTGCGCCTACCATGACTGTCGCCTCGCTCACGCGGTCGCACCCTTGGAGATTTCAGACAGCTATAAATGAGCATTTTTTTGCCTACTTGGCATGCATGAAACTACTTCCTCCGTCCAGGTGTGTTAGGCTATCTGATATTGGCATGTCATACATACTCATCAATTATAGTCACTCATACAACAAGGTTATCTATAAGATTGGCTATAAGAGTATTTTTTTACTTCACTCTATCTCTTTCTTTGTAGTATTTATTGCATTTGCCAAGGAGTAAGTAGCTAGGGTGTTGCATAAGATCCCATTCCCACCATTTTTCCCACGTCTCTCTCCTCGACATATAAGCAAAAGTGCCATGTAAGCGGGCTATAAGCCCATTACTGTAGAGTACTACCTCTGTCTTGGTTTATAGGTCACCTTTGTAGTTTGTGCCAAATTTTGACCAAGGATTTAGCTAACAAAGTGTTAATGCATGTCAACAAAAATTATATCGATGGATTCGTATTTGAACATAGTTTTTAGTGATATAATTTTTGGTAACATGCATGAACATTTTGTTAGTTCAATCTATAGTCAAAATTTGACACAATATACAATGGGGACCAATAAACCAGGACGGAGGTAGCATGATACTTGGCACCTGTATACCATGGAGGTGGTCAGGAATCGGGAGACTCACGCCGGTCGTAGCGTCGCAGTAATAATGATAATGACAAGTCAAATCACGGGGCCCCACCCATCCAGCAGTAACGAGCCGTCAAATCACACAGGCCTCACTACAAAAAAAGACACATCCGTGACATTTTGGGTCGAACGAATTTTTTTCCTGTCATGCTTATGACACTTCTATGATGATAATTGTGACAAAACCACGTATCATCATAGATGTGGTGGGCTCCTACTTCTATGACAAAAAATTATGACACAAAATGGGAGTTTCATCCTGGGCGGGCCGGGGACGCACCTGCATGACATTCTTTGGGACGTCCATAACGGAAAAAATCATGGTAGAAGCGAGGGCGCGAAAAATTTCGGGGAGTTCCTAGTTACGGTGGGTGGTTGGGGCCGAGCGATGCACGGAGGTTTGCGCGTTTCTCTCGTACAAGTACACATGTGTGTGCGGTGAGGCGTTGGGCTCTAACTGAACCCGAGCGAGGCGTTCGCTTACTGAACCCGAGCGTTACACTAGCTACATTATTGAACCTGAGCGATCGATCCCTTGGCTGTTAACTGAACCCGAACGATTCCTTCGCTACTGCTGCTAACTGAAGCCGATCGAACCTTGATAGAGGCAAATGTGTCCCGTCTTTCGATGAGATGGCAACTATCGTTTATGGTGGAGTAGACTTTGACGATCCGACTACGAATGTGCGAGGACGTCGCGCCTTAGCAACCGCTAAACCAACTCCGAGAGGTTATTGACCATGCCGGAGCACGATCAACCTAACCACGAGGGTCTATTTCCCGCAAGCAAACAGAGAACAAGCAAGAAACTGAAATTGCAATCTGGATATTGTAAATAAAAGAGGAAAGCTTTATTGACCAAGTGGGGTTCTGTGACGTCTTGGTCTGGTCGTTGAACACAAATGAAGTACGCGAAGTTGCAGCTATGACGAACTTTTAATATAAACAAAACTCAAAGTCTAAACGATGCCCTAAGGGCTGTATATATGGAGGAAGAGGGGGGAATTTCGTAGCCCTTGGGGGAGGGGTCCAAAACCAACCCTATCTCTTGTTTCCCCACACATACGGACTCTAAAAATAGCCTATACTATACTATTTGGAAATTACATGGGCCTAGCCCAAGAATAAGGTCACGCAACACCTATAATAGCCTCTGGACGAAATTTAGGAAGTGGCATCTTGTATATTTCGTCCAAGCCTTCATACACTCATTATGGTGGTTTCAAAGTCCTGAAATCATCACTTGAAACTCCAGTCTTGTTTCCCTTGCGCATGCCATCATCTCCATGCTTGATCTTGCTCAAGTGATCATGCCTCTTGTACATGCTAGGCCCTTCATTTGTAAGCAAAATAAACGTATCCAATTTAGGCAACATCATATTCTCATGCACATTAGAATCATTACCAAGAAACGAAAGTACCTGATAATTTAATTGGCATGCGCGAGCTCTAGTAATTGGTCCAGTATATGTAGCAGTAGGGGCTGTGGGTGTAACAATGGTATTGATGTCCTCATCATCCTCCCCTTCTTGTAATGAAGTCGTCCTCGACGAAAACTCATCTTCCTCACCCAAATAAGGCTTCAAATCTACAATGTTAAAAGTGGGACTAACCCCAAAATCTGCAGGCAACTCAAGTTTATATGCATTATCATTTATTTTCTCTAACACCTTAAAAGGACCATCAACACGTGGCATCAGCTTTGATTTGCGCAAATCAGGAAATCTATCCTTACGCAAATGTGACCAAACAAGATCTCCAGGTGCAAACACAACAAGTTTTCTACCCTTATCTCCAACAAGTTTATATTTAGCATTCATACACTCAATCTTTTCCTTAGTTAAATCATGCATTTTAAGATCAATTCAGCATGTTGTTTAGCATCAAAATTAACCTTCTCTGAAGATGGAAGAGACAACAAATCAATAGGTGCACGAGGTAGGAAACCATACACAATTTCAAAAGGGCACATCTTAGTAATAGAATGCAACGAACGATTATAAGCAAATTCAATATGAGGCAAGCATTCTTCCCACATTTTCTTATTATTCTTCAAAACAACCCTAAGCATAGTAGACAATGTTCTATTGACTACTTCAGTTTGTCCATCAGTTTGAGGGTGACAAGTAGTACTAAAAAGCAGTTTAGTCCCCAACTTAGCCCATAAACATCACCAAAAGTGGCTAAGAAATTTAGTATCATGATCTGAAACAATAGTATTTATCACACGATGCAAGCGAATAATTTCATGAAAGAATAAATCAGCAACATTAGCAGCATCATCGCTTTTATGACATGGTATGAAGTGTGCCATTTTCAAAAATCTATCGACAACAACAAATATGCTATCCCTCCCCTTCTTTGTTTGAGGTAATCCTAAAACAAAATCCATAGATATATCCTCCCAAAGAACACTAGGTAAGTGCAAAGGCATATATAAACCATGAGGATTGAATCGTGACTTAGCTTTTTGACATGTAGTGCAACGAGCAACAAAACGCTCAACATCCTGTCTCATCTTTGGCCATAAGAAATGTGTAGCAAGTATATCCTCTATTTTCTTCACGCCAAAATGTCCCATTAATCCTCCTCCACGCGCCTCCTGCAACAACAAAAGACGAACGGAGCTAGTTGGAATGCATAGCATGCAACACAAATCCATCATTAACGACGAACTTATTCCATGTCCTCCCTTCTTTACAATTTTGCAATACATCTTTAAATTCAGCATCATACACATATTGATCTTTGATGGTCTCCAAACAAAATATTTTAAAGTCAAGTTGTGAAAGCATAGTATAACGACGAGACAATGCATCAGCAATAACATTTTCTTTACCCTTCTTGTGTTTAATGACATAAGGGAAAGTCTCAATGAATTAAATCCATTTAGCATGTCTACAGTTCAATTTTGCTTGACTCTTAATGTGTTTCAAAGAATCATAATCAGAATGTATAACAAATTATTTGGGCCATAAATAATGTTGCCATGTTTCTAAGGTCCGAATAAGAGCATATAATTCTTTGTCATAAGTAGAATAGTTCAGACTAGGCCCACTCAATTTTTCAGAAAAGTATGAAACATGTTTGCCATATTGTAATAACACACCTCCTAATCCAATTTCACTAGCATCACATTCAAGCTCAAAATTCTTATTAAAATCGGCAAGTTGGAGTAAAGGAGCATGTGTCAACTTATTTTCAATACCATGAAGGCTTATTCCTGTGCGGTACCCCAAACAAAGGAACATCCTTGTTTGTAAGCTCATTGAGAGGTGCAGCAATGGTGCTGAAATCTCTCACAAAACGCCTATAGAATCCAGCGAGGCCAAGAAAACTCCTCACTTGTGTGACCGTTTTGAGCTGCGGCCAACTCTCAATAGCTTCAATCTTGGCTTTATCAACTTCAATTCCCGTGGAGTAACAACATAGCCAAGAAAAGACACTCGGTCGGTGCAAAAGGTGCACTTCCCAAGGTTACCAAACAAACGTGCATCACGTAGAGCAATAAAAACAACATGTAAATGTTCCAAATGTTCCTCCAAAGATCTTCTATAAATTAGTATATCATCAAAATAGACTACCATAAATCGTCCAATGAAAGCACGTAAAACTTCATTCATTAATCTCATGCAAGTACTAGGTGCATTTGTTAACCCAAAAGGCATGACTAACCACTCATATAATCGAAACTTAGTTTTAAATGCTGTTTTCCATTCATATCCCAATTTCGTACGAATTTGATGGTATCCACTACGCAAATCAACTTTGGAGAATATTGTAGAGCCACTCAATTCATCAAGCATATCATCTAGCCTAGGAATAGGATGACGATAACGAATAGTAATATTATTAATGCCTCTACAATCAGCACACATATGCGACGTACCATCCTTTTTTGGCACTAGTATAATAGGAACAACACAAGGACTAAGAGATTCGCATATATAACCTTTGTCGAGCAGCTCCTGTACTTGACGCATAATCTCCTTCGTCTGCGCCGGATTGGTATGGTATGGTGCATGGTTGGGTAGTGATGCACCGGGAATTAAGTCAATCTGGTGCTCAATCCCTCGAATAGGTGGTAAACCCGGTGGCACGTCTTGTGGGAAGACGTCAGCAAACTCCTACAAATTGTTAGTGACAGCAGGAGGCAAAGAAGAAGGTACGTCCTCGAATGAAAATAATGCCTCATTGCACACAAAAGCATAACAAACAGATTTGCTACAATCTAGATCATCAATATCAGATTTGGTGGCAAGTAAACATCCACTTTTCAATTTAATTTTAGAAGCAACACTAGATGGTTTATTATTAGGTTTCATTTGTTGCTCAAATTCTTTTGCCACTATCTGATTTTCACTCTTATTTTGCTCCTATTTTGCTTTACTAGCTCGATTAATATCATCTTTCAAAATGGAATTAGGAGTCATAGGAAGCAAAGTAATATGTTTATCCTCATGAACAAGAGTATAGTAATTGTTTCTACCATGATGTACATAATTTTTATCGAATTGCCATGGTCTACCAAGTAATAAAGAACATGCTTGCATGGGTACCACATCACAATCAACAAAATCATCATATGTAGCGATACTAAACTGCACACGAACAATACGTGTTACCTTAACCTTGCCGCTGTTGTTGAACCATTGGATGTAATAAGGATGCGGATATGGTCTTGTGGTGAGAGACAGATTCTCCACCATCTCCATGCTAGCCAAGTTGTTGCAGCTCCCTCCATCTACGATGATGTGGACATAACGCTCCTTCAGAACTCCCTTTGTATGGAACAAATTATGCCTCTAATTTTGCTCAGCTTGTGTGACCTGCACACTCAACACACGTTGAGCAACTAAACTTTCATACCTGTCAGCATCTTCAGCAGCCATGTATTGCATCTCATGATCAAAATCATCTCCACCATGTTCTTCACTTGTAATAAGAGCCAAAGTCTCCTCATCATAGTCACTGGCGGACTCATACCCACCATCCTCAGTAGCAATCATCACACACTTGGATGGGCATTCTCTCGCATAATGACCTCCACCCTTGCAACTATCATGTGTTTGCCCTGTTGATGCCATGGATGAAGAAGAGCTTCGTGCAGGCCCAAAAGATGTGCTCCTGGCAAATGGTGTTGGTGGTGCTTGTTTTCTTGCATCTCAATTGGAATTGGCGGCTGAAGTCAGTGGTGCTGCAGTAAGACGTGTGGGAGTAGAGGATGTACATGGTGTCCATGATGAAGATCGGCCTGCAGAAAAATTAGTTCGCGCCAATGCCTGTCTATCCTGCACTTCACGTTCAACTTTGCAAGCAAGATGGAATAAACGAGTGATATTATTATACTCCTTATACTCTAGAATGGTTTGAATCTCTTTATTTAATCCACCCATAAAACATGCAAGCATAGCTTCATTATCATCAGCAATACCACATCGAATCATGCCAGTTTGTAATTCCTGATAATATTCTTCTATATATTTTTCCCTTGTCTTAAACTCTACAATTTTTGAAGCAATTCACGTTGATAATATGGTGGAACCCAGCGAGTACGCATAGCATTTTTCAAAGCAGCCCAAGTAGCTAGAATAGGTTATAATCTACAATGTTCGGACCACCATAGACATGCAAAACTAGTGAAAGCACAAATAGCAACAGCAACACGTCTCTCCTCAGGATATTTTAAACATGTAAAACGTTGTTCAGTTTCTAACTCCCAAGTAAGATATATATCAGGAACATATCTACCCTAAAATGGTTGAATATTCAATTTCAGTTTAGGAGGATGGTCATGATCTCGTACATGAGCTGGTAGTGCAGCCCTACCATTGCGATTATATGCATGTGGACGACCTGGTGCTGGTGGTTGCACGTAGTTCTGATTTTGGTCAACCTCATCCTCGTAATCGTCATCCTCCTCTGCACCAATAGCAGTAGTAGCAGGAGCCAAAGAAGCATCAACAGTTGGTACAACAGCACCAGAAGTTTGGCCATCCTCAATAGGAACACACTTCGCTCGTCCGAACTGATTCGGTAGGGGGCGTTATTGTTGTCGTTGCAGAGGTGAAGCCGGTGGTGGTTGTAGAAGACGCGAGAGCAATTCATTAAACTTGTTACCCAACTTTGTCTCGAACGATTTCTCCATGCCATCTATCTTCTCCATGGCCTCTTCATATCTGTTTAGCACATCTCCCACTTGGCCACTCATCATTTGCTGAAATTTATCATGCAACTCCTTCTTTGTCATGTTCTCCCAGTCAATCTCGTCAGCTTGTGGTCCTACCATGGTTAGCAGCAATAGAAACACACAAGAATATGATCCTACAAACTACTACTCCCTCCGTTCCGAATTACTTGTCGCGTATATGGATGTATCTAGATGTATTTTAGTTCTAGATACATCCATTTCCGTTACGAGTAATTTGGAACGAAGGGAGTAGAAAGTGGTAGTGTGTCACAAATCCGTCAAGGAAATCTCAAATTCTTACCAGTTCTTACCCAGCAGCGGGTGGTGATTGGCAATCGTTGTAGTCAAAGCTCTCAAAGCTTGGATAGAGCAATTACCGAGGAGAGTCAAACGCACGACGTAGATGTATGTGGAGCTGGGAAGGCTTATAATATGGTAGAAAAAAGTGTCAGCAATAATCAATTTAGAGATGCGAAGTTGAATAAATGCTCAACGACGGTACTATGCTGGTCCTAGGCTAGACCGTGCTAGAGACGCGTGCCTAGAACACTAACAAAATCATGGTGCTGCACGTAAACAAGTAAAAAGCACACTCTGGGAATTTTTTTCGCTCTTTTTTTGGCGCTCCTCTTTTTTTGCGAAAAATTACTATAACGGCGAGTGTGTAACATCCCAAAATTCTAAATTTTGGAATGTTATATTAAATAAATAGTTTGGTTGTTTGTTTGATTGTTGTGTGAATGATTGAGTGAAATTGAGTGCAATCTGAAACTTTTTGAAAATTTAATGAGAGGGAATGAAATGACTTTCCCAAAGATTTCTCTTTGCATTTATGATCTCCATGAATTCAAATTCATTTTATCACAAAACCATAGAGTGAAGATGATATGACTCTTCCATTTAAATAAATGAAAAGGGTTTTGAAAAGATTTGAATTCCATTTGGACATATTTCAAATTCAGAAGCTTTATGCAACTCAACGATTTTCATAAGAGAAGATAAAATGACTTCTTCAAATTATATGAAATAGAGTTGGAAGTGGTTTGAAATTCAAATTCAAAACCATTTAGGAGTTATTTGGGTTTTATTCAAATTATTTTTCTCCAAAAATAAATTATTTGGAAATTAGGGTAAAATGATTCCCTACAATATAAAATTGGAGGAAAGTAAATTTGAAATCATTCTGGTGTTTTAAAAATGATTTTTATTGGGTTTTCTTTCAACAACAACATTGTTTGACTTTTGTGAATTTTTGTGTACTTTATTTGTACATGAAAATATGTTCATGTTTTAGGATTTATGTTTCTGAAAATTTTGGTATATAATATGTCTATATAGAAGTCTTGTTGTTTTTCCTTTATTTTCTTGTTTGTGCTTATTTAAAAAAAACGGCCGAAGCCAGCAGTGCCCAGCCCGAGGCCCATCTCTCTCTCCCTCCGCCGCGGCCCACAGCGGTCCAGCCCGCGCACGCGCACGAAACCCCTCCCCACCGGTCGCCCGCACCTCTCCCTCGTTCCCGCACTCGCTGACAGCGGGGCCCGCGTCGTCTTCTTCCTCCCCACGCACGCCCATGCCCTGCTCACGCACGCCCGACGCCACCGCGTCCGAATCCTTCGGGATTCTCTCCCGATTCGCCCCTTGCCCATGAAAGCTGCCATATATAAACCCCGCCCCTCCTCCATCGACTCCCTAAAACCCTACCCTAAAACCCATCGTAGCCCGCGCCACCATCGTCCTGATCTCGTTCGGCCGTCGCCGTTCACCCTCGCCGCCCGCCGCCAGTGAGCCTTCCCCTGCCACCAAACTCCTCCATCTGACCCCCCCTCGACCTCCCGCACCCGCCTGACATCTTATCTTCGTCCAGGACCCGCCGGCGCCGACGACCCTGAGCTCGAAGGCCGCCGCTGGAGCTGCAGCTCACCCGAGCCACCGCCAGCATCTCCCTCGCCGTCTTCGCCATCCGTGAGCCACCCCGACGTCATCACCGCCTCCACCTCACTCCGCTGCATCGCCCCGGACCACCGGAGACGCCGCACCGCCGCCGCCCGAGTCGCCGTCGCCATCGTCCCGTCGTCGTTGACCCGCTGTAAGCCCTGCCTCCCTTCCACCGTCCGATCTGTAGTCAACATCCAGGATTAGATTCCCCGAAGGGGTATGGTTTTCCTTTATTAGTTTGGTTAGTTACGGCTTTATTAGGTTTAGATCGGTTCAAATCTAGCCGGTTCAGCCGAGCGTTTTTTCCTGTTTAACCGTACGCGTTTTATTTAGTTTACGACCGAGCGTCGTTCAGTTGAGATCGCCACTTCTTAGGCCCAATAGCAGCCTGACGCGTAGTACCTGACCGTTTGTTTTTTTAGTTTATTTTCATTTCTGTTTTAAAACAGAAAATGTTTCAATCTTAGATTGCTTGTATCTTTTAGCATGCTTAATGTTTTTGAGTGATTCCAATTGCACCGTGTCATAAATTTTGTGAAGTTTCTGTTTGTGTACTTAGTTTTCAAATTTGAGTAGTTTAAATTTGTGTTATTTCAAATATGCTTCAAACACTGTTTTGGCTCTAGTTTGAATTCTAGAATAGATTTTTGATTGAATCCTTTTGCTACTACTTTGTTATGGTTTTGTCTATCCAGTAGCATATAGTTATTTATTTTTAGTTTATTTCATTTAAATTATGTTTTTAGCAAAATAGTACTGTTTTAGTTATAGTGTTGTTTTAGTCTTTTCTTTATTGTTTTTGTCACTTTTGACAAATTTAGTTTTGTTTGTGTTAGTCAACCAAAGAAAATTTTATTTTTATTTTTAAAAAATTATTTCATTTAGTTTTGTATGAAAACTTGTTTAGGTCATAGTTAGTGTTTCATAAAAGCTTTTTATTTGTTTCTTTTTGAAAATAAAATTTTATGAAAAATACTTTTTGTTAACTTAGTTGTTTTACATTTTATTTTCTGTTAATTTATTAGTTTAGTGTTTTAATTGTTGTTAAGTTTTTACTTAGGACAAAACTGTTTTGTGTTATGTCTTAGAGTTTTCGTTAGTAGTTTTGTTGTGCAGTTTCCTTTGTTCTTATTTGGTGTCCCTTGTTGTTTTGCAATTTATTTGTTGGTTATTATGAGTGTTAGAATTGCTTGCTAGTATGTTTGCTTATGTGAATGCTATGTTTGACTATATAGATTTTCAACGGAGTGATGAATAGTTCTACTAAGTCATTATTCTGAGAGCGTTGTTATCTTCATCAAGTAATACCACGCAAGTTCACTTTGACCATGTTATTCATACCTATGTTTTATTGCATTTAGTATCACCCTACATAGTCCCTCCAGTAGTGTTATTGGATCTTGTAGTTGAGTAGAATGCATGAGGTAGGAACCCATCTCCCTGTTACCAAGCCCGGGACGGTATTTATTTTAATGCTACGCTATAGTAGACGGGGTTGGTATGAGTGCTTGGGAGTGGTGTGAGAATGGAGGACTCTACGTCAATGACGACAACTCCATGATGGCATCTGCAAGGACTGCATCTTCAAGGCCTCAAGAGTTCAAGACTCGAGACAAGAATTCAATACACACTACTGGGTGAAGGACGGTTGACGGGCACCTTGGAGAAACCAGTGGATGGCCGGGATGCATGGAGAAGCGCCATGACATCTTGCGAAAAGGTTCAGGATGTAGAACTACGGTAGGATTGGATGAGCATCAGACAGTGGTCAGGGGAACTCTTTGGAAAACGATGTTTCGGTCGTCTTGTTCTCAAACACCCTAAAGTGCGAGAACGTAAAAAGAAGGATCGAATCTTGCGGGTAAAGTGTACAAACCTCTGCAGAGGGTTAAAACCTAATCGATTAGCCGTGTCCCCGGTTACGGACAAATTGAGCCTCTGGACTTGGATCTATCTCGGAACTCGCAACACCAGACTCATAATTTAATTTTGGGCAACTTATGATGATTTGGGTATGAGACATCGGTTGGCGGAACCATGTCATGATAGAAAACTCCGTAGTACAGACTCATGATATTCCTTTGTTGTAGGGAAAATAAAACTAGCTTTTACGCAAACAAAACTCAGGCCCAGAGCCACAAAGCCATATTGCATATAGAATAGTTTTATCAATCTGCTTTCTCTTATTGTGATCTTGCCGGTACATTCAATGTACTAACCTACATGGCTGCAGCGTCTCATGTTGCAGATATTTCCTCGACGAGTAAGAGTTACGATACAGGGTCACAGTCTACACTCAACTTGCCGATGGCGTTGATGGGACTTCACACCCGTTGATTGTTTCCGCCGAGACTTATAAGGTATATATATATATATATCAGTTTTACATTATTTATACATGTGATTGCACTTTGATATATACATTGATGTACTGTGTGTGCTATCATACTGATCCAGGGATGGCACAGATACACAGAGGCTTGACCGTCTGAGGTCGGGTCGCTACAGAAATGGTATCAGAGCACATGTTGAATGTAGGACGTGACCCTAGAAATCGGAAAGCCCTAGGACAGGAAATCTCTAAAAATTTATTTTCAAAAAAACATCCCTTACTTCTTATCTTTTATGATTTTATAAAATATACTCTCTTACCTCAAATAGTTAGAATATATCCCTTTCCCTTTTGACCACACGGAGGATCAACCGAAGCCGCTCCAAGAAGGACAAGATATTGGACAACCGATGGCCATTTCAGAGTAAACATGATTTGACCATGCATTAGAAGGGTTGAAGCTACACCAGTTGAAGACTCTGATGACTTGAAGAATCAGAAGAATTATTTGACCGTTAGAGGACCAAACCCCTGTTATACACTTACGTTGGATGCGACAATTTGTGAGCTATCATTTGTTTGATGTTTTCCCGACAACCACAAAATAAAACTCGTTTCTTCAAAACTATTGTTTGTATTGTGTGTATTCCTCCCCACCTCTCTCTTATCTCACCCTAAAACCCTTGGACCCAGTAGATGATGAATGAAGTTGGACTGGTATTCTCTGGACCGACAACCTAGCCGGAGGCAGAGCTATGGATTCAGAACATGGAGAATCACTTTGGGAGCAATTTGGTTTCAAGGAAGAATGAAGTGTCATACGCTCTTCAGTACTTTGAAGGAAGTGCTGCAACATGGTGGCAGATGCATCAAGCTATACAGGGATGGAATGGATCAAGGACTTGGGAAGAATTCAAGAAGACTCTGACAAGATCCCGTCTTATCCGGAAGCACCATGATACCCCAAGAAATAAACCTTGTGCCTGCAAGATTTGCAGAGAAATAGGACACACCCAGGAGGAACACAAGGATGGATGCCCTCATTGTGAGGAGAAACACCCAGCTGAGGAATGCCCAACTAGTCAGGTGACTTATTTCTTGTGTGAAGGAACCACCCACTACCCAGCTCAGTGTCACATTTACCCCCATGGTGCAGCAAACTATTCAGAAGCATGAAGAAGGAATAAAAGAAGCCCTCCGAGAAGTTATGAAAGAACCCGTGATTAAGGAAAGTGTTGAAGACCCTGATGGAGAAAGCCTCAACAGATTTTACTCCAATGCCTGTTATTCATGTGGAGAAGAAGGACATTTTTCACAGTATTGCACCAAGGAAAGAAAAGAGTATCTGGGATACTTCCCGACAGAAGCAGTGGAGTTTGATCCACATGGAATAGAACGTTCGATTAGAACGAAGAAAACCAGGAAGAGAAAACAAAGACACCCTCAGAACAACCCAATTTCTGCAAAGAGGGACAAGAGTCATATTACCTGTTTTGAATGTAAGGACGTCGGGCGTTATGCCAATGATTGTCTCGAAAGGAAGCAAGGAACTCAAGGAGCAGGCACCATCACCAAGAAGCCTCGAGACATGCCAGAAGTTATTTGTTTCCGTTGCAAGGAAGCAGGACATTTTGCTAGGGATTGTTCAAATCATGAGAAAGCTGGAGTTGAGTAGTGGAGATGTTGATATCAGTAATAAGGGTAGTATGGAAAACACTTTTTCATGAGAATGCGGGGTTGATTTATGTAATAGATTACTCAGGGATTGTAATAATTCATGACTCAATAAAGTTGATATGTCATATGCTGAAAGGCTTTAAGGAGTTGTTATGTTTTATCTTGGAAATTAATATTCTGGGTGAACATGGAAGAAAATGAGTTGTGATGCATAAACTGGATGTTGGAAATTGAGTTTGAAGTTTTGTTTGGATGATATGAATGTGTACCCAAGGAGATATGTACCTTATTCTGAGCACCATTTTTGTTTTACAACTGCAGATGATGACCCTTTATGAGTCTTTCCTTAAGGGCCCGGAAACGATCATGACCCTGACAAGTGATCATGATTACCCGAAGATCCTGAAGGACATGATGAAGCATATTCACCTTGAAGGAGACGCAGTCTACAAAGGCTACCCCTTCATGCAAAAGGGAGTGGAACTTTGGTATGTGGAGGTGCACCTCCACCGTATGAAAGGAGTTTGCCAAACGACGATGGGGCAGTACTTTTTCATCTCACGTGTACCACAAGCAACTTTCTTCGACGCTATTCGTGAAGCAGCCATGGAAGCCATACGCCAGATCAGAGAAATACTTGAAGCAAGACTCCGTTATACTCAGGAATACCTAAGAGAAGTGCATGCAGAGATGATGGAGATGAAGCTCAAGGCCACCATGATGAAACAGAAGATTGAAGATTTCAAGGCGCATGTTGCACAATTCCAGTGGGACTGAAGAATCCTCGAGGAGGAAAAATTAATAAAGTTGGAAGTAATGCCTGACCATACCAAACCATGTGGGTGGTAGCATTTGTAATAAAGTACTTTTTGAAATTTGGATTTATGAAAAATGGGATGTAATAAAAGATTTGATAATAATATGATTTATGGATAAACTAGTGCATTTTTTGGTGTGGTAGTACTCCGCAAAGCCACAGAATCAATGAAGAAAGAAATGTGTTATTCATGACGGTCCATAGAAGGGAGCTGGACCAAATAAGTTGGAGTTTTGTATTATCGTCACCACAAGGGTATGAAGGAAGAAGTACTATTAGATTTAAAGGAGATGTAATGTTGGAATATGGAATGATAATCCTCAGAAGGATGAGTTAAACTTGTACAAGAGTTGAAGTGGGCCACAACCCACATGCCCAGGAGTTAATAAGAAGCAAGCACACTCTTGCTGAAGGAAGATATTTTGGAAGAAAACTCTGAGTTAATCAGCCGACATTTTTAGGAGGATACGAAAACCCGAGAGTCATGAAGAAATGTTAGATGTCTTGTTCAGCTTGCAGAACAATGGATTTATTCGAACTCAGTTCGTCGACAAGAGAAATTCTGTAATGCTTGTGAGTATGCCCAAGTGTTAGAATACATGATTCGATGTCTGCATATAGGTAGTAATGGTTCAAGTACGGGATGGATTGGCCCCCATACCGGAGACTTCTATCATGAACTATCATATGTTGATGGAAAATCAGAGAGCCTTGAAAACCTTAGAAGAGTGTCGACATGTCAAGCCATAAAACCATAGAATGGTAGGACGATGGAACCCTTTACAGGCAACCATTACCAATCGTAGGATATACGGTGAGATTCAACCCCGACCATTTTTCCTGCAGGAGCAACCATACATGGTTGACCACCATGAGAATTTCGATAGTTATTTGGTATTAGAGACAAACCAGTCAGCTAAGAAGACCCAGTCTCGGAAGAACGTCACCAGGATGAAAGGACACGTGTTTGAGGAAAAGGTTATGCCCCGACCGGAAGAGCACCAGTGAAAGAGCTATTCCGGAGTATATGAGAAGACCGACACTAGCAACCCAAAAGGATGGAGTACATGAGGTTTGCCAGAACCATACCCATGCTTTTAAGTGTGGTAGCACACTAGACCATTCCGATCAATGGAATTGCTGGAAGACCCCAAACCCTAACCTTTTTGCTAGCCTCTTCGAATCTCGAGGGCGAGATTCATTTTAAGTGTGGTAGGTTTGTAACATCCCAAGATTCTAAATTTTGGAATATTATATTAAATAATTAGTTTGGTTGTTTGTTTGATTGTTGTGTGAATGATTGAGTGAAATTGAGTGCAATCTGAAACTTTTTGAAAATTGAATGAGAGGGAATGAAGACTTTCCCAAAGATTTCTCTTTGCATTTATGATCTCCATGAATACAAATTCATTTTATCACAAAACCCTAGAGTTAAGATGATATGACTCTTCCATTTAAATAAATGAAAAGGGTTTTGAAAAGATTTGAATTCCATTTGGACATATTTCAAATTCAGAAGCTTTATGCAACTCAATGATTTCCATAAGAGAAGATAAAATGACTTCTTCAAATTATATGAAATAGAGTTGGAAGTGGTTTGAAATTCAAATTCAAAACAATTTAGGAGTTATTTGGGTTTTATTCAAATTATTTTTCTCCAAAAATAAATTATTTGGAAATTAGGGTAAAATGATTCCCTACAATATAAAATTGGAGGAAAGTAAATTTGAAATCATTCTGGTGTTTAAAAAATGATTTTTATTGGGTTTTCTTTCAACAACAGCATTGTTTGACTTTTGTGAATTTTTGTGTACTTTATTTGTACATGAAAATATGTTCATGTTTTAGGATTTATGTTTCTGAAAATTTTGGTATATAATATGTCTATATAGAAGTCTTGTTGTTTTTCCTTTATGTTCTTGTGTGTGCTTATTTCAAAAAAAAGGCCGAAGCCAGCAGTGCCCAGCCCGAGGCCCATCTCTCTCTCCCTCCGCCGCGGCCCACAGCGGTCCAGCCCGCGCACGCTCACGAAACCCCTCCCCACCGGTCGCCCGCACCTCTCCCTCGTTCCCGCACTCACTGACAGCAGGGCCCGCGTCGTCTTCTTCCTCCCCACGCACACCCATGCCCTGCTCACGCACGCCCGACGCCGCCGCGTCCGAATCCTTCGGGATTCTCTCCCAATTCGCCCCCTCGCCCATGAAAGCTACCATATATAAACCCCGCACCCTCCTCCCTCGACCCCTAAAACCCTACCCTAAAACTCATCGTAGCCCGCGCCACCACCGTCCCGATCTCGTTCGGCCGCCGCCGTTCACCCTCGCCGCCCGCCACCAGTGAGCCTTCCCCTGCCACCAAACTCCTCCATCTGAACCCCCTCGACCTCCCGCACCCGCCTGACATCTTATCTTCGTCCAGGACCCGCCGACGCCGACGACCCTGAGCTCGAAGGCCGTCGCTGGAGCTGCAGCTCCCCTGAGCCGCCGCCAGCATCTCCCTCGTCGTCTCCGCCGTCCCTGAGCCACCCCGACGTCATCACCGCCTCCACCTCACTCCACCACATCGCCCCGACGCCTTCGCCATCGCCGTGGACCACCAGAGACGCCGCACCGCCGCCGCCCGAGTCACCGTCGCCATCGTCCCGTCGTCGCTGACCTGCTGTAAGCCCCGCCACCCTTCCACCGTCCAATCTGTAGTCAACAGCCAGGATTAGATTCCCCGAAGGGGTATGGTTTTCCTTTATTAGTTCGGTTAGTTACAGCTTTATTAGGTTTAGATCGGTTCAAATCTAGCCGGTTCAGCCAAGCGTTTTTTCCTGTTTAACCGTATGCATTTTATTTAGTTTACGACCGAGCGTCATTCAGTTGAGATCGCCACTGCTTAGGCCCAATAGCAGCCCGACGTGTAGTACCTGACCGTTTGTTTTCTTAGTTTATTTTCGTTTCTGTTTTAAAAACAGAAAATGTTTCAATCTTAGATTGCTTGTTGATTCCAATTGCACTGTGTGACAAATTTTGTGAAGTTTCTGTTTGTTTACTTAGTTTTCAAATTTGAGTAGTTTAAATTTCTGTTATTTCAAATATGCTTCAAACACTGTTTTGGCTCTAGTTTGAATTCTAGAATAGATTTTTGATTGAATCCTTTTGCTACTGCTTTGTTATGGTTTTGTCTATCCAGTAGCAATAGTTATTTATTTTTATTTTATTTTATTTAAATTAAGTTTTTAGCAAAACGGTACTGTTTTAGTTATAGTGTTGTTTTAGTCTTTTCTTTATTGTTTTTTTAGTTTTTTTGTCACTTTTGACAAATTTAGTTTTGTTTCTGTTAGTCCACCAAAGAAATTTTTATTTTTATTTTTAAAAAATTATTTCATTTAGTTTTGTATGAAAACTTGTTTAGGTCATAGTTAGTGTTTCATAAAAGCTTTTTTTGTTTCTTTTTGCAAATAAAATTTTATGAAAAATACTTTCTGTTAACTTAGTTGTTTTACATTTTATTTTCTGTTAATTTATTAGTTTAGTGTTTTAATTGTTGTTAAGTTTTTACTTAGGACAAAACTGTTTTGTGTTATGTCTTAGAGTTTTCGTTAGTAGTTTTGTTGTGTAGTTTCCTTTGTTCTTATTTGGTGTCCCTTGTTGTTTTGCAATTTATTTTTTGGTTATTATGAGTGTTAGAATTTCTTGCTAGTATGTTTGCTTATATGAATGCTATGTTTGACTATATAGATTTTCAAGCGAGTGACGAATAGTTCTACCAAGTCATTATTCTGAGAGCGTTGTTATCTTCATCAAGTAATACCAGGCAAGTTCACCTTGACCATGTTATTCATACCTATGTTTTATTGCATTTAGTATCACCCTACATAGTCCCTCCAGTAGTGTTATTGGATCTTGTAGTTGAGTAGAATGCATGAGGTAGGAACCCATCTCCCTGTTACCAAGCCCGGGACGGTATTTATTTTAATGCTACGCTATAGTAGACGGGGTTGGTATGAGTGCTTGGGAGTGGTGTGAGAATGGAGGACTCTACGTCCATGACGACAACTCCATGATGGCATCTACAAGGACTGCATCTTCAAGGCCTCAAGAGTTCAAGACTCGAGACAAGAATTCAATACACACTACTGGGTGAAGGACGGTTGACGGGCACCCTGGAGAAACCAGTGGATGGCTGGGATGCATGGAGAAGCGCCATGACATCTTGCGGAAAGCTTCACCCAGACTCAAAGAGACGGAAGAATACTTCATGCCCGGAAGCTTACCTGTGCAACCGCAAGTCACTATGGGCTCTGGCTTGGTTGACCTTAGTGGTGACTCTGGCTGGGACGGTGCTAGCAGATGTAGAACTACGGTAGGATTGGATGAGCACTGGACAGTGGTCAGGGGAACTCTTCGGAAGACCATGTTTCGGTCGTCTTGTTCTCAACACCGTGAAGTGTGAGAACGAAAAAAGGGGGATCGAATCTTGCAGGTAAAGTGTACAAACCTCTGCAGAGGGTTAAAACCTAATCGATTAGCCGTGTCCCCGGGTACGGACAAATTGAGCCTCTGGACTTGGATCTATCTCAGAACTCTCAACACCAGACTCATAATTTAATTGTGGGCAACTTATGATGATTTGGGTATGAGACATCGGTTGGCGGAACCATGTCATGATAGAAAACTCCGTAGTACAGACTCTTGATATTCCTTTGTTGTAGGGAAAATAAAACTAGCTTTTACGCAAACAAAACTCAGACCCAGAGCCACAAAGCCATATTGCATATAGAATAGTTTTATCAATCTGCTTTCTCTTATTGTGATCTTGCCGGTACATTCAATGTACTGACCTACACGGCTGCAACGTCTCATGTTGCAGATATTTCCTCGACGAGTAAGAGTGACGATACAGGGTCACGGTCTACACTCAACTTGCCGATGTCGTTGATGGGACTCCACACCCGTTGTTTGTTTCCGCTGAGACTTAAAAGGTATATATATCACTTTTACGTTATTTATACATGTGATTGCACTTTGATATATACATTGATGTACTGTGTGTGCTAGCATACGGATCCAGGGATGTCATAGATACACAGAGGCTTGACCGTCTGAGGTCGGGTCGCTACAGAGTGTCTCAAAACTCGTCCCAAATCAAATTGAGAGGAGATGCACAATTTTTTTTTATCGAAAATCAGGGCAGCGACGACGAAAAAGTGCGACAAAAATCACTATGATGCCGAGTGTCTCAAAAGACTCAGAAAATCCTAAAAACAGGATAGGGAAAAAATATTTCTGCCCATCGAAATTTTGGCCTAAAAACTGCCTGGGGTCTCTAGACTTTTTTTTGAAACCTACTCAGGCAAGGAAACACGAATCGGAAAATAGATGGATCTCGAAAACAAGCCTAATATGAAAAGAACTCGAATTGGTGGTGGATATATGGTGGTAGGATATGGCAGCGGTTGTGGTATATGGCAGTGTTGGTGGGATATGGCAGCGGTTGTGTATATGGTGGCGGTGGTAGGATATGGCAGCAATGATGAAGATGGTGGGGAGGCGGCGTGACAAATTGTGACAGAACTCGAAACTCTAAAGGACTAGACACTAAGACCAGCAACTAGACACGATGATGCAACCGCAAATTCAACAAAGTAAAACCCTAAAAAGATTATGCAAAGGCTCAGATTGGTTCGGATATGATGAACTAACCCTAATATTTTTTTGTGGCTTTTCCGTGGACTGTAGGTATGAAGAACAGACTCAATCTAAACAATGAAAAACTATAAAATCTCACCAAGCAACCTGGAAATGTGATACCACTTGATAGAGGCAAAGGTGTCCCGTCTTTCGATGAGATGGGGGCTATCGTTTATGGTGGAGTAGACTTTGACTATCCGACTACAAGCGTGCGAGGACGTCGCGCCTTAGCAATCGCTAAACCAACTCCGAGAGGTTATTGATTACGCTGGAGCACGATCAACCTGACCATGAGGGTCTATTTCTTGCAAGCAAATGGAGAGAACAAGCAAGAAACTAAAATTGCAATCTGGATATTGTGAATAAAAGAGGAAAGCTTTATTGATCAAGTGGGGTTCTGTGACGTCTTGGTCAGGTCGTTGAACAAAAACAAAGTACGTGAAGTTCCAGCTATGGCGAACTTTTAATCTAAACAAAACCCAAAGTCTAAACGATGCCCTAAGGGCTGTATATATGGAGGAAGAGGGGGGGGGATTTCGTGGCCCTTGGGGGAGGGGTCCGAAACCAACCCTATCTCTTATTTCCCCACACATACAGACTGTAAAAACATCCTATACTATAGTATTTCGAAATTACATGGACCTGGCCCAATAATAAGGTGACGCAACACCTATAATAGCCTCTAGACGAAATTTAGGAAGTGGCACCTTGTATATTTCGTCCAAGCCTTCATACACTCATTATGGTGGCTTCAAAGTCCTGAAATCATCACTTGAAACTCCAGTCTTGTTTCCCTTGCGCATGCCAGCATCTCCATGCTTGATCTTGCTCAAGTGATCATCCCTCTTGTCCATGCTAGGCCCTTCATTTGTAAGCAAAATAAATGTATCCAATTTAGGCAGCATCATATTCTCGTGCACATTAGAATCATTACCAAGAAATGAAAGTACCTGATAATTTTATTGGCATGCATGAGCTCTAGTAATTGGTCCAGTATATGTAGCAGTAGGGGCTATGGGTGTAACAATGGTATTGATGTCCTCATCAAACCTGTTGCCTCTTGATGAACAGTGACCATTGTTGGGGTTGGATGAACATGACCCTGTGGTAGTAGAGGCCGTTGACACTGGATGAACAGGACCCCAATCGAGGAGGCCGCCACACACCCAAGCCGGTTGGGAGTGGATGAACAAGACCCCGTGGAGGGCTAGTTGAACAGTAGCCGATGGAGGCTGGATGAACAGGACCCTGTGGAGGGCTGGTTGAACAGTAGCCGGTGGAGGCTGGATGAACTGGACCCTGTGGATGAACAGTATCTAATGGAGGCTGGAGGAAGTCGACGGTGTATGAACAGTAGCAGGTGGAGGCTGGAGGAAGTCGATGGTGGATGAACAGTAGCCCGTGGAGGCTAGAGCGAGGCAGTAGACGGCGGATGAACAGTAGCCCGTGGAGTCCCATTTTGCAGTACACCACACCCCTCCCAATGAACAGGACCCCGTTTCGACCATAGGCGCTCCAACACAAGTCTGATTCCTCTGTTTTGCGATACGCCATACCTCTCCCGCTCAACAGGATCCCGTTTGGACCATAGCCGGTCAAACAGAAGGCCATTTCCTCCATACTGCAGTACGCCAGACCATGTTTCGACTGTTCCGTCCAAGTTTGGTTGGCTCCCAATGAACACGACGATTCCAACCTAGTCTATTGCCTCCTGATGAACACGACGTTGTTTCTCCATTCTGACCCAGCCGGTTGGCTACCGATGAACAGGACGGCGTCGTTGTACGTGTTCGAGCCCCTGCCCGTATGTACGTACGTAGTCGCATTTACTTTCTTGCAACGTTCTTGTACATACGTGTATAGGATATAGACGGGACTGCCTGAACAGCTACCGCTTCTTACTGGGTCACGGTTCATCGTGGTAGAAAGACCGGTGGACCAGTATGTATGTACACGTTTGTGACCAGAATGACAACGCTACGTACACTTCAACTGGGTGGGTCCCGATTGCCAGGGAGGATAAGGAGGCACTTCCTTGCGTGCGAAGATATTGATGGCAGGTCCGAGCTGACAGGAGGAGGATTCTTTTTTTTTGCACGTAATAAGGAGGCACTTCCTTGCGTGCGAAGATGTAGCTGGTGGGTCCATCTGTCAGCCTCACAGCGTACAGTCCTCTTCCGATGGCCGTCGTTCATTGACCACGTTGGCCATGCTGTGCGGACAACACCCAGGCGGTGGATGATGGTCAGGCAGGGAACAATGTGGAGCCTGGGAATACGTGGAGGATAGTACGAGGGTTGACTGGTTCGGCTGTGGTGTGAGGCTGCCGTCGCCGCAGAATAAGAGGGGGTGTGGGTGAGTAGATGGATGGCCTGGCCAGCGGTGGGAGTAGTAGGGGTGGTGAGGCCTGTGCGGCAGCACAACTGGCCACGGGAGGTAGGATCACGTGGTGGTTTGAACGGCTAGAGCAAGAAAATCAGAGGTTGAAGAAGCAGGACGACCGTTGGATGTTAACAATCCAACGGTCACTGGTGATAGAATCATTTATTGACTAAGTTGACAAAGCCCTGTGTACGTGTCAATGTAGTAGGGCCACAAGTTAGCCTCCAAATCTGGTGGGCCCCAGCCGTCATGGGGAGCACTCGTTATTTTTCGCTTAATAAGGAGGCACTTCCTTCCATGCCAAGACATAGATGGTGGGTTCTAGCTGTCATGAGGAGGATTCATTCTTTTTTTGGCATAAAAAGGAGGTACTTACTTGCATGCGGAAATGGACCATGTGGGTCCCAACTGTCAGCCTCTCCAAGTACATCTGATGCGGAGCATCCTATGGTCATCCCCATGGACCTACCATCGTCTCACCAAGTGCCAAGAGGACCTATGACACTAGCTAGAGCTAGAGCTCTCCAGAACGAGGTGACTTCCTTCCATAGTGATATTACACACGATCCACTCAAGACATGGCTACTACCTAAGTCCGGAATGTTGTGCATGATCAGGTACCAAGAAGGCCCTCTCGAATATGGACATGAAGACGGACAAGTCCCCAAGTTAACGGATGAAGAGAAACGATGGAAGGATCTGAAGAGGTCTCCAGGACCCGGACATCCGGCCCCAAGCCCCGGACATCCGCCCCCCTGGAGCATCTACCACGACAGCCGCCTAGCCGCCAACTACCTACAGGCCCCGGACATCCGTCCAAGCCCGAAAATCCGACCGAAGCCCGGAAATCCGGCGCCCTCTATCCCAAAAGCATCGAGACTGACCCCGCCAGCTCGGACATCCGCCCCCCAGCCCGGACATCCGCCCCTAGCCCGGACATCCGGCCCCTCGGAAGGCCCGGACATCCGGCCCGACACCCGGACGTCCGGCTCCATCTGTCTGCGCACAGTAAAGGGTCGAGGCCCATGTACCCCTGCGCCCACCTAGACTATATATACTCCTCCTCCTCCCTCTTTCTAGGGTTAGCGAAGTAGTAGCTCATTGAGAAGCTTTGCTCTCCACTTGATCCCCTTCTCCTTAGGAGTTCACAGCCTCTACGGAGAAATCCCCCAAGTGGATTCAAGACCCCTAACAGGAAGACCTCAAGACCTCCTCATGGAGAAGAACGTGTTACCTATGTATCGTCCTTTGTTGGATTCGGATCGTGTATCTCTTTGTGTTTCGAGGATCTAGCATATGTTTGACCGAGTCTTGTTGGTTTGAGTGATTCTCTCGTGTTTCCCCTCGTGATTTCTCCTCGTGTTCTTCGTGTTCATCATGGGATCCGCTCCTTTTGTGAAAGATCGGCCAACTAGGGTTGCACCCTACATCATCTTGGTATCATGAGCCACGTTGATCACGATTTCGGAGCCTCCCCTCTTTGTTTTCTAGCCTTGTTTTGTTGTTTTTGTCCCAAATTGAAAAATTCCCCACAAAAATAGCCCCCAATTTTTTTTGTGATTTTTTGATGTGATGAAGTTTTGTTGGATTTCATCCGTGGATTTTGTGTGTTGCAAGTAGATCTAGCTTTCCCCTTCTTTCCCCCTAATCACATCCACGAAATCTCTCGATTTTTTCCCCGAAATTTCATTTTCCCCACGAGTTCATCAAGTTCATCCACGGATCCCGAGCCCGGACATCCGGCCCGACCCCCGGACATCCGGCCTCCCGGACATCTGGCTAGCAAGCCTAGACATTCGGCCCCTGGCAACATAATTTTTATCCACCGCCCTGTTTCCCGCCTAACTTTCGACAAATTTCGCTCCGGTGCCCATGTACACTTCCGCATATCACCACTGCTTTCCGCAACCACATAACCAACATCGCTTACCCGCTATCAAATCCGACAATTTTGACACGTTTGCTTTGAGAATTTGAGTTGCGGTTTCCGTTTCCTAACGTGTTTCGGCTACTGGGACGGTTCAACATCAACATCACCGCCGCTCATCTTTGCCACGGACTCGTCATCGACAACGACCACTTCACCGTCATCCGTCCTTGCTTACACACGAGTAGCCCTCGACGGTAATCCCGATGACATCTTGGTCTACTCCTTGCCATTACATTGATAACTACCATAGCCCAATTTTGCGTATCTTACCTATCGATACTAGCCTTTGAGTATTGCTGGCAACGTCACTTGTGCACATTAGTGGTCATACTTCCCATTGCATACTTACCATATCATCTTGGTACATATCTCGGTATCATCTTTTGTGTCACAAATTTTTCGTCGCATACACAATTGCTATCTTGGATCGTGAAGTTTTGCATGAAAAAAGAGCTCACAAGTGGAAGAGCCAAACAAGCTTTTAAGCAAAAGGGAAAGATAAGCAAAGAGCTTTTAAGCAAGAACGATAGCATTATACTACATTAAGATTGTCATGCTCAATCATCTTGGATCATATCATCGGAATACCATACATATGGCATACTTGGGATAGAAGTCGTTGCATTTTTGCTTAGTAGGCTGTGCACAAGTCGTATCCGCCTATTGTGCAATCGTGCTAGCGTCCCTATAGTGTTGTGCAACAAGAGCATTTTCGTGGATTCCACATTTTGGCTCATTCCTTGGTTGCACAACCCCATTTATCTATATGTGTGTGTGTTTCCGTGTACCATATCTTGCTATTGGTCTACTTGTTGGATTTGCAAATTTGTGAATCTTTTCCAACATTATTGAAGCTCACTAACAATTGCATCAAATTTTGTGCCACCATCCTAACAGAGCTCCACCATAAGATTTTACTTGTGTAGGTGTGAGAACCGACAAGAATTGGTACCAATTGTGCTATTTCCTTGTTACACATTTGAGCAATCATTGATCCATCTTCAACATCGGTCAAGGTACATTTGGTATAAGTTCTTCTCTTTCTACCACTCACATATTTTCTTGGAATGATGGATAGGCCAAGTACTTCTACCAACCCACTCTTCCTCGAGCAAGATGACGACATGTCTTCCTACGTCACCAAGAGCCACCTCTTTGGTGCACAACGAGCTTTGCATCAAGAACAACAAGCAATGAGCGACCGCATCGACCATATCGCAACCGACTTACGCCTCTCCGAGCAACGTACAAGAGATTACTTGAAAACAAGCTTGACGAAGAAAAACAAGAGAGCAATGCAAGAATGGACAAGATTCGTGCCTTGTTGGGCAACCACTCTTCTACCTCTTCGTCCTACTCAAGACGGAGCTGCTCGAGTCGACACTCCGACGACACCATCTCCGGCTCAAGTACTCCGACATTGAACACTCTTCGACAAGATGTGCTTTAAGATCATCAAGCAAATCACAACCCCCTACATGACACCGATCATGAAGAGCAACTTAGAGCGCAAGAGCATCGACATCATCAAAACCAAGCTACATTCACGCAAGCACAACGGAAACGTCTACACCAACAAGAGGAAGAACAAGCACGCCTACACCAAGATGAAAAAGATGTCGAGGCACAATGTCAAGAACAACAACGGCGAGAAGCTCAAGCACTTGAGGCACAACGTGCACTCCATGGCACAAGTCGCATCGTTGCCACACACAACCGCCATAGGCGCGAACAAGAAGAAGCACTTCGCGATGAAGTTCAAGAGTTTATCAATGACGAGTGCATCGTTAAGTTCCGCAAGCTCCTCCACAAGCTCGACAAGCTCCTCCACAAACTCAACAAGAACCTCAAGTTCACCAAGAGCAATAAGACAATGGAAATCCTCCACGACAAGAGCAACATGAGGTTGAAAATCCTCCACGACAAGGGCGTCATCATCCCCGACCCCAACACAAGGAAGAGCAACACTACGGCAAGCTAAAGTTCACCATGCCGAAGTTTTCCGGAAGCAATGACCCCGAAGAGTAACTTTCATGGGCATTGAAGGTTGACAAATGTTTCCGCTTGCACAACTATGAGGAAGAGAAGAAGATCGCTATGGCATCCCTTGAGTTCCAAGATTACGTCCTCATTTGGTGGGAACAAGTCATTGAACGCTGAGAGGCAAGAGGTGAACCACCAATCACAACTTGGGCGCAAATGAAGGATGTCATGAGAGCATGCTTCGTGCCAACCTACTACAACCGTGACCTCTTCAAGAAACTCCAACTTCTCAAGCAAGGAATGAAGAGCGTTGAAGAGTACTACAGGGAAATGGAGATTGCCATGATACGAGCCAATGCCATAGAAGATGATGAGCAAACTATGTCACATTTCTTGAATGGACTCAATCATCCCATCAAGAAGATCACCAACTTCCAACCTTACTCCAACCTCATCGAGCAAGTGCATCAAGCTACCAAGGTGGAACGGCAAGTGCAAGATGACTTCAAGTATGCCAAGTACACTTCCAAGAGCTACAGCTTCTCCAACAACCAAGCTTCAATGACTCCAACACCTTCTACCTCAACCAAGCCATCTACAAGCAACGGCGACAAGTCAAGTTACAAGAAAACTTCAACAACCTCAAGTCGCCCCCTACTACTAGCACCTTTAAGCTGAGAGCTTCATCATCATCTACTCCAACCGATGAGACCATTAAGACAAGTTCATTCAAGTGCTTCACATGCGGCAGCCGAGGTCACAAGTCTTTCGAGTGTACCAACAAACGCACCATGATCTTCAACGACGATGGTACATATGACTCCATGAGTGAAGGAGAAATGGAAGCCCTTGCACAAGTGGCCATGCACCGACAAGTGAACTAAGATGAAGATAATCAAGTCTTTTGTGACGAAGATTCGAGCCCCGCTCTTGTTGTCTCCAAGGTCTTGACCCTTCAACATCAACAAGATGAAGACCAAAGATGCCATATCTTCCATACAAAGGTCAGCATCAATGGACGGTTCGTGAAGGTCATCATCAACGGAGGGAGTTGCCATAACTTAGCAAGTGAAGAACTATGCTCCAAGCTCCAATTGGTCAAGATGAAGCACCCGCACCCCTACAAAGTTCAATGGCTAAGCGACTCCGACACTATCCAAGTCGAGCATATGGTACAAGTTTCTTTCAAGATCAGAGCTTACAAAGACACTTTGGAGTGTGATATCATTTCGATGTCCGTTTTCCACCTCCTTCTTGGACGGACATGGAAATTTGACCGAGGCGTCATGCGCAACGGATGTACAAACCACTATAGTTTCAAGATGAAAGGAAAGGAGTACGTACTACGACCTATGTCTCCAAGCCAAGTGATCACCGACAAGCAAGCCACCCCATCGCAGAGAGAATAGTGAGAGAGTGAACCACCAAAAAGAGAGTGAACGCCACAAGCCCAAATTGAGTGACTCCACGATGAGTGACAAGAAAAATCTAGTCCTATTTGCCACCAAAAGTGAGATGAGAGAAGTGTGTGAGAACCCATCAAGTGTCATGCACTATGTCCTTTTGTGCAAGGACGAGGCACCAAAAACTAACAACTCTCACAATCTACCTTTAGTGTCATCTTCTCTATTGCAGGAATTCCAAGATGTATTCCCCGATGAGCTACCTCCGGGTCTACCTCCACTATGAGGCATCAAACACCGCATCGACCTCATACCCGGAGCACCCCTTCCTAATAAGGCTCCATACCATGTCAACCCGTGGAAACTAAGGAGATCCAATGGCAAGTACAACAACTCATCGACAACGGCCATGTACGAGAAAGTTTGAGCCCTTGTGCCATCCCGGTAATCCTTGTTCCCAAGAAAGATGGTACATATCGCATGTGTTCCGATTGTCGTCCTATCAATGCTATTACCATGCGTTATTGTTACCCCATTCCACACCTAGATGATATGCTATATGAACTTAGCGGAGCCACCATTTTCTCTAAAATTGATCTTAAAAGTGGCTACTATCAAATACACATCCAAGAAGGTGATGAATGGACAACCGCATTTAAGACCAAATTTGGCTTATATGAATGGCTTGTTATGCCAAAGGGTTTATCCGAAGCACCTGATACTTTCATGCGAGTCATGCATTTTGTTCTTCGACCCTATATTGCTATATTTGTTGTGGTCTATTTTGACGATATTCTTGTGTTTAGCAAATCTCTCAAAGATCATGTCACCCATCTTAGAACCATGTTGCAAACCCTTAGAAAATAGCGCCTTTATGCTAATATGGACAAATGCCTTTTTGGTGTTGATAAGCTTGTTTTCTTGGGTTTTTTTGTGTCTTGTAAGGGTGTTCATGTCGATGAATCTAAGATCAATGCTATTAAAACTTGGCCCCAACCAACCAACTTGCAACAAGTCCATAGCTTCCTTGGTTAGCCGGTTTCTACCATAGATTTTTCAAGGATTTCAGCACCATTGCAACTCATTTACATGCTTTGAGCAAGAAAAATGCACCCTTTGCTTGGGGACCATCTCAAGATAGCGCATTTAATGAGCTTAAGAATTTGCTTACTCATGCTCATGTGCTTGCATTACCCAACTTTGACAAACCCTTTGGAATTCATTGCAATGCTAGTGGTAATGGCATAGGAGGTGTGTTAACGCAAGAGGAGCGCTAATAGCTTACTTTCGTGAAAAACTTTCCGGAGCGCAACTCAATTACCCCATCTATGACAAAGAGCTATATGCTTTAGTGCGAGTTTTGCATGAATGGGAACATTATCTTCGCCCCCATGAATTTGTCATTCATACCGACCATGAAACGCTTAAATACCTTAAGGGTCAAACTAAGTTAAACAAGCGTCATGCGAAGTGCAGTAAGTTCATTGAGTCATTTCCTTATGTCATCAAATACATCAAAGGTAAGGAAAATGTTGTGACTGATGCTCTTTCCCACATATGCATGCTTGTCACCAAACTTGAATTGAATGTCATTGGCTTTGAGTATGTAAAAGACTTGTATGCGCATGATCCTACTTTTGCTATTTCGTATGCTAAATGTTTGACGCATACATCTTGGGAATGCTATTACATCAAAGATGATTATCTTATGAGAGCTAACAAACTATGCATCCCCGATTCTTCTCTTCGTTTGTTACTTTTGCAAGAATCTCATGGAGGAGGACTAATGGGACACTTTGGACGCGACAAGACATTTGCTATGCTCTCCAAGAACCATTTTTGGCCAAGAAGTTCCATGACGTCTCATGCTTCACCAATCGATGCTCTACATGTCGCAAAGCTAAGTCTCAAGCTCAATCTCATGGCCTTCATATGCCGCTTCCAATTCCATATCACCCATGGGAAGATATTAGTATGGATTTTGTGCTTGGTTGCCTAGAACTAGAAATGGCAAAGATTCCGTGTTTGTTGTTGTGGACCGATTCTCTAAAATGGCACATTTCATTCCATGCAACAAGATAGACGATGCTTCACATGGTGCCAATCTATTTTGTAGGGAAATATTGCGTCTCCATGGAGTACCCAAGACGATTGTATCGAACCGAGACGTCAAGTTCTTGAGCCACTTTTGGAAGACCTTATGCGCCAAGTTTGGAATCAAGCTTTTGTTCTCTTCGGCATACCATCCTCAAACCGACGGCAAAACGGAGGTGACCAACCGAACACTCTCCACTCTACTACGCGTGTTGATCAAGAAGAACATCAAGGAGTGGGAGGAGTGCCTACCTATCGTCGAGTATGCCTACAACCGCACAAGACATTCGACTACCGGCAAGTCCCCCTTCGAGGTCGTCTATGGGTTCAACCCGTTGTCCCCATTGGACATTCTTCCTCTACCACTACAAGAGCGCATCAACATGGACGCAAGTGCCCGAGTCAACTATCTCAAGAAGATGCATGAAGATACAAGGCACACCATCGAGAGCCAAGTACAACGACTCGCGACCAAGCTCAACATCAACAAGTACCCCATGGTATTCAACATTGGAGATCTTGTGTGGCTACACCTTCGCAAGGACCGCTTCCCCAACAAACACAAGTCCAAACTTCTACCACGAGTGGATGGACCCTTCAAGGTGCTTCAACGCTACAACAACAACGCCTACAAGATCGACATCCCACACGACAAGTACTCCATTAGCGAAATCTTCAACGTCAAAGATCTCTCTCCCTACCATGGTGATGAAGATTTCGATCCGAGGTCGGATCTTTCCCAAGGGATGGGAGATGATGTGGAGCACCCTATGGTCATCCCCATGGACCTACCATCATCTCACCAAGTGCCAAGAGGACCTATGACACGAGCTAGAGCTAGAGCTCTCGAGAATGATGTGACTTCCTTCCTTAGTGATATTACATATGGTCCACTCCAGACATGGCTACTACCTAAGTCCGGAATGTTGTGCATGATCAGGTACCAAGAAGGCCCTCCCGAAGATGGACGTGAAGACGGAAAAGTCCCCAAGTTCACAGATGAAGAGAAATGATGGAAGGATCCGAAGAGGTCTCCAGGACCTAGACATCCGGCCCCAAGCCTCGAATATCCGGCCCCTGGAGCATCTACCATGACAGCTGCCCAACCGCCAAGTACCTACAGGCCCTGGACATTCGGCCTCAGCTCGGACATCCGGCCGAAGACCGAAAATCCGGCGCCCTCTATCCCGAAAGCACCGAGACCGACCCTGCCAGCTCAGACATCCGCCCCCAGCCCGGACATCCGGCACCTCGGGAAGGCCCGAACATCCGGCACCTCGGGAAGGCCCGAACATCCGGCCCGATGCCCGAACGTCCGGCCCCATCTGTCTGCGCACAGTAAAGGGCCGAGGCCCATGTACCCCTTCGCCCACCTAGACTATATATACTCCTTCCCCTCCCTCTTTCTAGGGTTAGCAAAGTAGTAGCTCATTGAGAAGCTTTGCTCTCCACTTGATCCCCTTCTCCTTAGGAGTTCATGACCTCTACAGAGAAGATCCCCCAAGTGGATTCAAGACCCCTGACGGGAAGACCTCAATACCTCCTCACGGAGAAGAACATGTTACCTATGTATCGCCCTTTGTTGGATTCGGATCGTGTATCTCTTTGTGTTTCGAGGATCTACCATATGTGTGACCGAATCTTGTTTGTTTGAGTGTTTCTCTCATGTTTCCCCTCGTGATTTCTCCTCATGTTCTTCGTGTTCATCGCGGGATCCACTCCTTTCGTGAAAGATCGGCCAACTAGGGTTCCACCCTACATCAGCATCCCTCTTCCGATGTTGTCGTTTGTTGATAACGTTGGCCACACCGTGCCAAGAACACCAACGCGATGGACGACGGTGAGACTCTGGAAGGGAATGACCCGGAGGCAGCAAAGCCACAATAGTGGAGGGATGTGGGTGAGTAGAGGGATGGCCTGGCCAGCGGTGGGAGTAGTTGGGGGCGGTGAGGCCTGCGCGGCAGCACAACCGGCTATGGGAGGCGGGAGCAGGCGGTCCCGCCGGTGCTAGATTTGGTGGCTGGAGCAAGAAGATCAGTGATTGAAGACGCACGATGGTCGTTGGATTTACATCCAACGGTCACTTATGCTAGAATTGTTTGTTGATGTATATAATAAGTAAAAAAAATCTTGCATACGAGTCAACTTAATAGGCCCACAAGTCAGCCCATTCCCTATACTTTTTTAATAATTTACACCTCATTGCAACTTCGTATGCAATTTATTGCAGTCCATTTTTTTGTTGGCCAGGGCAAGGGTTAAAAATGTAAACGAAATTTCGCATATTTTGGTGGGGTCCAAACTATTTTTAATACCTAAATGTCGAGCTAGATTTAAAGTACTTTGAAGATATATTTAAATTAGGTTAAAGCCCAGTGAAATTAGAATATGAAAATGTGAAAAATCAGAAATTTGAAAGTAATTGCCAATTTGTCATGTGTTTTTTATATTTACAGCCCATTTCATATTACTTTTAAGATTTGTAGCCATCTTGAAAGAGTTGCAACCCAGCAGGGCAGAGAAAAATAAGTAGGCCTGGATTGGGTATTCTTCAGAAAAAATAAACTTGGCTAGCCATTTTCACAAAGAAAAAATATATGGGCTGGTGATGTGGTGAACGTAAAATAGAAGCCTCGGCTAGACGGGCCACATCCTAGTTGAAACCCTGCTCCGTCTCAACAATAACAAAAAAATACTGCTCGAGCAGCTACGTCCCAGGTGTCAGCCTATCTTGTGTTGTTCTCTTGTCTATTTACTATACGTTGACAATGTCATGGGTCCCAGATGTCAGCAAACCACTAGGAGGAAGCATTTTCTTTTTCTATATGTTGACAATGGAGTATATATAACAAAAAATGAGGAACTTGCTTGCGTACGCCCATGGACATGGTGGGTCCCTACTATCATCCTCTCCACGTACAGTCCTCTCCCAATTCCTCTTGTTTGTTGACCATGTTGACAACACGAGAGGGCGGCACCGTGGCGAGCGCACCAAAGCGCGCGAAGGACGACGACGAGGCCTCAGACATCGGCGTTAATGATTTAGGAGATGGTGGGGGCGGCGATGCGTGTGCTGAGGTGCAGCCAGCTGTGGTAGGCGGAAGCAGGCGGACCTACCAGCGCTGGTTTGGTTTTGGCGGCTGGAGGAAGACAAGACTAAAGAAACACGATAGACTATAAAAGCAATAGGAGTACTTAACAACCTTAACTGAAGCCAGCATGGGCACTTAACAACCATAGCTGAAAGCAGTATGAGTACCTATATAGGTTCAACCATACAAAGCATGCCTTGAACAGTGCAGCTTTGCCTATAGTTAACCAAGGGTAAGGCCACCAAGCCCAGGACAAGGCCCAGGCGCCACCCCATGCTCCACAACCTTCTAAAAGCGGCTTCATCTCGTAATGTGGTCAATAAACATGATATTAGCTTTAGAGCCATGGAAAATCATGAGCATAACCTTCTGTCCTATTATCCAAGATGGACGGGCCTTCATTATTTGAGACCACCCATGAATAAGTATCTTTCCACCTCCAAGGGAAATGGAGTAGGTCAACATAAACATCATGTTGTGACCAAGCGCAAGTCTGACCCGACCATGGTCAGGCATCTGTATAGGAACAATAGAACTGGGCAGTTTCTTTTTCAAGAAGATCACAACTGTAAAATTGTGTATAAGCAAGAGTTTATGAACAACATATATAATAGAAAACAACACGTACCATAAGTTTCTTGACATAGTTGGACCTATTAAATGTGTGCACCAGTGGCACACATATTCCACATGGCCTTCCACCATTGAAACGCCCCACAAGGACCTCAAGACAATCAATAAAGTGTAGGAACTGGTGGATGTCGTCCTAGTCAACTTCAGTGCCATCAATAACTATCGAGTTCTTATAGAATAACAAACAAGTAGTGTGCTGAACTTTGAAATAACCTACACGTGCCACCAATTATAAGAAATATTAATTAGAAGTAGCATCTTCATGAGAGAAGGGAATCACAAATCGTTGCTACTTCTAAAGTCAAATTATGATTAGTCAGACAGAATAGGTGGATTAAGAAGTAATCGAGGCAACATGCAAGAACCAGATACAAAACTAACATGGATGAACTACTGGAACGACGTAGGGGTGGAAGATCACAGTGAAGATGAGACCAGGTTCTACTATTTCCATCAACATTCGTGCGCCAACTTTCAGTCCGTAACACTTGAGAAAGTTTATCCAAGTTCGGCCATAAAAAAGCAGCGATCTTCTTTGTTCATGAACCCAACTCGGAACTTATATCCATGGCTTGTCTTCAATGTGACCATTAAACTGGTGTATTTAGTTATGGCAAGGTCGACCATCTTGAGTACATGTGTTTTGGCAGAGCAAGGAATGCACTGCACGGAAAATAATATGAGAACACAATGTATTCGCATGGCATGACTTTGAGAACTTCATCTCCATCGCGGACCTGGTTCTAATTCAAACAGAAACCAAATATTTTATTACTACCTCCGTTCAGAAATATAAGATGATTTTCCATGTTTTACTCCATATACGTATAGAAATGAGTGAACAAAGACACTAGAACATGTCTTCAAAGGCATGAGAGTAGAGGGATTACTTGCAATATCCATAACATAAGTTACTGAGGCTACTATACTCTCTTCAAAGGCATGAGAGCTAAAATCTTGCATTTCCTACAGCTAGCATTGATGTTCATAAAGTAGTTGAAAGTAATCTATAAGAAATTAGTGTTATGTGCAATAATCATATGTATGTCAACCTCTCGCATGTTTTGGTCAAAAGAGCAATTTAGAACCGTCATTTGGCACACAAAAATCACAAGCAAGATCACCCAGAAAGTTGTACTAGTAGTACTAGCACCGCGTGTTAGATGAAAAAACATGATCAAGATCGCCAAAAAGATCGTCAAGAAGAGATATTACCTGAACTGGCTTAACGAGGGATCCCGGAGAGAGGGGCTTGGAAAGGGCGATGTCCTTGAGCTTGTCTGCGGTAGTCTCGGCGGGGTGCTTGCACTTCTTCGTACCCTGAGCCTCGACGGTTTTGGACAGAGCCATAGACATCACTTCGGCTGGTGCTCCAAGGTCCATCAAGAAACTGTCAAATAGAAATAAAAGAAAAGAAACCATAATCACAAACCCAAAAGAAGAACAGAGAGGGAGTTATAGGGTTAGTCGTGGGGTTGCAAGACCGGGCCTTGGCCAGAAGCAACAACATTGATGCACTCACCTTTCCTTCTTTGGGAGAGAAGAACAATGGCAGAAGCGCGTGAGAGTTTTCTTGAAGAAATGAGGAACATGATGAGGGAGAAGAGAGTTGGGGTTTTCTTCAAGAGAGGAAGATGAGGGAGAAGAGTGAAATGATGGTTGCTTTGTCTGTCCAACTTACCGCTGGAAAGGTGGGGTTTTGTGAGTTGATGGCTCATTGGGCATTACTGTGGCGCTTTGACTGGTGTAGTCTACCGTGCAGTTGTGCACTCTAGTACAGAGTAATTTAGTGCATGGCAAGTGGAACCCGATGCTGGCTGTCCCACACGTCAATGAAAGTGAGTAACAAGGTTCCCGACGACCGTCGAGGAGGATCCGCACGGTAGAGCGTGTCCACTATTTTTGAAGAAAAAAGTATTACAACAAGCGTTTCTGCTCTTACGATGGAGGAGTGCGAAACACGGCAGCCACTTGAACTTACACAATACTCCTACTACCAGGCATGTGCAGTGGTTTATACGTCAGTACTATATAATCTTGTTGCGCATGTCAACTATCACTACTGCAGCATGCTGCTAACGCAACACTACGATTAGAGACCCTTCGAAGAAATTGTGTGCGATGCCATAATCACGAACGGTGGTGTAAAAAACCCGTCAAAAAAGGTGCAAAACGTTTGTGATGGAGGATGCATCAAGCACGGTTCAGATTTTAGTTGCGTGTGCGATGCAGGGCATACGGTTCAACTCAATTAACTGTTTGTGATGAGGAATAACAAAAGAAACGGGCAGCCAGATGAAGGTGTGTGGGATGTACAGCATACGGTTCACTCGGATAAACTGTTTGTGATTAGGCAACACAAAAGAAACGGTCAGCCAGATCAAAGGTGTGTGCGATATACGGCATGCGGTTCACTCGGATGAACTGTTTGCGTTGAGACATGAGAACAGAAACGGTTCAAATGAACAAGATGTGTGTGATATGAGGCAAATAGGTCTGTAATAAAAAACATGTGCGAAAACCGATAACAACACAGACGATTACTGCTAACAAGCCATGTGTGTTGTGAGAAAATGGTTGCTGGTATACAATTGTGAGTGATTGATGAAAACATCACCGACGGGTTCCATTATTTAGTCCGTGTGCGATGCGATTTTCTTTGTCTGCACAACATCTACGCTCTGTCTACAGAGCATCAACATATATACTTAAAAAGACAACATTGCATAACCAAATTAAGCATACAATTACACAAGTGACTACACACATAACATTTCCACACACCAAAGTAACCAATTACATGCATACTAAAGTAGGAGAAACGAGGATCTAATCATCTACTTATTCATGCTACAACGCTTGCCGTTGCTCTGCTTCCGGCTGGATCCCTGGCTGTTTTAGGGAAGGAGGCACTTCCTCATGTCAACGATCCGCCTGTACATGTTGTAGCTCGTGTACGCCTCCTTGGTCGCGTACACGACGTGAGCTTTGTCGAGTTTCTCCATCTAGGCCAAGTGCCAGGCACGGTTGTCCTTGTTGCACGAATCCTTCATGTCTCTGTAGTAGGGGTCGATGATGGCCTCGGCGAGGTGAACCAATGAGTCCTTCTCATGCTCCTTGCTGCCCCAGATCTTGTATTGGCCCTGGATGTCGACAAGATTCTGGCAGGCGATGCCCGAATTCTCGAGCGCCTTTACATCGTTGGTGATGTCCACCGTAGTGAACATGTAGTGGGGGTTGTTGACAAACCTGGCAAAACGCTCGCAGGGCCTTGTGGCCAGGTAGTAGTGGTAGACGAGGACATGGTGGCGCACGCACATCTGGGCGACGACGACCTTGGGACGAGACCTGGCATCAGCGCGGGTGTACTCGAGGTCGAACCTGACCACCTTGTACTTCTCCGTGGCAAGCAACAACTCCATGATGTGGATGGAGTGCTCCACCCAGACCGGGTCGTTGGTGTACACCACTGAGAGGTCCATGAACCTTCTATGGGTGTCCACCACGGCACGCATGGTGAACTGCTGCTCGTCATCGGCAGCCGCTCGGAGCGCCATTGGAGCCCCGCAGGATACCCTCTAAGAATTTCTCGTGGTGGGTGTGCTTCTTGCAATGGTGGGACGCGATCGAAAGGTTGAAGAGACACAAGGGTTAAATGTCTGCTGTAATAAATGGGGCCGGCCGGCCTATAATCGTCATGTCTTGTCACGACGTTCATAGCGGAGGATTCCAGTGCATGCTTGACAACACCGCACCACACGCGTGGGCTCAAAGAGGCGCCAAATGTATGGTCGGTGAGCCTGTTCCCGCGCTACTGCACTGTTTACCACGCAAGCTTCCCGCCTGGCTAGTTTGGCCACGCGTCGGCGAGAAGAGGGACAAACCATGGGCGTTTATTGGCAAAAAGCTTTGTAAAAACGAAGTGTGTGGAATGACTTCGATCATAAGTTTACCCGTGGGTGATGAGGTCAAAGTTAGATAGAAGGGTGATGATGGACACTCGAGTGCGATAATTAATTCTGCGCTTTATAGTGCACACGGTGGAGAAACCAACTATGTGCAATAATGTCGAAGATCGCAGTCGAGTTAGCTATACAGATCGTGTGTTGTGAGATCGACAAGGTAAACTGATTCGAGAATGGTTAATAAAATCTAAGACCATTGCATATTAAGGTCAAAATAGTGCTAGCAATACACGAGTCTCATACGATGCCATTTCAACGATTGTACCACAAAAGCTCAAAATGTTACAAGGTTCAAAAAATCCAGAGTTATATGGCTCAAATTCAAAGATTACAAGGTTCAAACTGATATTAGAAATGAAATTCAGCTCATCAGCTGCAAACACTCGCACCGATCCGCTGAACATGGATATCAGAGAGGTTCAAACTAATATCACCACTTCTAAGTTTGGTTTCGAAACCTCACAATTTTTGCAAAGGGGTCAGCCACTGAGAAGGCATGTATGGGGTTGACACGATGACTTCCGATTACTCTGTCATCTGAAGTTCCAAAATTAAATTCAGCATTTTTGGAGCCTACTCCATTCCGCCACAGGCACCGGCGCTGATCAACAAACCATTCATTTTTGCGAAATAAATGTAGGGCAAACCTAATTTTCTTTAGAACCCTTGCTCTGAGAACAAAGAACCTGTCGAATATAATCTCCGGTAAGGTCCCTCGGTAGGAGTTCAAAGTAATTTCTGAGAGATGCCGATCTAGGCATTTGACGTGATTGTTATACTATATCACATTATCCAAGTAATTTCTGAGAGATGCCGATCTAGGCATTCGACATGATTGTTATACTATATCACATTATCCACCACTGGGCCTAATCTTATCTGCAAAAGAAGAAAGCATGTTAGTGCCTACATGTAGTTTTGAACATTACTACCAGCCTATTTGGTTTGCAGGATTTGTAAAATTCACTAACATGCCATCTTCGATCTGACATGATTAACATGGGCATTTGATCACATTCTAGAAAAATGTAGCCTTCTTCACAAGAGGTTGGAGTGGATGAAAAGTTCCCTAAGAAAACTAGTACAGATGAATCCAAAGGAGAAATGCTTATTGATTGTAACCATGTGGATCAAGCAACGAATATGGGGGGGGGCATGTATGTACTGAAATCCTCCAAAAGGACCTTCAGAAATCGTAGTACATTGTCATTGTAAACTTGGAAAAAGGTGTCACAAATTGAACTCCCTTATGGTTAACATTTAACAGGAAAGGAACATCACCTCGATATATAGCTTCTCCAGGCACGGAAAGCATCTCAGGAAACTGACAACTTGCTCCAGGTTGGGGCCGATAGATTCTAGTGCCAAGACCTTCACTGTGCGCAGTTTCGGGGTCAAGCTTGTCGGAATCATTTTCTGAATGACAGACGAACAAACATCTTCAAAATTAGAAGTAATGTTAATTTGTAGAACGAGAGGTAGAAGGCGGCTGTTGTACCTGAACGGGTGTGGATCCAATAGCAAGTTCGGAGTATTTGTGAGACGAGTAGCCCACCACTGTCAATTTCGGCACAGAAATGACATTGATTCTTGTTGGACCTTCTTGATCAACTACAAGTAATCTCTCAAGTGCAGGTGTGTCCTCAATGACCATACCGTGGTACACATCTTGTGATGTCTTCCTACCGCACCATCAACACACATAAATAGTCCGGAGAGTCATGGAGGTGATGTGGAAGGTACTCAACCCATTGATCGCCTGAAGACGAAGGTACTCGAGTGCAGTATAGCCACGGAGCAGGCGCTTCATGTCACCGTTTGAGAGGCAGATGGCGACGAGCTCGAGGTGCTTCAGTCATGGTAGAATAAGAGCGGGCGCATCATTAAGGGGGGATGGCAGTTCCTGAACTTGGCGAGGCGCAGCGTGGGTGCGAGGCGCAGTGCGGACATTGGCAGCGATCGCATATGCCCATCATCAAAAGTGAGCTCCTCGAGTTGATCTAGGGCGGGGGATCGGAACCAGTCGTCAAGCTTGGCTCGGTCCTTGTCGTTGGAACGGAACTTGCCCATTCTAAGGCCTTTGGTTGGGCCAAGGTGACCGCCGAGGATCTTGGAGAACGCATCCAAGCTTTTGCGATAGCCATGGAAGAGCTCGTGGGTGTCGATGAGATCGAGAGGGCTGGAGTTCCATAGGGGGGCGCCACTGTCGGGAAAGGACGGTTGTCCGCGCCCCATATTTGATTGGGAGGAGGGAGATGATGACTGTCAACATATCATCGGGGAGGCTGCTGGTGAAGTCTAGGCCTGCTGGAGTCGCTTACGGTTCTAGCTTGCCCCGCCTCCGCTTGTTGGCAGCCCCGTTCTCCACCTCCGGAGTCTCCTTGTCAGCATCGCTTTCTGATAGAAATGGGAGTATAGGGAATATTTAGTTAAAACATGGAAATAGAAAAGTGTATTGGTAACTAGAAGTTATTAGGTAGGAATATAGTAAGAAAAGGGAATAACAATTGGCTGCTTAAATACTACACAATTCATTTGACATTGCTGGGTAAGTCAACATGCAGATAGTTGAAAAGAAAACTTACTTCGAACAAAGTCTGAATGGATAAGTGATACGAACATTGATGCTAGTGATGTCGAGGGATGAATACAGCGAAATATCTACGCTCCTAATTATTTTCAATTGAGTGAAGATGGCTCGGTGGTCAAATCATTGAACAATCATTCTTGTTTTGTTTTGAGCGCATGCAATTATGGTGTATTTCTTGATTTGGTCCCGGGAGATAAGAAACGAACTGAGTTATATGGTAATGGAAAACTACAACGTGAGTACTACTTGCATGGATCTCATCGGTCCTTGAGCCGTGCATACTCAGGCCACAAGGTTGTACATATGGATGAGTTTACAAGGGAATATTCTAATCGGAGATATAGAGGCATTGTACGCTGGTTTAAAAGGAAATCAATGCAATTTAGATTTTTATATTTATTCTTGCCAGGCAAAGAGACGTGTCAGGGAGGAACATGTAGAAGATGCAGCGCATGGAGTCTTCTTTCCTTAAAGGAAATTGGATGGGGTCCACCTGCCATGCAATCAGAGAAGACGCACGAACCTACAACAGAATTAGTTTCCTTTTATGTTTAGCTGTGAGAGATATCAATTGATGAATAGTTCAGTTTGTTGCTCAAGTTAGATGGATTGGTTAATATATAAAGCCATGATGCGTTCATTGTAAAGGAGGTTATATTTTTATGAAATAGACACGATGTGTTTTTAGGATAGACACCCGTATCAAGTTTTGGAGGGATCTTTAGAAAACCTCTGTGTTGCGATTTCTCTTCGTGGAAATTGTTTTGCGCGTGAGTACCTTCGTCGAGATTGGTTTTCTCGTGCTGGGCCGCAAGGTTCAAACCCTCTACATCGTGTACATCGCGTGCGCGGGCGAGAGGTTACTGCTATTGGTGGTGGAGTGTCGTGAAAGGTCGGACCGCAACGACGGATCGGATCTCGCCACGAGGTTCGGTCTTTATCAATAAGTTTGTCGAGGAAGTTAGCATATATCTCATGACCAGGCCCTTTTATGTGTAGTGCAATTTTAGTGCCAGCTTTTAGTACATAAAACTTAGAAATTTCTTTCCAAAAGCCGGTGCCAAAATAGGAGTCACCATGTTCATCAAGTCTTACAGTAGCAATGATTGTAAATCCATGGTTTGTGTGTTGTATGACATCCGTGGAGCCTTGATCTATGTAAAGGGAAAAATTGTGCACTACATAACCTGTTGAATAGCAAGGGATGTGCTGCAGAAAATGGTAGGATTGTTAAAGAAAATATGGTAACATGCAAATATGGGCCCAAATTGAATGAACTGTACAACAGTTGAAATCGAAGGACAACAATCTATAATTAAACAAATAGGGTAAACATGATGTCATGGAAATATGAGAGTAATCAAAAGAACAATACATCATTAATTTTCCTAATATAGAAGAAGAGGGGAAAATCCCCTTTGACGTATATGGTGCATGTGGCACCTTTTATCCAAATGTAGCAATATTTAGAATATGTTCAAGAAAGTAGGCCATGCCAACTGATTTAGGGTGAGATTGAACATACCGCGCGCGTCCTCAAGTTATCTAGTACGGTGAGATGGAATCTCTGGTGGAGGTCGCAAAGTCCTGAAGTGTCAGCGCACTGTACATTCTATGGATGAAAGAAAACCCTCAAATCAGCTCGAATAAAAATGAATTCATGGAGATTTCCGCCGGGTGATTAAAGGAGGCAGATGAACTGGGATAAGAGATGAGATAATATCTCATTAAATTAGTTACCTTGTCATCCATGTGAAAGAACCCTCAGTACGACATATTCCCCAACCGAGCGGAGCTGGGTCGACCGCGAGCAGCATCGAGAAAGTCGATGGCGATAGGCGGCGACAAGCGAAAGTGGCAAAATGCGGTGGGCTTTGCCGACAGCCTGGCGGCAGTGGCAGGCGTCAAGCTAAGTGTTTACCGACGCGATAGGCGGTGCCATGGCATAGACATGGAGGAGCTTGTGCAAGTGTGAATGGGGAACGTACCGGAGGGGGTGGCGGGCGGGGTGAGGGTTTTTGTGACGTGGGATGGTGAGGGTTTTCTGTCCCACAATGAATTTTGGGGGCGACGGTTTGCTAGAGAGAGCCGTGTGTGATTGAAAAAACAGCAAAATTAAAGTCATTGCACATAGTTCCAATTTTGGGAACCGCGTGTGATTGACGTACTACCTGCGTCCTGGTTTATTGGCCCCCCTTTGTAATTTTTACCAAATTTTGACCAAATATTTAACATACTCAGAGATAGATAATAAGTGTACACGTACATAAGCATAGTTCAACCATAAGTACATAGTTCAACCGTCATTAAGCATACTCAAGCGTACATAGTTCAATCCATCCCACATCTCATCTCACATGCCGGCACGATCCTGAAGCTTCTCCAGGTACTCGACGTACACGCCATGCGCCACCCTACGAGAATACTTCTACTTGAAGGAGCCAACGGCCCGTCCTCTTGCATGTGCCAGAACACTTAGATACGCGTCATGAAGCTTCTAGTTGCAAAATGGGCGTCCATAGCCACCGTTCCAGGTCCTAATATGCCTGTTATGCATTCCCGCGTAAAGCTCCCTCAGGATTTGCCTCTTGTACCTCCTCTGGCCATCTTCATCCTCGCTGTCCACATCGTTAGACAGCACCTATACAAATAGTAAAACAAATTTGGCATCAAATCAATGATTACATGCCGTGAAGTAGGGTTAGGAATTTATGGCTATTTATTTATACACATCGAGAGATTATGGTTCGATTTTTAAGCACAATCATCTATGTACAGACCAATCATGAAGAAAATAATGGCACAAACATATGTAGGTCATTCAAAATCAGTTGTCAAGTCCTGGCTAGGAATTATTAGCATGAACACTAACCCTAGTCAGATTACTACCAGAAATCATTTGCACAGATGAAACAACTAATCACTTATCACCTTTACCATTCAAACAATCAATACACTACACGGATCTAATGAAACTTACTCAGATTTCATGGATTGGGAGAACATAACCATAGGATTTCTATTCCAAAAAGGGGAGGGAGGAGTAACCAGAGAAACCCTATGATCTATTTGACACATAAATGGGTATAGATGACTAAACAGCTAACCGTCGTCGACGGAGTCGTCGTCAGAGTTGTCGTCGGCGTCGTCGCTGGAGTGGTCGTCGGAGTCGGTGTGGAACTCTGCCTCTGGCTGTGGAAGCTCGACGCCATCGACGATGTCAGGGTGCAGTGGTAACTCACCGGCGGTGATGACAACCTCTGTCTCCATCTCCATGCCGTGCTCCGGTGCTTTAGCAGCCCCGGCGTCGCCACTCCCTCCGATGGGGCGCTTCGGCGGCATCCTCATACACTGACGGCTTTGAGGACTGAGAGCGGCGTCGAGGATGCAAGCGGAGAGAGAGGATTGTGTGTGTGTGGCGAGGATGGGGGGTGCGGCCGCTCGGGCACACCATCAATATGGAGTAGTGGGAGTTGTGGGAGAGAGGCGAGCGGCGGTCAAACCGATGGCTCGCGCTCCCGGTGAGCCTGCGCACCGGACTGCTGGCATGCCTACCAAAGCAGCATATCTGCGTTGGTCCCATATTTGTTCTCTTTGAACTTTTTTCCTATGTGAGGGCAGCAAATCTAGTCCTACACAAACTACCCGACCCCCCAGTTTCTTTCCTTTTTCAACAAAGAGGTAGGTTATGTCGGCGTTCTGGGAACGGGGGTCCCCAGACTTGCCTGCCTGCGGCCTGCGGCGTGGCTCAAAGGGGGGGCCAGCGTGGCCCATCTTCACCAACACAAACCCAAGACCCTCGCGAGGGGCCAAGCCTCGCGGGGCGGACGACGCGGAGCTTCCTCAGGCACGGCCTCGTCAGGCTGGCTCACGAGGAGGCGGAGAGATCAAGGCGGGGTACCTCATGAGATGCCCGTGACGCAAGCCATGACGACCGAAGGTGCCAGGCGGGTGCCAGCCCGCGCAGTGTCCTCCTTTCCTCTTTGGTGCAAAGGGGGCAAGCGCAGCCGCGGAGTACCGAGGCATCAGGCAAAGGTTTCCATTTCGGTGCAACGAGACCAAGACCATGGGGACTACAGGACGGAGGTCACCGTGGAGCCCAAGACGGCGTCATCACCAGAGCTTTGCGCAGGCGAAGACTACTTTTGTCAGGATAGCTGATACTAGATGCCCCCCTTCAAATTAGCCCGCCATTGTTGGCTCCCTTCCCGCTCGATATTTGGGAAGAGGACTAGGGCCTCTATAAATAGGACCAGCCACCCACAGAGCAAAGGGGGTTGGAAGGAAATAGGGGGGATCGAAGGATAAAAGAAAGGATCAGAGAGAGAGAGAGAGAGAGAGAGAAAGGTGACTGAACTCCCCCCAGCAGTTCATCGCCCCAGCCAAGAACAGACCCTCGCGAGGCTGTTCTTCTTTGTATTGTTCATCATCATCAGCCCAAGAGGCAATCCACCACACCACACACTAGAGTAGGGTATTACACCACAATGGTGGCCCGAACCAGTATAAACGCTGTGGCTCTTGTGTAGTTCTTTCCGTAGTTTAGATCCTAGCGGGGCGGAGGGGCGCAGGTAGGTAGGAGGCGAAATCTCCGCACGCACCCCAGTGTTCGAACCTCAAGGGTCTGCCGGAACCCGAAATCCGACATTTGGCGCACCAGGTAGGGGTGCGCCGGGATTCGTCTTCCACCACCCTGTTCTCCTCCGACCATCATGCCCATGTCTGACGCTCGCCGGGCCCGCGCCGAGCATCGGGCCGCACTCGCTTCCCGCGTCGCCCAAATGGCCCCTGTCGGCGGGCGTCCTCGCCGTTCCCCGTCACCTGCCGTCAACGCCGCCACTGGCCCGGCAAGGGACGAGCAGCAAGCATCATCCCAGTATCCGTCTGTGCGACAGGACGGCCGCACCGCAACTCCCGCTGCAATCATCGCGGTGAACGAGCTCCTGCGCTACCGTCCCGTCGACGACGTCTATGAAAAATGGCTCGACCGCATCGCCGAGCTCATCCGCGCCGCAGGGGGCTCTCCTGCACCGTCCGTTCCGCTGCACCGCACCCCGCCCCGCGCGGGCGATGAAGCTCCGGCGGTGCCCCGACCGCCTCCTCCTCAGGACGGCGCCATGGCTCCAAGGCACGTGGCCCCTGGGCAGAACCCGCTCCGTCAGGCGAAAGCGCGGCAAGAGCAGAGCTGTCAAGAAGTCCCTCACCCGCAAGAAGCTGCCCGGACGCTCCCTGCTCCAGCACGTCGCGACCATGCTCCTGCTCCCGCGCGTCAAGACTCCGCGCTGCTCCCAGCTGCAGCGCGTGGGGACATGCAAGACCAAGCTCCCCGTCATCCAAGGCCTCCCGTGGCCACAGCAGGCTGCCGCGCCTTCACCGCCGAGCTACGCAGCGTCGCGTGGCCCGGCAAGTTCAAGCCAGACTTGCCTCCTCGCTACGACGGCACGGCTGACCCTGCGGAGTTCCTCCAGCTCTATGAGCTGGGCATCGAAGCTGCCAACGGAGACGAGAAGGTCATGGCGAACTGGTTCCCCATGGCGCTCAAGGACGGGGCCCGCACCTAGCTCCTGAACCTGGCTCCAGGCACAATCTCCTCCTGGGACGAGATGCGCACCCACTTCATCGCCAACTTCCAGGGCACTCGCGACCGGCCACCCGCCGTGAGCGACATGCGCCGCATCAAGCAACAGCCCGGGGAGACCCTGCAGAAGTACATCCAGCGCTTCAACAACGCGTGCCTCAAGGTTCCCAAGGTGACTGAGGAGGCCATCATCTCGGCCTTCTCCGACGGCGTGCGCGACGTCAAGATGAAGGAGGAGTTGGCGATGCATGAAGACCTGTGCACTTCCTTGGAGCTGTTCAACCTGGCAACCAAGTGTGCCAGGGCCGAGGAAGGGCGTCTCTCCCTCCTCGAGCTGCCTGCCGCAGACCCAGAAGAGAAGAAGCCCAAGGCCAAGGATGTGAAGCGCAAGGGGGCTGCCGTGCTCGCGGCAGAACCAGACACCAAGCGAGGCAGAGATCAGCCCGAACCTTCCAAGGGCAGCCGGTACTGTGTGTACCACGACCTCCACACCCACAACACCAATGAATGTCAAGAGCTCCGAGCCGTGCGAGAAGGAAGGATTGGCCGTCGCCCTGACCGCAGTGACCGGGGCTACGGTCGAGGAGGAGGAAGGAAGGCAGGACGCTGGGAAGACCGTGGCCCGCGCCAAGGGTGGCGCGATCAACCTCGCGAGGATCGCTGGCAAGACCCGCCTCGCGAGGGAGGCTGGAGGGATCAACGTCGCGAGGATCGCCCGCAAGGCAACGCAGGCCTCCCGCCGTTGCCGCCGCAGCCAAGGAGAAACGAGGACCGCCACCAGGATGAGGGGCTGGGGGCTTCCAGGAGCCGCGCGCGATCGCCTGCATCCTGGGCGGGGCACAAGCCCCAGCCTCTCAGCGCATCTTCAAGCAGTTCTCCCGCAAAGTGAACGCAGTCCTCCCCAGGCTTGAAGCCACGCGCCCTCTCAGGTGGTCGGCATGCACCATCACGTTCAGCTCAGCAGATCAGCTCAAGTGTGCGGCTACAGCCGGAGTTCTCCCGATGCTTTGCTCCCCGATCGTCAGCAACATGGTGGTCACCAAGACCCTCATCGATGGCGGGGCAGGGCTCAACGTCCTGTCCATGGAGACGTTCAACAACCTCCAAGTGCCCTACAGCCAGCTTCAGCCAACCAAGCCTTTCTCCGGTATCACCGACGGCTCCACCGTCCCGATTGGGCAGGTCCGCCTCCCTGTCACCTTCGGGGCACGCGACAACTACCGCACCGTGCTCATCGACTTCGACGTCGCTCACATTCGCCTGCCGTACAACGCCATCCTTGGGTACCCAGCGCTGGCCAAGTTCATGGCCGTAACTCACCATGGCTACAACGTCCTCAAGATGCCAGGAAGCGGCGGAGTCATCACGGTGCCCTGTGAAGAGAAGGACGCGGTGTGTTCCCTGGAACGAGCCTTCCAGGCCACGTCACTGGAAGTCCCGGATCATGGAAGCAGGAGGCCTCCCGAGACCGCCCCTAAGAAGAAGACATCGTCCGGTCCGACCACTCAGGAGGCAGGCCCCTCTAGGCCCGCGCCTTCCCAGGGGGAACCTCCTTCCATCGCATAGGAAAGCGCGCCTGGCGCCCTCCTCAGGCAGGGCTCGGGGGCTCTCCCCTGGAGGGCCACCGACCTAGCTAGGGTCACGAGGGAGGCGCTTGGGCACCACATAGAGGCGTGTTTCGAAGCACGTTTCCCTCAAGAAGGAGCAAGGCAAGGAGATCCAGACCCTCAGGAGTTCATCAGCAAGGCCATTTAGGAGCTACAGGAGTCAAGAGTCATGAAAGGCGGCCGCCGCCTACCAGAAGTGGCTCCCCATCCAGGCGAGGATGGTGGGCTGTGCGTCTGCATCGACATACCAGGGCTCAACCGAGTCGCCTCTCCGGAGCGCCTCTGGCCCTCGCGAGTGGGGCACTGCGAAGGCCCACCCCACAGCTACGTTCGCATGCCTTACGGCTTGCCGAACGCGGCTAACACGTACCAGCGCCTCATGAGGGGCATCACGGAGGCATGAGAGGCTAGGCATTCCGCAGCCCTGGCAGGGATGGAGATAGCCCGCGAGGAGCCGCCAGCGCCTCCGGAGCCTCCCGAGGCCCCTGGGCCTGGGGGCTCGTGAGGATCAGCTCCCGCAGCCCACCGAGCCTGCTACACCAATGCTCCTTCGTCCTCAACATCATCAGGTGACATCTTTCGAGTTTTATTTCCAGCTGGGAGCGCCCCCCCAGGGCTGCATTATTCCCAGGACGCGTGGGTCCGTCCCTGCGACGTGTATCCCTTTTTTTATTCCATGTTGTTAGCTTACCTTGTTAGGGGCGCCCCTCGGGCTGCATGATCCCCAAGCCGCTCGGGCCAGGCCCAGCGGCATGTATCCCATTTGCGTTTATTTCCGATTATGCGTTAGACCCACCATGCTTGATTATTTGATGCCGGTTCATGGCACCTCTTCTTCTCCATGCCGACCACTTGCACGTTAAAGGGGGGGGTACCTGAGCATCGCGACTCAGGGCTCTTACTGGCTCTCCAGCCCTCACCCTCTGGCCTTGTCCATGGCATCGTGACCTGGCATACCAGCGACGGCTGAGACCAGCTCGAGGGCCGGGACCCGAGGACGTAGAGTGCCGACATCTAACCAAATTTGCAGGGACACATCACAAGATAAGGCCCAGTGCCAGGCGCAACCCGCCTAGAGGTAGGGCCCCGTGAGTCCCGCACTGGCTCACGGGTGCCCAGATACACCTCGCCAGGCCCTACCGTGCCAGCCACGTGTCAGGGCGGGGCTGTACACGCCCCGGGGGCTCCTCCCGGAGGGGGGCCCCCTCCCACGTACCAGTGGAAGCACCATGCTCCGCGCTGGCTGAAGACACTGCCGAGGAGCGGCTATGCCCGTACACATACGGTAGCGCTATGCTCCGCGCTGGTGATAAACAACTGAGGGTGGCCCCCGGGCCGCACCAACCTCAGGGAGCCTAGAGCTCAGTGTCTAGCCTCATCGTAACGCCTCCCCTTGGGAGTGCCCCGTGAGGGGGCTGGGCACGGGGGCTGCGCCTGGGTCACACCCAGACGCACGCCGCCCAGCCAGGCCCCCCCGGGCCTGGTTCATCGCGCGTCTCTCCCTGAGCGGAGCCAAGGTACGAAGGCCGTTTGAGCATCAAGGGGGACTCCTGAGCATCGCGACTCAGGAGCCTAACTGGTCACGTAGCCCCTCACTCCGTGGCCCCGTCCTGGTTTCCGGTCGGGACCAACGCTGGGTGAGGCACGCGCGCGGCCGGGCTCTGCAGACGTAGAACGGTAGATCCACCCGCATCACACCTCCCTACTTGTTGTACATGCGTCAAGGGGGACTCCCGAGCATCGCGACTCAAGAGCCTAACTGGTCACGTAGCCCCTCACTCCGTGGCCCCGTCCTGGTTTCCGGTCGGGACCAACGCTGGGTGAGGCACGCGCGCGGCCGGGCTCTGCAGACGTAGAACGGTAGATCCACCCGCATCACACCTCCCTACTTGTTGTTCGTGCGTCAAGGGGGACTCCCGAGCATCGCGACTCAGGAGCCTAACTTGTCACATGGCCCCTCACTCCTTGGCCCCGTCCTGGTTTCCGGTCGGGACCAACGCTGGGTGAGGCATGCGCGGGGCCGGGCTCTGCCGGCGTAGAACATAAGTAAGTAGGAAGGAAAGGCGCAAATTTCAAGGAATTCAAAAGCAAATATTACAGTCCACACTGTTATCTCAATGCCAAACGCAAGTTTAAACGCCTCCCCGAGGCATGATACATGTGCAGGAATTAAAGGCATGACAGGAGCTGCGACGGAGTCACTTGTCGGCAGTGGAGCAGCGTGGATCGGGTACGCCTCACGGAGCGGTGGAGTCGGCAGCGCCTTGCTTCGGCTTGGTGCTGAAGGCCCGGAACCTCCCCAGCAGGGCCTCTGCGCGACCCTTCACGGCCTCGGCAGCGGCAGCGGCACGCTTGCCGCTCACTGGCTCCAGCAGGCTGTCGAGGTCGACACCAGGACCGCGAAGGTAGATGTGGGTGAGGACCCGCGTCAGTGCTGCAGAAGACAGGACACGCGCCTCAGCCTCGGCCGTGGGGCCAAGGCCAAGGGCGACATCTTCAAGAGCGTGAACCAGGAAGGGAAGCAGCTTGGCGGGGCCGTCCTCGGCGCCAGCCAGTGGGCTCTCCAGGCCGCTGTCGTAGAGCGTCCTCAGTGAGGAGCGAGCCCTCGCCTCCATCTCCGTGAAGGCCACGCGGTCCTCGGCAAGAACCAGGGCCTCATTGTCCAGCTTGGCCTTCCTTGCCCCCAACTCCTGCTCCAGCGCGCCTAGGCGGTCGCGGCGTTTCTTGAGCTTGACCTCCCTCTCCTTGAGAGCCGCCTCACGAGCCTTCACGCCTTCTTCCTGCTCTTGGCGAAGGCGGACCTCGTTCGCGAGCTGGTCCCGCAAATCTTGCAGCTCGCCCTCCAGCGCCTTGCAACGCCCACGGACGTCGACCACCTCCCCCAGGGCTGCGTCACGAGCAGCCTTCGCCTCAAGGACGGCCTGCTTGTCCTCGTCGTATGCCGTCGAGGCCTGGACCAGCGCCGCCCGAATCGAAGCATCGGAGCGAACCCATCCTGAAGCCAGCTCCAAGCGCCCGGCCACCAAGCGGGGGTCGGCGCCAAGAAGATCCTGCCGTAGTCGGTCTAGCTCAGCAATAGCACGATCCAGAACGGCAGAAGAAGTCGGAGAGACAGCAGTCGGTGGAGTAGGAGGAGAAGGCGGCAGCGCGGCCGCAGCATCCTAAGGCAGAGTCTGCCGCGCCCCGACAGCTGTAGTGGCGGCGGCAGGCAAGAGCACCTCGGGAGCCACTTGGGCCATGGGGGCTGAGCTCGCCCCAGCCGTCTCAGCTAGGCCTCGCGAGGACGACCGGGCAGGAGAAGCCTGTGTGTCGCGATCACCCTCCTTCGCAGGTAGAGGCGCTGCCACGGGTGGAACCTCGGGAGCCCCCTTCGGCTTCTTTGCTGCGGGCGCCAGCCTATCCAAGAAATGCGGACGTCAAGCCTCAGAAGCAGAGCAAGAAATAAAGACAAGAATCGAATGCTTACGGGTCGTCGCCAGTGAGCTCAAGCGTCCTCCGGCCAAATTTGAAGCCTGAAAGCCGGCTGGAAGGGTCAACCTCGGGAAGCTTGGAGGCGGAAGGTGCATCTGCGGTCCGCCCCGGGGCCGGGGCAGACCCGCGGGAGATCAGCCCGGTCCTGTCCTTCTTAGGGATCAAGGGTGAGCTCCCGCCATCCTGCTCGTCGTTGTCCTCGTCGTCGTCTTCGTCATCATCCTCGTCGTCATCGCTCGGAGAGAGGCGGAGAACGCGGGACCTGCGCCGGGGGAGGGGAGCCCTCGACTCTCCGTCAGTCGCCTCGGAGTCAGGCCCTTTTCCCCGCTCCCCTCCTTCCTCCTCTTTGCTGGAGTCGTCGGAGGGCACGTCCACCGGTTCCTCGGGAGTTTCCATGGGCACGGGCCCATCCCCGTTGAAGACGGGCATGGACTCCATTACCTGCTCCCAGTCGTCGCGGAGGAACAAGGGCGTAGGAGCGCCCGCCAACCTCGCCACATCGCCCCCGACCAGAGACTGGAGGACCGCAGCCAGATCTCCGTCGACTAAGGCCGCGGGGCTCGGACGGGGCCTCCACATCGGAAGTGAGTACTGCCGAAGCGGAGCCAGCTGGTGCTCCAGGAATTCCCTCAGCAGCGACGCGCCGGTCAGCTTCGCCGCCGCCATATTTGCCGGCCTCAGATCCGCATCCATCTTCTCCAACATCAGCTTCGCGCGGGGGTCCGTGAGCTCCGCTCGACCCCAATTGCTGGAGCTCGTGGGCTGCTCCGTGGGCAAGATCAGCCGAGGGTGGATGCGCCCAGCATCCACCAAGACCCACTTGCTCCTGAAGCCCTCAATCCTTTTCCCGGGGTTCGAAATGGCAATGGCACCACCGTACGCGACGAAGCTCGCGCACGCGGAAGCAGTACCACGAGAGGTCCGGAGGTAGAAGTAGTGGCGCAGCAAGGCCACTGAGGGCTGCACCCCTACGTGAGCCTCGCAGTAATAGGCGGAGATTGCCAGGAGAAGGACGGAGTTGGGGTGGAGATGCAGGGCTTGTAGCTTATAGTGGCTGAGGACAGAGAAGAAGAACTCGAAGAAGGGAGGCACCAGGCCAGCAGCAATGGCACTTACGAAGAGTGGATAGAAGGTGCTCCCTTGACCCTCAGGGGTGGCAGAGCCGGCTTTAAACACCTTCGCCCCGTTGATGCCCTGCGCCGTCGCCATCCGGCGCAACCGGGCAAGGCTCGCCTCCGACACGTTCGGCGGGTCCAGGGCAGACGAGTACCAAGCTACAGCCGGGGGCTAACGAGGTGCCATGGCTTCCTAGGTCACACGGTCGGAGTGGATCTGGAAATTTTGGAGGAAGGAAGGAGAGACGCAAGAAAGGGGATCTGAGCAGCAACCGGGGAAAGCAAGAAGCAAAGCCTAGGTGGATGCCACTCCTTTATCAACTCGCGTGGTTGCTAAGGCGCCCACGTCCAATCAACCGCCATGCGGCGCCCAAGGCCGCAGGCTGTTAGGGCCCGCGGCGCTTCGCTCTTGCCCTTCCGCCTCCCTGCACGGCCAAGTCCGGGCGCGCCTTGGGCCCGAGGGCTACTGTCGGCGTTCTAGGAACGGGGGTCCCCAGACTTGCCTGCCTGCGGCCTGTGGCGTGGCTCAAAGGGGGGCCCAGTGCGGCCCATCTTCACCAACACAAACCCAAGACCCTCGCGAGGGGCCAAGCCTCGCGGGCGGACGACGCGGAGCTTCCTCAGGCACGGCCTCGTCAGGCTGGCTCACGAGGAGGCAGAGAGATCAAGGCGGGGTACCTCATGAGATGCCTGTGATGCAAGCCATGACGACCAAAGGTGCTAGGCGGGTGCCAGCCCGCGCAGTGTCCTCCTTTCATCTTTGGTGCAAAGGGGGCAAGCGCAGCCGCGGAATACTGAGGCATCAGGCAAAGGTTGCCATTTCGGTGCAACGAGACCAAGACCATGAGGACTACAAGACGGAGGTCACCGTGGATCCCAAGACGGCGTCATCATCAGAGCTTTGCGCAGGCGAAGACTACTTTTGTCAGGATAGCTGATACTAGCTGTCCCCCTTCAAATTAGCCCGCCATTGTTGGCTCCCTTCTCGCTCGATATTTGGGAAGAGGACCAGGGCCTCTATAAATAGGACCAGCCACCCACAGAGCAAAGGGGGTTGGAAGGAAATAGGGGGGATCGAAGGATAAAAGAAAGGATCAGAGAGAGAGAGAGAAAGGTGACTGAACTCCCCCCAGCAGTTCATCGCCCCAGCCAAGAACAGACCCTCGCGAGGCTGTTCTTCTTTGTATTGTTCATCATCATCAACCCAAGAGGCAATCCACCACACCACACACTGGAGTAGGGTATTACACCACAACGGTGGCCCGAACTAGTATAAACCCTGTGTCTCTTGTGTTGTTCTTTCCGTAGTTTTGATCCTAGCGGGGCGGAGGGGCGCAGGTAGGTAGGAGGCGAAATCTCCGCGCGCACCCCAGTGTTCGAACCTCAAGGGTCTGCCGGAACCTGAAATCCGACAGGTTCCTTACAGATGTGTGTACTGGGTTACCCCCTTTTTCCCTTTTCGACCAACAAAGCAGCTGGATAGCCAGTCTATACTACTTTCCCTCCCTCCTTTCCTCATTAAACCACGCCCTAGATTCATGCTCCACCCCATCGCACCCTTCTTTCCTCTTTGAACCAAGTCCTAGATTCGACTATAGAATCGAATAAGATCCGCATGCAGCTAGAGCAATGACGGTTTCAAAGAAACTTATAGCTTAGGGTCATTAGGATGTGGCAAGGTGTGTGGCGGGAGGCCGGATCTGCCCACACTACGTATGACAGCGAGGAAGAAGGGGTCAGTGGCCCTCCCGCACAGGCGCTGGGTGAAAGAGAACAGTGCAGCCGACAGTGGATTGCCTCCCTCGCCGAAGGCGATAGAGTGAACGTTGCACCTCCTCCCCTTACCGGTGCGGCGGGATCCGGACTCCTCCTTCACCAGCTATGGGGGGGAGACAGAGGCCAACGCAGTATTGTTTAGATCTGGTGAAGAGGGTGAGGGACTATGAATATAGCAAACCCTAGCAAAGGAACGCCGAGCCTCCAGCTTATATAGTGTACTACATATATACTGTATTACGGACTGAGCTCCGGTGCCTTAACTGCACCTGCCTTTGGCTGTATGACAGGTGGGCCAGCCACATTTTGGGCTCACCTATCATACACCCAAAGGCAGGTGCACTAAGTCAATGAAGCTGCGTCCATATATTACTCGTGTATACTACTAATATATAGTGGAGTGGTTTTCTTATTCTCTCCATAATAATTGTTTTAAATTGTGCAAGTACGAAACAGAACTCTTTATTTAATGTACCAGTGAAGAAAACTACCACTTCCGATGAACTAACGATCCACGCGTCCTGGTTGCACTTCCTGTCCTTCACGTGCGGTACACTACCCTCCCTTAAGTGAACAACCACACATGCGCCAAATTATCGGAAACGTGTGAGTGTGTACAAATAAAGAATTTTAATTTCAATTATCGGAAAGGTTTGAGAGTATGTACAGTTTGCCCTCTCTCAATAATTATGGTTTGTTGTGTTCGGCCTAAACTTGGTCAAACTTTACAAAGTTTGACTTCAGTCAAATCTAATATGCAGAGTAAATAAAAGTGGAGGGCTACTATGTCCATCCGGGTTTTTAGTCCACACTATTTTTTAATCAAAGTTAATAGCTGGACAAATAAAATTACATGGGAGCTGAAGAAAAAGTTGTGAGAAGGCTTAGAAATCAATACAAAACTTATGCTCTTAGTACCAACGTTGATCCTTCTTCGAGAAAACATTTGGTTGATAGCCAATTGTGTGATAACATTGCACCAACGTGGAAGACGACTACATCTCCAATGCAACCAAGGTGAGCTGATGAAGGATATCATCTATGTGGGTAACAAGCAAAGAGCACTGATGGAAGACAACTTGTTTTTCATCAAAAATCAATCAGCTTCACTAGCCGATGCAACCATGAGGCACAACCATGAGCATCGATAGGTCATCGTGGTGATGTATCATCCATTTGGCATCAAGTTTGGGTGAGGCACCTATGAAGTTCGACAAATCCTCACCGTGGTTTGTTTCTTCTCAGTAATCAAGCTCGAGGAAGGAAGAACCACGTGGCAGAGGACAGTGAGGTGGAACAACAATGGCCATCCAATTTTGTGCAGTTCCACTAAAATTGAGGAAGACATGCCCGGGTATGGAGATACGCATCGTTGTTTGCAAAAATATAAAAAATGGATATAGTGTTGTTACTTTGTTTTGGCAGTGGTACAATATTAACAATGACATCTCAAATGTTAATAAGAATTAATGAGAATTACACCAACAAACAGAAGCATCATGAATATGTTGGTGGGAACTAAACTGGGATACCCTAGAAAAAAGCATTTCTTCATTTAACCAGTGATAGTGTTGGGGATATGACTACCAGAATGACCCGCCCAGGAGGGGCCGGGTCAACCACAAGGGCGGTTTACCTAAATGAAGCCCAAGAATGTACAAGATGGCCATTCACATTTAGGCTTATAATAGGCCCAAGCCCAGAGGCGGCTTAAGGCCCGTAAGTATAAACCGCCATGTATGAATAGACTTGTAATATAAGGCATGTAAGATACGTCACCGAGCCGGACACTTTGTATGAGCCGGCCGGGGCTCTATAGGCCGCAAGGCGTCAACTCATGTATATAAGGGGACGACCCGGCGGTGGCTTAGGGCAAGAGACAACAGACCGAGAGCCGGGTTAAGCGTATTCGCTCCTTGGTCATCGAAACCTAGCAATATCATCTCAACTGGACTAGGCCTTTACCTTCACCGCAACGGGCCAAACCAGTATAAACCTCTCGTGTCCTTTGTCCCATTTAACCCCTTTAAGCTTCCTAGTTGCGATGGCTCCATGATTAAGTCCTTTCACTAGGACATCTGCCGTGACAATTCCACGACAGTTGGCGCCCATCATGGGGCCTGCACACGGTGGATTTGAGTTCTTGAAGGGCAGCTTCGAAGGGCTCAAGGGATACGTTGTGGGCCGAATGACCAAGAGTCGTCGCGGCAAGCTCTACATCGACGATGCAGGCTGGGGGCCCAACGCCGGCTCAATTGAGTATGGGTATCGGGTCCCCTTCGGCGGAATCCATGTCTTCATCAGCCAAATCGGTGAGCTGGGCCCTGAGCCAGACATTTGCACCGACATATTCGAGACAGCTCAGCGCGCGAGACCCGCCCGGACTCAGCTCGCCATGAAGAGTGCCTTCGTGGGATGCATCCATGGAGGAGAGTTCTCTGAAGAACCGGAGTCTGGCGATGAGACAACCATCTGCTCTAATGGTGGATCATCCATAGGTGAGACGGATTCATTGTATCAATTGCAAGACGGTGGGTTGGGGGTTGTTCCGATGGTAGCAGTATTCTGGACCCCTTTGAGCCACCAAGGAGAGCAGGGATCTTCATGACTGGCACGCAACCCGTTCAAAACTCTACGGCCGCGGCAGCAATAACCTCCGTATCAGCGGCGGCCGGGGCAGGAGGCCCTGCGCACCGGCCGGCTCAGGTGCTGATGGATCTCATGGATAGGATGACAGCCCTGTTGAATGCCCTGGTTAACCCGGCGGATCAGGCTCAGCACGATGCAGAAGTAGCGCGGTTACGTGAGGAGGTAGTACAAGCCAAGGAAAACCTAGCAGCAGAGGACGTTAGGATGGCTGCGGAGCGGGCGGCTTTGGATGCTTGAGCTCAGCAGATTCAATCAGAGGCTTTTCAGCTCACGGTGGATCTAAACGCATCAAACGAGGTCATGAGGAGAAGACACTAGAAGGCTCAGTCACGTCTGCCTCTGACTTACGATCCTAGAAACCTCTTCTGCACACCCGGTGCAGGCCCGAGTAACCCGCCAGAGGTGAAACGGGTGGCAACGCCCGGGGCTGGGGTGTCGGTTCAGCCACGGGTGATGGAACCTTCTCGGATGAATATTGCTCCACCTCCTTATGCACCAACACCACTGGGTTATTATTCTAACCCTTTGGAGAACATGATCGCTACGGCAGCGCGATTGGCGGCTCTCCCAGCGGAGGGTGACTCTCCGACAGCTATTGAAACCCGATGGGTCACAGAACTTCTTCAGATGGCTCTGGCGCAGCAGGAGGCATATTCTTATAGTCGAGACATGATTCATTCGACCCCTCGCCCAAGACGAAGCCCGAGTTATAGCAGGCACATAGATTCAGCAGCCGTTTCAAGCAACGCCCGGCGCCGTGACCAACCATGCGGGCGCGACCCGGCACGTGATGGAGCTCTTAACTTGGTTGACCAGGATAGGATCCGCCAAGAGGCTGAGCGGGCGGCTCAACAGGCAGCTGAGCAGGCGGCTCACCAGGCTTTTCCGGTTTATCTGACGACCTATGTTGAGGCAGGCGTGGCCACAAGGACAGGAGGTGTCCCTTGCTTGGTGCCGACTCTGCGTAATGAGCGTTTGCCAAAGGATTCAAGGGGCCTCGAAAGGTGCCTAATTACACGGCCGATTTATAGACAGGGGCATGGATTGAAAGCTATGAGATGGCCATGGAGCTACTGGAGGTTAGTGATGCGGCAATGGCCAAGTACTTCACCATGATGTTAGATGGAACAGCTCTCACTTGGTTGAAGGGGCTGCCACCCAATTCCATCGGCTCGTTGGCAGAATTAAAAGCCCGGTTTATTCAGAATTTTAAAGACACTTGCAAGCAGCCCATGTCAATTGTGGATTTGACTAATTGTAAACAAGAGGAAGGAGAGTCCACGACCCATTGAGTGCGCCCGGTCAAAGCCATAATACATTCATCTGATAAGATGGATGCCGGTTCTGCAGTCTTAATGTTGGAGAAAAATTGCCGTTTTACGCCTCTGAAACAGAAGCTGGGGCGGCTCAAACGCGATTGTAATGACATGGGCCAGCTGATGGCGGCTCTAGTCAAGTGTGCCGACTCTAATACTACCAAGGATCCCGAGTCTGACGAGGAGAAGACAGGGAAGGGGAAGAAGAACGGCAAGGGTCATCAACATAACCCGACAACTCAGGGAGGCAATAATAAACGTAAGGCTGACGGTAGTTTGGAGTTTGTGGCTAACACTAATGCACGGGGCAACAATCAGCGACGAAGAGGAGGCCACCTCCTCGGTCCGGCGGGTCAGGTCCCACCCTTGAGCAGCTATTAAATGAGCCTTGTCCAAGGCAAGGTACTCAGCAGAAACCGGCCACTCACCTGTGGAAGGACTGTACGATCATGAAGGCTTTCAAGAACTCTAACATGTTCAATAGCAATCATGGGACGGGCGGCGGCTCAGGTGGCGGCGGTTTTCATGGTCCGGGTGGCGGTTCAAATTCCAATTTTCACGGCTCTCAAGGAAATCAAGGTGGGTACAGTCAGCAATCTGGCCAATGAGGTCAGCAGCAGCAACAGCAATCTGGATACAAGAGCAATCCAAAGCAGTTGAATAGTGGACAGTATCATGTGTTCACTACCAGTTTGTGCAGACGGGACCAGAAGCTTCATAAGAGGGTTGTGAATGCTATTGAGCCGCCAGCCCCTTGTTATTTGAGATGGTCTGAGCAGCCTATTCTATGGGGTAGGGAAGATCACCCTCCCCGGGTTGACAATCCGGGTCACCTGGCTTTGGTGGTGGCACCTCAGGTGGGTGGATATAAATTCACTAAAGTACTCATGGACGGAGGCAGTAGCATCAACATCCTCTATTATGAGACTTTCAGTCGCATGGGATTGACTGACAAAAGTCTTAAGACGTCCAACACTATTTTTCATGGAGTGGTGCCTGGTAAGTCAGCATACCCAGTGGGTAAGATTGAGCTAGAGGTAGCCTTTGGAGATGAGCATGATTCCAGGGCCGAGAAATTAACTTTTGAGGTGGTCAAAATCAAGAGCCCGTATCACGCCCTGTTTGGACGACCGGCTTATGCCAAGTTCATGGCACGGCCATGTTATGTTTATTTGCAGCTCAAAATGTCGGGTCATAAGGGCACTATCACAGTGCATGGGAGTCGGAAGATAGCCTTCGAATGTGAGGAAGGTGATGCTACTTATGCCTAATCTACTTGTGCAACAGAGGAGTTGAAGTTCTACAAGGATAATGTTGACCCGACGGACATGACGTCTTTGAAAAACCAACTACAGAGCATGAGCCATTGTTGAAGTTTAAGTCGGCTGATGACACTAAGCTCGTTGATTTTATTCCAGGTGACTCATCTAAGCAGTTTAGTATCAGTGCTAATCTGAATCCCAAATAGGAAAGCGCGCTCATCGAGTTCATCCGTGAGAACTGGGACATCTTTGCATGGAAACCTTCTGACATGTCGGGTGTACCGAGAGAACTCGCTGAGCACACTCTCAACATTGATCCAAAATTTAAGCTGGTCAAGCAGTTGCTTCAGCGGTTCAATGAGGAAAGGCGCAAGGCCATTGGTGAAGAGGTGGCCCGACTCTTGGTGGCCGGGTTCATTATTGAAGTTTTTCATCCAGAGTGGTTGTCTAACCCAGTGCTCGTGCTTAAAAAGAACGGCACCTGGTGTATGTGTGTGGATTACATGGACTTAAACAAGGCCTGTCCGGCTGATCCTTTCGCTCTCCCTCGTATTGATCAAACCATTGATGCTATGGCAGGTTGTGAGCATTTGAGATTTTTGGATGCTTAATCTGGTTATCATCAGATCAAGATGGCAGTTAAGGACCAGGAGAAGACGGCTTTTATTACTCCGTTTGGAGCCTTCTGCTATGTGTCTATGCCTTTTGGGCTCAAAAGTGCCCAGGCAACTTATCAGCGATGTGTGCAAAACTGTCTTCACAATCAGATTGGGCGCAATGTTCATGCTTATGTGGACGATATAGTGGTAAAGTCCAGAGAAAAGGAGACCTTGATAGATGATCTGAAGGAAACCTTTGGTAACCTCCGAGTCTACAAGATGATGCTTAACCCGGCCAAGTGCGTTTTTGGAGTGTCGGCGGGCAAGCTTTTGGGATTTTTGGTTTCTAACAGAGGCATCGAGGCTAACCCGGAGAAAATCAAAGCAATTATGTCTGTGGCTAAACCGGCGTGCATCAATGACGTTCTACGATTGGCAGGTCATGTTGCTGCTTTAAGCCGGTTCATAAGCCGGTTGGGTGAGAAGGCTATACCATAGTATCAAATGATGAAGAAGACATATGATTTTGTCTGGAGTGATGCTACTAACTCTGCCTTTGAAGATCTGAAGAGACAGCTCGCTGAGCCGCCGGTTCTTGCTGCTCCCATTGATAGAGACATTATTGTTATATGTGGCTGCTAACACACGTGCTGTCAGTGTGGCCATTGTCGTAGAGCGCAAAGAGGCTGGCAAGGAATATCCGGTTCAACAGCCGGTTTACTACGTCAGTGAGGTGCTCATTGAGTCCAAACAGAGATATCCACATTGGCAGAAACTTATTTATGGGGTGTTCATGGCGAGCCGTAAGCTTAAGCATTATTTCCAGGGCCATCCTATCACTGTGGTTAGCTCTACTCCTTTAGGAGATATTATTCAAAATAGAGAAGCCACAGGACGAGTTGCCAAGTGGGCCATTGAGCTCGGGCCTCATGATTTAAAGTATGTGCCACACACTGCCATCAAATCTCAAGCACTAGTGGACTTCATCAATGATTGGACAGAGCTGCAGATGCCTGAAGAGAAGCCAGACGACACATATTGGACTATTCATTTTGATGGGTCCAGGCAATTAGAGGGCTCGGGGGCTGGAGTTGTTTTAGCTTCCCCTCGAGGTGATAAATTTTATTATGTGCTACGGTTGATGTTTCCCTGTACTAACAGCACAACTGAGTATGAGGCCTTGCTCCATGGTCTTTGGATGGCTAAGGAGATGAGCTTGAGCCGGGTAAGGTGCTTTGGCGACTCAGATTTGGTGGCTCAACAAGTATCAGGCAAGTGGGATTCCAAGGATCCTCTCATGGCGGCTTATCGCCGCGAAGTTGATGCCATTGCTGGACACTTCAAGGGTTACCAAGTGGAACACATTGATCACAGAAAGAATGAAGCGGCTGATGCTTTAAGCCGGCTGGGGTCTCAGTGTAAGCCGGTGCCACCTAACACTTTCTTAGATGTTCTGCATAACCCTTTTGTCAAGTTGCCTACAGAGGAAGATTTGGCTGTTCCAGACCCAAAAGCACAATGGGTGGCGGCTCTTCATGTCATCCCAGATTGGACAGTGCCATATTTGGCTTATATGACCCGGGTTGAGTTGCGTGAGGATGAGACCTTGGCTAGACAGATAACCCGGAGGTCTAAATCAATGACAATTGCCAATGGTGAGTTGCATCATCGTAGTGTCACCAGGGCGTTTCAACGTTGTGTCTCTCCTAAGGAAGGTCAAGAATTCTTCGTGAGATCCATGAAGGAGATTGTGGCCATCATGCGGGTTCAAAGTCTCTTGTGGCCAAAGCTTTCCGTCATGGTTTTTACTGGCTGACGGCTCACGGTGATGCAGAGGATTTGGTCAGTAGGTGTGATGGTTGTCAGAAATTCACACGGCGGGCACATGTGTCGGCTCAACAATTGCGGATGATTCCAATTACTTCGCCGTTTGCAGTCTGGGGGCTCGATATGGTTGGACCTTTCAAAAGATCCAAAGATAAAAAGACACACCTTTTGGGAACTGATGCGCACAAATTATCCCCACCTTGGGAAGGGCCTTTTGTGGTCAGGAGGAACTTGAACAACGGGTCATACTACCTTATTGATGTTCGAGAGCACAAAGACTCACTAAGTCAGAGGAGGAGACCCGCCGGCCGTGGAACATCGCTCATCTTCGGCCTTACCATACTTGAGCCACCGGCTCTCATGATGTACATACTTTGACATTGTATATATTATGATAAGTAATAAAGCAGGACCTCTGTCCTTTTTCATCTTCAATAATCACATATCTTCATCATGTTAAATTCAAAATGACCAATTGGGGGCCGATTGTGTTCAAATCTAGCTTAACCCTTTGGCCCGGCTTATGATCGTATTCGAATCTATCTGTTAAACCATATGATCACTAGGGGGCTTCCTATTCAAATATAGGTCGTATTCGAACCAAAGAGAACATAGCTGTCGGTACCCTCTTGATCGGCTCAATGCCAAACTCACTAGGGGGCTTTTTGATCATATTTGAATCATAGCTTAACCCCTTTTGGGTCCGACTTTGATAGTATTCGAATCAGAGTCATTAAAAAACTCTCAAGGTCATTTGGGGGCTTCCTGCTCAAACATGGGTCTCGAACCAAAGAGAACATAGCTGTCGGTACCCTCTTGATCGGCGCAATACCAAAGCCACTGGGGGCTACATGATCGTATTCGAATCCTAGCTTAACCCCTTTGTTCCGGTTTACTGATCGTATTCGAATCAGAAGCCTCCAAATTTTTCTGTGTTTGACTTACGCTTTTTGAAAGACAATCTTTGTTTTTTATTCTGCGGCTTTTCGTCTCGATCTAAGTATAAGTATGGTTCCAATTTAACCCAGCTTGGTTTTTTGACGATAAATCGCGAGTGTATGACAGTCATCATACATATGGAAGTGTTGGCTTCTAAAGATTGGGTTATCACCCTTACTGTTCGGGTCACATAAGCCGGCAGTTCAGACTCAAGATCACGGGTATGATATTGTCGTTGTGTTTCAAAGTTAAAATTCATAAACAAGCTTATCTGTGTCTCTTCAATCAGAGGTTTTCCAGCCTTAATTATCCTTACATCCAGCCTTAATTATACAGTTATGTTGGTTTCCATGGTTGTGTACTGGGCGTTTTGACCCGTCCGGTGATAAACCGCCAGGACAATTTTCATATATTACATGCAGGAACATATTCAAACACTACTGATATTGTAAAGGATGCAAGGCATATCTTCACATGATGGATAAAAGTGTTGTACGCAGCACAATATGCACGATGGCATAAGCAGAACATGAAGTTTTAAGCTAGCCTATTACAAGGCACTTGGAGCCCAAAAGAATAATGTTGTTTTTAAACTCTCATAACAGATGATAAACTAAAGCCGGTTCATCAATCCTGGCTGGGTTGTTTGGATGGTTACGACTCATCCCTTGCCGGTTCATCCTCCTCCACCGTTTGGAAATTGGACTTGGACCAATCAAAGCCATGAAGGGCGACGAACTCAGCCTCATCATCAATCAGACAAGACGGGTCAATTTTCAGGGTGAAGGTGTGCTGGCGAACCGGCGGGATTAGATCCGTCACTTTATACAAAGGAGTCGCTATCTTTTTATTTTCAGCATCAAAACCCGGCTGATACTTGGTAAGATTGGTTTCTTCGATAATGATGGTGGCATGAGGACGAATCTCTTTTACACAACAGCAAAGTCTTCTTGGTCGAAAGGACTCCCATCTTCCTTAAAGCTAGGGTACCCCTTGGCTACGTCTGCGGGGTCTAGCTCCGGTACCCAGGCTTTGGAGCAGCTTAAAGCAGTTACGGCTCCGGCTCTCGCACAGGAACGCTTGACTTCTTGAAACCTGGCGGGTAAGATGGATAGCTTCTTCAAGACATCACTCAATAAGTTTGGTCCTTGGTTAGCTGGGGAGATAATGGCAAGAGCTCGTTGAGTTCCAGCATACAGTTGCTCCACAAGGGTGTAAACCGCCTTGAGCTTTATCAAGCTATTTTGACTCAGATTGCTGCTCCGAGGAACTGTGAGGTATTTCCAATAGGTTAAGCAGGCGGCTCATATTCTGGTGACAAAAATAGACTTTAAGTAAATAATAAGGTGACTCACTGAAGATTGCAGAGACCATCCGAGACACACGGTTCTTTAAACCGATGAGTTCAGCGGTAACTTCCTTGAGAGCCTTCTCGGCCGTTTCAGCACGCTGTTTCAGGGTAGTCTTTTCATCGGCCCAAGATTTTTTTCTCTGCATTAAAACCGGTCTTCAGTTTCTCTGCTTCAGACATGCTCAACTGGAGTTTGGATTCAATCTTCTTTGTTTCAGTCTCCTGAGTCGACAGTCGAGTCTTGGCTTCAGTCAATTGGGATTCCAGTTCCACGGTTGCAGCCTGTATACAAAATAAGGTTGTTAGTTTCATGGCGGATTATAAAAGCAAGTCCCAAGTGTTTTTGCAAGCAATAACACTTGGCACTTGGGGGCTAATGTCTGTCAGCGCAATCTTATTATCAAAGGAATTGGATTTATTCCAGAAGTCCCAAGTGATTTGCAAGCAAGACCACTTGGCACTTGGGGGCTAATGTATATTGTTGTTTTTTCCTACTTAAGAACCGGCTCATTCATATTGATTAAGCCGGCCCTTGGGGACTACACATGCGACAGTTATGCTATCATCAGAATCCGAGTTTACAGTATATAAACCGGACTTGGAGGGAGTCTAGGACAGGAGCTTCTAAACATTTCAAAGTCTACAGATTATTCAAGTTTTTTTCATAATCAGAAGATTTGAGGGCTGACAGGATGTATATATGAGCCGGATGACATACCTCATATTTCTGATGCAATTGTTTGACCATTTCAATCTCTGAGTCACGACTAGAGTTGACTTGGCTAAGGTAGCCAGATAGTACTTCGCCAATACTCAGATGGTGTAGTGGGAGACATCAAACCTTACTTTCTGCCTCTCCATGACCTCTTGCTTGGCGGAGTGTCTTGCTAGCACAGTTGGATTACCCGGTTCAACGAATCTACTACTAGTGATTAAAACATCATTGCCGTAAGCCTCCTGCGGGTTAGCTGAGCTTGATGGCTCAGTAGTGGATGGATTGAGAACAGTTTCATCAACAGATGGCTCAGCAAGATCTGAATGAACGTTGGCAGCGGGGTCTTCCGGTGCTTCAGGTTGTTCCGAGGCAAGAGTCGGCTGCGCCGGTTCAGCGACTTTCGGGTCTTCAGCCGGTTTGGCCACCTTGGCCTTCTTGGGCTTTGCTTGACCACTAAGGAGAATTTAAAGAGTCAATATAATGATACAGGCATAAAGGTGCAGAAGAAGGATAATTATCTTTACCCCGGGGCGGTCTTAAAAGCCGGCAGCTGAGTTTGGGAGGAATCACCAGAGGAGGAACGAGCAATCTCCTGCAAAAAATGGAATCATGGTTGAGTGATTTATAAAAGTGACTCGTTCATCAGAGTTAAGATGTAAAAGAACCTCATTCTGGCGTTTCTGAGGAGTTTTTGGTAAGCCGGAGGGTAACTCATCGTCTCCACTGGTCCGGGTCTGACGGCGGCTCTCATGTTGCTGCTTTTTTCAAAAGAAAATGAGGATCTAAATAAGCCAAGGGGTGCGAAAACCTTACTTTCCGGGTTACCCGCTGAGGTTTCTGCCTTGGCAAAGGTTCTGAGTCAGAGGAAATAATAGTTACCTCTTCTTCTACTGCCTGGCTGGCCTCCGTGTCATCCTGGTAATAGTCAGTGTCAATAAGGTTGTTAAAAAGCAGGCCAAGAGAGTCAAGGGCTACCTCCAACTCAGAGATGTCATCCAACTTGAACAAGTCAGAAGCAGTTGGTTTCTTCTTAGATTTTCTGGCCATCTTCTTGGCGGCTATTGCGGCGACTCTAGCTTTTTTGTCAGCCTCATGATCATATTTGGCCTTCCAAAAGTCAGATTTAGCTTGTAGGAAAATAATAGGTTGAAACTCATGCAAATACTTAACTGCTGAAAAAAGGAGTCAAGGGGATTTACCTCTGGTGTTGGGTTAAGTTTGCAGAAAGGATTCAATCCTACTTTGCTACAGTCTTCATATTTGCTCTTGACGAGGGTGGTTGACATTTCAACAATGGCTTCTTCAGTCAGACGTAGGGAGCTATAGCGTAACAGATCGTCTGCTCCTCCGGTGTAGTTGTACATCAAGTCAGATCGGCGGCTCAGATGGATGATCCGCCATGCGATTCAACAGCGGATAAAGCAACTCTAATTAAGCCCTTTCCTAGCAAGGCTTGAACCCTTTTGATGGTTGGGATGAGTTTCTTATGTTCAGCAGTAGAAAGCTTATCAGGGAGTGAATACTTAGCGTCAAGACACTCATCGCGATAACCCGGCATTGGTTTTTCATCAGCTGGTGACGTATCTTTGCAATAGAACCAAGTTTGGTTCCAGTCCTTGGGATGGCTTGGCAAGACTACTAGAGGAAATACAACATCTCGTCCGCGCTGAAACGAAATCCCACCAAGTTCCAAGCTGGGGCCGTTGGTGTATTCATTCTGGCGGTTCAAATTGAAATACTCTCTGAAGAGTTCAACAGTAGGTTCTTCTTGAAGATAAACCTCGCAGAGAACTTGGAAGTTACAGATGTTTGATATGGAATTGGGTCCAATGTCTTGCGGATGAAGCTTGAAAAAAAAGCAGAACCTCTCTGAAGAATTTTGAGCCGGGCGGTGAAAAACCCCGGTTCATATGATCAGTGAAGACGATGATTTCACCATCCTTTGGCTGAGGTTTTTCTTCGGACGGATCAGGGGCACGGTAAGACATGATGCTCTTCTCTGGTAAATACCCAACAGTGACAAAATCCTTCAGAGTGTCCTCAGTGACTGTGGAAGGGACCCAGTTGCAAACTACCGTCGTCTTTGGCGGCATTGTGAAAAGGCAAGCTAAAAAGGAAGTAATTTGCCGGTTCAAATTAGTTGGTGGAATTACAAGTTAAAGATTGCAATACAGATGTGTAATGGCGGCTTAAATAAGGGCTAATGGTATATGAAGGAAAAATAAGCCAGCATGGTAAGCCGCCATGACTAAGGATATTCAAAAAGTTGCCAGCCAACAAAATGGTTAAGTACCGAGGTAAACAAATTTCACAGACTGTAGCTATTATTTTGGATCAACGGCTGTTCAGAAAAGAAAAATAAATCTAGACCTAAAAGTCAGTACAGATGAGTTCATGAGCTTGCACAAGATTTTTCTTCCAATAAAGGGGATCTACTGATACTGAAAGTGGAACTAAAACAGCTATCACGTCAATTTAACACCGATATCAGATCAAAGAGGCTCGTGGTATAGCCTGGAGGGTGAACTACGATGAACTCTGACGAACTATGAAGAACATGAAGAAGCTCGCAAACCCTAGTGCGGATCTAAGGTACGAGAAAGCAGAAACTTACAGCTGCAGATCTCCTATGGAGGGTCACCGCCGTTATGTGGATCGACTCAGGTTGATGAAGTGGCCGAGGTTGAGGAAGATGAAGTGCTCTGCAGCGGCGGTGGAGCTCGAGCGGCAGAGGGGTTGCGAGAGAAGGAAGAAGGAGAAAAATATGAGATGGCTTTCGGATCCTATTTATAAGGAAAGGGGCGATAGGCAAGCGTGAAAGACAATGAGGCCAAAATGATGGTTATCTAGCTAATTGGACGCCTTGATTTTTGGAAGGCATTTAAGATAAAGATCTGTTAAGGTGACGTCGTGGCAGTTTTCCAAAATTCCTTAAGATGACGTCATGGCGGGTTACAAGGCTTTCACAACAGTGGTAGATGGTTTTTTCTAAGTGTTGAAGATTGACATGAACAAAGTTCAAATCAACCTAGGGCCTAATGTTGGGGATATGACTACTAGATATGACCCGCCCAGGAGGGGCCGGGTCAACCACAATGGCGGTTTACCTAAATGAATCCCAAGAGTGTACAAGATGGCGGTTTACAGTTAGGCTTATAATAGACCTAAGCCCAGAGGCGGCTTAAGGCCCATAAGTATAAACCGCCATGTATGAATAAACTTGTAATATAAGGCATGTAAGATACGTCACCGAGCCGGACACGTTGTTTCAGCCGGCCAGGGCTCTGTAGGCCGCAGGGCGTCAACCCGTGTATATAAGGGGACGACCCGGCGGCGGCTTAGGGCAAGAGACAATAGATCGAGAGCCAGGTTAAGCGTATTCGCTCCTTGGTCATCGAAACCTAGCAATATTATCTCAACTGTACTAGGCCTTTACCTTCACCGCAAGGGGCCGAACCAGTATAAACCTCTCGTGTCCTTTGTCCCATTTAACCCCTTTAAGCTTCCTGGTTGCGATGGCTCCATGATTAAGTCCTTTCACTAGGACATCTGCCGTGACAATTCCAAGACATATAGTATTAGATTAGCAGCAGCAATAGGAGCATATGGACAATGACCGCACAACCACCATGTACTTTTTGTCGAAATAACATGTATACCTCCACCGAGGCATAAACTAGGACAACTTTTCGAGTGGCATTTCCTCTATAATAGTAGGTGATGTTAGACCAGCCGACAAACCCTAGCTACTATACATGGGGAGCTGAGGAATAGTCGCATAGAAGAAAACCCGCATGCAGAAACCTGGGGAGCTGCACTAGTACAAGAAGTTATACCTCAAGTGGGCGAGATGTCGCTTAGGCGGCCGGGCGGGATCTGCCCACACGACAGCAGCGAACAAGGGCGCGGAGGACCTTCGTCCGCGCTAGCGCCGGCTCCGAGAGGACGGTGCGCATCGGCTTCCTCCATCGCCGACGGCGGCAACGTCAACGTTGCACCTCCTCAGCTCCCGCAGCGGACAGGATTCGGCCGGATCTGTGACCATCGGTGAAGAGAGAGATAGAGTGGACACTGTCATCTTGTTTTGATATGGAGAGGGTGAGAGAGCGAGAGGCGAGAAACCCTATCAAACAAAAGGTTATATATACAATGGAGTAAAAAAATCTCTCCATAGAAGTGGTTTTAAATAGAATGCGTGTGTTCCCAAAAAAGAAACGAAAACTGGCAGACAATTTTTTTAACGTACCAAGAAAGAAAACTCGATCAAAAACACGCCCCCGCTTCCAGGTCGCGAGAGTCGTCGCGCACACACACATAGACATAGACATGCATATCCTTGTTTACGTAAAATTCCATCTCCATCTCCATCTCCAATCATATTTGTCGAACTAGCACATTATTTATGTTGTTAATTATATACGCAACAATATTAACGTACATCATCTCTTGTTTGCCGGCGTCCGGACTGCTGCCACACCCGCTCCTGACCAACCCGAACCCTCTTCATCACCCGTGCGTGCTTCTCGCCTGAAACAGTCAGTGCCGCATTCATGCCCGGCCAGAGCGGACGCGACATCACACTGGTGCCGGCATTGAAGCGGTGCGCCAGCCGAGAGAGCGTCGCCCGCGCCGCTTCCCGGTGCACGTGATTGCTCCGCATTCAAATGTCGCAATAGCCGGCCACAACATGCATGTAAAAAGTTCTTGGGAGTCCGTGCTATAGCTAGCTGTCCTCCCCCAACTTGGCAATCTCTTCCAGTAGTGCTAGTACTCCATGGCGCGATCCATCGACAAGCAGGCGGGAAAGTTATCGTATACTCGGTTTGCGGTGAGTGGCATACCGAGCGACCATGTGGGGTGGAGCTGTGGAGGAGGTTGAGACACGAACGCGACATGCGTGATTTAAACGTTGGTTTTGCTCGATGGCGCGATCCAATGAAATGAAACGTTGGTTTCTCTCTATTTCCATTTTCTCCAGAAAAACGGAAACTTTCCACTCCATTTTCATTCCTACTCCAAGGTTGCCCCGTTACAACATTCCATCAAATACAAAGTAAAACTAACATGCATGCTGATGCATCTCAATGATTCACATATCAGAGCCAATATTTACTTCACAACTAAAGACAAAAGTTGTGAGAGCGTGTACAAAAGAAAAACTATTGATGGCGTCACTACGACTTAAACCCTAAACCCTAAACAGGATTTAATTTCCTGGCTAGGTAGAACCTGCCAAAGGAAATACAGTTGGCACCCTCGGATCATACGATGCTTTTGTGCAGTTCCACTAAAATTGAGCTCAACATCCCTGATGGCAAAGATATTGAAGAAGTGGGATTAGAATAATAGTACTGGCACTATTTCATGAGACATAAACTCATCACAAATAGAAGCCGGTAGAAGTAGAGAAAGATCGACATGGAGATGGAGCTACGTGGGGAGCTGATACGTCTCCAACGTATATATAATTTTTGATTGTTCCATGTTGTTTTATTATCAATCTTGGATGTTTTATAATCATTTTATATCATTTTTGGTACTAACCTATTGACATAGTGCCAAGTGCCAGTTACTGTTTTTTTATGTTTTTTACACCGCAGAAAATCAATATCAAATGGAGTCCAAATGCAACGAAACTTTACAGAGATTTTTGATGGACCAGAAGGAAGATGTTGGGCCCTGGTTGCACCTGGGGGGAGTCCCGAGGAGGGGACAACCCACCAGGGCGCGCCAAGAGGCCCAGGCACGCCCTGGTGGGTTGTACCCACCTCGGGTGCCCCCCAGACCGCCTCTTTACTCTATAAATACGCCAATATTCCATAAACCCTAGGGGAGTCGACGAAATATTCAAGTTTTGGGTTATCTTACGATGGATTAAGGAAGGATGTAAGAGCCTAATATTGGGGATGCCCCGGCATCCCAAGCTATTATCCAAGAATGAGCAACCAACTAAGCTTGGGGATGCCCCCGAGTGGCATCCCCGCTTTCTTCCAACAACTATCGGTATTTTACTCGAGACTATATTTTTATTCGTCACATGATATGTGTTTTACTTGGAGCGTCTTGTATGATATGTGTCTTTGCTTGTTTTATTTTGTGTTTTAAGTCATCAATCCTTGCTGGACACACCTATTTGAGAGAGCCAAAACTATGTCATGACTTGTTAGAATTGCTCTCTATGCTTCACTTAAATCTTTTATGATCTAGGACTTGCTCTAGTGCTTCACTTATATCTTTTTGAGCACGGTGTGCTTTGTTATTTTTGAAGAAATGCTCTCTTGCTTCACTTAGATTTATTTTAGAGTTAGTAAAATTTTGAAGAAATTCTCTCTTGCTTCACTTCAATTATTTTGAGAGAAATTTTTTTTGTTATGCTCATGATCTTCACTTATATTTGTTTGAGCTTATGAAAAGCAACACATGAAAATTAGTCCCAAAGTGATAGATATCCAAGAAGGATAAAGAAAAGAAAAAAATGTCATGAAGATCATTGGACAAAATAAACTTGATTCTTAGTAATAGTTTTGAGATATGATGATGTGATATGTGAGTCATCTTGATGAGTAATTATGCTTTAGTAAGAATATTGGTGTTAAGGTTTGTATTCCCTATGCATGCATGAAAGTCAATAATCATGCAATGAAATTATATCCTACTTGTGGTGCATTATTCGGTGTTAATTATGCTTAATGCTTGCTTATGAGATTATTCGTTTCTTGGTTGGTCGCTTCCCAATCTTTTGCTAGCCTTCATTTTGCACTAGGTATGACCTCTACTTGTGCATCCAAAAACCTTTAACCCAGTTTTGCTACATGAGTCCACTATATCTACCTATATGCGGTATTCTTTTGCCGTTCTAAGCAAATTTGCATGTGCCATCTCTAATTTTCAAAATAAACTTCTCTTTTGTGTGTTTGTTTCGCTCGTGGAGCGGTGAGGGGTGGCTAATATTTTCCATGCAAGATGTGTTCTTCTCAAGATGAGTGTTTATTCACTTATCATTGCACAAGAGTAAGGCAAAGGTATTAGGGATGCACAGTCCCGAAATGCAAAAGAAAATGAATTTACTTTATGTTGACAAATAATAAATTCCTTGGAAAGTGTTGGTATGGAGGGCACCCGTGGATACGGTTAGCCATGGAAAGTGAAAGTTATGGTGGAAAAAGGAATAAACTTTATTTTCTGTTTGGGAACCGCCTATGGTATATGTATGCATGGAAAGTATTGGGAACTCTAAGTCGTTTTCGTTGGTGGGATGGATACACCTCCCAAAATGTTTTTATCTCAAATTTTTCGGTTTGAGCTCTGGCACCTCTACAAATCCCTACTTCCCTACGAAGGGCCTACCTTTTACTTTATGCAATTTTTATTTTGAGTCTCCATCTTCTCTTATAAAAGCACCAACTAGGAGGCAATATGATCGTGCTTAAGTATTGGGTGTAGTTAATATTCGAGTGTGTTTCATGAATGGATCAATGTTTGAGCATGATGGGCTAGGGATAGCTTATTTTAGCATTGATATTTTGAAAGAAATGGTTGCTTGTTGATATGCTTGAGTATCTAAATTATTATGTCAAAACTAGACTATTGCTTTGAATCACATAGAAGTCCAAATGTCCATGCTATAAAGAAAAGAATATGATATGACATGATAGACAACACTCCACATCAAAAATTCTATTTTTATCACTTCCCTACTCGAGGACGAGTAGGAGTTAAGCTTGAGGATGCTGATACGTCTCCAACGTATTTATAATTTTTTATTGTTCCATGCTATTTTATTATCAATCTTGGATGTTTTATAATCATTTTATATCATTTTTGGTACTAACCTATTGACATAGTGCCAAGTGTCAGTTGCTGTTTTTCCATGTTTTTTACATCGCAGAAAATCAATATCAAACGGAGTCCAAATGCCACGAAACTTTACGGAGATTTTTTATGGACCAGAAGGAAGATGTTGGGCCCTGGTTGCACCTGGGGGGAGTCCCGAGGAAGGGACAACCCACCAGGGCGCGCCAGGAGGCCCAGGTGCACCCTCGTGGGTTGTGCCCACCTTGGGTGCCCGCCGGACCGCCTCTTTGCTCTATAAATACCCCATTATTCCAAAAACCCTAGGGGACTCGACAAAATATTCATCCAGCCGACGAAGAGTCCAGAACCACCAGATCCAATCTAGACACCATCACGGAGGGGTTCACCACTTTCATTGGTGCCTCTCCGATGATGCGTGAGTAGTTCTTTCTAGACCTTCGGATCCGTAGTTAGTAGCTAGATGGCTTCATCTCTCTCTCTCTTGATTCTCAATACAATGGTCTCTTGGAGATCCATATGATGTAACTCTTTTGCGGTGTGTTTGTTGGAATCGATGAACTTTGAGTTTATGATCAGATCTATCTTTTTATATCCATGAAAGTATTTGAGTTTCTTTGATCTCTTTTATGCATGATCTCTTATAGCCACGTATTTCTTCTCCGATATTTGGGTTTTGTTTGGCCAACTTGATCTATTTATCTTGCAATGGGAAGAGGTGCCCGGTAGTGGGTTCGATCTTACAGTGCTTGATCCCACTGACAGAAAAGGAACCGACACGTATGTATCGTTGCTACTGAGGATAAAAAGATGGGATCTATATCTACCGCCATAGATAAACGGATCTCGTCTACATCATGTCATCGTTCTTATTGCATTACTCCATTTTTCCATGAACTTAATACACTAGATGCATGCTGGATAGCGGTCGATGTGTGGAGTAATAGTGGTAGATGCCGGCAGGAGTCGGCCTACTAATCTTGGACGTGATGCCTATGTAATGATCATTGCCTGGATATCATCATAATTATTTGAGGTTCTGTCAATTGCCCAATAGTAATTTGTTCACCCACCATTTTCTATTTTCTCAACAGAAGCCACTAGTGAAACCTACGGCCCACGGGTCTTCTTTCTCATATATTTTCCTTCGCGATCTATTTTTATTTGCGTTTATTTTCAGACCTATTAAAACAAAAATACAAAAATACCTTGCTGCAATTTATTTTATTTGGCTTTCGATCTGTAAATATTTACAACTTTCTCCCGTCCACGTGCCATTTCTGGCACCGTTACCCGAAAGGGATTGACAACCCCTTTAACACGTTGGGTTGCGAGGTGTTGTTATTTTTGTGCATGGGCTGTTTACGTTGTGTTGCTTGGTTCTCCTACTAGTTCGATAACCTTGGTTTCATATCTGAGGGAAATACCTACCGCCGATGTGCTGCATCATCCCTTCCTCTTTAGGGAAAAACCGACATAGCTTCAAGCGACATTAGGAGCTGCGGCAGTGGTGCAAGCTGGCTCCAAAAGGAAGATGTACTACCTAGGACATCGGGTTGTAGCTATAAGGGCGATTGGGACGCGGCATCAGCCCATACCATGGGGAACCCCGATTGGGACGCGCCGACTATGGGTTTTCTCCCTCGCCGATGTCGACCGCGTCTACGTAGAACATTATTCCCTTCCCCCAGCGGCGGGATCAGGTCGGATATGTGACCAGCGGTGTGGCCACCGTCATTCTATGCTTGTGAAGAGAGTAACACAAGCAAGCAGGCCTGTAGCTTAGGCTCCTGCTAGTGTGTATATAGTGGTTTTCTTTTTCTCTCCATATCAACCATTTTATATTGCGTACATGCCATTGAAGAGTGAAATGATGGTTGCTTCTTCCGACCTTACTGTGTGATTTGACTGCTCGTTAGTGGCCCCTACACGTACCCCCCCTACGTGTATGGTCGTTCCTGAGTCTCACTTGTACTTTATCTCTATTTTCTTGCATGACACGTAGACAGGATGCGCATAGAGGAATTTTGTTACTGCACGTTGTTACGTAGTACTAGTAGTACCTACTCCCTCCTTCTGGTTCACTACTGGTACTCCCTCTGTCCTGGCTTATTGGTCCCCCTCAATTCATGGGCTCATTTTCCTTAAGAAATTGTCTTTACCAGTGTATTAATATCGGGAATGCATGCGTGAACAACGAATGATTAAACCTTGCATGCAACAGTTTGACAAAGCATTGACTTATGAACATGTGAATGTGAGGGACTGCAACCTCATGCATGAATGCAACAGTCACACGTACACATGGACGCAAAAACGCGCGCGACACCCTAATGCATGCATGTTCGAGCACACGACGGAACACACATGGTCACGCTCAAGTGCTCAACCTACACATGCATGCACACACATACTCAGCCAGGGTGAGCTAGTGACCGTATAAACACCGGAAAATGTATATATTGAGCGCAATGAGCGTATTATGAAGTCCACTGACCGTACTTTTACAAATATACAGTGATAGATAGTGTATTTATCTCATTTGAAATTAAGCCATATTAACCGGAAAGGAGGCGGTATGGACTAGCATTACTTTGTTGTGTCCCGTCAACTTGCCGAACGAGGAGAAGCTTGTGGGACGGGAGAAGCTTGCGCGCGGTGGCTCGCAGGACAAGGAGAAACTTTTGACTAATGCAATCTCTCCCTCGCTCAGGCGGTGTATGTGCAACAGTTAATTCGGTGTCAGATTGCCAGAAGCATACACTATACTAGTACTATTACTGTTCGACTTCCCGAAGAGGCGAACAGCCAAGCGCAAAGTTTATTAGTACTAGTACTACTACTATAGAGGTATGTACTGTACTACTAGGAACCGGATGGAGGAGCGTCTGCACTCTTATTATATTTAAAAATGTGATAAAGCAATCTTCAACACATCTGGTTCTCTTCGAGGGTTCTCGCATGTGATAATGGAAGTTGATTGCATGGAACACTCGCCACAATCCTCGCTTAATTATGTCTCATATCCTGTTACAAATAGGAGCGCTCTGTAATATTTCCTCTTTTTTTGTTATTCATCATGTAAACAGGTCAGCAAACCTTGCAGCGCATCTTTGTGCGAACCGTGCTTGCTGCACTTTGAATGTGGCTGAAAGCTGGCTTGATGAAATACCTCTCTTCCTTCTTCTTTTTTTGCGGGGTACCTCACTTCCTAGTGACCAGTCTCTTGGCTGATCGTCCTAAGAATGCTTATATATGAATAAAGCTCTCTCATTTACCCGCAAAAAAGATAAAGCCATATGTTGCGGAGCATCCTATGGACATCACCATGTCAAGAGTTCGTTCGGCAAGTGACACATGCGACATCTACTTCATACATACAAAGGTGAATCATCTCCTTTACACGTGTCCACTTGTACCTCTCGAGGATGGTATACTACTTGACCCCTCTCTCGTGTGCCTACATAGGTGTGAGCGGAGCTACACATTCATCGAGGAGGAGTCCAGGAAGAAGAGAATATCTACACCATCCAAGAGGGAAGCCTGGAAGCGGAGGAGGAAGCGCCAAGAAGAAGGCAACAGCTCCCAGGCGACCCCGTGCGCACGGGCCCCTCCGACCCCGTGTCCACGGGCCTCCCAGGGTGGCGGTCCTGAACACCCCATGCGCACGGGCGTGTACCGTGCCCACGGGACCCCCGTGTCCACAGGCCTCACGGACCCCATGCGCATGGGCTCCTGCGTCAGGTCTCTGGATACCCCGTGCGCACAGGCTCCACTTACCACGTGCGCACGGGCCCCCTGTGTGATGCTGCGGGCTTTGCCCTTGTTTTACCATTTCGCCCCCACTTATCCCTCTCTTTTCCTAGGACTATATATACTCCTTCCCCTCCTCCATTTGGACTTCGCTAAGAATAGATCTAGATATTAGAGCTTAGCTCATGTACCTCCCCTTTGTGGGATTCCTCTTGAGAGAGAAGACTCCATTGGAGTACAAGACCTCCATTGGAGAAGATACCTAGTGGATAAAGCCCCCATCTAGGGAAGGATCTATCTAGATCATCAAGCCCTCATCTCCTTCATAGGATTTGGGATGAACTCTACCATGTATCATGTTTCCCTTTGATTGTTCATGTACCTTGTAGATCTTGTGTGTTTGTTGGTCTAGTGGATGTGTGATTGGACTTGTTCTTGAGGGTTCCTCTTGTTTTACCCCTTGTGTTCTTCTCGCTCTTGGGGATTACCCCTCCAATTCGTGAAAGATCTCCACTTAGGGTTCCACCCTACAACATCTTGGTAGCAGAGCCATGGTTTCTCACGAAATTGGAGCCCCCCTTCTTAGTTTTCTAGCCTAATTTTGCTTGTTCTTGCCCAATTTCGAAAATCCCCACAAAAAGAGCCATACAATTTTTTTTGTGATTTGAAGTTTCTTGTGAGTTTTTGTTGATTTTGATCCGTGGATCTGATGTATAGCAAGTAGATCTACCCCATCTTGCGTCCCCATACCCAAATTTTTCTTTCCCCCATCGAATTTGACAAGAAAATCATGAAATTTCCACCTACCCCATGCCCACGGGCTCCCAGCCCCGTGCCCACGGGCCCCCGCATAGTCCCAGATGACCCCGTGCCCTCGGTACATGTACCGTGCACATGGGACCCCGTGTCCACGGGCCTTGGAGCCCGTGCGCACGGTCCTCCCAGAATCAGCCGCGTCCACTTCACGTTTTCGGTCATAACTTCCACTTCTGAACTCCGATTTGGGTGTTCTTTGGCTCGTTGAAAAGCTAGCGACGTGCCCGAGCTTCTCATATTGGTTTTACCACCATTTGAATCCATCAAATTTCCTCCATTTTTGCATTTTTTGCATAGGCCATCCGCCATAACTTCCTCACCACCGCATAAAACATCCCAAACTAACCCATTTTGGTTCGTTTGGTATTTTTGGTTAGTTGAGTTGTGATTTGAGTCTCATAAGGTGTTTCGGCTACTTAGGGACGGTTACATCTTCATCCACCACAGGTGACTTGTATCGGTCCATCGACTACATCCACCACGAGCTTCCACATCGACGACGACCATCCATCCTTTGAGACCATCTTCAACCGGAAGCAAGGTCGGTTACCCCCCCCCCCCCCCCCCGACTTCGTGAAAGGTTAAGGGTGACGAAGGTATCCATTCCTTCATAAACTTTTCCTTTCTTGCCATTAAATCTTGACATCCCCACCATCTTTGCGCATACCTTCACACCTATTGAGACTAGCTATCCGAGTATTGCTGGGCTTCGCGAAAATTTGTGCACCATAGTGATATGATATCATATTGTTGCATCATTAGATATATCATATAGTGAAATTGCTTGCTCCCGTGCATATCTTGTGATACCTATCTCATATGTGTGGTTGAGGCTCAATAAGAAAAGTGGAGAGGAAGAGGAAAGTCCAAAAAAGAGAGGAAAAAAGCTTTTAAGCAAGAAAAGGATGATCATAAGCTTATAAGCAAAGAGTTGAGCATGAAAAGAGATACTTGTGCATGAGGATACATGGAATAGGAAACATTTAGCTTGCATACATATAGGTTGGTGCCAAGTGGTGAATCGTGCCCAATTGTGCAATCAAGCTAGTGCTCTCCTAGTGTTTGTGCAACACGAGCTTAGTCTTCGTTAGGCAATCTTGTATTGCTCATCCCTATAGTTGCACAAGCCCCATTATCCCACCGTGTGTGTTTCTTTATTGCCCTCCTCTATATTTGTGATCACTTGCTTTGCATTTTGAGTCCTTTGGATTTATTTCAACATTTACAATATCTTGGACTTCAATTTGCATGAAATTTGTGCCACTTGTCCTAACCAAGCCCCTCGGTAAGATTTACTTTGTAGGTGTGAGTGAACAAGTCCGGTACCAATTCCACTATTCTTTCATCTCACATTGAGTGATACAAGATACATCCTCAACTTTGGGAAAAGGTGGCTTGGTATTGTTTATCTCATTTCCTACTCACCTTTGCTCGAGTCTTGTGATGGATAGGCAAAGCACATCATCTCCGGTCTACAACCACGACGACGAGTTCGATGCTATGAAGAACTTCATCGACGCCAAGATGGACAAACAAATGGAGGAGCTCAAGGCCCTCATCAAGAACCGCAAGCGGTCTTCCTCATCTTCGAGAAGACGCTCAAGTGCAAAGACTCCCGAGCTACCATCTCCGGCAAGTACACACAAGCATCGACATTGACATGACCATGAAGAGCGAGCTTCAGGACACGCGTTGGCTGCTCCGCCAACCCCGTGCACACGGGCCCTCGACCCCCATGCACACAGGACCCTGTGCACACGGCCTCTGACAACCCCGTGCGCACTGGCTATTCAGAGTCGCGACATCAACTACAAGGCCGCGACTTCTTCAATACCTTTGGCATCTTCGCTAAGTGACTTCAAGGCATCTTCGCCTTCGAACGTACGGCATCTTTGCCTACTCCACGAGCTCAAGTCCACTACTCCCTCGAGCTACTACGATGTCGACATCACCGAGGAGATTCCATTCTTTGGGACTATTGACCCCGATGAATACCTCAAGTGGGAGTGCAAGATGGACGACTACCTCAAGCTACATCAAGTACCCTTCGACGATCAAGTGAAGTGCGCCACAAGTACCTTCCACGACTATGCATCGACATGGTGGCTTCATAGACCTTCAACAAGCTTCACCATGACGTGGCCCACGATGAAGAAAACGATGCGGCAAGAATTTGTGCCTTCCACCTACATGGAATATCTTCAACGCCAATTGGAGAACACCATACAAGGATCCAAGTCCCTCGACGAGTACTTCAAGAACATGAAGGAAGCCTTGCGACGTGTCGGCGTGGACGACCCCATTTGGATGAAGTTCTACTTCATGATGGGATTGAACAACGACATCTCCAAGATTATCTTACTCGAGAACTACAAGTCCCTCGACGACAACTACATTGGTGCTCTCAAGGCGGAGCAAGAACTCGTGAAGGCCAACTCTACTCGTCCCCGAGCTCACTTCGCACCGACCACGCTACAAGAGGGCGAGAGTGATGATGTGCCATCTCCGGCTTCCATCCACGACGAGAGTGATGATGTGCCATCTTCGGCCTTCATCCACGGCGACGAGATGGTTAAGCATGTGATTTTCCCTTCGACCACGATGACGTGTGATGACTTGAGTAACATTAGCCACCATATTGAGAGTGAGAGTGACTTCACCACTAGCCCCATATATGATGAGTTGCCACAATTCCCATGTGAGGAGAGCCACCACCACCACCACTTGAGTGATTTGAGTGACTCCACCATATGTGACATTGAGTGCACCTACCTTGAGGGAGTGAGTGAGCCACCACCACATAGAGAGAGTGAGGTAGTTGATGAGGCATATGCCATTTTGATTTCTAACAACTTAACCTCTACCTCTATTGTGTCTTCTCCTTTGGTGCTAGGTCCCATATATGATGACGCGCCGATCCTCGATGACTCCGTCCTTCCTTTGGACATGATAATGGCCATGGTGGACTATGATGCACCCCCCACATGGTTCCATCCCGATGATGACGATGACCACCATTTGGTCTTTTCCACCTCACCTACACCACATGAGTGGAATGAGAAAGGTAACATAGGTGAAAGTGATGCTCTTGTCCCACTAGTGGACATTCTTGACATTGATTGCTTGCATGATGTTGATCCACCTATTACCATGCTTAATGCTAGTATGATTTCTCCATGCGATGATTTACCCATTTATAATGAGTTTGATGATTGCAATGAGGAGTCTATTAGTTGTGATGCCATGTTACATAGGATTTCTTGTGATAATTCTCTTGGTCACATCATGTTCGACAATCTGCTTGCCTTGTCATATGCTATGCATGAGATCAATCATATGTCTTATTTGCAATCTCTTCATAGTGACTATGCATATGCTATTAAAATAAACCCAATTTTCACATATGGCATAGATGAAAAGCCCATGGTTATTGGCATTTGTTTTTCTTGTGATGATATTGATACGCTTCCTTTCATCATTTTATCTCATATGCCATGCCATGACCACCTAGCTTTGGATATGCATTGTTTGGGATGTTGTCCATTTTCTCCATATTATGCTTCCGCTATTGCTCATGAAGAGACCCCCATAGTTTCCTCATACCCATTAGGAGATTTTGCTACCTCCTATACTTGGCATGATTCCCATGATTGTGTGCACCATATGATCCCCATGAATAACCATGCTATTGATGTGCCATATACTTGTTTGCTCAATTTATGTCCCCATCGTGTTTTAGACAATAACTATTATTTCATGATGGATGACATGTTTCTCTATCGTGCCTCAAATTTCATTGAGCGATGCTTATCTTGTGCTAACTCTCACGTGCACATACACATCATAATGGATGATTTGTACATTTACCACGCACACACTTTGTTTCATTTGTGTCTCTTTTGTGTAGGTACCCATGAACACTCGTCAACCTCACAATCCCATGAGTTGACAAAGCGAGCTCTAGAGAGCAATGATGACTTGGGATCCCATGGATTGTCCTTACCACCACTCCCTTCGCGTAAAGACTTCGCGCATCTCTTCTACACGGCCCTCACATGGTTATGGGTTATTTACCACTTCTCACGTTATGCCCATATTGCCATGTTCACTTTGCATGATATGCTCATTCCTATGCCTTTGCCATGCATTTGTGACCCATGCTTTGCATTACACATGATGATTGATTCTAGTACATGTATGTGTATTTGCAAGCTTGGTGGAGATATCACTTGTTATTACCATGTTTGCTTTGTGCCCCGTGCCTATGTTGATACTATGATTGCTTTCCATGTTGCATCCAATTCTTGGATTACTTGCTCCTATCATATGTTTGGTTTCAACAATGTCACTTCTTCACATACGCCATGTCTCATTGCTTGTCACATGATTGACTTGATTGCCTCACACGTGATGAACAATTGCTCTTTCCATTGTGTTGAGTGCCACATGATTTTCACTACACCCCATGCACATTATGCTTGGATTCTCTTGCATTTGACCCATGTGTTTAGACACTTCATTTCCTTTGGTGTTGTGAATGATTCCTATGCCTACCATCACCCTTTTGTTGAGCACTTTGCGCACTCTTGCTATGACCATGAGGTAGATGCTTATTCTCTTGACACACATATTTGCATCACTTACTCACAATTGCATGCTTGTCCCCATGATATCTTTGCTTGTGCTCGATTGATATGCTTACATGCCATGTCACAATCCGTTGTCACACCATATGATTTGCATGATGATGACACTTGTTTGGTGACTCACCTCTTGAATGCTTGGTTTTGTCTTACGCCAACCACATTTGTTTTTCCAAGTGCTTGTTATCTTAGCTCCTTTTGAAGGAATTACAAGACGGTGCGACATTGGAGAGTGCCCATTTGAAACTACAAGATGATGAATGCTTGGTGATCGTCAACTTCTACACGACAACATCATCTCTTTCCCATGGTGATTTGGATTTCGATCTGAGGTCGGATCTTTCCCAAGGGGAGGGGTTGATGCGGAGCATCCTATGGACATCACCATGTCAAGAGTTCGTTCGGCAAGTGACACGTGCGACATCTACTTCATACATACAAAGGTGAATCATCTCCTTTACACGTGTCCACTTGTACCTCTCGAGGATGGTATACTACTTGACCCCTCTCTCGTGTGCCTACATAGGTGTGAGCAGAGCTACACATTCATCGAGGAGGAGTCCAAGAAGAAGAGAACATCTACACCATCCAAGAGGGAAGCCTGGAAGCGGAGAAGGAAGCGCCAAGAAGAAGGCAGTAGCTCCCAGGTTGGCGGTCCTGAAGACCCGTGCGCACGGGCGTGTACCGTGCCCACGGGACCCCCGTGTCCACGGGCCTCACGGACCCCATGCGCAGGGGCTCCTGCGTCAGGTCTCTGGATACCCCGTGCGCACGGGCTCCACTTACCACGTGCACACGGGGCCCCCTGTGTGATGCTGCGGGCTTTGCCCTTGTTTTACCATTTCGCCCCCACTTATCCCTCTCTTTGCCTAGGACTATATATACTCCTTCCCCTCCTCCATTTGGACTTAGCTAAGAATAGATCTAGATATTAGAGCTTAGCTCATGTACCTCCCCTTGTGGGATTCCTCTTGAGAGAGAAGACTCCATTGGAGTACAAGACCTCCATTGGAGAAGATCCCTAGTGGATAAAGCCCCCATCTAGGGAAGGATCTATCTAGATCATCAAGCCCTCATCTCCTTCATAGGATTTAGGATGAACTCTACCATGTATCTTGTTTCCCTTTGATTGTTCATGTACCTTGTGGATCTTGTGTGTTTGTTGGTCTAGTGGATGTGTGATTGGACTTGTTCTTGAGTGTTCCTCTTGTTTTCCCCCTTGTGTTCTTCTTGCTCTTGGGGATTCCCCCTCCAATTCGTGAAAGATCTCCACTTAGGGCTCCACACTACAACACCATATTAACCGGAAAGGAGTATGGACTAGCACTACTTTTTGGTGTGTCCCGTCAACTCACGGAACGAGGAGAAGCTTGCAGGACAAGGTGAAGCTCGCTTATGCCTTTTGACTAATGCAACCTACCCTCGCCCAGGCGGTGGACATGCATCAGTTCATTCAGTGTCAGGTTGCCAGAGGCATACACTATAGTACCCAACACGCGGAGTACCATCATTGTTCGACTTCACAAAAGGCGAAGAGCCAAGTGCAAGGTTTAGTAGTACAAGTAGTACTACTACTAGAACCACATGGTGGAGCGTCTGTACTCTTATTTTTATTTTAATCTCTGATAAAGTACACATTTATTCGGGAGAAGGGCGGAAAATGGTAGCCCAATAGTAGTATTAAATACATCAAACATGTAATGATGAAATCGATCAACCATGCTCGAATATATCTTGGCCTCCGTGCGAGCATGTCTGTGTGTTCTCGCTCCTCGTCTCTCTCAAGGAACAGCGGGTTGGTCATTTTGCTGTCACTTGAGATCGGTTTGCTCACACTTCGGTCCCACATGTCAGTGATATGCCAAGAGGAAGTGCATTGACCGACTGGCCATACGTGTACTTGGTTTTGCACCTTCATACTACTCCTCCCTCTGTCACAGTTTACAGGGCGCACTTCATTCTGATGCATTTCTCTCCCTGCATTTCCACCACCAGAGAGACTTTAGACGCGTTTGGTTTAATGCTCAATTAATTAGGGTGTGGTAACCGCAATCAAGTCCACATTTTTCTCTCGATGTACTATGGAGTGGAGTAAGTGCATGCATGTGTGTACCCGAGGTGGAAGCACTGCATGCATGTGTATTCGCTAATAGACGCCTTGGTCCCAGAGATTTTTTTATTCATTTTTTTGAAGCGTGCTCTATAAACAATGACGGATGGAGTAGTATGTGCAGATTCAAATAAGAGTGCATTGATGGTTGCTTCTTCCGAGCAACTTACAGTGGGAAAGGTGGGGCTTATGATTTGACTGCTCATTACTCACTATTAATGCGGCGCAACGACCGGGCTGAGTCTCCCATGCGGTTGTGCACTACTCCCTCAGTTCTTAAATATACTCCGGAGTATTTGTCTTTCTAGAGATTTCAACGAGTGACTACATATGAAGCAAAGTGAGTGAATCTACACTCTAAAATATGCCCATTTGAAATTTGTAAAAAGACAAATATTTAGGAATCGAGGAGTATAATTTTGTGCATGGCACATGGACCCGGATGCTGAAGAGGCTTCTGGAAATGCTATCAAGCTTCTAGCATTTGTTTACATAATTGACGTACTATACAAATAATTTTCTAGCGATATGCAATTATACAATGCTGTGAGCTTTCAGCTCTTGTTTCGTGTGTCTTGCCATCGATGCTCTTTCGGAAACAATGAAAAAGTAACTTCCTTGCTAATGCATCTCAATGATTAGTAGACTAGGGCTAATATTTACATCACAACTAAAGACAAAGTTGTGAGAAGGTGTTAAATTAAAATTGATTCATGCTTTCATTAGCAGCAACGTCCCCCGGGATCTGTCTAAATCAACAAGGCATGTTGGGAAAAAAGTAGTTGTCTGGAGCATGCAACATTCCGATCATTTTGTGCAGTTCCACTAAAATAGAGCTGAGTGTCCCTGTTCCAAAGATATTAAGTGTGATTACGATAATAGAGGATTGCTGATGAAACAATAAACACACAAATAGAAGTCGGTCACCTTTGTAGTCTCTCTTAAGACTAACTAGTTGGAGAAGATTAAGCAAATAGTTGGACAAGATTAGGCTCAGAGTTGGATGAGGAGGATAGAGCAAAACCAATCTCCCTTTGTGCAGTCGCACTGAAATGTAGAGACGTTGCCCGTGCGACATTTTAGTACAACTGCACAAAACACTCTTAAGAAAAAAGTGATTTGTGAAGTTCACCAAAAGGTTGCAATAGCAACGAGGTGAAATGGATAGCCCTGTTTGCAAAAAAGAGGTAGAAAGGAAAGAATTACTGGCCAATAACAGTTGATGACACATACGACGACAAAAAAGAAGCATATTCCTTGTCCTAAGGGAAGATAACAACACGGTTGTGTTTGTCTAAAATGGTGTGAGGACGAGATTGCAATACGGAAAGTACGCCGAACGAGCTATGTTTTTGGCAAAGAACTATGGAAGATCCACATGCAAGATTTTCCACATGCAGCGACGTGGAAGACAGGCAGTGGAGCAAGGCCGGAGGGGATACCTGGGGGTCGTCGGGATGTAACTAGGTGAGCGGCGACAGGCGGGATCTGCCCATACTGTGGCAGCGAGCAGGTGGCGTAGGCCCTACCGCGCCGGAGCTTGGTCAGAGAGAACGACAAGTACTGTAGATCGGGACGTGCTGCCTCGGCGCCGTCGAACGGAGAAACGATGCACAACCTCCCTTTCCGCCGGCGGATGGGATGCGGACGGATCAGTGACCAACGGTGAGAGAGAGAGGCCACCGCCGCCTTGTGTGAGATACTCTGAAGAGAGACAAACCCAGGCAGGCAGGCTCCATTGTATATAGTGGAGCGGACTACCCTTTTTCTCCATAAAATTCGTTTTATATTCTATGTACATGCCATTGAGCGTACAACTTTATTCAAAAATAACGCGCCAACGCATCAAGTCGAACTTTGTTTCGTGCACGTGTGGTACACGACCTCCGTAGGTAAACAACCGCTACACGTGTTCAAATTAGCACGTGGGCTGCCATTTCGTATAGAAATGAGCTCCACCGTGTACCCGCGCGGGTGTGGCTGGGCACGAAGCGTGAGTACGTGCACCTATTCTCTTCGTGTATGCACACCACCTACAAGGGGTTGTGTGAGAGAGATACAAACGTAGAGAGATATAGTGTGTGGGTTTGTGAATATTTTTTAGGGAGTGGGGGGAGAGTCAATAAAAAGATGTAACATATGCAATGTGTGTGAAATAGAGTCCTGGATATATCATATATATAGAGGGGGCGATCCACGAGAAGAGAGTGGAGGTATCATTGGCTTGAGGTATCCATAGAATCGAAGAGAGGGATGATGATGATGTGTGTGTGTGTGGGCACGCGTGCGATCGATAAAGAGTGCCATCGAATTTGTGTGTGCCCACGTCAAAGATATAGAGTGGCTAGCCTACTGGAATGTGAGAGGGGACAGGTGCAGTTTGTCTCTGTGGCATGGATGCCTACCTACAGTGTTCGACTATCGGTGTGTGGTGGGGGGACCTAATTAACCATAGAGGTATAATGGCTGGTATATGTGTCGAGGAGGAGAGAGTCCTACCTTATGTATTAAGGGAGATCGATCGGCATCCATGCATAAGTGTAGGAGAGGAATAAGGTTGGGAGAGAGACAGAGCTAGAATGTTGGAGGGTGTGGTAGTGGAATTGCTTCTAACAAATGGTGGGAGAGGCTTGCTAGACAAACGGAGGGCACGCCTGCAATATCAATAAGAGAAGGGATGGCTGCCTCTCTGTGCACGTGCGTGTGAGAGACGGGTCAGGAGGCATGCATGAATGATGAGGGGGGACGATATGGCTGTGGTAAGCATATGTAACTACATAGGAAGATCAATCGTCCTTTGTTAGAGAAAGGAGAGACATAACTTGTGAGGTACGTCGATCAATGGGTGGGGGGGAAATAGTTAAAGTCGACCTAGGTATATGTAGGGAGATCGATCGGTATACATGCATGTATGTGTTAGAAGAAAATAAGGCCCGGGGAGAAGGATAGAGAGAGAGAGAGAGAGAGGGATGCATCTAGGAGGTGGTGCGAGCGGCATACTATATCAAGGGGGGAGGAGTGTGCGAGTACGAGATCGATGAAAAGAGTGGTGGGAGTGAGGCATGGATGGTGAGAAGAGAAGAGGGGAAGCTTGTTGTCGGTGTCAAAACCGACGGATCTCGGGTAGGGGGTCCCGAACTGTGCGTCTAGGCCGGATGGTAACAGGAGACGAGGGACACAATGTTTTACCCAGGTTCGGGCCCTCTTGATGGAGGTAAAACCCGACGTCCTGCTTGATTAATGTTGATGATATGGGTAGTACAAGAGTAGATCTATCACGAGATCGGAGAGGCTAAACCCTAGAAGCTAGTCTATGGTATGATTGTATGTTGTCCTACGGACTAAAACCCTCCGGTTTATATAGACACCGGAGGGGGCTAGGGTTACACAAGGTCGGTTACAAAGGAGGAGATATGCATATCCGTATTGTCTAGCTTGCCTTCCACACCAAGTAGAGTCCCACCCAGACACGAGACGAAGTCTTCAATCTTGTATCTTCATAGTCCAACAGTCCGGCCAAAGAATATAATCCGGCTGTCCGGAGACCCCCTAATCCAGGACTCCCTCAGTAGCCCCCTAACCAGGCTTCAATGACGATGAGTCCGGCGCGCAGATTGTCTTCGGCATTGCAAGGCGGGTTCCTCTCCAAATTCCGTGTACCTGTTGAAATAGTGTCCGGCCTCTTGTGAATGTTGTGCTCCTTGGCTTCCACGCCCAATAATGGCCGCTTTCCACGTGTTGAGTGAATGTGAAGAGCCAGGGTGTTTTTACATTTACCCCCCCTAGCTGTGCGAATGAGCTGCCTATTAAAAAGACGAGGATTCAGATCCAAATCACAACATCCTCCCTTGGCGAGCCTTCATCGGAGCGCATCCGACAGAGATCCATTCCATCATGGCCGGTCGATGCAGCTCCTCCTCTCGCTCCCCTAGCCCCAAGCCTGGAGATTGGGAGAGATGTTCTGTCCCGCACAGCAAATTAGTGATGCTTCAGACCAAGGGATTTCTTCCCCCAACGTACATGGTCCCGGTTCGAGCCGGGCTCTCCACCTATAATGGCGGAGAGCAAGCGGAGAGCCTTCCCAATCCCTCCAAGGGAGAGCGAGTATGCCTTGTCCCTCATTTGGTAAGAGGGCTCGGATTTCCAATTCATCCGTTTCTCCGGGGGCTCCTGGAGTTCTACGGCCTCCAGTTGCACAACCTTACGCCTACCTCCATATTGCATATCGCGGGCTTCGTAGCCCTTTGTGAGCTGTTTTTGGGCTGTGAGGCTCATTTCGCGCTGTGGAAGAAGTTGCTCTGCCTTGTGCCCCATTCTCAGAAGGGGTCAATATATCAAGTGGGCGGAGTCGAAGTGTGGCGTATTGCCGGGACCGGATATCTATCCGGAACCCCAAAGAAGACGTCCGAAGACTGGCCTTCAGAATGGTTTTATATAGAAGACGTCCCCCTCCCGGACCCTATTTGAATCGGCCTCCCTGAGTTCGACAACGCTCCTTTGAAGAAGCGCCAGAGCTGGCGTCCATGGAGCCCCCTGGAGGAAGATGATAGGGACGTTCTTTACCTGATGAGCCGGATAAGTTTGTTAGCTCGATCCGGATTGACCATGATCGAGGTCATGGCCACATGTATTATGCGGGGGGTGCAGCCACTTCAGTATAGAGGCCACCCCATGTGGGATTTCAATGGGGAGGATGACGCCACCCGCTACGGCCGTAAAGGGCCGGAATCGGTTGCTGATCTAATAAAGATCTTATCTTCTTTGTACAAGGGAGAAGAGGAGGAATTCCTCCGTGTCAACCCGCAGGGCGGATTTTCTATGTACAATCCTCCGAGGTGGGTAAGCGGAGACTTTTTCTCGCCCATCCATTTCATATTCCCATAGTTAAGTATTCAGTCTAGCGATTTCAACGCAGGAGCTGCACCAGGCTGTAAGGAAGATAAACAACCCCCCTCCACAACCCGAGGACCCGGAACGGTCCCTTGACCCGGCCTCCCAAGAGGATCCAGACATGTCTGTGGAGCTGATCGATGGGGTATTTTACCAACTGAGCAATGACAATGCCTTGGTGGCCATTACGGCCGATTACCTTGGGCTACTTCCAGCCTCACAGGTAACTGAGACCGAAGTCCCAGTACTTTGAAAAGGGATCCGTCCTTGCGTGTTTTTGATTACCGTATAACAACCGTGTTTTGCAGGGGAGGTCCTCGAGGCGAAAGGCCGAGCCTGCGGCGACTAGCCAACAAGGGGCCGCGAGGCCAGGCAGGCTGAAAAGACACGCAGTCCGGATTGAGACACCGGCGCAGCGGTATGGCACGCCGTCTTTATTCCAAGACATTATTCTCAGAGGCATACTAACGCCCATGCCTTCTTTTTAGGAAAAAGAGCGCTCGCCGGACTATACCCAAAGAGGCTACTAATCGCGCCTCCACCAGCCAGGCTCCAAGGCCGGATTCGGAGGCGGGAACGAATACGAGGCATGCGCCGGGCGCTCCTCCGACAGAGGATGCGGATAGACTTCCCGCCACCAATTCCGAGGTGGAAAGTGCCATGAACCACAGGCGTCGCGGACTGTTCTTCGTGACGCTTGTTTCTCCCAAGAGGCATTGGATGCCTTCAACTCGGGAGATGCGTACGTCGTGCCGCTCAAAATGGTCTAGCCAGAGCCATGGAGCAGTATGTAAAAGACATACGGGTGAGAAAATTTGGTGATTATATATATATCAGTAGCCCCTGAGACTTGAAACAGTTAGAATAACTGATTTAAGGATCATTTGTTATGCAGGTTCTTACAGAAAAGAATACCCAACTGTCCCAGGAGCTGGAAGAGTGCAAAGCCCAACCTCAGGCCGCACTGGCCGTAGCAGGGGAGCCCAAAGAGACCCCCTCTGGTAATATATCCTTCGAATGATAAGTATCATATAGAGTGAGGCGTATATGCAGATCTGACGATAAAATTGCAGATGATGCTGGAGTAAATCCGGATAAGCAACAGCTCCTACGCCAGCTGAAGCCCGGTGAGAGCGTGCTTACGAGGGTGAGGCAGGAGAAGAATGATCTCCTAGATGCCAACACCAAGCTGGGCGTGGAACTAAAAGATGTTTGTGCCCAACTGTCGGACTCCGTTAAGGAGAGTCGGCGGCTTCGTCACGGCATATTTAGTAAGTGCTTGAACGAACTTTGAAAAAGAGTTCGGCGAGGAAGTTGGCTGACAGAGTTATGTCTGTAGGTATGCTAATAGGTCGTCCTGCAGAGGAAATGCCCGGTTCTACGGGTGACCTTCTTCCCGAGCTCTCACAACTGCACGAACGAGTTCGGCAGGTGATGCAAGGCGTCGCCCAGGCCTTGTGGCCATCCGTCTCCATGCCCGAAGGCCTTGGAGAGCTTGCAGAGAAGCTGAAGGGAGCGCGGCGGCGCTTCCGATTATGGAAGATATCGGCCTGCCGTCAGGGCGCCCGGGAAGCCTGGGCAATGGTGAAGACGCGGTACATGAAGGCTAACCCCAACCACATGGGAAGGAGATCCCTGTGAGCTTAGTGTACGGCCAAGTAGAATTGGCCGCAAAGTATTCCCAACAGGACTGTAGACTAGACAGCCTATTGGATGGTATTGAAGAGGAATTCAACCAGTCAAATTGACTATGTAATTTAAAGTGACATGTATAATGCCTTCTAGCCGGATTGTAGATCGTTTGTCGTGGCGGACCTTTTCGCTTCAACCTCGGGACCCGACAGTCCGGAGTGTATCCGAATACCCTCTCGGTTATGTAAGAACCGGGGCATGCGTGGAGACCAGACGTAGGGGTCATTAGTGCTTGAACGGACAAGTGCCCAACTAGTTATGTTATATTACATGGTTAGTAAGAAACATCTTCCAGGGAGAATAGTTCCGTTAGGGGTTCCTTTCCCTGGGAGGCATGCCCTAAAGTGCATGTCCGGACTGCGAGAAGAGACGCAGAAAAAACATCTGGGGGCGCATTAGTAAATAAGTGAAAAATCATCTTTAGTTCACCGAACAAATATTCCCTTAAGAACGCTAGCTTTCGGCTTCACCCAGTCTGAGGTACACATCCGGCTGACCCGGCAGTAACAATCGCAGAGGTGCTCCCCTTATGCCCTAGCTGAATTAACAGGAACGTAGGGCATAAATACAAGAGCCAGGCAACCCAGCTTGGCCAAAACTTAAGTCATATCGATGCATATAATGGTGAATAAAGGGTACATGCGGAAGGATAACACATGTGTTGGGCATAAAGCCCGTATGAATAAGCTTCTGTTAAAGAAGCCCCCGGGTATAATGAGCGCGGATAGCGCGTCAGTTGCGTGCAAACAAGGCACGAATGGGCCCCTAAAGGCTGTGAGAGAAAAGAAAAGGAGAAGGAGAATATAAGACAGATAGTGTATAAAAAATGGACAGAGGAAGGAGACGAACACAGAGTCCGGCGTTAGGCGTAGAATCTTCGGAGTCGGGCTGCGTTCCATGGGTTCGGCTCGAGTCGATTAGCCGATGCATCCCGCAGACGGTATGCTCCACCAATCAGGCAATGATGAAGGGACCTTCCCATTTGGGCTTGAGTTTGTCCTTTTTCTTATCCGGCAGGCGTAGAACTAACTCGCCAACATTGTAAGTTTTGGCCCGTACTTCTCTGCTTTGGTATCTTCGAGCCTGCTGTTGATAGAATGCGGAACGGGCTTTTTCCACGTCACGCTCCTCCTCCAAGGCGTCCAAACTATCCTGCCGATCGAGCTCGGCTTCTCTTTCTTTGTACATGCGCACTCGAGGTGAGTCATGAATAATGTCGCAGGGCAGAACCGCCTCTGCGCCATATACCATAAAGAATGGTGTGTATCCGGTAGTGCGATTCGGCGTGCTTCGCAGCCCCCAGAGTACGGAGTCGAGCTCCTCTACCCAATGTGTGCTAGATTCCTTTAGGGACCGCACTAATCTGGGTTTGATGCCGCTCATGATAAGACCATTTGCTTGCTCGACCTGACCGTTAGTTTGTGGGTGATAGACTGAAGCATAAACAAGCTTGATGCCCATGTTTTTGCACCAGAGTTTTACCTCGTCGGCCATAAAGTTTGTGCCATTATCAGTGATGATGCTATGGGGGACGCTGTAACGGTGTACGACCCCGGATATGAAGTCTATCACCGGTCCAGATTCGGCCGTCTTAACAGGCTTGGCTTCTAACCATTTGGTGAACTTATCCACCATGACCAGTAAGTATTTTTGCTTGTGGGTTCCTCCTTTAAGGGGTCCAACCATGTCAAGCCCCCAGACCACGAAGGGCCAGGTGATGGGGATGGTTTGGAGGGCGGTTGGTGGCATATGGCTTTGGTTAGCAAAAAGCTGGCAACCAACGCATCGTTGGACTAAGTCCTGAGCGTCTGCCCGGCACGTCGGCCAATAGAAGCCTGTACGGAAGGCCCTGCTTACAAGGGCCTGGGCTACCGCGTGGTGACTGCCGAGTCCGGCATGAATTTCAGCCAGAAGATTCCGCCCTTCCTCTTCGGAGATGCACCTTTGAAGGACTCCGGTGGTGCTTTTCTTATAAATCTCTCCCTCATGGACTTTATAGGCTTTAGATTGCCGCACTATGCAGCGTGCCTCGTTTTGGTCCACGGGAAGTTCCTACTTAGTTAGGTAGGCTAGGAATGGTTCTGTCCACGGGGCGATGACTGCCATTATTACATGGGCTAAAGATGTTATTTCGTTGGCAGAGCCTCCAATTATGTTAGAATGTTCGGTGTCGGGCAGTGCGGTTGGGTCCGGGCTGTTATTTCCGGGTTCCCCTTCCCATACTACGGATGGCTTGAACCGCCTCTCTAAGAAGATGTTGGGAGGGACGGCATCGCGTTTTGCGCCGATGCGTGCCAGGACATCTGCTGCCTGATTGTTTTCCCGGGCTATATGGTGAAATTCGAGCCCCTCGAACCGAGCTGACATTTTTAGGACGGCATTGCGATAAGCTGCCATTTTTGGATCCTTGGCATCAAAGTCTCCATTTATTTGGGATATCGTGAGGTTCGAATCCCCGCGCACCTCTAGGCGTTGAATGCCCATGGATACTGCCATCCGGAGACCATGTAGAAGGGCCTCATATTCGGATGCGTTGTTGGAGTCCGTATACATTATTTGGAGTATGTATTGAACTGTATCTCCTGTTGGGGACGTCAAAACGACGCCAGCCCCAGACGAGCCAACATTTTGGAGCCGTCGAAGTGCATGATCCAGTTTGAATATGTGCCGTACTCTTTAGGGAGTTCGGCTTCCTTCCACTCGACGACGAAGTCGGCCAAAACTTGCGACTTAATAGCTCGCCGTGGCTTGTAAGTTATGTCAAATGGGAGGAGCTCAATGGCCCATTTGGCAATCCGACCCGTCATGTCGCGATTGTTTATAATATCGTTAAGTGGTACTTCCGAGGCTACCGTTATCGAACACTCTTGAAAGTAGTGTCGCAGCTTCCGGGATGCCATAAATACCGCGTACGCTATCTTTTGATAATGCTAGTACCGTGACTTGCATGGAGTAAGGACAGTGGACACATAGTAAACCGGCTTTTGAAGGGGGAATTTGTGTCCGTCCGTTTCTCATTCGATGACGAGCACTGCGCTTACAACTTGATGAGTTGCCGCAGTGTATAATAGCATTGGTTCGCCAATGTTTGGTGCGGCTAGGACTGGGTTTGTTCCCAATATGGCTTTTATTTCGTCGTGTCCGGCCGTGGCAGCATCCGTCCACTCGAAGTGTTCGATGCGCCGGAGGAGGCGATAAAGGGGTAATGCCTTTTCTCCCAAGCGGGAGATAAAGCGGCTTAGAGCCGCCACACATCCGGTCAATTTTTGTATTTGTTTGAGCTCCTTTGGGATGTCCAATTGTGACAGAGCTCGGATCTTGGCTGGATTTGCTTCAATTCCTCTACCGGATACAATGAAGCCCAAGAGCTTTCCGGCTGGTACACCGAAAACGTATTTTTCCGGGTTGAGCTTGATGTCGTATGTTCGGAGGTTATCGAATGTGAGCCTCAAGTCGTCTACTAGAGATTTGACATGCTTGGTTTTGACGACCACGTCATCTACGTCTGCCTCCAGTGTTTTGCCGATCTGGTTTGCCAGACATGCGTGAATCATGCGCTGATATGTTGCGCCGGCATTTTTTAGCCCGAAGGGCATTGTGTTGAAGCAAAATGGGTCGTACGGTGTGATGAATGTCGTTGCGGCTTGGTCTGGCTCTGCCATCTTAATTTGATGGTAGCCGGAGTATGCGTCGAGGAAACACAATGAATCATGTCCTGCGGTAGCGTCGATGATTTGATCGATGCGGGGGAGGGGGGAGGGATCCTTTGGGCAGGCCTTGTTAAGGTCCTTAAAATCGACGCACAAGCACCAGGATTTGTCCTTATTTGGTACCATCACCAGGTTTGCTAGCCAGTCCGGATGTTTTATGTCTCTGATGAATCCGGCCTCCAATAGCTTGGCTAGTTCCTCTCCCATGGCTTGTCTCTTAGGTTCGGAGAAACGCCGAAGAGCCTGCTTGACTGGCTTGAATCCTTTTAGGATATTTAGGCTGTGCTCGGCCAGCCTGCGTGGGATTCCTGGCATGTCTGAAGGGTGCCAGGCAAAAATGTCCCAGTTCTCGCGTAGGAACTCTCGTAGTGCAGCGTCGACATCAGGGTTTAATTGTGCCCCGATGGAAGCTGTTTTTGTAGGGTCCGTTGGATGGACTTGGAATTTGACTATTTCGTCCGCCGGTTTAAAGGAGGTGGACTTGGATCTTTTATCGAGCATCACGTCATCCCTGTTCACCATGGAGCGCAGCGCAGTCAGTTCCTCGGCCGCTAGGGCTTCGGATAGTGCCTCGAGGGCTAGTGCGGCTGTCTTATTTTCGGCACGGAGTGCTATGTCCGGATCACTAGCAAGAGTGATGGTTCCGTTGGGCCCGGGCATTTTGAGCTTCATGTACCCGTAATGGGGTATGGCTTTGAAGATTGTAAATGCCTCCCGCCCTAATAGAGCGTGGTATCCGCTACTGAACGGGGCCACTTGGAACGTGACCTCTTCGGACCTGTAATTATCCGGCGTGCCGAACACCACATCTAGTGTGATTTTTCCTGTACAGCGCGCTTCCTGACTGGGGATTATTCCTCTAAAGGTTGTGTTGCTTCGCTCGATGCGGTTCCAGTCTATTTCCATTTTCAAAGGGTTTCCTCACAAATGAGGTTCAATCCACTGCCACTGTCCATGAGTACCTTGGTGAGTCGAAAGTCGTCCACTATTGGACTGAGGGCCAATGCGGCTGGTGCTCGGGCTGTTCGGAATTTAGGTTCGTCACTGGCATTAAAAGTAATAGCCGTGTCACTCCATGGGTTTATTGTTGCCACGTGATAGACCTCGGCAAGGCTGCGGAGTGTTCGTTTTCGCATATTATTTGATGCGAAAGTCTCGAAGACTTTTAATACCGTACTGGTATCCCTGGGCTGGTGCTCTTTGGCTTCTCGAGTTAGAAGATCTTCGCCACTTTTGGCCACCTGCCGGAGTATCCAACATGCTCTAAGGCTATGAGTTGGTGTGGCGCCCTCTGCGCTGTGAATTTTACAGGGTCCATTGAGCCATCCCTCCAGTACAGTTCCATGCTCTGTAGAGGGTTTTTGCTTTTTGGTGTTTAACCCGGGTGTCTGGCGATAATGGACCCTTTTATTTCGGACTGGGTTTGTATTCAGGGCCGGATTATCCCAAAATTTTATTTCGGTTTTCCAGGCGCTTTCCATCGCACAGTACTTTCGTACTATGGACGCCAAGTCGGCAAAGTGTGTAATTTCGCGGCGACTTATGGCGTTGAGGATTCCCTTGTCCGTGCAATTATTACAGAAGAATGAAATTGCGTCTTCCTCGCGGCAGTCCTTTATCCTGTTCATGACCAGGAGGAATCTGGCCCAGTAATGGTGTACTGTTTCTTCAGGCTCTTGCCTAATTTGGGATAGATCGCTTATGTTTGGGTGGGTGGATGGAATTGAATACGAATCCTCACCCAATCTGAGACTCAGGGGCCAAGGAGTTTCCAAACTTGGAAGTTTGGATTCTTGGATGTTTCCCAATGAATCTAGCCTGCTGTCTGACTCTAGGTTCAGGTCTTGAGTGACGTCCTCCCCTCCGCGGGTATCCGGCTTGGAGGGATCGGGAATCCGGACATAGCTAGTCCTTAAGATAGATGAAGGGTTGCCGCATTGTTCCTCCACCACTGCAACGTGATGGGTGACCTGGGGAGAGTTGATCTCTCTCAGATCGGGTTTAGGCCCAATCTGATCGTAGTCTGTAGCGACTCCCAGGGCGGCGATGCGATCCAAGAGCTCGTTTAGGGAAGAGAGCTCCATTGGATCTAACTGCTCGGCGAGTTCCGAGTTGACGTGAAGATTGCTTTCGATGACCCGAGAAGTCATCGTCGGCGCAACGGCCGAACAGGCGGTCATAAGAAAACCACCTAGCCGGAGAGTTTGGCCGACAGCCAAAGCTCCCTTAGCAACAGTGCCGTCTTTAAATACGGGATGAGGCATCCTTCCTGATGGCGACGGCACGTCGGAACTCTCAATGAAAGCACCAATGTCGGTGTCAAAACCGGCGGATCTCGGGTAGGGGGTCCCGAACTGTGCGTCTAGGCCGGATGGTAACAGGAGACGAGGGACACAATGTTTTACCCAGGTTCGGGCCCTCTTGATGGAGGTAAAACCCTACGTCCTGCTTGATTAATATTGATGATATGGGTAGTACAAGAGTAGATCTACCACGAGATCGGAGAGGCTAAACCCTAGAAGCTAGCCTATGGTATGATTGTATGTTCTCCTACGGACTAAAACCCTCTGGTTTATATAGACACCGGAGGGGGCTAGGGTTACACAAGGTCGGTTACAAAGGAGGAGATATGCATATCCGTATTGTTTAGCTTGCCTTCCACGCCAAGTAGAGTCCCACCCGGACACGAGACGAAGTCTTCAATCTTGTATCTTCATAGTCCAACAGTCCGGCCAAAGAATATAATCCGGCTGTCCGGAGACCCCTTAATCCAGGACTCCCTCACTTGTGTTTGTGGTAGGCACACTTGGCTAGAGAGGCATATCGATCGATGTGTGCCGTAAAGAAGGAGCTGGGGGGCCTACATACACCGTGGGTGAACGATCTAAAGTGAAAAGACGAATTTGCGCGATAGAGCTAGAGAATGCTGAGGGAGGGTGAGAGGATGCGGGCGTGTGCATGCACGAGAGAAAGTTAGCGCTAGCTACAAAGATAAGAGGATTGTGTGGGTGTGAAAGACGAATAGAGATCATAATTCATTATAAAAAGGTGAATTCGGATATTTGAAGAATTTATCATAGTGTTTTAAACTGGCGCATGCGTGAATACATATAATGGTGATACATATGGTGTGGTTATGAACATGTTATACTACATATAATATATTTTATCTCTACTCCTATAAAAAAACAGGGTTGTTGATGGTGGTGTGCGTGCCATCCTACAATATAGGCCGTCTGATTTATATCTGACGGATAGGAAGGAAACTATGGAAATTTTGAAAAAAAGATACCCACACCCCTATCCATATTTGCAAATAAGGCCTCCCCTCGATCATCTTGATGTTCCGTGGAACGCATGGGCATCTTGCTAGTACTACATATAATATATAGAACATTGATTATAATTTAGGCTAATGTGTGGCTTTGTGTGATAAACACGATGTACGTATACTTTTTGTGATAAACAATGTGTACGTATGGAACATGGTTTAGATTATGAATATATAGTTAGTACATCAAATGTACTATTATTTGGAATCAACATCAAGTGTATTCAAAAAATTGAATTCGAGTTCATATAATACACATATTTCATATCTATCTCTATAGTAATCATGTGGTGTGTTGTTAAGGTAATACACGAATGATGGTAGAAGTTGGCAACAACCATGATTGTAGATTCTTATTGAAATAGAAGAATGAATTCAAATTCAGTTCGAATTGCAGCAGTAGTATAGACATTTGGAATGCACTAAAATGTTGGTATGAGTAGGTTACATGGATTATACAGCCAGCGAAAAAATTTAATTGGACATAACATGGATTCATACTCCCTCCTTCCATCTATATAGGGCCTAATGTGTTTTTAAGACTGCCTTTGACTATTGACAAGATTAATAGTACATGACATGCACAATGTGAAAACTATATCATTGAAAGCTCCTTTCACACACGTATTTCATGATGTGCTTTGTGTAAGTTGCATGTCATATATTATTGCTCTAGTATTTGGTCAAAGTTAACCTCGAAAAACGCATTAGGCCCTATATAGATGGAAGGAGGGAGTAGCTTTGAATAGCATTTGTATAGTAAAACGGGGCAAGACTCCCTCTAAGTGTGGTGTGAATAGTTTTATTTTTTCGATTTTTTTTTGTTGAGGAAAGTGCGAATTGATTTGGTACGTACAAGTACAATATTACACGTTAGGCTTGTCCCTAAAATTCAAACCGCGCCTTGTTATATCCCAAAAAAATCAGATATCGTGCTCCGAAAACTGGCGTCTTCACAACTCGCGCCTTGCCATCCCGAAATTACAACGCGCGCGAAAACTCCCTCCAGCTGCCAAATCCCGACATGCGAAATCCCCCATCTAACCCTGAGCCGAAAGGGGCGCTAGTTCAAACCGGTGGGGGTACTTTTGTAACACACCCTACATTTTCGACAAGCGCGTCCCTAAGTAATGGTTCCCCCCTCCCATCGCCTCCTTTTCGCCAATCAAAATCCCAGGCCGCCATAACCTCTCCGCTCCAGCCGCGAAACCCCACCGTCCTCCGTTCGCCACCTTACAGTTGCCCAGTCGGAGCCTCTTCCCCGACGACGTCGTCCACCGCAACAGCTCGACGTCCCTCGTCCACCTCCCCGAATGAGGATCCGTCGTCCATCTCATCGTCCCGCCGGTTCAGCCGCCCCGTCCTCCACCTCCAAGGAGCTTCTTCGATGATCGCCTCGTCTATCGTGACTACTCCATCCCCACACCGCCGCCTTAACCTGCTCCACCAAAACCACGGCATCCTCACCGACTCCTCAGACGAAGCCGAGGCCTACTCGGCGCCACCAAAGAGGTTGTACACTCATCGCATCGCACCTTCTCCTTAACTCGACCTCCCGGTGCCGACGGTGCTCCATCCCGCACCCCCAAGGAGCGGCTACGTTAAAGCCGACACCGCAGGAGACATCTCCATGGTGGCTCTCCCCCACTGCGAGGCCCCTTCGGCGGTGGCGTCCATACTAGCCAGATCTGTTGCTGCTGCTCCGGCTCTCGCTCGCTCACGCTGCTGCTCTAGCTCTCGCTCGCTCGCGCTGCTGCTGCTCCGGCTCTCGCTCGCGATGCTGCTGCTGTTCTCCCCCTTGCTCGTGCTGCTGCTCTGCTCTGATTTAGCTACACTTCAGTAGACTGGATCGACTTTTGGGTCAATCAATTTTCGGGGGGGGGGGCTCGCCGGAGTTAAGGAAGAACCACCCGCAACGTGGAGGGGGGCTCGCCGGAGAGGTACCCCACTATCTATCTTAGGGTTCTGGGCGGGGGCAGTGCTCACCGGCGGTGGGGGCGCGGTGGTGTGGGGATCGCTGGAGAAAAAGCTTGGCGTGGGGGTGATAGAGGGCTGGCCGGGGCGGCGGCGGACCGACGGTGGGGAGTTGTTTCAGGGCGGCGAGGCGGCGGCGGACCGGCGGTGGGGAGTTGTTTCGGGGCAGCGAGGCGGTGGCGGACCGACAGTGGGGAGTTGTTTTGGGGCGGCGAGGCAGCGCGGGATTCGGCCGGTGGTGGCTGGCGGCTCAAGGGGGTGCGGGTTGAAGATGAACTGCATGCCCTCCCTAAACTACCCCATGTGAAGTGCCTCTTTGCTACCATTGCATTCAGTTTTGACGGTATAAGAACATTCAGATTCCACAGTAAATTTCAGTTTCGACAGTTAAGTTCAGAGTCAACAGTTCTTACCTCATCTGTTGTAGTCAGGTGGTTTTTGGTGATGTAAATTTTACATCTATCACTTTTTGGTAATGCATTTTACATCATCTATTGGAGATGCTATTAGAATCTCACTTGAGATTAATGATGTCTGTCTTATGCTACTTCAGCCTTGACGTCTTACGGCTCACCAGAGCTGCTCCAACGACGGAACGATCCATCACAATAGAGCAGTGTCTTGGACGACGTATATAGATTCCTCAGATCTTCCTCCACACCTCCGACAACCACCTCTGCCTCAACTTCTTTAGCGACCAACCCAATGATGCTGAGGTCGACACGGCTGCGGCAAAGAGGTTGTATACTTGTCGCATTACTTATTACTCTACATTCATGTCGATCCATTAGGGCTATTTTGGTTCAACGGAAAAACATAGCATAGGAAATTTTCCTATGGCACTCTACTATTCAATTATTCATGCATTTTGTTGAAAGGAATGGAGCAAAAAATCCACCTGGACCTACTTTTCAAAATCCTATGCATGAAAACAAGACCAAGTGCATTAGTGGCAAAATAACATTCTAACTGTACACACTTTCATATGGTTTCACTTTATTTTGGCCATGTTTCTTTGCATTCCTCTGCTCCTCCAATTCCTGTGAACCAAACACCCAAGTTGACAGAAATCATGTGTTCACAAATGCTCTGCTTCCCATGTGCATTGCTATCCTATTCCGGTGTTTTTCCTCCTATCCCTGCGTTTTTAGAATCATGCAAGACAAATGAGCCCTTACAGAATTACTTCAGTTACAGGTAGGTGTCGAAGAAAACTTTGTGTGGTTTGTCCTGCTCCTGTCGTGACATCGTCCACCTCACGTGAGCTGCTCCATCGACAGAAGCATCCACCAAACTAGACATCACGACTCCTGACCGTCTTTCGCCGCCTCAGATCTCCTTCCCTGTCGCCGGCACCCATCGCAATGGCATCAGCATCATCGACTCAGCAGATGAACATGAGGAGTACACGGGTCCACAAGAGAGGTTGCACTCTTTTTTTCTGCTTATGCATTGCTTAATATTACCTGCTACTTTATTGTCATGTTCACCTCTTAGACTCCAAGTCAGGTCCAAATTGATTGTGACGGCCCGGACACACCCGCAGGTGGCCGTTACTCCTGGCGGGATCTAGACTGGCCCCACAGATCAATACTAGTCTTTTTGCGCACTTTGTCCTCACTCATGCACACCCGGGAGCAACTTCCCGATCGGTCACCCATCCTGAAACTACTCCAAGCTGAGCATGCTTAACTTTGGAGTTCTTTCCGAATGGGCTCCCGGAAAAGAAGGAATTCCTTATTGATATGAGTAGTCTATCATCCCTAATAAGCCAGGCCATCACATACACCCCCACTCAGAGGAACCGACGTCCTCGTCGGGCCATAGGAACGTTCCCTGTTGGCACATACGTCCGTGCATCCAGTCCAGTACATGTGCCATGCCGTGTGCCACGACGGGTCACAAACGTCATGAACAACATGACCGCGCACCTCTCCGCAAACATCTGTGTAACCGCGAGAGTCGGCTCTGATACCAACTTGTCACGCCCCGGACACACGCGCCGGTGGCAGTTACTCCTGGTGGGATCTAGACTGGCCCGACAAATCAATACTAGTCTTTTCTGCGCACTTTATCCTCACTCATGCGCACCCGGGAGCAACTTCTCGGTCAGTCACCCATCCTGAAACTACTCCAAGCTGAGCACGCTTAACTTTGGAGTTCTTTCCGAATGGGCTCCCGGAAAAGAAGGAATTCCTTATTGATATGAGTAGTCTATCATCCTAAGCTAGGCCATCACACTGATGTTCAAACTTGAGTTCTAAATTAGTTGTGGGGCACATATCGAGGCAGCAATGAATAGTATCCCTGTCTAATATCTGGTTCACCTAGTGATAAAGGCGAGGATCCCGATCTTTTGATGAGATGATAACTATCGATTTAGTGGAGTTGACTTTGACGATCCGACTACAAACGTGCACGATGTTGCGCCTTAGCAATCGCTAAACCAATCTCCCGAGGTTACTGACGATGCTGGAAGCACGATCAGCCTGACCACGAAGGTCTATTCATGCACGCAATCAAAGAACAAGCAAGAATATGATAATGCAATCTGAATATTGCGAATATAGATGAAGTATTGATAAAGGTGGGGATCCGAAAGCGGTCTTGTTCTGGTCGTTGGACACAAATGAAGTACACGAAGTTGCAATGGCTAACTTTTAACTAAACAAATCTCAAGCAAAAAGCTACTAGATGGATCTACTTATATAGGAGCAAGCGGTGGCGGCCAAGGAGGTGGGAGGACGTTCCAAGGCAGCCTAAAACTAACCCTAGGTCGTACAAGGCTCATGGGCCCAAGTGGAGGTGATGCAACACCTTTGGGCTTGTAGTTTGACTCGGATTCTGCTGCAACATCAGATTGTTACGTCCATAATTCAACGCTCCAGACGAATTTGAAGGTGAATCCAATCGTGTTGGAAAGAGCACGGAATCTACTTTCAAACAAAAAAGAATCACCCTATTCGGAGTCCGTATGAGAAAGTTGTTGGCATTTTGAGTCAGGTATGTCTGTGCAGTCCGAATCTGAATCCAGAACGTGAGAGACTTGGACTCTATCTTCTCTTGACCCAAAAGTGACGCGAGAGGACTTTTTGAACAACACCTAAACTTCTCTTTTTCCCTTATCTTCATATATGGATTGTACAAATGTCCCATACACCTGCAATTAGACATGACACAAAAGTTTGTGAAGTATTTTTGTCCTTGATGACATAAATAAATTATTGCATAGTTTGCATTAGAAATCACCTCACAAATATACATGTATGCAATATTTTTGGTCGTATCCAAGGTAGTCATGTCCTCATCATCCTCCCCTTCTTGAAAACAAAGTCGTCCTCGGCGTTGCTGAATCTGAAATGTGGCTAACAAACGAGACAAGGTGTGTATGTTGTATATGTATATGTCATCCATTTTACTCCCCTTAATTTTTGCACAAATGACACATGTATACATGAGTAATTTTCCTAGTTCATGAAATCTGAAGCCAAAATATTATCACAAGAAGTAGAAGGCATGAAAATATTGCAACTCAGTTTACACATATAAGTGTAGCTTTTATTCATATCAAAGGATTGACAATGTTCATCATTAAACCATCCCAACATTGGTGAATAAACCTTACTTGCATCAAATTTACATGCTACAACATGCTTAAATAAGCAAACATGCAATAAGTCATTTGACACAGAATCATCACCAAGATTAGAGGTCATATCAAAATGATTAAACATTGGTTCTTTTGCATCAATAGTTAATTCAATGGGTGGACTCAAAATTGTTGGTATTTCAGTTGTTTGATCACATGACGCATTCATGACAGTAACAAGATTCTCTAAAATAGGTGGTGTGCTCAAATCAACAGGTAACTCAACACATGATGCATTCAAGTTAACTAGGCATGCATAATTCCCATATGAAGTTATATAATCAATACCTTTACTGTTACCTTGTCGCAAAGACGTACCTGATGTAGGTACGGACGTTGACAATGTACCATATTCTTGATATGATGTCGCGCTCACAATCCGAGGTGGGGGCTGCTCTATTAGGTGCAACAGTGGAGGAACCAACCGGCGGTGGTGAGCATGAACTGGAATAGTAGTTGTTGTTGTCACCCAATGCATCCTCCTGTATCTATCTCTCAAAGGTACAAGCACGAACATACATACCAGTAATGCAACAAGGAATATACTGAAATTTTGCACGGATATCATGGTTCCAACCACCAAAAAATATATTCATTGTATCATCCTCAGATTCTTCTATGTCACAATGATGCATATAAGATTTGAACTCTTGGTAGTAAGCATGAACAATGTTACTGCCTTGTTTTAATTGTTCCAATTTGCGAAGCAATTCACGATGATAGTAAGGAGGAAAAAATTGTTGTCTCATTACAGCTTTCAAAACTTTCCACGTTCTGGGTTGGTTATCAATGTTTTTTTACAATTTACACTCCACCAAATAGAAGCAAAACCAGTAAATGCTCTAGCGGTAGCTCGTACTCTCTCAAGTTCAGAAAAATCATGGTGGCTAAAAACTTGTTATACTTCAAGCTCCCAAGCTAGATAAATAGCAGGATTAAATCTACCCTCAAATGATGGTAAAGATATAACCTGACCATATGCTTGTGTGTGTTGTCCCACCTCTCATGATGGTGATGATGTATCCGTTGTTCAAGAACTTCTATCTTCGGACCCTGTCATGATTAGTAGAAACAAGAAACAAAATTCAAGAATAATGTTCCTATGAACTACTATGGTGTGGTGGTAAAGCGCTCATAGTAAAGCAAATATCAATATATTACAAGTTCTTACCAAGCAGCAGGTGGTGACAGGCAACAAGCGGCGTCAAATAACTCCGAAGATTGAGTAAAGCGATTACTAGGGGAAGGTGTGTATACACGGTGTAGAAATATGTGGATCTTGGAAGGCTTAAATATATGGTAGCAAAAGATCAGCAATAATCAATTCAGAGATGCAATGTTGAATAAACGCTCAACGACGTTACTGTGTTGGTCCTAGGCTAGACCGGACTAGAGACGCGAGCCTAGAACACTAATGAGGTCACAGCGTAGCACAACTAGTATCAATAAAGGATACGAAGGAGCTCTGGACAGCAAGATATAAGTGAATATCACAACAGCCATAAAGATAATGATGTGAAACAACAGCCAAGCAGGATATATCAACAACGTCTCTCCAACTTTCCTCTGGAAAAGTGTGTGCCAGTTTTTTGATAATTTTTTTCAAGAATGATACTGACTAAAGATTTCAAACACAAAAGGAATCACTCAATTCCGAGTTGATATGAGGAGTCAAAAAATTCGAAAACTAGCCTAAAAAACTCGAATAAGCTGTGTTCGTGAACTTCGAACGGCAAAAAGACCTATTTAGAAGCCAATTTTCACGTGCCAAATATTGAACTAGCTTCTGCAACTATTTAGATGCGGCTCGTCGCTAGCTTTCATTTGAGTACTCGCGGAGCAAAAGCGGACTTTTATAAGGAAGTTATGCCTGTTTTACTGAACAGTGCACAAAATAGATTCCAATCCAAATTCAACTACGAGATTGAGTCTAGATATATCCGAATTTTGTTTTTTCTTCCCTCTTTTTTTCTCTCCTTTTTTCCTCACACTTTTTTTCTTTTTCTTTCTCTCTTGTTTTTCTCTGACTTTTTTTTACTTTTCCCCTCTTTTTCTCTCTTTTTCTCTCTTTTTTCTCTCTCTCCCTCTTTCCAAAACAAACTAGATAAGATGCAGATTGGATCTAGCGAAGATGTGAACGACCTCAACTATGATTTTGACACTGAACGATGGGTAGCATGTGATGGAAATTGATGGATGGGGTGGTGGACAGTGGAAGGGATAACGATGTAGCGGCGGCGTGACTAATGTGAACAGAACTCGAAACTCTAAACGAACTAGACACTAAGACCAGCAACTCGACATGACGATGCAACCGATAATTCAACGATGCAAGCAATGCAAAGAAAATTGCAAAGGCTCAGACTGGCTTGGACAAAGGATGAATAGCTCTAACTTTTTCTTGGGTTTTTTCTTGGACAATAGGTAAGAAAATAAATCTAATCTAGAAAAAACTGGAAATTCTCACTGAGCAACCTGAAAACCGATACCACTTGATAAAGGTGAGGGTCCTGATTTTTCGATGAGATGATAACTATCGATTTGGTGGAGTCGACTTTGACGATCCGACTACAAACGAGCACGACGTTGCGCCTTAGCAATCGCTAAACCAATCTCCCGAGGTTACTGACGATGCTGGGAGCACGATCAGCCTGACCACGAAGATCTATTCCTGCATGCAATCAAAGAACAAGCAAGAATATGATAATGCAATCTGAACATTGCGAATATAGATGAAGTATTGATAAAGGTGGGGATCCGAAAGCGGTCTTGGTCTGGTCGTTGGACACAAACGAAGTACACGAAGTTGCAATGGCTAACTTTTAACTAAACAAATCCCAAGCAAAAAGCTAATAGATGGATCTACTTATATAGGAGCAAGGGGTGGCGGCCAATGAGGTGGGAGGACGTCCCAAGGCATCCTAAAACTAACTCTAGGTCGTACAAGGCTCACGGGCCCAAGTGGAGGTGATGCAACACCTTTGGGCTTGTAGTTTGACTCAGATTCTGCTACAACGTCAGTTTGTTTCGTCCATAATTCAACGCTCCGGACGAATTTGAAGGTGAATCCAATTGTGTTGGAAAGAGCACGAACTCTACTTTCAAACAAAAAAAGAATCACCCAATCCGGAGTCCTTATGAGAAAGTTTTTGGCGTTTTGAGTCAGGTATGTCTGTGCAGTCCGAATCTGAATCTAGAACGTGAGAGACTTTGACTCTATCTTCTCTTGGCCCAAAAGTGACGTGAGAGGACTTTTTGAAGAGCACCTAAACTTCTCTTTTTCCCTTATATTCATATATGGTTTGTACAAATGTCCCATACACCTGCAATTAGACATGACACAAAAGTTTGTGAAGTATTTTTGTCCTGGATGACATAAATAAATTATTGCACAGTTTGCATTAGAAATCACCTCACAAATATACATGTATGCAATATTTTTGGTCGTATGCAAGGTACTCATGTCCTCGTCACCTAGGGTATGTCTATGTTGTTCATCTTGGGTGGGAAACAAATAGTAAAGCAATCATCATTTTTTTAATAAATTAAAGCAATCATCAGCCTGCTATCATTATTTTTGGTTCCATCCACTGATTGTTACCATTACTCTAAATTTCTGCATGCTCTCCTTACACAATCTCACTATTTTTTTGTATGCATGTCAGATATTGTACACAGTCATGTGAACATATAGAGAAAAAGAGAAGAGTTTTGCGCGACAATACAATGTCATGTAGACATCGCTCCATGGTGGGTTCAATGGCAAGCCCTCCCCACCCCTCTCCAGATTGTAATCCAGAGGAAGATATCTGTTCTGAGGCGGATTCAGACGCAGCTGACCACTCCTATTTACCCCCAAGGTGTTTGCTCTAACTTGGCATGATGATGTTAGTCATATCATGCATATGTTGCCTTGCAGTGCCTACTTTCAACATCATATATGTCATTTGCTTAGTTTAGATATGTTTTGTAATGCCACATGTTTAATTTCAATATCATATACGGAAATTCTGCAATCTCATGTCTTTTAGTCAACCATAATATATGTGAAATGTGCAATGCCATCCTGTTTAACCAGGCATCATATATTTGAATGATATCTTGCCCATCCTTTTCTTCATTAAATTTCCATTTGTCGATAATGTTTGTACATTAAACTACTCTTCCTGTGAATCAGCCATTTGAGTGGGTGATGGAAAAATCTAGAGTGAAAACAAGGCCTTCGAAGCAGACAGTGCTACCTATCAAAGCAGATCTCTTGCTGGGTCCCAATAGCTCCTCAGAGATGGATTCAGAGACAGATGACCAGTCCTATTCCGACACCAAGGTGTATGCTCTAACTTGGCACGGTTCTACTGCTCATATCATGCATATGGTGTCTTGCATTGCATAGTTTAGATATCATATACACAATATTCAACACCATGTTCTTAGTTCAGACATCATATATGTGAATGCCCTCTGCTTAGCATATAAATCACATATGTGAATTAAATCATGCGATCCTGATTACTTAGATAACATGTATGTGAATTATGTCATGCGATCCTATTTAGTTAGTCATCATATATTTGAATTATGTTATGCTATGCTATCCAGTTTAGATAGACATCATATATGTGAAATTATGTCATGTTATCCGTTTTAGTTAAACAATATACATTTCAACTATTTAATGCCCTCTTTTTTCCACATTATCTATTGCATCCGTCTCTCATACAATGTTTGTACATTCGACTAAGTTTCCTGTTTATCAGCCATTTGAATTGGAGCGGGTGATGGCAGTATCTAGCGGAGTAAAAACACGGTCTTCAAATAAAACAGTGCTACCTCTTTGATGAGGACATCAATACCATTGTTACACCCACAGCCTCTGCTGCTATACATACTAGACCAATTACTAGAGCTCGCACATGCCAATTGAATTATCAAGTACTTTCGTTTCTTGGTAACGATTCTAATGTACGTGAGAATATGATGCTGCCTAAATTGGATACATTTGTTTTGCTTACAAATGAAGTGCCTAGCTTGGACAAGAAAGACGAACCTTGGAGCAAGTTCAAGCATGGAGATGATGGCATACGCAAGGGGAACAAGAACGGAGTTACAAGTGATGATTCCAGGACTTTGAAGCCACCATAATGAGTGCATGAAGTCTTGGACGAAATATACAAGATGCCACTTCATAAATTTCATCCAAAGGCTATCCTAGGTGCTGCGTCACCTTATTTTTGGGCCAGGCCCATGTAATTTCGAAATACTTAATTATAGGCTGTTTTTAGAGTCCGTATGTGTGGGGAAACTAGAGTTAGGGTTGGTTTCGGACCCCTCCTCCAAGGGCCACGAAATCCCCCCTCTCTCCTCCATATATACAGCCCTTAGGGCATCATTTAGACTTTGGGTTTTGTTTAGATTAAAGGTCGCCATAGCTGCAACTTCGCGTACTTAGTTTGTGTTCAACAACCAGACAAATGCATCACGGAACCCCACCTTGATCAATAAAGCTTTCCTCTTATATTCGTAATATCCAGATTGCAATCTTAGTTTCTTGCTTGTTCTTTGTTTACCTGTAGGAAACAGACCTTCGTGGTCAGGTTGATCGTGCTTCGGCATGGTCAATAACCTTTCGGAGTTGATTTAGCGATTGCTAAGGCGCGATGTCCTCGCACGTTCGTAGTCAGATCGTCAAAGTCGACTTCCTCCAAAACGATAGCCACCATCTCATCGAAAGACGGGACACCTTTGCCTCTATCAAGTGGTATGAGATTTCCAGGTTGCTCGGTGAGATTTTACAGTTTTTTGTAGTTTAGATCGAGTCTGTTCTTCATACCTATAGTCCACAAAAAAGGCAAAAAAAATTAGGGTTAGTTCATCCTATCCGAACCAATCTGAGCCTTTGCATAATCTTTTCCGTATTTGCTTTGTAGAATCTGTGGTTGCATCATCGTGTCAAGTTGCTGGTCTTAGCATCTAGTCCTTTAGAGTTTCGAGTTCTGTTCACAGGTTGTCACGTCGTCGTTGCCATATATCACCACCGCATCATCATAATCGATGCTGCCATATACCACCACCACACCAACTTCATCGCTGCTGCCATATACCACCACCACATATTCACCACCAATCCGAGTCCATATACGCCACCACATATCCGCCGCCATCACGCCAATTCGAGTCCACCTGCAACATATATCCGCCACCAGTCCGAGTTCCACCAGATTCATCTCCGCCACCAGTCCGAGTTCCACCAGATTCATCTCCGCCACCAGTCCGAGTTCCACCAGATTCATCTCCGCCACCAGTCCGAGTCCGGTATTTTGTTACTCTGTTTTGGATTTCCATATCACGCCATACTCCGAGTCGTGACAGAGTAGGACTCCCAAACTTTCATGCTACCCGCGGTAGAAAAACAGTTCCAGTTTCAAAAAAAACTAAGTCTGAAAAATTCTGGCTAGGCAGTTTTCAGACTATTTGTAGACTTTTTCAAAAAAAATGTTGCGGAGAAAAAAAGAGAGGAAAAAAGTGAGAAGGGGAAAAAATTCAGAGCGTGCCCCTCCCTTATTTACGTGCAGCACCGTGATTTTGTTAGTGTTCTAGGCTCGCATCTCTAGCACGGTCTAGCCTAGGACCAGCACAGTACTGTCGTTGAGCGTTTATTCAACTTTGCATCTCTGAATTGATTATTGCTGACCCTTTTTGCTGCCATATTATAAGCCTTCCTAGCTCCACATACATCTACGTCGTGCGTTTGACTCTCCCAGGTAATCTCTCTATCCAAGTTTTGACAGTTTTGACTACGACCGTTGCCGATCACCGCCTGCTGTTGGGTAAGAACTGGTAAGAATTTGAGATTTGCTTGACGAACTTGTGACGCCCCACCACCACCATTTTCTAGTAGTCTATAGGATCATATTCTTGTGTGTTTCTATTGCTGCTAACCATGGCAGGATCACAAGTCGATGAGACTGACTGGGAGAACATGACGAATAAGGAGTTGCATGATAAATTTCAGCAAATGATGACTGAACAGGTGCAAGATGTGCTGAACAATTTTGAAGTGGCCATGGATAAGATAACTGGCTTTGAGAAGACGTTCGAAACAAAGCTCGATAACAAATTTAATGAACTGCTTGCACGTCTTCCACAACCACCACCGGCTGCACCTGCCGCACCTCTGCAACAACAACAACAACAACAACAACGACGACGACGACGACAAGGACGCCAACGACAACGACGACGACAACGACAACGACAACAACAACAACAACAACAACAACAACAACAACAACAACAACAACAACAACAACAACAACAACAACAACAACAACAACAAAAACAACAACAACAACAACAACAACAACAACAATTACCTCCATGTCGCTAAACAGCCCTCCGTCGAGCGAGCCCTGTCCCTCTTGAGCCTGGCCAAACTGTTGGTGCTGCTGTTGATACTTCTGTGGCTCCTGCTGCTGATGCGGAGGAGGATGATTATGCGGGAGATTACGAGGATGAGGTTGATCAAAATCAGAACTACGTGCAACCACCATCACCTCAACCACCAGGTCATCCACATGCAAATAATGGCAATGGTAGGGCTCCCCCTCAGGTACGAGATCATGACCGTCTCCCTAAACTGAAATTGAATATTCCACCATTTGAGGGTAGATACATTCCTGATATATATCTTACTTGGGAGTTAGAAACCGAACAACGTTTTACATGTTTAGAATATCCCGAGGAGAGACGTGTTGCTGCCGCACTTTGTGCTTTCACTAATTTTGCATGTGTGTGGTGGTCTGAACATTGTAGATTATATCCAAATAATATTCCAACTACTTGGGCTGCTTTGGAAACTCATATGCATACTCGTTCGATTCCACCATATTATCAACGTGAATTACTTCAAAAATTGTAGCGTTTAAGATAAGGAAAAAATTATGAGAGGAATATTATCAGGAATTACAAACTAGCATGATTAGATGTGGTATTGTTGAGGATAATGAAGCTATGCTTGCACATTTTATGGGTGGATTAAATAAATAGATTCAGACCATTCTAGAGTATAAGGAATATAATAATATCACTCGTTTATTCCATATTGCTTGTAAAGCTAAACGTGAAGTGCAGGATCGATAGGCATTGGCAAGAACTAACTATTCTGCAGGTCGACCTTCATCATGGACACCACGTGCATCCTCTACTTCCACTGCACCAGCACCTCCATCAGGTGCCACCTCTAGCCATGATACAAGAAAGCAGGCACAACCACCACTATCTGCCAAGAGCAAACCTGTCAGGCCTGCACAGAGCTCTTCTTCTTCCATGGCATCAACAGGGCACACAAGTGACATTATTTTTCGTCGTTGTAAGGGAAGAGGTCATTATGCAAGAGAATGCAAATCTGAGCGTGTGATAATTGCTACTGAGGATGGTGGGTATGAGTCCGCTAGTGACTATGATGAGGAGACTTTGGCTCTTATTACACGAGAAGAACACGATGGAGATAATTCTGATCATGAGACGCAATACATGGCTCCTGAAGACGCTGGCATGTATGAATGTTTAGTTGCTCAACGTGTTTTGAGTGTGCAGGTTACACAAGCTAAGCAAAATCAGAGGCATAATTTGTTCCATACAAAGGGAGTTGTGAAGGAACGTTCTGTTCGCGTCATCATAGATGGAGGGAGCTGCAACAACTTGGCTAGCATGGAGATGGTGGAGAAGCTATCTCTCACCACAAGATCACATCCACATCCTTACTACATCGAATAGTTCAACAATAGCGACAAGGTTAAGGTAACATGTATTGTTCGTGTGCATTTTAGTATCTCTACATATGCTGATTATGTTGATTGTGATGTGGTACCCATGCAAGCATGTTCGTTATTACTTGGTAGACCATGGCAATTTGATAAAAAAATATGTACACCATGGTAGAAACAATCAGTATACTCTTGTTCATAAAACCTATTACTTTGCTTCCTATGTCTCCTGATTCCATTTTGAAAGATGATATTAATAGAGCTAATAAAGCAAAACAGGAGAAAAATAAGAGTGAAAATCAGATTATGGCAAAAGAATTTGAGCAAAAAATGAAGCCTAATAATAAACCATCTTGTGTTGCTTCTGAAATTAAATTGAAAAGTGCATGTTTACTTGCCACCAAATCTGATATTGATGATCTAGATTTCAGCAAATCTGTTTGCTATGCTTTTGTGTGCAAAGAGGCATTATTTTCATTCGAGGACGTGCCTTCCTCTTTGCCTCCCGCTGTTACTAACATTTTGCAAGAGTTCGCCGACGTCTTTCCACAAGACGTGCCACCGGGATTACCACCTATTCGAGGGATTGAGCATCAGATTGACTTAATTCCCGGTGCTTCTCTACCCAACCGTGCACCATACCGTACCAATCCAGAGGAGACGAAGGAGATTATGCGTCAAGTCCAGGAGCTGCTCGACAAAGTTATATACACGAATCCCTTAGTCCTTGTGTTGTTCCTATTATTCTAGTGCCGAAAAAGAATGGTACATCGCGTATGTGTGTTGATTGTAGAGGCATTAATAATATTACTATTCGTTATCGTCATCCTATTCCTAGGCTAGATGATATGCTTGATGAATTGAGTGGCTCTACAATATTCTCCAAAGTTGATTTGCGTAGTGGATACCATCAAATTCGTATGAAATTGGGAGATGAATGGAAAACGGCATTTAAAACTAAGTTTGGTTTATATGAGTGGTTAGTCATACCTTTTGGGTTAACTAATGCACCTAGTACTTTCATGAGATTAATGAACAAAGTTTTATGTGCTTTCATTGGACGATTTGTGGTAGTCTATTTTGATGCTATACTGATTTATAGTAAATCTTTGGAAGAACATTTGGAACATTTGCGTGCTGTTTTTATTGCTCTACATGATGCACGTCTGTTTGGTAACCTTGGGAAGTGCACCTTTTGCACCGACCGAGTATCTTTTCTTGGCTATATTGTTACTCCACAGGGAATTGAAGTTGATAAAGCCAAGATTTAAGCTATTGAGAGTTGGCCGCAGCCCAAAACGGTCACACAAGTGAGGAGTTTTCTTGGACTCGCTGGTTTCTATAGGCGTTTTGTGAGAGATTTTAGCACCATTACTGCACCTCTCAATGAGCTTACAAAGAAGGATGTGCCTTTTCTCTGGGGTACCGCACAGGAAGAAGCCTTCACGGTATTGAAAGATAAGTTGACACATGCTCCTTTACTCCAACTTATGATAAGGAATTATATGCTCTTGTTCGGACTTTAGAAACATGGCAACATTATTTATGGCCCAAAGAATTTGTTATACATTCTGATCATGAATCTTTGAAACATATTAAAAGGCAAGCTAAACTGAATCGTAGACATGCTAAATGGGTTGAATTCATTGAGCCTTTCCCTTATGTCATTAAACACAAGAAGGGTAAAGAAAACGTTATTGCTGATGCATTGTCTCGTCGCTATACTTTGCTTTCACAACTTGACTTCAAAATATTTGGTTTGGAGACCATCAAAGATCAATATGTGCATGATGCTAATTTTAATGATGTAATGTAGAATTGTAAAGAAGGAAGAACGTGGAACAAGTTCGTCGTTAATGATGGATTTGTGTTCCGTGCTAACAAGCTATGCATTCCAACTAGCTTCGTTCGTCTTTTGTTGTTGCAAGAGGCGCATGGAGGAGAATTAATGGGACACTTTGGCATGAAGAAGACGGAGGACGTACTTGATACACATTTCTTTTGGCCAAAGATGATACGGGATGTTGAGCATTTTGTTGCTCCCTGCACTACATGTCAAAAAGCTAAGTCACAACTCAATCCTTATGGTTTATATATGCCTTTGCATGTACCTATTGTTCCTTGGGAGGATATATCTATGGACTTTGCTTTAGGTTTACCTCGAACAAAGAAGGGGAGGGATAGCATATTTGTTGTCGTGGATAGATTCTCGAAAATGGCACACTTATGTTAATGTTGCTGATTTGTTCTTTTGTGAAATTATTACTTGCATGGTGTGTCGAATACTATTGTTTCAGATCGTGATACTAAATTTCTTAGCCACTTTTGGAGATGTTTATGGGCTAAGTTGGGGACTAAACTACTTTTTAGTACTACTTGTCACCCCCAAACTGATGGACAAACTGAAGTAGTCAATAGAACATTGTCTACTGTGCTTAGGGTTGTTTTGAAGAATAATACTCCCTCCGTTCCTTAATATAGGGTGTATAGTTTTTTTGCACGAATATTAATGCATGGGCTGGGAGGGGAAATTTCGTTGGTTTTGGACGTAAAAGCCCCTGGCGCAAACACGTGAGACTAGAGAGAAAATTAGGCAAATCACGATCCTCTCTATCGCTGGCAGTTTTCTTCCTTATTAAGCCCAACACAAATCCCACAATATCTCTCTGGCTTATTCTCCCCTGATCGCTACCTCTCCATCGTCCCCGCGCATTTTCCCGTGAGCGAGCGAGAGCGCGCAGCTTCTTTACTCTCTCCCGCGCTACATAAAGGCAAAAGCCTCGGCCAAATTCAAAATTCCTGAAGATTTTGCTCACGGAAAATTTTTAGCAGGGGAGGGAAAGACAATGGCGCCACTATGTGAAAATTTTCGTTTTGAAATTGGAGAAGACGGGGCTATAAATCCTCCCCTCCCAACCTAGCCATCTCATCATTCTCTCTCCCGATCGCCATCCCTGTCCCCCGTTCACCATCTCTCTTTCCTGGTCGCCATCTCCAATGGCTGGTCGCCGCTATGAGTGGATCAACTGGGATGGCCTTGGCAACGAGGCGGAGGAGGATGCGGCCGAGTTGAACTATGACTATGAGTGGGTCGTATCCGACCAAGGTATGTCCAATTTGGTTCATCCGTTCTTGCATCCGTTCTTCCCTAGCTGATTGAGTTCTGGTGTCATCATAGATGTAGACCTGGCAGAGAGTTCCCATCAACATCGGGGGCGAAGGCTTGGCCTAGCAGGTGGAGTAGTAAGGGGTCCGGGCGTGGGACATGGACGAGGAAATTTTGTTCGATCAGGACTTGGACGAGGAGGCATAGGACGATCAGGACTTGCTCAGCGTGTAGGTTCAGTCATCAACCGAGCAATGGCGGGAGGAAACAGTGAGGGAGGCGGCAGGGAGGACGACGAGCATGCATGCGGTGGACACCGGCTTGGACTTGCGGGGTCAAGGCGTGGCCCTAATCCGGTGACTAGGTGGCCTGTTCACTAACCAACTCAAGGTACGTACGTCGTCCATATTCTGAATATTGGTGTTGCAGTTTTTTTTCATGGTGTAGTTATAATTAGATGCAGCACTAGGTGTCGTTCATGTCCATAACTGATTTGATGCAACAGTTATACTCCTGATACATCCTGATTACATGCAGTAGTAGTTCTGCTCTTATTAGATACAGCAGTACGATAGTGTAGATATTGACCATAACTGATTAGATTATGTGTAGTTCATCAGGTGTAGGACTAGGAGAGTAGGAATCTTAGTCCAACTCAAGGTAGTCCATAATCTGAACATCGTGCTAGTTAATCATGCTAGTAGGATCAGTACAAGCAGATCATGTGTAGATGCATATCAGCTGTACATGTAGATCATGCGTACATGCAGATCACGTGTTCCTGGTGCTACTTTCGTACATATTCACCTTTTATATTCTCAGTGCTGCATATGCCAAATTTGTAAGCATAATTTTGATTGTAGAAGCATAAGAGAATGTTGAACTTGGTGATTTTGAGGAGCATGTAGAACAAGAACAAGAGGAAGATACCAATGTGGAAGGCGATGGGAATGGAGGAGCCTCAGGTAAACTATAACCAACATTGTTTAATCATCAATTTAATCTATAGGTGCACAATGAACATTGCTTAATCATCAATATAATCTGCAGATGCCAATGGTACAATGATTAGGAAAAGAAGGTGGTGTCAACTCCATGAGAAGCATACTGTATATGCTATGGTTCTAGAGAGGACCAAAGCTGGGGTATTGAGTCCAGGAGTGTCCAAAGAGGTGTCTGACCTTACAGGCATACCTCAGCGGACAGTGCAAAACTGGTGGAAGAAATGCAAGGAAGCCGGTGGAATACACGCACTGGAAAACAAACAGGCAAAAAAACTGCGACTGCAAGAGGATAAAATTCGATCCAGAGGTTATCAAACAAGTGGATTTGAGGAAAAGAACAACTCTTAAAGATTTGGAAAACGAGTTGCACATGGCGAAGACGACATTATGGCGTCGTTTGAATGAGGGCCTGTTGAGGCGTCACACAAATGCCATCAAATCCACATTGACGGATGAAAACAAGGTAGGACGAGTAAGTTTTGCTTGTCAATGTTTGATGAGCATACTGTTCCTCAGGATCCCAAATTCAAAAAGATGTACAACGTCATTCACATTGATGAGAAATGGTTCTACCGTTCACGCGGTAGCCAGAATTACTATTTGGCGATCGATGAAGAAGATCCATACCGTAGCACGCAAAGCAAAAATTTCATTGAGAAGGTCAGAAATGTGTTTTTTCTTTAATTTCAATATTTGTATTGTTAAGATTGGCATGATAGTAGATATTCTTGTGTAGGTGATGTTTTTGGCCGCGGTCGCTCGGCCACGCTTTGATGCGAACGGCACGATGATTTTTGATGGAAAACTTGGGATTTGGCCCTTCACATACCAAGAAGCGGCAAAGAGAAAAAGCAAGAACAGAGATGCTGGAACCATGGTAATGAGTGCTGTATTTGCATGATGAGTAATTTGTTTTTGATCCATAAAGTATATCTAACATGGCGACTAATTGTTTGCATTGCGCAGGTCACCAAAGTACTCCCCGCGGTTACTCAAAATGTAGTCCGGGAGTACATGATTAATTTTCTTATTCCCGCCATAAGGGCGAGATGGCCTCCGGCTAAGCGTGGCATGCCAATATATGTACAGCAGGATAATGCAAAGACCCACATCCCTTTAGATGATCCGGAGTTTGTCGCCGCGGCTCAAGCTGAAGGATGGGACATCCGTCTCACATGCCAGCCTCCAAACTCCCCTGACCTAAATATTCTAGATTTAGGTTTTTTTTGCAGCGCTCCAGGCTCTTTTTCAGAAGTTGTCTCCAGGTATTACTAGAACTTAGAAATTTTTGAATATGATTAATTTTGAGTTGCACTGAATTTGTCAATTTGTGCAGGTTCTATTGAGGACATTGTGTTGAAGGTGCAGCAGGCATTCGATGAGTATCCAGCTGAGAGAAGCAACAGAATTTTCCTCACTCTCCAATCCTGCATGATAGAAGTCTTGAAGCAATTTGGAGGAAACCGCTACAAAGTTCCGCACATGCGCAAGGCTGTGAGAGAGAGGCTCGGCGATCTCCCGGTGGCACTACAATGTGCTGCAAACATTCTTAATGATGCCATTGAATCCCTACCTGATGTTTAGTGATCGCCATTCAATTCTTAGTGTTTGACGTGCAATGGTCTTGAATAATGTAATCGAATTTAGTAGAGTATACGACAGTGTCATCAATAATCTTTAGTGGATGGGTTTCTTCAGTTGGATTGAATAATGTAACCGGATGGCAATGTTTCAATAATCTTGGCTTCATGCTTTTTTTTACAGTCACTCGCAACAATAGAAGTACTCGGACAAAAGATCCACAAAATAGAGGTACCACAGTAAATTTATTTATGCAAAAGATCAACAAAATAGAGGTACCACGATAAATTTATTTATGTTGTCGATCAACTATTACATGTCCGCGGACGTGTACTTCATTTTCACAAACTCCCTAGCGGACATGTACTTCATTTTCACAAACTCCCTAATTTTGAATCCCGCGTCCGAGTCGCTTCCATGCTCTTCATCGTCACTGCATTTATTCTCGGAGTTGCTCGGTGAAGATTCGTTTGACGGCGGCTCGAACAAAACTCGAGTCTCGCCGCAGGCCGAACACACGTACGAACCCATGTTTGTCAGCCAATTAATTACTGGGTCCTTCATTGTTCCAGCCACTTGATGACACTCCAAGCATGGCATGGTCGCCGGCTTCATCTCATCTTTTCCTGATGGAACGGAAGTCAGAGGCTTCACCTTCTCCCCGTCCTTGGGAGCACAGTCCACCGGCTTGGTATCCTGATTCTTCATGTGAGCGGAAAAGAGAGGCGGACAGATTGGTTCACACAAAAGAATGAATAAAAGGACGGTAGAAGATTTTGCTCTATAAATAGCCCGGCGGGATATGCACTAGTGCATGCAATCTTCTCTTTCCTAACAAAACTACATCACGCATGCACATCATATACGAGATGGGGATTTGCCTTCTCCTTTTTTCTAGGAAGGTCATGCGTGGGTTGTGGCTTCTGTAGGGGTAAAAGAGTCAACTAAAGGAATACACCTTACAATCTGAATTTTTTCACAAAAAACTATACACCTTATACCAAGGAACGGAGGGAGTAAGAAAATGTGGGAAGAATGCTTGTCTCATATTGAATTTGCTTATAATTGTTCATTGCATTCTACTACTAAGATGTGCCCTTTTGAAATTATGTATGGTTTCCTACCTCGTGCACCTATTGATTCGTTGCCTCTTTCATCTTCGGAGAAGCTTAATTTTGATGCTAAACAACGTGCTGAATTGATTTTAAAAATGCATCAGTTAACTAAGGAAAACATTGAGCGTATGAATGCTAAATATAAACTTGCTGGAGATAAGGGTAGAGAACATGTTGTGTTTGCACCTAGAGATCTTGTTTGGTTACATTTGTGTAAGGATAGATTTCCTAAATTCCTAAATTGCGCAAATTAATGCTAATGCCACGTGCTGATGGTCCTTTTAAGGTGTTAGAGAAAATAAATGATAGCGCATATAAACTTGAGCTGCCTGCAGATTTTGGGGTTAGTCCCACTTTTAACATTGCAGATTTGAAGCTTTATTTGGGTGAGGAAGATGAGCTTTCGTCGAGGACGACTTCATTTCAAGAAGGGGAGGATGATGAGGACATCAATACCATTGTTACACCCACAGCCCCTGCTGCTATACATACTGAACCAATTACTAGAGCTCGCGCATGCCAATTGAATTATCAGGTACTTTCTTTTCTTGATAACGATTCTAATGTTCATGAGAATATGATGCTGCCTAAATTGGATAGATTTATTTTGCTTACAAATGAAGGGCCTAGCTTGGACAATAAAGATGAACCTTGGAGCAAGTTTTCAAGCATGGAGATGATGGCATACGCAAGTGGAACAAGAACGGAGTTACAAGTGATGATTCCAGGACTTTGAAGCCGCCATAATGAGTGCATGAAGCCTTGGATGAAATATACAAAATGCCACTTCATAAATTTCGTCTAGAGGTTATCCTAGGTGCTGTGTCACCTTATTTTTGGGCCAGGCCCATGTAATTTCGAAATACTTGACTATAGGCTATTTTTAGAGTCCGTATGTGTGGGGAAACAAGAGTTAGGGTTGGTTTCGGACCCCTCCTCCAAGGGCCATGAAATCCCCCCTATCTGTAACATCCCAAATTTTCAATTTGGAATGTTATACATTAGATCATCATGCATATTATATTTTATTTTGCATTTTGGTTGATCCTAGAAATTCTACGCAACTCAATGACCCACGGAGAGAGTTGGGGATTTCGTTATTTTCATATTTGAGTTCTCTCAAATTTTGAGAATAGGATCATTTGATTTTATTTATTTTATCATCAATTATTTCTATTACAAAAATATGAGAGAGGGAATAAAATGACTTTCCCAAAATAAAGAAATATTGAGGATTTAATAATAAAATCAAATAAGATTTTATTTTGGAGTTTTTCGGTGTTTTATTTGAATTTAGGAAAAATGTGTGTTTTTCAAAATTGCATTTAGGGCCCAAATAAATGTTCACCTTGTGCGACTTGATTTTAGAAGCCCGTGAAAATTTATTTCAGAATTTTTGGAGTCCGTTTAGTATTTCTTTTTATTTTTCTTCCGAGCGGAATAATTAAAAAAAACGAACCGACTTCGGGCCGTACCCGAGCGGGACACCGCCCGGGGGCAGCCTTTAAATAGCGCCGCCCCGAGCCGCCCTAGCCCATCAGCCCCGCCTCGATCCACGCGCGCCGCCGGAGCCACCGCCGCCGCCACCGATGATTCCGCCACCCGAGGTTCGTCGCGCCTCGATTTCCGTGCCGAAAAAAATCGGCGTTCGTCGTTTTTCTTTTTCTCGGATTAAATTCGTGATTTTTGTAATTGCGATTCCTGGTCCGATTTTCGTTTTAGTTTAACTTTTCGCTCGTTTATCGGAATCAGGCGATTCAAGCGCCTAGGGATTCGTCTCGAAACCCTCTATCCGTTTAATCAACTTAAACAAGGTTTTGCTACTGTAAAATTTGCCCTAGATCTAGATTACTAGAACGAAGTTGTTTTCTTTCCCAGTTTGTTTTTCGTTGCTTCGTTCGATTTGATTCTTTTTGTCAACCGGAGTTCTTAAGTTGAACCTTCTGGTTAGATCTCTTATTTGAGTTTTACCTGTGCATTAGATGAGTACTTATTGTATGCTTGTTTGTTTGTCTGCGATAGAATACCCGGAGTGCGTCGCCTATTACTTCGAATCGTTAGGTTTCGCGGATCATCAGCAAGGCAAGTAACACTTTGATCATATCTTTTCTACTACCCAGTTTTATTGCATTAGATCAATCCTCACATATTGCATGGTTAGGATCTAATTAAATTGTGGGATGGGGAGTAGATTGAGGTAGTACCTATTACCTGTTTATTATCAAACCTTTGGGAGTTACTTCTACGTTTACTTATTATGCCATGCTATGCTAGTAGACGTGGATTGGGTGAGTGAAATCCATGACAGATGTGAGTTTGATTAATTAATGGTTTATCTAAGGTGGCAACTTAAACACACATCTGGGTGGATTGAGGCACCTGGGTATTCCAGGACTTGCCTGTTTTCTTTTGGACCGCTACCCAGGCTCAAAGGGATCATGAGACTATTCATACTAGAAACTTTCGTGTGCAGCCACAAGCTATTATGGGCTCTAGCATAGTTGACTAAGTTGTGCGAACTCTTACAGTGGTAGACTAGCAGATGTAGGGGATGTAGGTGGTACGGTCTACCTGATCGTAAGGTGCTAGCGCTTCTGAAAGACTATGTCTCGGTCATCCATCTTCTCAAACACCATGTAGTGCGAGAAACCAAACGGAGGCGATCGAGTCTTATGGGGAAAAGTACGCAAACCTCTGCAGAGTGTAATAAACTAATCATGGTTAGCCGTGTCCCCGGTTATGGACAATCTTGAGTATCTAGTACCTGAATTATCATGTGAATCTCAACATGTTACTCTTAATTAATTTTGTTGGGTTATGTTTAATGATGATGCTTAATTGGGATTGAGAATGTTGTCAACCATTCTCAATGTTTAACAACCACCATGATAGTAATTAAATTTTATTCCTTTGAAGTAGGGAAAAATTGGCTTTACGCAAAACTGTAACCATAGAGCTTTCCACCAGCCAAATATGCATATAGTATAGCTATTTCATTCCATTACTCTCTATGTGTTACCTTGTCAGCATATTCCATGTGCTGACCCATTTCGGGCTGCAACGTTAATGTTGCAGACTTTTCAGACGATGATTAAGGAGTTTTTAGGTCGTGGTTCTATACTCAGTGATGCCGTTGGAGTTGATGGACTCACTTATCTTCCAAGCCTTTCGCTGTTATCGTTATTAGATGGCCTTAAGCCATACTTATTGTAATAAGTTCTCTTTTGAGACACTCGATGTAATAAGTGTGTGATTGCTACTCTGCTATAAATCCTCCGAGTACTGTGTGGTGTCAGCATTACTGATCCAGGGATGACACCGGAGCACAGAGACCAGACTGTTTGAGGTCTGGTCGCTACAGAGATGGTATCAGAGCACACGCTAACTGTAGGACACGACCACTAAGCTAAAGACCTAGATCACTATTCACTCTCTTCTCTTCTGACCTCTCCTCCTTTCTACTCTTTAGGATGGCGGATGCAAGGAAAAAGTTCACACAACCGGATGAAGATACCCCCTTTGGACGCCACTTGAAAGAAGTCACTAGATACTTGAATATAGGAGTACCAAGCTTCATGGAAACCTACAACGCCACTTTACCTGAAGAAGAGCGCTGGATGATTCAAGTTCAAGTCCAGGAAGGACGTTCATGCCAGTCACTGAGCCCATAGAATTTTCTTTTGATGCACCAACTTGGAATCTAGGAAAGAGCATGGCAGCTCACATCGCCATGGGACGCATTGGAGAAGTCTACCGCAAGGATCTCAAGGATACTATCTACCAGATTTGTTGGCGCCGAGATGAACACTGGGAGATGATCAGCACCAGGAAGGATAGATCAATCGCAGCTTTTATCCAGGAGCTAAACCAGCACATTCGACGACAGGAGAACCAGATGTGCGCCGACATGATAGATCTGAAGAAGGCTAAGACTAGAATCAAGGAACTAGAGGAAGAACTCAAGGCTACACGTGAAGATTATGAAGAAGAAATTGAAGTATTGGTGGAGAAGAATGACGACCTGATCAAGAAGAAACGTAGAGAACCGTCGTCTTCGATAGGCTCCGAGGGGCACCGAATCGTGTTGTGCCTAGACATGAGATATTTGAAATGCTCAACGCACACGATTAGTCCGCAAATGCAATGTCATCAATCAGCAAAACCACTTAGGAAGAAATATGCCCTTACACCATCTCTTAATTAAAAATGCCATCTCTTAATGCAAAAATGCCATCTCTTAAACAAAATTGTCATCTCTTAATATAAAAATACCATCTATTAAAATATAAAAGGTAATCTCTTTGTTTTTTAACACAAAATGCCATCTCTTAATAAACTCCCAAGCTATTGTTTTTCTAGAAAATGCCATCATGATTAAAAAAGTGGGCAAAAAGGGAAGTCCTAGGATTCAATTCAGGGTCCTCCATATGCAAAGACCACGCCACTAGCCAGTGGGGGTGGGCAAGTTATTTGAAAAAAAAGGAACATTCGTTGGGTTTTATTCCCGCGGTGAATCCTCTATAACACTAAGCTCCTTAGGTTCAAAGAGCCCACATTCAACCGAGGTCTTCAATTAGAATTGTGTCACCGATTTTGACCGGGTCAATAATTTCGTGAAGCTCTCTCATTCAATCATCTTATACTACACATTATGCTTTCTAACTTTTAAGGCCTCACAATTAATTGGGGTATTCAATTTAGAATTGTGTCATCCGATTTTGACCGGGTCTACATTTTCTCAAGCTTTCTCATTCAATTCTTTTAATTCATTATGTTTCCTTTTAAAGCTATTTCAATTGAGGTATTCAATTTTGGATTTGGTTTACGATTTTAACCAGGCCAACAATTTTGCAAATCAATCAGCAGCAATTGGCTTATAAAAACATATCAATCCCATGCACCTCACCACCTATAAAAAGAAGTGTCACCATGTGATATCGTAGCACCAATATAGTATATGCAACCACCAGCACTGAAATTTCTCCACATAAATATAGATTGGTTAGTGGAGAACACAGAATCACATCATGAAAGGCCCACCAAATCAATGCATTATAAAATAAAAATAAAACACACTATCATCTTCCCCACACGCCAGACTAAATATTTTGTCAGTTCCAAAATATAAAGGGTATTAGTTTTTCTAGGAAGTCAAAATTTTCAACTTAGAGCAAGTTCAAAGCAAAAATATCGACATCCGCAATATTAAACAAAAAAAAAATTAAAATTCATTTCATGATGAATCTAAAAATACCAATATGATATTATGAATTTTGATATATTTTTCTACAAATTTGATGAAACTTAAAAGATTTATCTTTTCAAAAAAATAATATACCTTATATTGTGAAAGAGAGTGATTTTTTAAAAGAAAGTTACAACGGCGCAGCAAAGCGCGTTCAACCCTTCTAGTTAGTTTGAAATCTGACGTGGCACCGACTCTGCGTCAAGATTCGTGCAACGGTGGAAAGGGGTCGCTAGACCCTTCTCCTAGCTGATGGTCGGTAGTTAACCTTCCTAACAAAAGGGATTTACCGTTACTCAAAAAAAGAGAGAAGGGATTTACCACTTTCTTTTTTTGAGGGTAGGGATTTACCACTTTCAGACAGCGTGACCCAAGCGGTTTATAGGTGACACGGCAACGGGCCCGACGTGTCACGGTAACCGCGCGCTGTTTCGAACCGCCATATAGCCCAAGGTCACAAATTGTCAATGTGCAAAGGAGAGCCAGAATATAAATAAATACAGAAAGGCAGACGAGAGGAAGAAACAAAATCTCGCCCCCTCAGGCTCCAGCTCGCCTCTGGCATTTCCCGCTTTGCTTCCACCTCTTTCCCCGCCTCGCCTGCCTCTTCGCCGCCTCTCCCCTTCTCTCCTAGGTTTAGGGTTTCCCCGGCGGCGACTGGAGTCAAGGCTGTAAGCCTGTTACACGTCGTGACTGGTGAGTCTCCTAACACCCCCCCCCCCCCCCCCCCCCCCCCCCCCCCCCCCCCCCTCTGCCTTCAACCATCTGATTCATGTCTGCATCCTCCTCGCTGGCCGTAGGCGACGCCGGTTCCTCTCGGGATGGCGGAGGTGTGGATCTATTTGCCATGGGCCGGGCCTGTGATTTAGGTTCGGTGTCATGTGCCGATATCTGGTTTTGGTTTTGTGGGCGGATCGGTTTCGGATCTAGGTTTTCCTTGTTGGTGAAGTTTCGCGTTTTTTTTTGTTATCGAAGGTAACATGTTTGATCATGGTATTGCATCTGTTTGAGCCTTTGTTGCTTCGATTTACTATAGGGGTGTAATCGGTAATTTTGGCGATTAACTTGCGTAAAAATTGGTCTCTGCTGTTTTCGTTGCCTATTAAAATTAGGCCGACACAAACTTCGATTTGATTTTTTGGTTATGTACCGTCAATTGCACCTTTTCATCTGTACACAACAAAGTCTACATCGTTATGCACGCATCAAATTGTACAGAATGATGATAGTGTTCCTGAGCTGATCAAAATTAGGCATGTTCGCATAGTATTTTGATGATTGTAGGTGTGAGAATGGGGATTGGTGTAATCTGGGACACACTAGTCTAATATTCTTATTCAACTAAGGCAGGAAGATGGGTAACTACATGTTGTGATTTTTTTGAATTTGTTATGTGTGAAGGACTTTATTAGATTTGACCCTCCAGCCTAACCAACTTAGGATAAGCTCTGACTCAGTGAACATATCATCTAACCTGTTAGCTATGCCCAATAAATTGTGCTGAGAGTTTCTGCACATAAATATGTTACTCCTAGTAATATCTAAGTCACTACTTTTCATTTCTCATAATTTTAAGGGTGTGTCTAGGGCACATCTAGATGTGCTCTAGTTATTGCACATCTAAGTGAGTGAATCAAGTATAAAGAGGAAAAGAAAAAAGAAAAAGAAAAATATCCACACGAATCTCAACGCAAGATCAATGACATAGGACTTAGATGTGCAATACTTATGGCACATCTAGATGTGCTTTAGCAAAACTGTAATTTTAATCATAACAATTGCCTTTGATATTCCTTCCCATGTTTGTAAATTATTGTACTATATCTTCTTGCAATACATACTTGTTTACTTATTTTTATGCCAGCTTTTTGTACTCAACCTTTTGGAGTTCATCTTGCTATGCTCTTTTGTGTTGCCACCTTCAGTTATCTTTTTATCTGTGTGATGCATGTTGTTAAATTTTGTGTAACATGCTTTCTGTTGCTCATTCCAGCCAAGTCACTACAGTATAACGCGGGGCGTTTCCTTCAAAGCTGTCGATTGTACGGAGATGGAAATGGCCCCTGAATTATTGTATGGACAAAATGTATATGTTCCAACTGCTGTAAATTCCTATACATATGGTTATGCAGGTAAAATATTAATTTGCACCATGCAGTTGATGGTATTTTTACTTCCCTGCGCTATCAGATTATAATACATAGTCCTTTTAAATACAGAAGTTGGATCACCTATGGATTGGTATAACCATCAGAACTCTCTAGGGTATGATGCTCAAGATGTTTATTTTCCGGTTAGTGTAACAGCAAAATTTCTTCAGTACCTGTTCTTTTTACCTTCGAACATTTCTCACATGTTGCTCTCACAGGCTTTCCAGACTGACGGCACACAGTGTGTTTACTATGCTACCCCTGACAATGGATCAGTTCATCCTTCCTACAGCCCTTACCCTATGGATCCTGGTTACATAGTTGATGGATCTTATCTGCCACAAGAATATGTCCCTGATGCTGACCCTACATGCCAAGTAGTTCCCTCATCTTATTACATTCCATCTGTTCTTCCTTATGCAGTAGATAGTGTCCTAGGAATCACTGCCACATCTCTCCACCCATCTAGTGTTGCATTCATTCCAAGCATGCCAGCTTATGCTGTAACATCCACAAATCATGTGTTACCTTCGATGGCTCTTGTTGCCCCGAAAAATGATGTTGTCGTGAATCCGCCTGTACAATCAACAATTGTCTCTTCAAAGCAGTTTCAGAATCACTCAATGATGCCAATTGTTCAGTTGCATAACTCACTTCCAATGAAGCAAGAGCTGGGAAATGGGTCCATGGTGCCTGTTAAACCTCTTCATACCCCACAGGTAGGCGAACATGTTCTTCTGGGATTTGCTCTCATTGTTCTCTTTTTGTGAGGCCTGCTGTTTAGCATTTGCTACCTCCATTCCTAGAAGTAAGGCGTGTTTTGTTTCGTTAAGACATGCATTTGACCAATAATGGCTACATAAATACAAGGTTATATGACATGAAATTTGTGTCACTAGGTTTGTATTTAGAAGTACTTTGTTATGATGGTGATTTTGTGTCACATAAATCAAATATTAGAAGAGTAATTCTTGCTCAAAAGTCTTGTCTTAACAAAATGAAATACACCTTATTCATCAGAACGAAGCGAGTAAGTAACATCCTCTGAACTGCTTGTTGAGTTGAAGCTACTATAGGATCCATCATTTCCTCTTAATTTCTTGTGTATGAACCCTTAAATATGAAAATAGCATGCCTAAGAAAAACTCAGAACAGTAAGCCTGTAATGCCGTTGAAGCTTTTGGGGTACCAGTAGTTGATGATGCTCTGATGTGAATGGGCAATTGTTCCCACCACGTCTTAATATATCTTCAGAAATAAATTCCACTACTATATGGCCCTCCCAGTCGTCAAGGTTCCTTCTTTTTGATGTTCTTTTGGGTTGGTAACTTTTCAACGTTGCAAGGCATGCATATTGTAGAAGTAACATTGAATGTGAGGCTGATTTTATTTCTCCAACACGTGTATTTGTTGTGTTACTAGCCACCTTGCCAGCTCTCGTCCTCTTCTCTAGGACAGAGATAATTGTTAATGGAAGATTGCTAGTTATTGATGTTATCTGTTGGGTCAACTACCATAGAGTACTGTTGGGTCAACTACAATAGAGTAGTTTGTTTTATATTCTGTACAACATCTTTCAGCATAATAGCTTCTATATTTTCTCCACTACATGTAAAAGTTCTGTAGTCATCAAAACACTTTCTGCTTCTTACTGTTGATACAGAAGTCGATTATTTCTTTTCTCATGCTGTAAGTTTGTTCCTATCTTGAGCTGAGAAATATTATTCTTATGATTAGGCACCTACAAATGTGCTTGACAGTCCAATGGCTGCTGCCAAGCATTCACCAAAGGCAAAATTATCTGGAAATGATTGTTTTGCGTGTGTCGGATCTGATCCTCAGAAGTGGGCTTCAGCTGAGAAATTTCAGCCTACTTCGAAGTCGAGTGGTCAACTAAAGGCACATGGCTCTAGTAATGCGGAGAAACATAGCGGCCAAAGGTCACCAGCCATAGTTGCAAAATCCTACACGTCAAGGCTGATTGTTGGGAACTCAGATGGGACAATCATTATAAGACCTGACCAATACAACGGTAATGACCTCCGAGTGGACAATCCCTATGCAAAGTTCTTCGTTATCAAGTCAATTGGTGAGGCGGATATCCACAAATCAATTAAGTATGGTGTATGGTCTAGTTCCTCCAGTGGAAATAGCAAGCTGGATTGCGCATATAGGGATGCTGACCGAATAGCTAAGCGGAATTCTACAAAGTGTCCAGTTTTTCTGTTCTTTTCTGTAAGCAGTTCCAACTTGTCCAACTTCCATTTTCTTAAAATATGGTTTGTCCTTAAAATTCAATTATTAAATGTGACTTGTGGTTCATCAGGTGAATGGTAGCGGGCACTTTTGTGGCTTGGCCGAGATGGTTGGTCCTGTCGATTTTCATAAGGACATGGACTTCTGGTGCCAGGATAAATGGACTGGTTGCTTTCCTGTAAGATGGCATATAATCAAAGACGTACCTAACTATACTTTGCAGAATATCTTGCTTCAGAATAATGAAAATAAGCCTGTCACACACAGCAGAGATACCCAAGAGGTAAGCATTCCATTTGTGGGAAGCCAGTTTTGATCCATGGAATATCAAGTGAATACTAGTTTCTGTGTGGTGAAGTGTCTTCACATTGCATTCTTTTTCCGTGGTCTAGTTCTGAGCATACATGTAGTGTCTGCTTTCAACCTCGTGATCATGATCCAAGCTTCAAATGCAGGTCCCATATGTTCCTGGAATATCTGTGCTCAAGATCTTGAAGGATATCAAAGTGAAGGAGTGCCTATTTGACGATTTTATGAGATACGAGGAAGATGAAGCAAGAATTAAGCAGCGCAGATGGTCCAAGTTGAGTCACAATGCTCCAGATTTTGTGCCTGTCTCACAGCGTAAGAGCGATGCCTCAGATCTTCAGATGCCAAAATTTGGTGGTGTGCTGATAGACAGAACATTGGAGATACAGAACATGTCAGAGAAGCCACATGATTGTAATGGCATCAAACAACAGGATGCTGTTGAAAGACAAGTTGGTAGTGAGGCTGGGAAAGAAAATGGGCATCAAGAAAACCGTTTTTATGGCAAGCAGGATAATGAAAAAGCGCCTAGATCTTCAACTAGCCAGCCACAAACTTCAACCTTGAAAATGAGCATGGATGGGAAGCAACAATACTGGAAGAAGGTGGAAAACCCTAAACCGAATCCTGATGGTGCTGGACATGGATCGTCAAAATTGCGTGAGAACGGAGTTAATATTAGCTCGGCAATTGTCAGATTGGAGGCACCTGAAGATGATTCAATTGTTGCGAAAGTTGGTTCTCTTACAATCAGTTCCAAGACAAGGAAGGCTGAAGATAAGAGTCCCTTGGTTGATGTTGTGACCATTGGCTCGTTGCCAATCCGGGTCAACAAATCTGTTGCTTAGTGGGGGCTACCTTTTTGCGTTTCTCTTCCTGGTCCTGCTCCAGTTGTTATTCCAGCTTTAAGGGCGATGAAAAAGAAAAGACTACTTACATTCTAGTTTCCTGGTCAAGAGAACAGTTGTTTTATTTTGGAAAGGAAGGATGGAACATGGAAGGACAGTACAAGATGTAATTCTCTTTAAAATTAAAAAAGAATGAAGATGAAAGTAAACGGGGAATCTGCATTCACTTTTTATTCCGGCCCGCTTGACTGAATTGTTGTTATGAATGGGTGATGCTTTGGTGTTGCCTGCCCCGCGTGTGCTCTTGATCGGCCCCCTTCCATAGCGTACGATGCGCCTGCCCGTGGCTGTTCGGGCCAGCCCCTCATGCTTCCGCTGCGCTCCCATCCCTGAGAAGAGACGGTGGATTGGCTCGCAGCGCCGCCCGCTCGTAGAAGCAGTAGGCGCCAGCGAGTTTCACTCGTCACTGTTTGAAGTTGAAAACGAGAGACTCGATCGATGCAAATAGTAAACAGAGATGTAATGAGAGTAGTTAATCTTTATTATTTGTCGATTTTTTAATCTTTATTGACGAGAGTACCCTGTTTATACAGTGCCAAGGACGCTTCTTAATAGGCATATAGAGATGGGCGCAACCGTCGTGACTATTGCCCCAAGACAACTGCTGACGGTTCCTACAAATAACACATTAATTAATCCAAGCACTCCCCCCCTAATCACTGCTTGGTCTTGTCAGCAGACTTCATCTTGATAAAGATTCCTTTAAAAATCCCGTGAGAAATATGTGAGACCCAGTGGACAAATAAGGAGAAAATATACAATAGCAATCGTCGCCTTTTAAAACAATAAGAGAACAATAAAAAAGGGACAATACATATATTGTATATATTTCCTTAAAAATTTCAATGGGAAAAACAAAAAGTATGACATATGATCTTGTGTTGATATTATACCTCATTAAAACCCCCGATGAGAACCTGTAAATATATAAAGGAAAAAAGGAGTATAATATGATGTTGGGAAACATAATAGAAAAAAATATATAGATCGAACTTCAGGAACACTATTAAGATGCATATAGAGGTATGGATCGTTACCAACTACGAGTTGCAGTGGAAGAAAGTTGGAGTAGATTGCTGATGAAGTCCCTTGAATGGTTCATGAATGATCCATCGAACCGAAGCCTGGTAGTACGACCTGAAGCCTGGTAGTACGACCTCTCTATGAATTGCACACGTACGAGCTAGAGGAGAAAAAAGAGAGCCTTACGAGGCTTCTCTATTATGTGGACAAGAGAAAACCAAAGTTAGGTCTAGTCTAGAACAAGTCTAAACAAGAACTAGAGCTACATAGTGGACGCCCTGGAATAAAGGGCTTGTGTGTTCGCGCGCACGCGCGTGGAGGGGGGGGGCTCTCGTAAATATAGGTGTGTGTGTGTGTGGGGGGGGGGGGGAGGCTGACTTGGAGGAGCCCCCCCTTCCCTTGCGCCGGCCTAGGGGAGGAGAAATCCTCCCCCCTTTAGCTTGTCTAAAAAAGCACGACGGTGGGAGGGTGCCTCCACTATAAGGGCCTTAGGGCCAATTAGCTCTTCACTAATCGATCAATTGATATTTCCCTTAGCCCATTGACTCTAAATATAGGGACTCCTAAATAATTACCTAAGTCTTCTATTATTTGTATTAGGTCCCCAAAAACATTTTCTGCCTGCATATCACTACTTGGTATTACCTAGTTTCTCTGAAACTATTCCGGTAACCCCGAAACACTTCCAGTTTCTTTGAAAACAATTTCTTTTATTCTCAAATTTTTTTGGTAATATTTTCTCATATTCCTAACTCCTATAGAACTCAACAGAGCGTAATCCCTTAAGTGTGTGACCCTGCAGGTTCGGTAAAATATAGACATGAATGAAAACTACTTCCGTTCAATGATCAATAGCGGAACCATGGATATCCATATTGATTTCTATACTTGCACGAATGATATTCGAGTGAATTGTTGGTTATCATATGCTGTTCCTTTTTCTTCGCGATACGTTTACAAAACCCTAGGTGAGATATATCGGTACTTTGTGAGATCAACACATGCTCACTATACCGGGCTTCCTCATTATTGGTTTCGTTCTCTTTTCTCGTTCAAGTGTTCCGGCATCCTCATGATCAATTCACACTTTGTCTGGCTAGATGATGATAGATGTCGTCACACCGAGAGTACCATAAGAATATCTCTCCCTTGTTGGAGGAGCAAATCGCAGTCTCAAGCTATCTGGTCCCTCATCATACATTTCTGATGAACCCGTAAGTTGCCGTTATGGTCACCCTGTTACAGATGACTTCGGAACAACCCCAAAGGGAAACATCCAGTATGGAGTGACTCTATACTCTCATGGTCTAAGGAATCAAGCATAGGTTAACTCATGTGTTATGAACTATAGACTTCTACACGTGCTAATGAGTTTTCTATGAATCACATATTCAAGAATCATAGCAGTTATAGCATAGAATATAAACATTAACTATAAACTTGGAAATACAGAATACAAATATTATTGCCTCTAGGGCATATTTTCAACAATCTCCCACTTGCACTAGAGTCAATAATCTAGATTACATAGCTTCCTTTACACCAATGGCAATCAGGTGTTGTTCATGCTTTGCTCGTGGTAAAGGATTCGTCATCGGGTGTGACACATTCAAGCCTGTGTGAATCTCGAGTACTTTTACTAAACCTTCTTCAACATGATATCGAATAAGGTGATACTTGCGTTGTACTGGACTTTTGATGGGATCTTGGCTCCTTTGTTGAGCCACAGTGCCGCTATTATCACAATATTGCTCCATGGGATTCGTTGCACTTGGAACCACATGTAGTTCTTCAAGAAACATATTGATCCAAACCACCTTCTTCGAAGCTTCTAAAGCTGTGATATATTCTGCTTCCATCATAGAATTAGCAACAATGTTCTACTTGAAACTTTTCCAAGCCACTGCACTACCATCGAGAGTGAAAACATAGCCCGATCGAGATTTGTAGTCATCCATATCATTCAGGAAGCTAGCATCGGTGTAACCACTTACAACGAGCTCTTCATCACCTCCATAGACTAGGAGCAAATCCTTAGTCCTTCTGAGGTACTTCAGAATATTTTTAATGGCTGCCTAGTGAGACAATCTTGGATTGTTTTGGTACCTGCTACGAACACTTAGAGCATAAGAAAATCTGATCTTGACATAGCATGACGTATATGATAGATCACACCGCCAAAGCATGTGGAATATTGATCATCTACACTTGATCATCGTCCGGGGACTTTGAATCTTGCTAAGTGTTGTGCCATGTGACATTGGGAGTGAGCCCTTCTTGGCATTCTCCATTTTAAACCTCTTTAAAACCTTGTCAATGTATGTGCTCTCACTAAGCACTATTAGGTGTCTTAATCTATCTCTATAGATTTTAATGCCCAATATATATGTCGCTTCACCTAAGTCTTTCATCAAAAAGCACTTTTCAATGAATCTTTAATTGTACTAAGAAATTTCACGTCCATTACTTAATGCTTTGCCTGATCATCCTCTTAAGAAAAATGAAATACTTGATATTTTTTATAATGGACTAACCAATACTTCCAGAGATTACCTGGATAGTTGTGCTGGTTCTGTTTTCAGGGAAAGAACACCGGATGAAGCTGAAATTCTATTGAATAAGATGTTGACAAATGAAAATAATTGGACACTTCCTGAGCCTATTCCTAAACCAACTCCGAAGAAGAGAGGTGTTCTATTTCTCAGTCCTAAAGATATGCAAGAGGCAAAGAAATCTATGAAAGAAAAGGGTATTAAAGCTGAAGATGTTAAGAATTTACCTCCTATTGAAGAAATACATGGTCTTAATTTACCGCCTGTCGAAGAAATGCATAATTTTAATCCATCGCCTATTGAAGCAATACATGGTCTTAATTTACCGCCTGTCGAAGAAATGCATAATTTTAATCCATATCCTATTGAAGAAATACATGGTCTTGATAACCCGACACAGGTAGTAAAGGTAAATTCTCTCTATAGATATGATAAAGCTGAAATCCCATTTACTAAGTTTGCTAGCCCATGCTTAGATGAGTTTGATAAATTTATGGTTAAGCAAGAACACTTCAATGCTTACTTTGGTAGAGAATTAAAACACAGTGCTGATATGCTTGAACACTTGGGTGATTATATGGCTAATGTCAAAGGTGAATTTAAACTTATTAGTAAACATGCTTCTATGGTTACCACTCAAGTAGAACAAGTACTTAAAGCTCAAAATGATTTGCTCAATGAATTCAATAGTAAGAATAATGACTATGCTATTAGAGTGGCTACTAGAACTGGTAAAATGACCCAGGAACCTTTGTATCCTGAAGGCCACCCTAAGAGAATTGAGCAAGATTCTCAGAGAAATAATATAGATGCACCTAGTCCTTCTAAAAGGAAGAAAAAGAAAAATGATAGGACTTTGCATGCTTCTAGTGAACCTGTTATTGATACACCTGAGAATCCAAATGATATTTCTATTTCTGATGCTGAAACACAATCTGGTAATGAACCTGAAACTAGTGATAATGTTAATGATAATGTTCATGTTGATGCTCAACCTAGTAATGATAATGATATAGAAATTGAACCTGCTGTTGATCTTGATAACCCACAATCAAAGAATCAATGTTATGATAAGAGAGACTTTGTTACTAGGAAACATGGTAAAGAAAGAGAACCATGGGTTCAAAAACCCATGCCTTTCCCTCCCAAACCATCCAAGAAAAAGGATGATGAGGATTTTGAGCGCTTTGCTGAAATGATTAGACCTATCTTTTTGCGTATGCGATTAACTGATATGCTCAAAATGAATCCTTATGCTAAGTACATGAAAGAAATTGTTACTAATAAAAGAAAGATACCAGAAGCTGAGATTTCCACCATGATTGCTAATTATACTTTTAAGGGTGGAATACCAAAGAAACTTGGAGATCCAGGAGTACCCACTATACCATGCTCCATTAAAAGAAACTATGTTAAAACTGCTTTATGTGATCTTGGAGCCGGTGTTAGTGTTATGCCTCTGTCTTTATATCGTAGACTTGATTTGAATAAGTTGACACCTACTGAAATATCTTTGCAAATGGCTGATAAATCAACTGCTATACCTGTCGGTATTTGTGAGGATGTGCCTGTTGTGGTTGCAAATGTTACTATTTTAACAGACTTTGTTATTCTTGATATTCTCGAGGACGATAGTATGTCTATTATTCTTGGAAGACCCTTTTTGAATACTGCAGGGGCTGTTATTGATTGCAACAAAGGCCATGTCACTTTTCATGTTAATGGTAATGAGCATACGGTACACTTTCGAGGAAACAACCTCAAGTCCACAGTATCAATTTTATTGGAATAATTCCATCAATTATTTTTGGAGGTTTTGAATTTCCTCTTCCTACTGTCAAGAAGAAATATGATATTCTTATTGTTGGGGATGTGCATATCCCCGTTGAGGTAACCTAGTGTTATTCGAAAATTCTCCGGTTCCATGTTATTCGGAATGAGTTTGTTAACAAGACTTGATCAACCTTGTTAATGGATTCCTTTTGATGATCATGAGATGGATGAGGTTAGAAAACACAACTCTTTGTACCTTCCTTTTACTTTCTGTTATTTATATTAAATAAAGTAAAAATAGTATTTTCTGTCTGTTATCTCAATTATCCGTGCAATATAAAAATACCCCGAAAATAAAAGTTCTCCAAATGCCCTGAAATTCAAATATGATTTTTTCTGGAATATTTGAGAATATTTGGCACTGAGAACACAGCAGGGGGGCATCCACCTGGCCACGAGGGTGGAGGGCGCGCCCAACCCCCCTGGGTGCGCCCCCTGCCTCGTGGGCCCACGGTGGCCCTTCTCCACTTATTCCTGCACCCACTGTAACACCCCGGATGTAATTTACCCAATATGTAATCCAACTCTTGCCGTTTCCGGCGTTAAGTTATTTTATTTTCACGAGTTCGGGTCTTTGTCTCCGTGTGTTGTTGTCGTTGTCATGCATCTCATATCATGTCATCATGTGCATTGCATTTGCATACGTGTTCATCTCATGCACTCGAGCATTTTCCCCGTTGTCCGTTTTGCATTCTGGCGCTCCGTTCTCCTCCGGTGGTCATTTCTACTTTTCTTTCGTGTGTGGGGATTAAACATTTCCGGATTGGACCGAGACTTGCCAAGCGGCCTTGGTTTACTACCGGTAGACCGCCTGTCAAGTTTCATACCATTTGGACTTCGTTTGATGCTCCAACGGTTAACCGAGGGACCGAAAAGGCCTCGTGTGTGTTGCAGCCCAACACCCCTTCAAGTTGGCCCAAAACCCACCAAAACCCTTTCCATCATCTAGAGCGTTCGATCACGATCGCGTGGCCGAAAACCGCACCTCATTTGGATTCTCCTAGCTCCTCCTATGCTTATTTAAAGGCCCCTTGAAATTTCTCCTTCCCCTTCCTCCCGAAACCCTAGATCCATCCTTTGTCGCGCCGGACACGTCCGAACCCCTCCGGACAAACCGCCGCCGCCAACCAGGGCGCGCCATGTGGCGCGGGTGCCCCACATCGCCGCCGACTCCGCGCAGGCCCGCTCGGCCCGTGGCCGGCCCCTGCGGCTCGGGATCCGCCGCCGCCGCCCGGGGCTTCGTCTCCCTCGCCCCGCCGCCTGGAACACCGCCGCCACCGCGCCTTCGCCGCTCGGCCTCGCCGCCGGGGAGCTCCACCGCGGCGGCTCCTCTCGCCGCCCGACCTTGCCGACGACGCCCGCGCCTCACCGCCCCGCCGCCTCTCCATCTCCGGCCGCCGCGTCGCCGCGCCCCCCTCGCCGGAGGACCCGAGCTCCACCGCGGCCACCTCGCCGTCCGGTGAGCTCCGGCCTCCCCTGCTTCGACCTCCCCGGCGAACTCCGTCGACCGTGCCGCTACAGTGCCCTCTAGATCCAGATCCGGATCGGGTTGACTTTTTGCCCGAAACACTAATATTTTGCTATGTTCATCATGTCGTAACTTTGCATCGGTAACTCTGTTTTGGGCATATAGTATATCAAAATGTTTGTCTCAGAGAACACATCATTTTATCTCATTGCATCATTTTCATTTGAGTTCATCTTGATGCCCGAAATGCTGTTGGAAGAGTGCTATTTGAGATAATTGTCAGATCTGCTGCTCTAATTAGATATTTGTCATTTTTGCCATGATTATTGTGTGCATGATATGCCCCTGAGCTCTTCATGAGTTTTGTTATATGTTTTGCCATCTATCCAGAGGTGCAACCCATGTATTTTTGTGATGTGTGTGGTGACTAGCACAAGCTTGCAAAGTGGTGCATTCGTTAATGCTGATTTCAGGGACTTAGCATTTCCACTAAGTCCTTGATATGTTTACCTCATGATGCCATATGTTCATGTTGTTTCCTAGTGATCCGTGCCTCTTTTGAGGATGATCACTAAGGATGTTTTGTTAATCTTGTAGTGCTCTATCCATTCATGTCCTTGTTTGCAATTATGGAGCACCCTAGCTTGAGTCAATCGAGCTCTACTTTTGCTATTTCGTGAATCTGGGCAGATTGTCTACTTGTTAGCGATTTTGCCGAGGATGTTGTAGTTGATCCGTGCATGCTATGTTATTGTTCTTGCCATGTCTAGCTTGTATTTTGTGTATTCTGGATGGGTGTATGCTTAGTTTGTCATGACATGCTCTGTAGTGAGTGCATCGAGCTCGTAAACATGCCTACTTGATATCTGTTTCAGCATGCTTCAGTTTTCACTAAGTCTGAGAACTGATTATGTTTTTGCCATGTTCACATGCTTGCAAATGTATTTTCTGACCCCTTTTGGCTCAAGGTCACTAAGGGACTTTTGTTAAGCTCTTTGAGTAGCTCCATGCCATGCTTTACTTTGCCATGTTCAGGTCCTGTAGCATATAGTTTTCATGCTCCAAAGAGTGCTATCTGATCTGAAATTCCAGATAAGTGTTAATTTCACTAAGTCTGAAATCTGTTTACCAAATGCATTTTTGCCATGCTTGTTTGAACCTGTTAATGGATGAATTGGCCGTAGCTCAGTGCTAGTCTTTTGTTAAGCATCATGAATGGATCCCTGCCATGTATTTTGTTGCCATGTTTGGGTGCTGTAGCATGTTCATCTTGTTGCATTTAGATGGCTACTTGCTGTAAATCGCAGAACGTGGCCATATTTGAATTGCTTGCCATTTCCAAACCGTAACTCCGATTCCGGCGTTCTTTATATCGTTTTCAAGGGATTTCATCTCACCTTTCCAGTGGCACACTTGGATTTCCAAGTTGAGGCCAGATTCTTGCATCCCTTGTCAAATCTTGCATATGCATCACATATTGCATCCCGCATAGCATACCATCTTTGCATCTTGTTGTTTGAGTTTGCACGTGGTTGATTGTGTCCTTGTTACTTGTTTGTCTTGTTTGGGTAGAGCCGGGAGACGAGTTTGCTAACGAGGAGCCCGTTGAGTTTGCTTTCGAGGATCCAGTCAACTCTGACAACTTTGCAGGCAAGATGATCATACCCTCGAAATCACTACTATCTTTGCTATGCTAGATGCTCGCTCTTTTGCTATGCCTATGCTACGATGCCTACCACTTGCTTATCATGCCTCCCAAATTGCCATGTCAAACCTCTAACCCACCATGTCCTAGCAAACCGTTGGTTGGCTATGTTACCGCTTTGCTCAGCCCCTCTTATAGCGTTGCTAGTTGCAGGTGAAGATTGGAGACCGTTCCTTGTCGGAACATTATTTACTTGTTGGGATATCATTATATTGCCATGTTATCTTAATGCATCTATGTACTTGGTAAAGGGTGGAAGGCTCGGCCTCTCGCCTAGTGTTTTGTTCCACTCTTGCCGCCCTAGTTTCCGTCATATCGGTGTTATGTTCCCGGATTGTTGCGTTCCTTACGCGGTTGGGTTATAATGGGAATCCCTTGATAGTTCGCCTTGATTAAAACTTTTCCAGCAATGACCAACCTTGGTTTTATCGTTTGCCACCTAGCCTCTTTTCCCTTGGGTTTCCGGAGCCCGAGGGTCATCTTATTTAACCCCCCCCCGGGCCAGTGCTCCTCTGAGTGTTGGTACACCTTGTCAGCCGCCGGTGGCCACCAGGGGCAACTCTGGGCTGGCCTACCGGAAGTTTGGACAATCTGAGTGTGCCCTGAGAACGAGATATGTGCAGCTCCTATCGGGATTTGTCGGCACATTTGGGCGGTGTTGCTGGATTTGTTTTAACTTGTCGAAGTGTCTTGAAGAACCGGGATACCGAGTCTGACCGGAACGTCTCAGGAGGAGGTCTATTCCTTCGTTGATCGTGAGAGCTTGTCATGGGCTAAGTTGGGACTCCCCTGCAGGGATTTGAACTTTCGAAAGCCGTGCCCGCGGTTATGGGCAGATGGGAATTTGTTAATGTCCGGTTGTAGATAACTTGAACCTTAACTTAATTAAAATGAATCAACCGAGTGTGTTACCCTGATGGTCTCTTCTCGGCGGAGTCCGGGAAGTGAACACGGTGTTGGAGTAATGCTTGCGCAGGTTGTTCTCTAGTTTTCCGTTCACGCTTTGCCTCCTCTTCTCGCTCTCTTTTGCGAACAGGTTAGCCACCATATATGCTAGTCGCTTGCTGCAGCTCCACTTATTTTCCCTTGCCTTACCCATTAGCTTAAATAGTCTTGATCGCGGGGGTGCGAGATTGCTGAGTCCCTGTGGCTCACAGATTACTTCCAAACCAGATGCAGGACTGATGACTCCGTTCCAGATGACGCGCTTGAGCTCAAGTGGGAGTTCGACGAGGACTCACGCCGATACTACGTGTCTTTCCCTGATGATCAGTAGTGGTGCCCAGTTGGGGTGATCGGGACCATGTCGCATGTTGGGTTGTTCTTCTATTTTGGCGCCGTAGTCGGGCCATGAGTGTTTGAATGTTGTAATGCTATTTATGTACTTTGATTGACGTGGCGAGTGTAAGCCAACTATGTATCTCCCCTTTTTTTATCTATATTACATGGGATGTTGTGAAGATTGCCTAACTTGCGACATATGCTTTCAATGCGGTTATGTCTCTAAGTCGTGCCTCGACACGTGAGAGCTATAGCCGCATCGAGGGGTTACAAGTTGGTAATCAGAGCCTTCCCCTACTTTAGGAGCCCCATTGCTTGATCGTTTTTAGCAGCCGTTGTTGAGTCTAAAAAAATGTTTTGAGTCATTTAGGAATTATATATCGGAGAGTTTAGGAATTCTTTTTACTCCCCAGTCTCCTCATCGCTCTGGTAAGGCATCCTGACGTAGAGTTTTGACTCTTCTCTTCTCAAATTTCACTAAATTTTTTTAGGATCACGCGGGTATCTTGGAATCGTTCCGATGGTTTTGTGACGAGAACATTGTTCTTGGTGCCTCCTGTCTTTAGGGGTTGTGGCAGTGTCCCGGGGAGTTGAGCTCCGAGGTGTTGTCGTCACAATTTTATCGTTGCAATTCTGGAATACCCGAGTTTAGTACACCGACATCGAAAATCTCTTTTATGCAGTTCATTGGTGAAATAACCTCGACGCCACCCAATACTGGGGCGGGAGTTTGGGAGTATCGCCATAACTTGTATAACGGATGCTTTTCGAAGGTTGAGGTAGATGGTTTCCGAAGTTTTTTCTCGGTTATGTGTTGAAGGATGGATACAGCTGGATGTAGGATTTGCTAGATTTGGGTGAGATATTATGCTTCCCCTGTATCCCCAACACCTGATTGCATAACCAGAAAGGTTCGGGAGTTTCATAGGTGGGAATTCTTGTAGCTCTAGTTCTTCTTCCACGGATATTTGGTTTGAGATTGGGATTTCTTACCGAGTATTCGTTCTTGATCCGTACCTTGTTGATTTATTTCTCTACCTAAATTCTAAGTGGCTTCTTAATTTTATGGATATGTGACCATTTCAATTGGAATGCATTCGTTCTTATGTTCGGATGTGAAGACTATATGTTGCAATTTTCATCCCGTTTGATTCAGCTTCATTTTATCTGTCAATGTGCTAACGGTTGTCACCCTCTTCAGGATGGCTCCCGCTAAGAGCACCAATCAGAATCAGAATCAGGATCCGCCACCACCTCCACCTCCTCCGGAGGCATGGCAAGCTATGATGGCCATAACCAATGCAAACACACAGTTGATCATGCAAACTCTTCAAGAGCGCAATCAAGCGAACCAAGGCAACCAAGGCAACAATCAGAATCACTTTGCTACACTCAACCAGTTCCTTGCTAATGGGCCAAAGACTTTCAGCAATTGTGTTGAGGCAACCGATGCTGTCGATTGGCTAGTGGACTTGTGCAAGCATTTCGAGTGCAGTAACGTCAGGCCTGAGGACTTCGTCAAGTTCGCTTCCTTCTAACTCAAAGACCAAGCTGCAGAATGGTTCCAGCAGTACAAGGATTCCAGAGGTGGACGTGTGATTACCTGGGATGAATTCCGTCAAGATTTCAAAGCTCACCATATTCCCTAGAGTGTGGTTGAAAGCAAGCGTGAGGAATTCCGCAACCTGAAGCAAGGCTCTTTGTCTGTCTATGAATACAACAAGTTGTTTCAGAAGCTCGCCTGCTTTGCTAAGCAGGACGTACCTGATGAGAAGAGCATGATATAGCAGTTCAGGGGTGGTCTCAGAGAAGAAATCCAGCTAGCTCTTGTTCTCTTTGAGCCCTTGAGGTACGATGAGTTCTACAACATGGCATTGAAGCAAGAGGCTGCTCAACTGAGGTGTGATGCTTCCAAGAAGCGAGTTAGAGACACTACTCCTTCTTCCTCTACTCAAGTGGCCAAGCAGCAGAAGTATTGGCTTCCTCCTCCTCCGTTTCGTCAGCCGTTTCAGAAGAGAAAAGGTGGCAGTGGATCTTCCCACCCACCCAACCCTGGTTTTCAGAACAAGACTTCGTCTCAAGCTCCAAGATCGAGTGCTCCGTACCACCGTCCGCTTTCAGAGGTCACGTGCAACAAGTGCCAACAGAAGGGTCACTATGCCAACAAGTGTTTCAATCAGAGGCGCCTCCCTCCTCCTCCTCCTGTGAGATCGGCAAGTACAGCTGTGGTCAAGCATAACCCCAAGCACGCCAAGGTCAACTTGATGAACGCAGCTCAGTCAGAGGAATCGTCAGATGTCATCATGGGTAACCTTCCTGTTAATGATGTTCCTGCAAAAGTTCTTTTTCACACTGGTGCATCGCATTGTTTCATCTCGAAACCTTTTGCATCTAAGCATGAGTTGACTTCCCAAGTTATGCATAAACCGTTAGCAGTTGTCTCTCCGGGTAAATGTTTGCTCGCTAACCACGAGGTTCCGGATATTTCTATCATGATGGGTGATTTCAAGTTTTTTGCTTCTCCAATGATTCTTGGTAACTCGGATATTGATCTTATTCTCGGGATGGATTGGCTTTCTAAGCACAAGGCTCAACTTGATTGTGCAGCCAGGCAGATTCAATTGACCCATTCGTCTGAGGCTGTAATTGTCTTTGCTGCTCGGGATAATACCATCCGTCTATTTTCTCTCAATGAGAAGGGTGAACTGGATGCTATCTCACAAATTCCAGTCGTTTGCGAATATCAAGACGTCTTTCCAGAAGAGCTTCCAGGAATGCCTCCGCACCGGCCAGTTGAATTCGTCATCGATCTTGAGCCTGGCACGGAACCAGTGTGCAAGCGTCCTTACAAGCTCGGACCTGAAGAGTTGAAGGAGCTGAAGAAGCAACTCGATATTCAAGAGAGAATGGGTCTCATCCGGCCTAGTTCTTCTCCTTGGGGTTGTGGTGTTCTTTTTGTGAGGAAGAAGGATGGAACAGACTGACTTTGTGTTGATTACCGTCCATTGAACAAGAAGACTATCAAGAACAAATACCCACTTCCCAACATCAACGAGCTGTTCGAACAACTCAAAGGTGCCCAAGTATTCTCCAAGCTTGATCTCTGTAAGGGTTATCATTAGATTCGAATCCGTGAGCAAGATATTCCCAAGACGGCTTTCAGGACAAGCTATGGTTCATATGAATACACTGTCATGTCTTTTGGCCTCGTCAACGCTCCTCCGACTTTCTCTCGCATGATGAACTTCATCTTCAACGCCTACACCAATGACTTCGTTTTGGTCTATCTCGACGACATTCTGGTTTTCTCGAAGAACAAGGAAGATCATGCCAAGCTGTTGCATTTGGTACTCGATAAACTCAGGGAACACAAGTTCTACGCCAAGTTCTCCAAGTGCGAATTTTGGCTCGATGAGGTTCTTTATCTTGGTCATATCATCTCTGCCAAGGGCATTGCGGTGAATCCTGAGAAGGTGTCTGCAATTGTGAATTGGGAACCTCCTTAGAACGTGAAGCAACTCCGTAGCTTCCTCGGTCTCGCAAGCTATTGTCGAAGATTCATTGAAAACTTTTCTAAGATCGCGAAGCCTCTCTCAAATCTACTCCAGAAGCACATCAAGTACGTTTGGTCTCCGAAATGTGACATTGCTTTCAACACGTTGAAAGAGAAATTGGTCACTGCTCCAGTTCTGACTCCGCCTGATGAATCCAAGCCATACGAGGTCTTTTATGATGCCTCTCTCCAAGGTCTTGGCGCAGTGTTGATGCAAGAGAAGAAAGTTGTGGCTTATACCTCTCCCCAGTTGAAGCCCAACGAGAAGAACTACCCCACTCATGATCTCGAGTTGGCGGCAGTTGTGCATGCTCTTTTGACTTGGAGACATCTCTTATTGGGAAGAAAAGTGGACATTTTCACTGATCACAAGAGTCTCAAGTACATCTTCACTCAGCCTAATCTCAACCTCAGGCAGACTCGATGGGTCGAAATGATTCAAGAGTATAATCCGAGTATCGAGTATACTCCAGGCAAGGCCAATGTGATTGCTGACGCATTGAGCAGGAAGGCTTACTGCAACAGTCTGATTCTCAAGCCTTATCAACCCGAGCTTTGTGAAGCTTTCCGCAAACTTAATCTGCAAGTTGTTCCTCAAGGTTTCCTCGCCAACCTTCAAGTCTCTCCTACCTTGGAAGACCAGATTCGCCAAGCTCAGCTTCTTGATGCTATGGTGAAAAAGGTGAAGATTGGGATTGCCAAGAGTCAACCCAAGTACAAGTGCTACCGCCTTGATGACAAGGATACTCTCTTCTTCAAGGATCGTATTGTTGTGCCCAAAGGTGACCTCCGTAAAGTGATCATGAATGAGGCTCACAATTCTCTCCTCTCCATCCACCCTGGGAGCACGAAGATGTATCAGGACCTCAAGCAGGCTTATTGGTGGACTCGAATGAAGCGCGAGATTGCTCAATTCGTGAATGAATGTGATGTCTGCAGAAGAGTGAAGGCAGAACACCAAAGGCCAGCTGGTCTCCTCCAACCTCTTGCCATTCCAGAATGGAAGTTTGACCACATTGAGATGGACTTCGTGACTGGGTTTCCAAAGTCCAAGCGTGGCAATGATGCTATATTCGTTGTCATCGACAAACTCACTAAAGTGGCTCACTTTCTGCCTATCAAAGAGTCAATCACTGCAGCTCAATTGGCGGAACTCTATACCTCTCGAATTGTCTCTCTGCACGGTATTCCACAAGTGATCTCTTCAGACCGTGGCAGCATCTTTACCTCCAAGTTTTGGGATTCTTTTCAGAAGGCCATGGGCACCAACATCCGCTTCAGCACAGCTTTCCATCCTCAAACTAGCGGTCAAGTCGAGCGTGTCAACCAGATTCTTGAAGATATGCTCAGGGCTTGTGTGATCTCCTTCGGCATGAAGTGGGAGGATTGTCTTCCTTATGCTGAATTCTCCTACAACAACAGTTTTCAAGCAAGTTCGGGCAAGGCCCCATTTGAAATTTTGTATGGCAGGAAGTGCCGTACCCCTCTCAACTGGTCTGAAACCGGTGAACGTCAGCTTTTGGGTAACGACTTAATCATAGAGGCAGAGGAAATGTGCAAAGTCATTCGAGATAACCTCAAAGCAGCCCAATCCCGCCAGAAGAGCTACTATGATAGTAAGCACCGTGATTTGGCCTTCGAGATCGGAGATCATGTTTACCTCCGCGTCTCTCCTATGAAAGGTACTCGCCGCTTCGGTATCAAAGGGAAGCTTGCCCCCAGATACGTGGGACCTTTTAAGATTGTCAGCAAGAGAGGCGACCTCGCCTATCAACTCGAGCTTCCTTCAAACTTTGCAAATGTTCATGACGTGTTCCATGTCTCTCAGCTCCGAAAGTGCTTCAAGACTCCTGACCGCACCGTCAACTTCGAGGACATTGAGCTCCAAGAAGATCTCTCTTATCGTGAGCACCCCATTGCTATTCTTGAAGAGATTGAACGCAAGACTCGCAACAAGTCAATCAAATTCCTCAAAGTCAAGTGGTCACACCATTCCGACAGTGAAGCTACCTGGGAACGCGAGGATCATCTCTGTTCTGAGTACCCGGCGTTCTTTCAGTCCTAGATCTCGGGACGAGATCCTTTCGTAGTGGTAGAGTGTTGTAACACCCCAGATGTAATTTACCCAATATGTAATCCAACTCTTGCCGTTTCCGGCGTTAAGTTATTTTATTTTCTCGGGTTCGGGTCTTTGTCTCCGTGTGTTGTTGTCGTTGTCATGCATCTCATATCATGTCATCATGTGCATTGCGTTTGCATACATGTTCATCTCATGCATTCGAGCATTTTCCCCGTTGTCCGTTTTGCATTCCGGCGCTCCGTTCTCCTCCGGTGGTCATTTCTACTTTTCTTTCGTGTGTGGGGATTAAATATTTCCGGATTGGACCAAGACTTGCCAAGCAGCCTTGGTTTACTACCGGTAGACCGCCTGTCAAGTTTCGTACCATTTGGACTTCGTTTGATGCTCCAACGGTTAACCGAGGGACCGAAAAGGCCTCGTGTGTGTTGCAGCCCAACACCCCTCCAAGTTGGCCCAAAACCCACCAAAACCCTTTCCATCATCTAGAGCGTTCGATCACGATCGCGTGGCCGAAAACCGCACCTCATTTGGATTCTCCTAGCTCCTCCTATGCCTATTTAAAGGCCCCCTGAAATTTCTCCTTCCCCTTCCTCCCGAAACCCTAGATCCATCCTTTGTCGCGCCGGACACGTCCAAACCCCTCCGGACAAACCGCCGCCGCCAACCAGGGCGCGCCACGTGGTGCGGGCGCCCCACATCGCCGCCGACTCCGCGCGGGCCCGCTCGGCCCGTGGCCGGCCCCTGCGGCTCGGGATCCGCCGCCGCCGCCCGGGGCTTCGTCTCCCTCGCCCCGCCGCCTGGAACACCGCCGCCACCGCGCCTTCGCCGCTCGGCCTCGCCGCCGGGGAGCTCCACCGCGGCGGCTCCTCTCGCCGCCCGACCTTGCCGACGACGCCCGCGCCTCACCGCCCCGCCGCCTCTCCATCTCCGGCCGCCGCGTCGCCGCGCACCCCTCGCCGGAGGACCCGAGCTCCACCGCGGCCACCTCGCCGTCCGGTGAGCTCCGGCCTCCCCTGCTTCGACCTCCCCGGCGAACTCCGTCGACCGTGCCGCTACAGTGCCCTCTAGATCCAGATCCGGATCGGGTTGACTTTTTGCCCGAAACACTAATATTTTGCTATGTTCATCATGTCGTAACTTTGCATCGGTAACTCTGTTTTGGGCATATAGTATATCAAAATGTTTGTCTCAGAGAACACATCATTTTATCTCATTGCATCATTTTCATTTGAGTTCATCTTGATGCCCGAAATGCTGTTGGAAGAGTGCTATTTGAGATAATTGTCAGATCTGCTGCTCTAATTAGATATTTGTCATTTTTGTCATGATTATTGTGTGCATGATATGCCCCTGAGCTCTTCATGAGTTTTGTTATATGTTTTGCCATCTATCCAGAGGTGCAACCCATGTATTTTTGTGATGTGTGTGGTGACTAGCACAAGCTTGCAAAGTGGTGCATTCGTTAATGCTGATTTCAGGGACTTAGCATTTCCACTAAGTCCTTGATATGTTTACCTCATGATGCCATATGTTCATGTTGTTTCCTAGTGATCCGTGCCTCTTTTGAGGATGATCACTAAGGATGTTTTGTTAATCTTGTAGTGCTCTATCCATTCATGTCCTTGTTTGCAATTATGGAGCACCCTAGCTTGAGTCAATCGAGCTCTACTTTTGCTATTTCGTGAATCTGGGCAGATTGTCTACTTGTTAGCGATTTTGCCGAGGATGTTGTAGTTGATCCGTGCATGCTATGTTATTGTTCTTGCCATGTCTAGCTTGTATTTTGTGTATTCTGGATGGGTGTATGCTTAGTTTGTCATGACATGCTCTGTAGTGAGTGCATCGAGCTCGTAAACATGCCTACTTGATATCTGTTTCAGCATGCTTCAGTTTTCACTAAGTCTGAGAACTGATTATGTTTTTGCCATGTTCACATGCTTGCAAATGTATTTTCTGACCCCTTTTGGCTCAAGGTCACTAAGGGACTTTTGTTAAGCTCTTTGAGTAGCTCCATGCCATGCTTTACTTTGCCATGTTCAGGTCCTGTAGCATATAGTTTTCATGCTCCAAAGAGTGCTATCTGATCTGAAATTCCAGATAAGTGTTAATTTCACTAAGTCTGAAATCTGTTTACCAAATGCATTTTTGCCATGCTTGTTTGAACCTGTTAATGGATGAATTGGCCGTAGCTCAGTGCTAGTCTTTTGTTAAGCATCATGAATGGATCCCTGCCATGTATTTTGTTGCCATTTTTGGGTGCTGTAGCATGTTCATCTTGTTGCATTTAGATGGCTACTTGCTGTAAATCGCAGAACGTGGCCATATTTGAATTGCTTGCCATTTCCAAACCGTAACTCCGATTCCGGCGTTCTTTATATCGTTTTCAAGGGATTTCATCTCACCTTTCCAGTGGCACACTTGGATTTCCAAGTTGAGGCCAGATTCTTGCATCCCTTGTCAAATCTTGCATATGCATCACATATTGCATCCCGCATAGCATACCATCTTTGCATCTTGTTGTTTGAGTTTGCACGTGGTTGATTGTGTCCTTGTTACTTGTTTGTCTTGTTTGGGTAGAGCCGGGAGACGAGTTTGCTAACGAGGAGCCCGTTGAGTTTGCTTTCGAGGATCCAGTCAACTCTGACAACTTTGCAGGCAAGATGATCATACCCTCGAAATCACTACTATCTTTGCTATGCTAGATGCTCGCTCTTTTGCTATGCCTATGCTACGATGCCTACCACTTGCTTATCATGCCTCCCAAATTGCCATGTCAAACCTCTAACCCACCATGTCCTAGCAAACCGTTGGTTGGCTATGTTACCGCTTTGCTCAGCCCCTCTTATAGCGTTGCTAGTTGCAGGTGAAGATTGGAGACCGTTCCTTGTCGGAACATTATTTACTTGTTGGGATATCATTATATTGCCATGTTATCTTAATGCATCTATGTACTTGGTAAAGGGTGGAAGGCTCGGCCTCTCGCCTAGTGTTTTGTTCCACTCTTGCCGCCCTAGTTTCCGTCATATCGGTGTTATGTTCCCGGATTGTTGCGTTCCTTACGCGGTTGGGTTATAATGGGAACCCCTTGATTGTTCGCCTTGATTAAAGCTTTTCCAGCAATGACCAACCTTGGTTTTACCGTTTGCCACCTAGCCTCTTTTCCCTTGGGTTTCCGGAGCCCGAGGGTCATCTTATTTAACCCCCCCCCCCGGGCCAGTGCTCCTCTGAGTGTTGGTACACCTTGTCAGCCGCCGGTGGCCACCAGGGGCAACTCTGGGCTGGCCTACCGGAAGTTTGGACAATCTGAGTGTGCCCTGAGAACGAGATATGTGCAGCTCCTATCGGGATTTGTCGGCACATTTGGGCGGTGTTGCTGGATTTGTTTTAACTTGTCGAAGTGTCTTGAAGAACCGGGATACCGAGTCTGACCGGAACGTCTCAGGAGGAGGTCTATTCCTTCGTTGATCGTGAGAGCTTGTCATGGGCTAAGTTGGGACTCCCCTGCAGGGATTTGAACTTTCGAAAGCCGTGCCCGCGGTTATGGGCAGATGGGAATTTGTTAATGTCCGGTTGTAGATAACTTGAACCTTAACTTAATTAAAATGAATCAACCGAGTGTGTTACCCTGATGGTCTCTTCTCGGCGGAGTCCGGGAAGTGAACACGGTGTTGGAGTAATGCTTGCGCAGGTTGTTCTCTAGTTTTCCGTTCACGCTTTGCCTCCTCTTCTCGCTCTCTTTTGCGAACAGGTTAGCCACCATATATGCTAGTCGCTTGCTGCAGCTCCACTTATTTTCCCTTGCCTTACCCATTAGCTTAAATAGTCTTGATCGCGGGGGTGCGAGATTGCTGAGTCCCTGTGGCTCACAGATTACTTCCAAACCAGATGCAGGACCTGATGACTCCGTTCAAGATGACGCGCTTGAGCTCAAGTGGGAGTTCAACGAGGACTCACGCCGATACTACGTGTCTTTCCCTGATGATCAGTAGTGGTGCCCAGTTGGGGTGATCGGGACCGTGTCGCATGTTGGGTTGTTCTTCTATTTTGGCGCCGTAGTCGGGCCATGAGTGTTTGAATGTTGTAATGCTATTTATGTACTTTGATTGACGTGGCGAGTGTAAGCCAACTATGTATCTCCCCTTTTTTATCTATATTACATGGGATGTTGTGAAGATTGCCTAACTTGCGACATATGCTTTCAATGCGGTTATGTCTCTAAGTCATGCCTCGACACGTGGGAGCTATAGCCGCATCGAGGGTGTTACACCCACACACTCCTTCTTCCTCCCACAAACACCATTATCCAGCTCAAGCACGAGTTCTAGCTCATTTTGCTGCGATTTTCGATCTCCTTGCTCAAAGCACCTCTCACAAAACTGCTTTGGGGGATTGTTCCTTGGTATGTGACTCCTCCATTGGTCCAATTAGTTTTTGTTCTAGTGCTTTATTCATCGCATATTTTTGCTGCTTAGGTGACCCTGTTCTTGAGCTTACGGTCAAAAGTAGTTTTGGTGCATGATATTGCCTCTAGGCACTTGTAGGAGTAGTTGCTATCAATTTTGTTAAGTTTGGTTTACTTCTATTTGAAGTTACTAAAAAATTCAGAAACTTTTCAGAGGAAGAAATATGTTTAGGAAAATGTACCAAGGTGGTTCTTCAAGGAAACAAGGACCCAGGCTTGCAATGCGTGATGCTGACGACGAGCCACCAAGGGACGCTCTAGTGCAGCCTTGTGAATGGCCTTCAGAGGACTTCATGGATCGAGCGGGAATTAAGGAAGAATTTAATGCATATTTGCGTAATGCTGATCTTGTGAGCTTCGAGGCAGAAAAATGCCGTCAGTACCACTATCTCACTAGTTCCTTTGTGAGGAGGTTTGAATTTTCATCTCCACGTAATTCTCAAACTGTCCTGTTTGATCTTTATGAAAATTCTTACACTATGGACTTAGAGGACTTTACCACTGCTTGCAAACTTCCACAATGGGGTAGTGCTAGTGAACCTCGCAAATCTGAATTTAGAGATTTTCTTGCTAATATAACTGTGGGGGAATCTAGAGATATAGCACAAGCTACCATAGGGAGCATTCACTTTCCTGCTATACATTATTTTGCTCTCTTCATAGGTAGATGCATTAACGGTAAAGATGAAGCATGTCACATGTGTGTCCCTGACCTCAGTATTCTTAGGAGTGCTGTGTTAGGAGATAAATCTTATAATTTGGGAGCCATTGTTGCACGTAGGTTGCACCTTAATAGATTTAATGGAGATTTCTTCGGTGGAATTTATGCAACCCGCATAGCTAATTTCTTGGTATAACCATACATGAGGATGATATTGAGTTGCCTCCTACTTATTTGGATTATGAGGCTATGGTTTGTCATCAGTTTGTTGAGAGGAACGATCAGTTCCTCCAGTACTGACTTATTTTTGACAGACGACGCACCTATCACGTCGCTCTCCCTGCTTCTACTTTCTTTGACTTTCAGGCAAAAGGGAGATAGTTTGTAACCAGAGAGGAGGCGGAAGAGTATAAGAGGAGAGCTGAGATAGCTCGCCTCCAAGCTGTAGCCGATGCAATGACTGCTGCATCTCAGTACGACCCAACTACAACTTTGGATATCCGCCAGGCCATCCGTGCCATTAGACCAACTTAGGCCAAAAGCCTAAGCTTGGGGGAGTACGTATTTCTCACCGACATTACATTTATGTTCACACACTCATTACTAGATGTCGGTGCTCATACTTTTTCACTGTATTATCCATGCTAGTTTATTTCCTTTTTTATTGCTTTCTTCTTGTGTGTTTAATAAACCTTAAGAAAAACAAAAAAAATTAGTTGTAGCTTTTAATTAGTTTACTTCCCATGCTTGTAGTAGTAATTAAAAAGAAAACCCCAAAAGATTTCCTGTTCTTCTTTTGCTTATTGGGAGCTTTCCCGTGTATATTGAAAGTGCGTTATATCGACCATAGGGGGGGGTGAATAGGCGATTTTTATGAAAGTCTTCAAAACGTGGAAGTTATGAAGACAAACAGTAGAGATATGCCTATCACTTTGCAGCGGAAGTTAGATTACACTAGGCAAGCCATGGTCAAGTATTCAATAGAGTGAAAACACAATGACAAATAGCTGCAGTGTAATAAGGATCAGGTAGGAAGAAGTTATGAAGCCAAACAGATCATACAGTCACGTTGTGAAGACAGAAGATATAGCAAGCATGCAATGACTTCACAATGAGTAATAGTAAGTAAAAGGAAGTGAAGATGAAACCAGTGACTCGTTGAAGACAATGATTTGTTGGACCAGTTCCAGTTGCTGTGACAACTGTACGTCTGGTTGGAGCGGCTAGGTATTTAAACCAAAGGACACACAGTCCCGGACACCCAGTCCTGAACACGCAACTCAGGACACCCAGTCCTCACCGTATTCTCCTTGAGCTAAGGTCACACAGACCTCGCCCAATCACTCTGGTAAGTCTTCAAGGTAGACTCCCAAACCTTCACAGACTTCGTTCACCGGCAATCCATAATGTCTCTTGGATGCTCAGAACGCGACGCCTAATCGGCTGGAGGATGCACAATCCTCAAGTGTGATAAGTCTTCAGATCACTCAGACAAGAAGACTTAAGTGATGCCCAATTCTCTCTGGCTCTGGGTGGTTAGGGCTTTTCTCCTCGCTAGGAATTTTCTCTCAAAGGCTTCGAGGTGGGTTGCTCTCAAACGACAAAAGCCGTGCACTGAAATCTGAGCAGCCAACCGCTTATGGTTGTAGGGGGTGGACTATTTATAGCCACTGGGCAACCCGACCTGATTTGTCCGAAATGACCCTGGGTCACTAAGGAATTGACACGTGTTCCAACGGTCAGATTTCAAACTCACACGGCAACTTACTTGGGCTACAAGCAAAGCTGACTTGTCCGACTCTGGACAAGATTTGCTCTCATAGTCTTCACTCGAAGACATAGGTTTTGAATTAGGCATCACTTCAGTCGTTCTGACTGGTTCTCTTGGACCCCACTTAATAGTACGGTGGTTCCTATGACTCAACACAAATGAAAAAGAACTACGAAAGTCTAAGTCTTCGAGTTCCATAGGCTTCACGTGGTGTCTTCTCTTGTCATAGTCTTCAATGTGAATATCTTCATATACCAGCATTGACTTCAATGTCTTCGTACATTTTTAGGGGTCATCTCTGGTAGTAAAACCGAATCAATGAGGGACTTCTACCTGTGTTATCCTGCAATTCTCACAAACACATTAGTCCCTGAACTAGGTTTGTCGTCAATACTCCAAAACCAACTAGGGGTGGCACTAGATGCACTTACAATCTCCCCCTTTTTGGTGATTGATGACAAACTAGTTGAAGTTTTCAACGGGGAATATCATTTGTGAAATTGTGAAGGAATTGTCTTCGTAAGCTGCAAGGGCTCCCCCTGAAGATGTGCATATAAGTAATTTGCTTTTGGAATGCAAATGCACATGGCAGGTTGTACTTGTGAAGATCCACTTCAACTTATGATGACAATCCACTATGCATGTAAAAGTATATGAAGATAATGACATGCATAATGAAAAATGGACGTCTGCAGAATGATCTAAGTGCGGAATTTATCGTCGCACATGCGGAATTTATCTTCGCAAAACAAAGTGGCAAACAAGTAGTAGACGACCATCGAGTTTAAGTGTTACAACTCAAGGAAGCAAATGTAGCAAAACGGGAGTTGTAAGCATGAAGCAAAATATAGCAAAAAAAAGGCACCCGCCCATATTGACCCGCTTGAAGACTATAAACATCATATGCTTCTCCCCCTTTTGTCAGTGAGGACCAAAAAGGTTTGAAGACATAGAGTTTTCTACTCGTTCCCATGAGCAGCAGGGTCGTTGGAGGTGTTTGGCGGTGCAGAAGAGCTTGGTGCAGAGTCGACGCGTGCTGAAGAAGGTGGCGGTGTTGTAGCATCGTCTTCTTCGTCGATGATTCGGGCAGTCACTGTGGCAGCAGATGAAGAGAACTCAGAATCTTCAAGGGATGGAGTTCTGCGCAGCACAACCCTGCGAGGAGGCGTGGAGTCAAATTTGAAGCGCTCTGTGAAGCCATCCTCTTGAAGATCAGCTTCAGGACACAGCATCGTGAGTCCTTTCCAGGTGCGGCAACAGGTTTCATGTGCAACGAATGCATTCTTGGTGGCAAGATTTCTAATGCGATTTACATCCACCATGATGCGCTTCAGCCAGTCATGATGCCTATCCTGCTTTTGATGAAGTGCCACAAGAAGCTCTCTGTCGGTAAGAGCACGAGCGCGCTTCTTGGGTCTTGGAGCAGTTGTGCTGTCAGTGGCTTCAGTAGAGGCAGGGCGTGGTGCACGTGTAGTGCCAGCCAACGGATACACCCTGGAGATGGCTTCAACACCTTCAACGTTCTGAGTAAAGCTCTGGTATTCTGCATTCTGAAGACACAGAGGTTGCTTGGCAGGTTCGGGATAGATGGCTTCAGCAGAGGTATCCACATCTGGCAAGAAGATCCGATGGTTGCAGGCGGAGGGCTGATATGAGATCGTAGAGTGAAGCTTGATCAGCCTCATTACCCAAGGAGCATAGAACTTTAAACCAAACAGATCTGAGCCTGATGCAGCTAGTTGGCGTATGAAGAAATCCTGTGCATTGAAGCATTTGCCATGAAGGATACAGAATATCAGAGTCTTCATTGCACCCTCAATCTTGGCATGTGGAGAGTGTCCTTTAATGGGCCAGAGAGTCCGCCGGATGATGTGATAGATGGTTCTGGGCAGGTACTCAAGGTCTTCAACGAAGAACTCTGTTGGATAAGGAGCATCGTGGGGCAATGGCTTCATCATGGAGAGCATCTGACTCATATTGGGTTCAGGCCTCTGAAATATGCTCTCAATAGCTTCAGTGTGTAGCTGACAACCTTCCTCGAAGAATTCGCCAGGAGTGGGCAGGCCGGTGAGCTCAATGATATCAAATGCATTGGCTTCGTGATGAACATTGCCGGTCATCCACTCCAGGACCCAAGTCTTCGGATCTCTGTTGTATCCTTTGATGTGGAGGGTGGCATAGAATTGTAGCAGGAGCTCTTCATTCCAATGCTCTTCATCAGTAATAAACTGCAGCAGACCCACTTGCTTGAAGCAGTCCAACGCTTCTTCGAGATAGGGCAGACCAGCAACAGCTTCAACATCAAGGCGCTTGTGTGGAAAGATGCGACCTTGGTTGTATAGGATGCACGAGTAGTAGCTGCGCTGAGGATAGCTCCAGAACCTATCTGATGAAATCCTTTCCCTTCAATAGGGGTTCTTGGAGCTGTTGAAGAAGGTATTGTCTGCCTTGAAGCCATTGACGTTGAAGGAGCCAGGTGCTGATGCAGGACCTGGGAACCTTGGCAGTCTTGGGATCGGCTTCTGTACCTGAGGCCTGTGCCCAACATGGTAATCAAATTGGGGACCGGCAGCAGACTCAGGAACAGAAGTATCAGGGTCAGTGGCTTCACTGTCTTCTGATGCCTTCGGTGGGGAGGACTCCACATTAGCTTCAATGTTGGTTGTGGCAGCCTCAATATTTTCAGCCTCCACTCGACTAGCTGGAGGGTCAGACTCAGGCACGTTCTCCTGGAGAACTGCTTCTTGGTGGAGCGGGGGAGTGGGATCTTGTGGTACTTCTTCATTTTCTTCGGCTGATGCAGCCGGAATGTCGTCAGCAGAGGTTTGAGGCCGTGGACCTTTGCGAAGCCTGCGGAATGCAGACGACGCTTGTGGAGTTGGAGTGGGCTGGACCTCAGATTCTTCTTCCACTTGTGGGCGATCCGCCCATGACGCATCCTGTGCAATTGGCGTCAGAGGACGACTAATGCTGATGAGTTTGCTGTTTTCATACTGAGGAAGGGCTGCATCATCCTGTACATTGTCATGATGACCAATGTCTTCAGCAGCGATGGGGTCGGCTGTTGGAATGTCTTCAGCTTCAGGAGCCTCTGTGGGAGCAGGCTCATGAACTGTCAGTTGACGTTCTGCGTTGGGGTAGACTACAGAGAGGGGTTCAACCATCAAGGGCTCTGTGGGAGCAGCCCGAGCTTTCTTGATCCTTCGCTTTTTCTGGGTGGGGGCAGAAGGAGAGGCTTCAGAGTGTTTCCTCTTCCTGGCTTCAGCCTCTGCAGTTCGTGTCTTCTTGAGCTCAGAAGCGGTTGACCGGCTCTTTGGCTTCGAGCCAGTCGTTGCAGTTGGGAAGACAATTGGAACTGCTTCCTGCCTTGGTGCCTCTGGTTCAGCCATAGCAGGCTTCTTCTTCTTCTTCTTCGCGGCCATCTTGGGGTCGATGCCAGGATGCCCAAGTGCCTTGCGCTTCTCAGCCTCGTTGTAGGCTTGCACACATCTATCAGCCAGAGTCTTCATCCGCTCACGCGAGACCTGAGCTTCTGCGCGCTTCTTCAGAAAGTTTTCCTTTAGTTCGTGCAACATGATCTTGAAGCTCTTCACTTCTTGCACGCTGAGCTTGGCCATATTCTTCTTGAACCGAGCCTTTTCAAAGTCAATTTTCCGCTTCAGTGCAACAATGCGCTGGGCAATAGCAAGTTCTGAAGCAATAGCGCCTTGGAAGGCGACGCTGAGGCCAACGGGTAGCTGCAGATCTTCAAAACTGATGTTTGGTGTGGCAAACCACTCGTCAATGAAGTTGTGGATGATGGCGACATCAAAGAGAGGCAGATTGTTGAAGATTTCAGCTTCTTCTTTACTCTTGATGAGTTGCTCAAGAGCGTCATCTCCAAGATCTTCATCACTTGACAGATCAATGGTTTCACTGCGCAGAATGGCAGCAGCTGTGAGCTCTTTGCCGGTGTGTGGCTGAGGCATCTTGGCCTTCTGGGCTTGGAGACGCGTGATAAGTCTTCAGACTGCACACTGTCTTCAGGAGGTGCAGTTGCCAATGGCTTCGCCCTTGAGATTTTGGGTGAAGGGGCCGGCTTTGAAGCTTTTGGCTTCTTTGACTGCTTTGGCTTCGGTACAGCAGGCGCTTCATCAGACTCAGAGTCAGCTGGAGGGTCATTCACGACAGTCCCTTGGACTAAGATGCGGGTGATGAGGCCCTCAAGATTGGCATATGGACCGATGATATTGGGTTCTGCGTCGCGTGTGCCATCTGCCCTTGGTGCGGAGGGACCAGGGTTGAAGTCTAACCCCAGCTTCTTCTTGTTCTGCTTCGCTGAGTTCTGGGCAAACTGGAAGTTGCGCTTGAATAGATTGTCGTCACGACACCAAAGTAGTGACGACGGATGTGCATCAGCAGGCTGAGGTCCTCGGACCATGCATGGATAGAAGCATTGAGCAATGGCTTCATCTCTGGACCTGGGTACGAGATTTTTGTATAGGATGTCTCCCCACGGTCTCTTGATGGCGTTCTTCTCAGCATACTCCTGGGTTACGAAGCGGTATTGAAACCATTGTTCTGCCCAATTGCGTCGAATCCATTGGATTCGGGTCTTGCGCTGACCATAATTCTCTTCAGGATCTGTTTTGTACATCTCTGCCAGTTCATCAGGCAGATCTTTGGATGTTTCGCCACGATGCTGTCTGCCCCCCTTCCTTGCTGCTGTCTCTGAAGCCATAAACCTTAACTTGGAAGGCTTCAAGACGTTTAAAGGCTTCCTTTTGCTGGACCAACAGGAACTGGCTTCAGGAGAATTTATGTGATGCTTTAAGAATTCTGCAAATGAATGCAGACTATGAGAACCAAAGGATTCTCCCACGGACATGTACCTGTGACAGCATTAAGGTGCGAGGGAAGGGGAAGAGGTCATATGCATTCTTAGAAGATTTTGAAGATAAATCAGTTTAGAAGACATTGACCTCATCGTGTGAAGACATTCACTCATAGATAAGAAGTTGGTTCCAGATTTGTACGAACCCACAGATCAGTACAAGTGAGGAATCTAACTACTTCATGAAGCACAAGTGAATATACTAGGCTTGTTATGAGATGCAGATTGAGAGAGATCTAACTTGTGTGAATAGAAACTTCTTATGGTAGAAAGTGACAGAATCATAGGATCAAAAGGGGCTGTAAAAAGAAGTTTTATTTACCACACTTGGAACTGCTAGACGGAGTGGGAGATGAGGCCGAGCAGTTCAATCTTCCGTGCCCTAACTTGGCGACGGAAGACACCTACGGCGACGGCGGAGAGGACGATGTCCGCGATCGGCGTGAAGACGGCGTCGGAGAGGTTGCGGCAGCGAAGCGCTTCGTCGCCGGCGTCGTCGAGAGCTAGCAGTGGCGCTAGGGTTCGTGCGAGGGAGGAAGAAGGAGATAATGACCGCGGTGAGTGTGTATTTATAGTTACAGGGGCGGCACTGCGCTATTACATAGGTGCCCCTGCCGATTCGCATCTGAGTAGCACGTGGCCATCATGCGGTATTTCGGGGGCAGTTCCACGTCCCACGCACGCCTGGATTGTCGGGTGGTTGTTCCTACTTCTTCGGATTTCATGTGGATAAATGAGCATTGAAAATGGACGTAAAGGTTGTCTCTGTGTCTTCTGCTGACAAGGACGCAGAGAAGACATTCGACAGTTTCAATAGAATGCATATGACTTGGAAAGATAGAATTTGAGATAGAAAGCATAGAGAGGTTGGGGTCCGATCACATTCACTTAGTTCAAAAGATTCAAACAAGAAGACATAGCTATAAGTGAATGCTGTAGAGGACAGAACACTAGTATATATATATATCTATATAATAAACGTAGTGAAGATAATCATGAAGACATGTTGAGATTGAAGCCAAACCAAATGTGAAGACATCGCAAGGTAACACCATGAGTGAAACACTTCAAAATAGAACGTTTGGTGGTGGCGTTACCCACCGTATAGGAAGTATTAGACCCAGACACGGCGCACAATTATTGTGGCGCTCCGGAGTCAATTTCCATATTAATGTATTCACACTTAGAGTGTATGTCTTCATTTGATTGAAGATATACGTTACCTCGTGTGTTGCACATCTAAGTCATCAATATGCATAAGTGTTAGGATGTGTGCCTGATCACAGGACATTTGAGGATTCCAGGATATTTAGCTCACACCGTAACTTGCAAAATCTCTTCTCATCCAAGGGCTTGGTGAAGATATCTGCCAATTGCTCTTCAGTGTTGACGTGTATGGTATCAATGTCTTCTTTCACAACATGATCTCTGAGAAAGTGATGACGAATTTCTATGTGCTTTGTCTTCGAGTGCTGAACTGGGTTGTTGGCGATCTTGATGGCGCTTTCGTTGTCGCAGTAAAGTGGCACTTGCTTCAGATGAATGCCATAGTCCTTGAGAGTTTGCTTCATCCACAGAAGCTGAGCGCAGCAAGATCCAGCAGCAATGTATTCAGATTCAGCAGTGGAGAGGGATACACAGTTCTGCTTCTTTGAAGACCAACATACAAGTGATTGTCCCAGAAAGTGACATGTGCCTGATGTAGACTTCCTATCAACCTTGTCACCAGCATAATCAGCATCTGAGAATCCAACCAGATCAAACTCTGAGCCCTTTGGATACCATAATCCTAGAGTTGGGGTGTGAGCCAAATATCGAAGAATTCGCTTCACAGCTAAGTGATGCGACTCCTTTGGTGCCGCTTGAAATCAAGCACACATGCAAACACTAAGCATGATATCTGGCCTAGATGCACATAAATAAAGCAAAGAACCAATCATGGAGCGGTATACCTTTTGATCGAATTCTTTACCATTGTCGTCGGGACCCAGATGGTGTTTGGCTGGCATTGGTGTTGTGAAGCCTTTGCAGTCTTGCATACCAAACTTCTTCAGGCACTCTTTGAGATACTTCTCTTGAGATATGAAAATGCCGTTGCGTTGTTGTCGTATTTGAAGAACGAGGAAGAACTTCAGCTCCCCCATCATAGACATCTGATATTGCTCTTGCATCATATAGCCAAACTCTTCACTGTATTTCTGATTGGTGCAGCCGAAGATAATGTCATCCACATATATTTGGCACAAACAGTTCACCATCATATGTCTTCGTGAAGAGAGTGGGATCTAGGGAACCAGGTATGAAGCCTTTGCTCTCCAGGAAGTATTTGAGTGTGTCATACCAGGCCCGAGGGGCTTGTTTGAGGCCATACAGTACCTTATTGAGCTTGTATACCATGTCAGGATGTTTTGGATCTTCAAACCCAGTCGGTTGTGCAACATACACTTCTTCTTCAATCTTGCCATTGAGAAAGGCACTCTTCACATCCATTTGATATAAAAGTATGTTATGATGATTTGCATAGGCCAGCAGTATACGTATGGCTTCAAGTCTAGCCACAGGAGCAAATGTTTCATCGAAGTCAATGCCTTCCACTTGAGTATATCCTTGAGCAACAAGGCGAGCTTTGTTTCTGACAATTTGACCATGCTCATCTTGCTTGTTGCGGTATATCCATTTGGTGCCTATTATGTTGTGCTTCCGTGGATCAGGACGCTTAACCAGTTCCCATACATTGTTCAGCTCAAACTGTTGAAGCTCTTCTTGCATTGCTTGAATCCATTCAGGTTCCATAAAGGCTTCTTCAACTTTCTTGGGTTCTGAAATTGAGACAAATGCAAAGTGCCCACAGAAATTTGCCAGTTGAGTTGCCCTTGAACGAGTGAGTGGACCGGGTGCATTGATGCTGTCAATTATTCTATCAATCTGCACTTCATTGGCAACACGAGGATGTACAGGGCGAAGACTTTGCTCTTGCTGATCTGTGTTGTTGTTGGGAGGAATGTCTTCAGGCTGAGCATTGTCTTCATGCGAATCAGGTGCTGAGATGATAAGTTCTTCTTCAGGATGAGCTTCAGAAGGTAAAATCTCTCCAGTTCCCATTAGCTTGATTGACTCACTAGCTGGAACTTCATCTAGTACATTTGGCAGTTGCTCTCTTTGTGAACCATTGGCTTCATCGAACCGCACATCCACTGTTTCAACCACTTTGTAATGAAAGAGATTGAAGACTCTATAGGAGTGCGAATCCTTTCCATATCCAAGCATAAAACCCTCATGTGCTTTTGGAGCAAACTTTGAGGTGTGATGTTGGTCCTTGATCCAGCACCTTGCGCCAAATACTCTGAAGTAACTGACATTTGGCTTCTTAACAGTTAGGAGTTCATAAGATGTTTTGTTCAGAAGCTTGTGAAGATATACACGATTGATTGTATGGCATGCAGTGTCAATGGCTTCAGGCCAGAATTTTCTTGGAGTCTTGTATTCATCTAGCATCGTTCTGGCCATCTCAATGAGTGTTCTGTTCTTGCGTTCGACGATGCCATTTTGCTGTGGCGTGTACGGAGCTGAGAATTCATGTGTGATTCCCAAAGTATCAAGATATGTATCGAGGCCAGTGTTCTTGAATTCAGTGCCATTGTCACTTCTGATGTGCTTTATCTTGGCGCCATAATTGTTCATAGCTCGATTGGCGAAGCGTCTGAAGACATCCTGCACTCCAGTCTTGTAAAGGATTATGTGCACCCAAGTATATCTAGAGTAATCATCAACAATGACAAAGCCATAGAGGCAAGCAGTAGTGGAAAAAGTTGAGTAGTGAGTGGGACCAAACAGATCCATGTGAAGCAGTTCGAAGGGTCGAGTAGTGGTCATGATTGTCTTCGAGGGATGTTTTGCCCTCGTCATCTTCCCTGCTTCACAGGCACCGCATAAGTGATCTTTCTTGAACTTGACGCCTTCGATGCCTATGACATGCTTCTTCTTTGCAAGGGTGTGGAGGTTCCTCATGCCAGCATGCCCAAGCCTCCGATGCCAAAGCCAGCATTCTGAAGCCTTTGCCAGAAGACATACTGCAAGCTTTGGTCCTGCTGAGAAATCTACCACATACAAATCATCTTTCCGATACCCTTCAAACACTAGAGACTTGTCAGATTCCATTAGTACCATGCAGCGATATTTTCCAAATATTACGATCATGTTCAAATCGCAAAGCATTGAGACAGACATTAAGTTGAAGCCAAGGGATTAAACAAGCATGACTTTATCCATGTGTTGATCCTTTGAGATTGCAACTCTACCTAGACCCAATACCTTACTTTTACCAGTGTCAGCAAATGTGATGTGGCTCTTGTCGGATGGACGTAAGGTTGAGTCCATGAGAAGGCTTCTTTTGCCAGTCATGTGATTTGTACACCCACTATCAATAATCCATTCTGAAGACGCTGGTGTCGTACCCTACAGTGCAGTTAGGGGGATAGGCTTCACGAAGAGAATTGTGAAGCAAAAACATTTGACGAACCAGTGGGTTATGAAAACTTAGATCCAGATTAGGACTAATAGGGAGAGTGGCATGCGATTCAGGAACGAAATACATAGTGATGCCATTCGGGCATTTGATCTTGCGCCCAACAAGATTTTTAAGGTCCCCAGCAATAGCGTCAGAAGATTTTGGTTTTCTGCTGGAGACCTTTCCCTGCAAAAGAGAGTTAAGCTTTCTTAACCACCCACATCTTCAAGGGTGGCTTAGAAGCAATAAGTCTAAGTGCAGCATATGAGAATTTTGGCTTTGGAGCCCTAGCAAACAGTCTAGCAGGCGAACAATAGTACTCATAAGAATAGGCAGAATAATTCTTGGTCATACGAACATGGCGGTTTGATGAACGGCTCTCATATTCATATGCCTGAGTATGGTTTCCCTGCAAAACATTTGCGTTAGTGCGAATCAGGTGAGTCCTCTGTCTATATGAAGCCTTTGGACCGTATGAAGCCTTTGGTCTGAGGTTTGTCTTCTTCATGTGAGGTGTCATGAAGACATTCACAGGAAGATTCTCCAGACATGTTTTTGGAACCCAGATCCTCTTCATAGGCGGTCCATTCCTGCAGTTAGTACCAATGTACCTGGCAAACACTTCACCATTCTGATTTTTAAACACTTTATAGTTTGCATCAAAGGATTCATCAATGATAATGGGGTTAGCACAAGTGAAGCCAGATAGATTGGATGGATCTGCTGAAGATTCCTTTGCAGCAGCCCATGTGGTTTTGGGGTACTGCTCAGGTTTCCAGTAAGAGCCATCTGCATTTATTTTCCTTACGAACCCAACACCCTCTTTCCTAGGGTTTCGGTTCAGAATCTGCTTCTTGAGGACATCACATAATGTCTGATGCCCTTTAAGACTTTTGTACATCCCTGTTTCAAGCAATGTCTTCAACCTAGCATTCTCATCAGCAATAGCAGTGGTATCCTCAGCAGAGGGGTTAGTTACCACTTCAACAGTTGAAGATATTGCCATAGCAGTAGCAGTGGAACATTCAGCAACAGAAGTAGCATTATCACGCTCAATGCATTTAAGGCATGGTGGTTCAAATCCTTCCTGAGCGGAACTGATCTGTTCGGCGCGAAGTGACTCGTTTTCCTTTTGAAGGTCTTCATGAGCCGCTCTCAATTTCTCAAGATCTTGTTTCCTTTGAAGATAATCATAGGAAAGATTTTCATGAGTTGTTGAGAGAGTATCATGACGATCTTCAAGTTCCTGATACTTAACGTGAAGATTTTTTATGTCTTCAATTAAGGATTCAGATCGAGTCATTTCAGCACCCAACAGATCATCGCTTCTGTCTAACAGTTTTTGAATATGTTCCATGGCTTTCTGTTGTTCAGTTGCAATTTTAGCAAGTGTTTTGTAGCTGGGTTTTGAATCACAATCAGAGTCATCGTCACTAGATGTTTGATAGTGAGTAGTGCGTGTGTTTACCTTGGCACCGCGTGCCATGAAGCAGTAGGTAGGAGTGGAGTCGTCCTTGTCATTTGCATCGGTGATGACGTCATTGTCTTCAGTGTTGAAGATGGACTTGGCGACGTAAGCTGTAGCCAGACTTGCAATGCCAGAATCAGACTCCTCCTCAGATTCCACCTCTGCCTCCTCAGAAGCGGACTCCTCCTCTGAATCCATTTCCTTGCCAACAAATGCACGTGCCTTGCCAGATGAGCTCTTCTTGTGTGATGAAGACTTTGAGGAAGACTTGGAAGAAGACTTTGAGTATTTCTTCTTTTTCTTGTCGTCAGAGTCATATTCCTTGCTCTTCTTCTTCTTTCTGTTCTCATTGTCCCACTGTGGACACTCAGAGATGAAGTGTCCAGTTTTCTTGCACTTGTGACATGTTTTCTTCTTGTAGTCATGAGCAGAAGCTTCATCATTCCTTGAGTTTGATCGTGAAGACTTTCTGAAGCCTTTCTTCTTGGTGAATTTTTGGAACTTCTTCACTAGCATTGCAAGTTCCCTTCCAATGTCTTCAGGATCATCAGAACTGCTGTCAGATTCTTCTTCAGATGAGGAAACAGCTTTTGCCTTCAAGGCACGAGTTCGCCCATAGTTTGGACCGTAGATATCTCTTTTCTCAGAAAGCTGAAACTCATGTGTGTTGAGCCTCTCAAGTATGTCAGACGGATCGAGTGTCTTGAAATCAGGACGTTCTTGAATCATCAGGGCTAGAATGTCAAATGAACTATCAAGTGATCTCAGCAGCGTCTTGACGATTTCATGTTTGGTGATCTCAGTGGCGCCGAGGGCTTGAAGCTCATTTGTGATGTCAGTGAGCCGGTCAAATGTGTGCTGGACATTCTCATTGTCATTTCGCTTGAAGCGGTTGAAGAGGTTGCGAAGAACACTGATTCTCTGATCTCTCTGGGTTGAGATGCCTTCATTGACCTTGGAGAGCCAGTCCCAGACAAGCTTGGATGTCTTCAAGGCACTCACACGGCCATACTGTCCTTTGGTCAGATGACCACAGATGATATTCTTGGAAGTAGAGTCCAGTTGAGTGAACTTCTTGACATCAGCAGCAGTGACACCTTCTCCAGCCTTGGGAACGCCATTCTCGACGACATACCATAGGTCGACATCAATGGCTTCAAGATGCATGCGCATCTTATTCTTCCAGTAGGGATATTAAGTTCCATCGAAGACGGGGCACGCAACAGAGACTTTGATTATCCCATGCAGTCGACATAGCTAAAACTCCAGGTGGTTAAACCGAATCACACAGAACAAGGGAGCACCTTGCTCTGATACCAATTGAAAGTGCGTTATATCGACTAGAGGGGGGGGGTGAATAGGCGATTTTTATGAAAGTCTTCAAAATGTGGAAGTTATGAAGACAAACAGTAGAGATATGCCTATCACTTTGCAGCGGAAGTTAGATTACACTAGGCAAGCCATGGTCAAGTATTCAATAGAGTGAAAGCACAATGACAAATAGCTGCAGTGTAATAAGGATCAGGTAGGAAGAAGTTATGAAGCCAAACAGATCATACAGTCACGTTGTGAAGTCAGAAGATATAGCAAGCATGCAATGACTTCACAATGAGTAATAGTAAGTAAAAGGAAGTGAAGATGAAACCAGTGACTCGTTGAAGACAATGATTTGTTGGACCAGTTCCAGTTGCTGTGACAACTGTACATCTGGTTGGAGCGGCTAGGTATTTAAACCAAAGGACACACAGTCCCGGACACCCAGTCCTGAACACGCAGCTCAGGACACCCAGTCCTCACCGTATTCTCCTTGAGCTAAGGTCACACAGACCTCGCCCAATCACTCTGGTAAGTCTTCAAGGTAGACTCCCAAACCTTCACAGACTTCGTTCACCGGCAATCCACAATGTCTCTTGGATGCTCAGAACGCGACGCCTAACTGGCTGGAGGATGCATAGTCCTCAAGTGTAATAAGTCTCCAGATCACTCAGACAAGAAGACTTAAGTGATGCCCAATTCTCTCTGGCTCTGGGTGGTTAGGGCTTTTCTCCTCGCTAGGAATTTTCTCTCAAAGGCTTCGAGGTGGGTTGCTCTCAAACGACAAAAGACGTGCACTGAAATCTGAGCAGCCAACCGTTTATGGTTGTAGGGGGTGGACTATTTATAGCCACTGGGCAACCCGACCTGATTTGTCCGAAATGACCCTGGGTCACTAAGGAACTGACACGTGTTCCAACGGTCAGATTTCAAACTCACACGGCAACTTTACTTGGGCTACAAGCAAAGCTGACTTGTCCGACTCTGGACAAGATTTGCTCTCATAGTCTTCACTCGAAGACATAGGTTTTGAATTAGGCATCACTTCAGTCGTTCTGACTGGTTCTCTTGGACCCCACTTAACAGTATGGTGGTTCCTATGACTCAACACAAATGAAAAATAACTACGAAAGATCGAAGTCTTCGAGTTCCATAGGCTTCACGTGGTGTCTTCTCTTGTCATAGTCTTCAATGTGAATATCTTCATATACCAGCATTTACTTCAATGTCTTCGTACATTTTTAGGGGTCATCTCTGGTAGTAAAACTGAATCAATGAGGGACTTCTACCTGTGTTATCCTACAATTCTCACGAACACATTAGTCCCTCAACTAGGTTTGTCGTCAATACTCCAAAACCAACTAGGGGTGGCACTAGATGCACTTACATATATAGTTTTATTTCTTTTCTTTTCTTTGGGGGTCGATAGGAGAAGATCATGATTAAATTGTTGAAGTGGCTCTTATATGCATATTGTTGGTCTGACAAAAGAGCCTATATTACCTTGTCTTCTCTCTTGAATTGAATGCTTGCAGATTCCAGCTTTGTCCAATGCACGTGCACTATTATTATTATTCACATCATTCGGTCGTGCAAGTGAAAGGCAATTATGATGATATATGATGGACTGATTGAGATGAGAAAAGCTGGTATGACCTCGGCCTCTCTTGTTTTTGTAAACATGATTAGTTCATCATTCCTGATTCAGCCTATTATGAATAAACATGTTTGCAATGACAATTAGAGATCATAGTTTCTTATGCCATGCTTAATTAGCTAGGAGCTTATAATGGTTTACCTTGCGTGCCAACATGCTATTAAAATGGTTGTGATGTGGTATGATAGGGTGGTATCCTCTTTTGAACGATTCGAGTGGCTTGACTTGGCACATGTTCACACATGTAGTTGAAACAAAATCAACATAGCCTCTACGATATTTATGTTCATGGTGTATTATATCCTACTCATGCTTGCATTCGGTGTTGATTAATTTTAATGCATGTTCATGACTGTTGTCGCTCTCTAGCTGGTCGCTTCCCAGTCTTTTTCTAGCCTTCACCTGTACTAAGCGGGAATACTGCTTGTGCATCCAATCCCATAAACCCCAAAGTTATTCCATATGAGTCCACCATACCTACCTATATACGGTATCTACCTGTCGTTCCAAGTAAATTTGTATGTGCCAAACTCTAAACCTTCAAATAAATATCCTGTTTTGTATGCTCGAATAGCTCATGTATCAACTAGGGCTGTCCGTATCTTCCATGTTAGGCGGGTTATTCTCAAGAGGAGTGGACTCCGCTCCTCACTCACGAGAAAATGGCTGGTCACCGGGATGCCCAGTCCCATGCTTTATGCAAACTAAATCAAAATAATTGCAAACCAAACTCCCCGCGGGACTCTTGTTAGTTGGAGGCACTCGTTGTTTCGAGCAAGCCATGGATTGATGCTTGTTGGTGGAGGGGGAGTATAAACTTTACCATTCTGTTTGGGAACCGCCTATAATGTGTGTAGCATGGAAGATATCGCCATCTCTTGGTTGTTATGTTGACAATGAAAGTATACCGCTCAAAATATTATTCATCTCTTTTTTAAAACCGAGCTCCGGCACCTCTACAAATCCCTGCTTCCCTCTGCGAAGGGCCTATCTATTTACTTTCATGTTGAGTCATCATCCTCTTATTAGAAAGCACCAGTTGGAGAGCACCGCTGTCATTTGCATTCATTACTGTTAGTTTGCATTGAGTATGACTTGACTGGGTCTCTTTTACCATGAATTACAATGTCTAGTCAGTCCTTGATCTTTAAAGGTGCTCTGCATTTATGTTTTGCGGTCTCAAAAAGGGCTAGCGAGATACCATCTTGTTATATCATATTATGATTGTTTTGAGAAAGTGTTGTCATCCGAAATTTATTATTATTGCTCGCTAGTTGATTGTGCCATTGATATGAGTAAACATGGGACCTAAGCGTTATTGTGAATATGGTTAGTTCATAATCTTTGTTGAAAACTTGAATGCTGGCTTTACATATTTACAACAACAAGAGCAAACAGAGTTTGTAAAAGTTTTTCTTTACCACTTTCAGTTTGTCAACTGAATTGCTTGAGGACAAGCAAAGGTTTAAGCTTGGGGGAGTTGATACGTCTCCGTCGTATCTACTTTTCCAAACACTTTTACCCTTGTTTTGGACTCTAACTTGCATGATTTGAATGGAACTAACCCGAATTGATGCTGTTTTTAGCAGAATTGCCATGTTGTTATTTATGTGCAGAAACAAAAGTTCTCGGAATGACCTGAAACTCCACGGAGCGTATTTTTGGAAATAATAAAAAATACTGGCAAAAGATCAAGGCCAGGGGCCCCACACCCTAGCCACGAGGGTGGGGGGGGGCGCCCCCTACCTCATGCCCCCCTGGAGCTCCTCCGACCTCAACTCCAACTCTATATATTCACTTTCGGGGAGAAAAAAATCAAGGAGAAGGATTCATCGCGTTTTACGATACGGAGCCACCGCCAAGCCCTAAAACCTCTCGGGAGGGCTGATCTGGAGTTCGTTCGGGGCTCCGGAGAGGGAATTCGTCGCCATCGTCATCATCAACCATCCTCCATCACCAATTTCATGATGCTCACCGCCGTGCGTGAGTAATTCCATCGTAGGCTTGCTGGACGGTGATGGGTTGGATGAGATTTATCATGTAATCGAGTTAGTTTTGTTAGGGTTTGATCCCTAGTATCCATTATGTTCTGAGATTGATGTTGCTATGACTTTGCTATGCTTAATGCTTGTCACTAGGGCCCGAGTGCCATGATTTCAGATCTGAACCTATTATGTTTTCATGAATATATGTGAGTTCTTGATCCTATCTTGCAAGTCTATAGTCACCTACTATGTGTTATGATCCGGCAACCCCGAAGTGACAATAATCGGGACCACTCCCGGTGATGACCGTAGTTTGAGGAGGTCATGTATTCACTATGTGTTAATGCTTTGGCCCAGTACTCTATTAAAAGGAGGCCCTAATATCCCTTAGTTTCCGCTAGGACCCCACTGCCACGGGAGGGTAGGACAAAAGATGTCATGCAAGTTCTTTTCCATAAGCACATATGACTATATTCCGAATACATGCCTACATTACATTGATGAATTGGAGCTAGTTCTGTGTCACCCTAGGTTATGACTGTTACATGATGAACCGCATCTGGCATAATTCTCTATCACCGATCCATTGCCTACGAGCTTTCCATATATTGTTCTTCGCTTATTTACTTTTCTGTTGCTATTGTTACAATCACTACAAAATACCAAAAACATTACTTTTGCTATCGTTACCTTTTGCTACCGTTACCACTGCTATCATATTACTTTGCGACTAAATACTTTGCTGCAGATACTAAGTTTCCAGGTGTGGTTGAATTGACAACTCAGCTGCTAATACTTGAGAATATTCTTTGGCCCCCCTTGTGTCGAATCAATAAATTTGGGTTGAATACTCTACCCTCGAAAACTGTTGCGATCTCCTATACTTGTGGGTTATCATGTGCTTTGCGAAAGTCCTATTAAGCGCCTCGATCTATCCTTATAGATCATGATGCCCAATATATAAGCAGCTTCACCGAGGTCTTTCATTGAAAAATTCTTATTCAAGTATACTTTTATGCTATCCAAAAATTCTATATCATTTCCAATCAACAATATTTCATCCACATATAATATCGGAAATGCTACAGAGCTCCCACTAACTTTCGTGTAAATACATGCTTCACCATAAGTCTGTATAAAACCATATGCTTTGATCACCTCATCAAAGCATATATTCCAACTGCGAGATGCTTACACCAGTCCATAGATGGATCGTTGGAGCTTGCACACTTTGTTAGCACCTTTAGGATCGACAAAACTTTCTAGTTGCATCATATACAACTCTTCTTGAAGAAATCCATTAGGGAATGTAGTTTGACGTCCATTTGCCAGATTTCATGATTATAAAATGCGGAAATTGCTAACATGATTCAAACTGACTTAAGCATCGCCACGGGTGAGAAGGTCTCATCGTAGTCAACCCCTTGAACTTGTCGAAAACCTTTTGCGACAAGTCGAGCTTTGTAGATGGTGACATTACCATCGGCATATGTCTTCTTCTTGAATATCCATTTATTCTCAATGGCTTGCCGATCATCGGGCAAGTCCACCAAAGTCCACACTTTGTTCTCATGCATGGATCCTATCTCAGTTTCATCGCCTCAAGCCATTTATCGGAATCTGGGCTCATCATATCTTCTTCATAGTTCATAGGTTCTCCATGTCTAATAACATGACTTCTAGGACAGGATTATCGTACCACTCTGGTGCGGAACGTGCTCTATTTGACCTATGAGGTCCAGTAGTAACTTGATCTGAAGTTTTGATGTTCATCATCATTAGCTTCCTCTCTAGTTGGTGTAGGTATCACAAGAATGGATTTCTCTGATGTGCTACTTTCCAATTCGAGAGAAGGTACAATTACCTCATCAAGTTCTACTTTCCTCCCACTCACTTCTTTCGAGCGAAACTCCTTCTCTAGAAAGGTTCCATTCTTGGCAACAAAGATCTTGCCTTCGGATCTGTGGTAGAAGGTGTACCAAATTGTTTCCTTAGGGTATCCTATGAAGATGCATTTCTATGATTTGGGTTCGAGCTTATCAGGCTGAAGCCTTTTGACATAAGTGTCGCAACCCCAAACTTTAAGAAATGACAGCTTAGGTTTCTTGCCAAACCACTATTCATACGACGTCGTCTCAATGGATTTAGACGGTGCCCTATTTAACGTGAATGCGACTATCTCTAATGCATAACCCCAAAATGATAGTGGCAAATCGGTAAGAGACATCATATAATGCACCATATCTAATAAAGTACGGTTACGACGTTCAGACACACCATTACATTGTGGTGTTCCAGGTGGCGTGAGTTGTGAAACAATTCCATATTGTTTTAAATGAAGGCCAAACTCGTAACTCAAATATTCGCCTCCGCGATCAGATCGTAGAAACTTTATTTTCTTGTTACGATGATTCTCCACTTCACTCTAAAATTCTTTGAACTTTCCAAATGTTCCAGACTTGTGTTTCATCAAGTAGACATACCCATACCTACACAAATCATCTGTGAAGGTCAGGAAATAATGATACCCGCCGCATGGCTCAACACTCATCGGACCGCATACATTGGTATGTATTATTTCCAATAAGTCATTAGCTCGCTCCATTGTTCCGGAGAATGGAGTTTTAGTCATCTTGCCCATGAGGCATGGTTCGCAAGTATCAAATGATTCATAATCAAGTGATTCCAAAAGTCCATCCGCATGGAGTTTATTCATGTGCTTTACACCAATATGAACTAATTGGCAGAGCCACAAATATGTTGCATTATCATTACCAACTTTGCATCTTCTGGCATCAATATTTTGAATATGTGTATCACTACGATCGAGATTCAACAAAAATAGACCATTCACCAAGGGTGCATGACCATAAAAGATATTACTCATATAAATAGAACAACCATTATTCTCTGATTTAAATGAATAATCATCTCGCAATAAACAAGATCCAGATATAATGTTCATGCTCAGTGTTGGCACCAAATAACAATTATTCAGGTCTAAAACTAATCCCGAAGGTAGATGTAGAGGTAGCATGCTAACGGTGATCACATCGACCTTGGAACCATTCCCGACGCGCATCATCACCTCGTCCTTAGCCAATCTTTGTTTATTCCGTAGCTCCTATTTCGAGTTACAAATATGAGCAACCAAACCAGTATCAAATACCCAGGCGCTACTATGAGAATTAGTAAGGTACACATCAATAACATGTATATCAAATATACCTTTGTTCACTTTGCCATCCTTCTTATCCTCCAAGTATTTGGGGCAGTTCCGCTTCCAGTGACCATTCCCTTTGCAGTAGAAGCACCCAGTTTCAGGCTTGGGTCCAGCTTTGGGTTTCTTCCCGGGAGTGGCAACTTGCTTGCCATTCTTCTTGAAGTTCCCTTTCTTTCCCTTGCCCTTTTTCTTGAAACTAGTGGTCTCCCTTGCATATTATAGTTCATCGCAAAGCCTTTGTAGCTTGGTGCCAGTGATTGAAGAACTCTGTCAATAACACTATCAACCAGAAGTTCAACTCCCAGCCGAGTCAAGTGATTATGATACCCAGATATTCTGAGTATGTGTTCACTAACAGAACTGTTCTCCTCCATCTTGCATCTATAGAACTTGTTGGAGACTTCATATCTCTCAACCCGGGCATTTGCTTGAAATATTAACTTCAACTCTTGGAACATCTCATATGCTCCATGACGTTTAAAACGTCTTTGAAGTCTCGGTTCTAAGACATAAAGCATGGCACACTGAACTATTGAGTAGTCATCTGTCGGATTTCGGGTTCCGGCAAAACCCTTGAGGTTCGAACACTGGGGTGCGCACGAAAATCTCTCCCCCCTCTAGCTCACACACATCATGATCTCACGGCCTAGCTCGATGAACCCAAAGAATAAGAGACACAAGAGTTTATACTGGTTCGGGCCACCAATGTGGTGTAATACCCTACTCTAGTGTGGTGTGGTGGATTGCCTCTTGGGCTGAGGATGAATAGTTACAAGGGAAGAACAGCCTCCTGAGGAGAGGTGTTCTTGGTGAACTTGTGTGAGGCTATGGATGGAATGGCTCCGATCCAATCTCCCCCTTCTATGGTGGTGGCTAGTCCTATTTATAGAGGCCCTGGTCCTCTCCCCAAATATTGAGCGGGAAGAGATCCCACAATGGCCAAATTCGAAGGGAGACAACTAGTACAAGTTATCCTGACAAAAGTAGTCTTTGCCTGCCAAAGGCTCTAGTGATGACGCCGTTTTGGGCTCCACGGTGACCTCCGTCCTGCTGGTCTTGGTATCGTTGCACCGATATGGAAACCTTTGCCTGATGCCTCGGGACTCCTCGCCTGCGCTTGCCTCTTTAGCACCAAAGAAGAAATGAGGACACTGCCTGCGCTGGCGCCCGCCTGGCTCCAGTCGTCATGGCTTGCATCATAGAAACCTCGCGAGGTGTCCCTTGCATTAATCTCTCCGCCCCTCGCGAGCCAGCCTGGTGAAGCTGCCCCCGAGGAGGTCTTGTGTCGTCCGCCTCGCGAGGCTTGGCCCCTCGCGAGGGTCTTGAGTGTTTGCTGGTGAAGATGGGCCGTACAGGGCCGCTGGTGGAGCCGCGCTGTGGGCCGCAGGCAGGCAAGTCTGGGGACCCCCGTTCCCAAGACGCCAACAGTAGTCCCCGGGCCCAAGGCGCACTCGGGCTTGGCTTCGAGGCGAAGCCAAGGGGCAAGTGCGGAGCGCCGCGGGCCCCAACAGCCCGCGGCCCTGCTTGACGCGTGTCGACTGATTGGACGTGGGCGTCTCCGCTTCCCCATGCCGCCTCAGCAACTGCCCGACTTGACAACTCCTTGCTGCATGCAGAAAAAGATCATTATTACCTTAGATCATGGAGAACGGCGGTTGGCCTCCCCTTGGCTATAAATGGGAAGAGGGGGGCGGAGCCCCTGTGACCCATCTCTTCCTTTGCTTCTCCCGCTCCTTTTTCTTCCTCGCTTCACTGCTGGCAGCGACACCCATGGCGCCTGCGAAGAGGCTCTTGGCTGTAGAGAAGGGGAAGGCTCGCCAGGAGGGGCCTGACTCATCGCCGCCCAAGAGGGGGCGCGACCATCCTCGCAAGCACACCATGACCCCCGTCATGGCCCCTCGCGGTCGCGGTGGCACCTCTTGGTGTGGTGGGAGTCGCCTAGGTTGTGGCAGCCCCGTCGATGAAGGGAGGCGCGCCATGGTGCGCGGCCTCCCAGGCCGTGCTTCCACTCGGCGGAAGTGCTGTCGGAGTTCGTCGCGTGGTCAGAGAACCCGGCTGGTACTTGGCTTCAGCTCCCGCGCTTCTTTGCCGGCGAGCTGCCAGCCACGGGTCCAGGCGGTCTCTGGCTGCAGGCGGATGGCTGCTGCAGCAAGGCTTCATGGATCGTGGTCGAGGTCTCCGCCGCAGGCAACGCACCCCTGGCCCGCGGTTGGCAGACGTTTGCCCGCGCGCGCGGCCTGGGCCGACGGTGCTCCCTCTGACGGTGTCATGGACTAGGGGATACTCATCACGTCGTCCCCCGACCAGCTGGATCGGGCCCAGGACCCCCACGACGGTTCATTCATGGGCCATTTCGGGCAACCCATGCTGCATACAAGGAGGTTTCCACAAGACTTGGCGCCCAAGCCAAGGATTCTCCAAAACCCTAGGCCTCCGGTGCATATATAAAATGAGGCCAGGCTAGTCAATAGACAATCTAATATTCATTAGAACCACCTGTGGTAGATACATGTACTCTGTATTACACCCCAGATGATTACAATCAGAAGCAGGACGTAGGGTATTACCTCTGTCAAGAGGGCCCGAACCTGGGTAAAATCCCGTGTCCATGTTACCATCGTTCCAAGACGCCTAGCTTAGGACCCCTACTACGAGATACGCCGGATATAGAACCGACATTGGTGTTTTCATTGAGAGCCTGCTGGGTGATCGCCATGGTTCGATGGGATCTTCAACCAACGCCAAATTAGGTGTTGTAGTTTCAGTTTATCTTGCTCTACATAGATCAATTATTTTGCCAAGAGAAAAATCTCTGTTGTTCATTGTTATTTTTCCACAGATTAGATCCGGCTCCGCGCGTATAGGCTATAAAGGCGAGGAACGTGTCGTAGCTATACCTGCGCCGGATGCCAACTTGTGCTAGAGCAGCGGTGGCGGCGGCCGAACACAACTTTGCGGACGCATGCCCTAGGATACCCGATTAGGGTCAGGTGCTGGCTAGACAGCAACTCGTGGGACCTGCTAAAAAAATCTGACCTATGGCCAGCCGAGGAGACCCTGCCCATGCAGAACAGTGTGCAGGGGCTGACAGGAATTCAGATTCCTGGGAACACACAGGGTGATCCGATCCTAGTTCTCTTTTCTTTATTATTTAATTAATCATAATCATGAGGTAGTCTATGCTTTTGGCTAATCATCTGTCGTATATGCGTGCAAGTACTCCTACTATTACTAGGACTGCCATTGTCCACGTAATAGAAGCAGTATATGTTTTTGCTTGGATCGCCACAACAATAACATGGAGACAAGGACCTGCGAACACACATCAGGAAGATTCTCTTCTTTTCTTTCCTTTTTTAATTTATGTTTTCTTAAGCAGCGGGGTTGTTGCTGGTCAGGCCATCAGTTCCTGTTAAAGCATACAGTGCCCTTGCACCGCGGCAGCAGCCAGCTGATCATCCAAATGCTAGCACGATTGGTACTAGTACAACAGTACAATTGGTGCTTCTCACGTAAATTATATACTAATACTAATGATTGGTATTGCAGCTTTGACCAGTACGAGCAATTAGGCACTTTTTCTCCTATTAAAATTGTTCTTGCAGATAAGTACTACGAAAGACCTTTGTACTGGCAACTGGTATAATTTTACGCGCAGGTTATTGGCGCTGGCGGTTTATAACCAGATTTTTGCTCTAGCCGATGACTTCTGACCCGCGTCGATGTCCCTATGCTGTCGATTTTACTTCGGCGCAGAAGCCGTATTTGTTGTGTTATTTATATAAACTTTGCATGAATTAACTATGCAAATGATTTTTTTAATTATTATTACTATTTGGCTTGCACTACTTTGTGTGTGCAGGCAACTTATTTAGGCTGGGACGTGCTAACACCTCGGCAAGTCTATGTTGTCATCGCACCTGCGTCGGCCAAGTCATTGCGTCGCCTCGACGCATCTCCCCGTGTCAGGTTTTCCGCACTGCCACTCTGCTGGGCTGACCTCGACGCCCAAGACATATTTATTTAATTATTTACTTCACTTAAGTTATTTAAGTAGAAGAACTTAAACAAAGATATATTATTATTATCATTACTTGTTATTACTTTTGTCTTGCACTATTTTATGTGCATGGGTAAACCAACTTCGGCTGGTCTGCACCACCATCTCGGTGAACTGACGTCGTTGCCCCTTCAACAGGAAAAATAACTATGGTCGTGCTATGCCGCCACCTCAGCAAGCTGATGTAGCCATCCCAAGCGGCATAAATCAGCTTGTGCGATCACCTTGTTGGTCGAATTGCCATATCGACATATTCGGCTTCCTTAGGGACTTCGACATCGCTAGGAGAGCTCCACCTCGTCGGGTGTTTGCTGCACATGCCATATTTCTTTTATTACTCACTTTGCATAAATTATTAATCATGCAACCTTTCTTAATTTATTATTATTATTATCTCTGGCTTGCACTATTTTCTGTGCACAGGTAAATGATTCGGGTCGGGCAGCGCTGTCACTTCGGTGTACCGACGTGCTGACGTGGGGTCTCCGTCGTCGCCTTAGCAACCTACCGCGTCACCTCGGCTGGACCGGGGGCTTTGTCATCTCTTCATCAAACCTACCCCGGGGACTCCGGCATCATCAGCCGACCAGCTTCGTCAGCTCGCCTAGACCGGGGGCTGCTCCTCAACACATCAACTGCGCTATGTCGCCACTTCGTCAAGCCGAGCTCTTTTCTCGGACACTTCGGAACCAGCTTGGGGGCTGGGACCTCGGCCAGGCTGAGGACTATGTCTTCTCCCACCATAAGTCCGGACCTAATAATCAACACTGAGCACACTAACCAGCTAAGTCGATTTCATGCTCAATTTGTTTTAATGATTAAATTTTGTTCAGTTTGACCAAGCATTATACTTTTCTCGCAAAAAGTTGCTTGTGAAAAACTTCCTTGTCAAAACTTTGTTTGTGACACACAAATTCAAATACACCATTTACTTGGGGGCATCCTTTATGAAGCCTTTCCTCTTGCATATGATTATACTTGTATGGCTTCGTTCATTGTTCATGTATTACGCCACAATATGCACCATGTTGACTTAAGTGTTCCACAAGCTGGGTTGCCTTGCTCCTGTGTTTACCCCTACGTTCCCGATTGTTCAGCTAGGGAGTAAAGGGAGCACCTCTGCGATTGTCATGATCGGGTCAACTGAGCTCGGACCTTAGACTGGGTGAAGCCGAAAGCAAGCGCTCTTGTTGTTTTCAATCATGGTCGGCACACAACTGAACTCATGAGTACACAAAATCTATTGCACAAGTCTCATAGTAACAATGAGTAACCGAAGAAAGGTATCGGTGGGGGTACTATTTTCTTTGAAGATGCTTCTTACACTTCGTCAGTAATATAACATAAGTTCCCTGAGCGCACTTTGTCTGTTACAGCCTTATGGCCTGATTGCCTGGTTATCGGAAACACCGTCGATATTCTTGACAGGTCGAGTACATAACACTTTTCGGCCCTTGACCGAACAGGGAGAAGCCGACGGTCGGTTAAGACGCGTTTAAAGTTTGGGTGAATACATATATGATATAAGTACTTCGGTACATGCAATCATTATACATAAAATTCTTTTACCCAAGTCACTTGGGGGCTCTTAAATTAGTATGAGCCGTTTTATGGTAAATGTGTTTTCTTCTTGGTTGTTGCAAAGTCTTTTTCTACCGCTCCTTTTTCAACTCGAGTGTATGGTTAATATCCGGATAGCCTGTCTTCTCTCTAAAAGCCGCTCGAGTTTAGTTCGCTAAACTGGCCTCGAAGAAGTACTCCGCCTTCGGGATAAGGAGCTTGAAGCCGTAGGCTGACCTGCTTGAAAGTCTTGAGATCGGATGTGTCATGTTAAAGCAGGACATAAGCACAATTTTTTCTCCAATTTTCGGATTGGCACCGAACACTTGATCTAGTTCGGACATCAAGTTTTTACTGAAGTTTTTTGGGTTTCCAAGCCTACAACACTTTTAAACTATTTGTGTGTTTCCAGCATAAGTCTCGCAGTGCAACGCCGGACACCTTTAGAGATTTGGCAAAAACATTCTCGGATATTGCTATATATGCATCAGTTTCGAATTGTGTCTTCGGTCAATGGTTGGGTTGCTCTGTTCCTGTGCTTGCCTCCTACGTTCTGCTTTGTTCGGCTAGGTGTGCAAAGGGAGAACCACTGCGATTGTGCTTCTAGCTCGCATGGTTAAGCACCTCAGTGGAGAAAGCCAAAAACTAACTTTCACAATAAGCATAAACTGGTCAGCGATCCGATGACGGTGTTAAATGACGGGTCGTTCATAACATTGGCTGAAGTGTTTACGACTTGCCCTTGGCTGTCGCCGAACAATAACCAGGGGCTAGTAGCTGGCCTCCCAACTTTAAAGCTCCTATGACTAAGTAAAAGTTATAAAGCCCGAAATCTGATTGCCTCGTTTCCGCTAACACAACCGCCTTCGGGCTCCGAGGCGTCGGCCCTCGTGGAAGCCGACGATGGGCCACTTCCAACTGATAAACGGTCGCAATGGAGTCAAAATAAACATATCATCGACATTTGTATTTAATATACAAGGGCCGCCTTCCGTAATCATCGTTATAAAGCCATAAATATGCATCAATTTGACTTAAGATTTTGGCCAAGCTGGGTTGCCTGGCTCCTGTGCTTACCCCTACGTTCCCGATTGTTCGGCTAGGCGGTAAAGGGAGCACCTTTGTGATTGTTACTACCGGGTCATCCGAGTTAGTACCTCAGACTAGGTGAAGCAAAAAGCTAGCAATCTTAAAGGATCACATTGGTCGACAATGACGGAAGTGAAAATTTTGGTTCATTAATACCATAGAGTTTGGGAACTTTCCCCGAACTAAATCCTCAATATTTTCCTCCCACATTGATCAGAGGTGAGGTTTCATGATCATGATAAGCATGACGACCCAAAGAAGGCAACCGATAGCGGGACTATTTTCTTCGAAAGATGTTTCTTACGTTAAAACGTAATATAACATATCTCTCAGTGTACCTTTGTTTATAAAACCGTATGGCCGGATTGCCTTGTTTTCCATAAACCTTTGCCCTTATAACGAATTTATAAAGTAGGACAAACACTCCCTGACTACTGGTCGAGGAAGTTGAAGCCGATGGTCGGTCAGCAAAGTGTTGTACAATGTGGATCCAAGCATTTATGATGTAAAGTACTTGGATACATGGTATCATTACACATAAAAAATGCGAGTGAAATCCATTTACTGCAATCCATCTTTTAAACCCCTTGGGGCTTACCTTGGCGAGCTCGGATTTCGACCAGCTCTAAGCTCCTTTAAGAGATCTTTATTCTCTTTCCGAGAAGTTTGTGTTAAACACAACAAATTTTTTCTGTCAAATGGATATCAATCCTTAATTCGGCCACCCATGCCCACATTAAGGCTCAGGGGCTACTGGGCTTGCCGCTCATTATTTATGAATATTAAAGGGGCACATCGATCCCCTGATCTGGAGTTGCCACCCGACCAGTGGCTCGAGGGCTACTGCATTGACAATTCAATGCAGAAAATTTAAAGTGCAATATAGTTTTTGAGGAGATTATGATCCTCAGGTTGGTCAGCCGCACCCAACCTGAGTCTCGAGGGCTTTGCACACCGCTTTTTGTGTCCCGAAGTATTCTTCCAAGCTAGGAGTTGATCCTCAGGCCGATTTTGCGAATCAACCAGAGTCTGAGGGGCTACTGGGATCAGCTGTCTTGTGTCATCCTTCAGGTGCATCTCGGGTTTTAGACCGATACACACCTTGCGGGCTACTAGCTATATATCTCAGCAGAGAATAAATTGCACCAATAAAAAATATTGACAAAAAATCGGCCCGCAGTCGGGGTGGTGGACCACCTCGGAAGCAGTCCGGCATAAAGCTCGGGCGCCAGTGGCTGGCTCCATAGAGGGCATTTCCGGCATTAAGCTTGGCTAAACTCCTTCAACTTTTTTGAACCAAGGTGATCTATGACACCTCCGATATAGTCCGGCGCTGGAGCTCGGATGCAGTTCGGCGTTGGAGCTCGACTATAACAATACTCTTCAGATATAGTCCGGCGGTGGAGCTCAGATACATTCCGGCGTTGGATCTCGAAAGCGGTCCGACGTTGGTGCTCAGCTGCAAAAGATACCTTGAATGTAGTCCGGCGTTGGATCTCGGACACAAGAGGACACTGCCGCCCGAGAACAGCTTCAAACCCAAGGTGTGGCATAGAAATAACAAGGCATTGATAAAGGCCAGAAACTTAAAGGGGATCCTCAGATACCCGCCATGTAAACTCTTCGGATGCACTCCGGCGATCCTCAAGATCGAAGACGAGAAGATTTGTTGAACCAGTTTTCAAGACAGACGACGGAAGATGAAGAACAGTTCGGAAGAATCGAGGAGCGTCCCCAACTTGAAGACCGGTTCAGGGGGCTACTGAAGGTGTCATGGACTAGGGGGTACTCACCACGTCGTCCCCCGACCAGCTGGATCGGGCCGAGGACCCCCACGGTGGTTCATTCATGGGCCACTTTGGGCGGCCCATGCCGCATACAAGGAGGTTTCCACAAGACTTGGCGCCCAAGCCAAGGATTCTCCAAAACCCTAGGCCTCCGGTGCATATATAAACCGAGGCCAGCCTAGTCAATAGACAATCTAATATTCATTAGAACCACCTCGTGGTAGATACATGTACTCTGTATTACACCCCAGATGAATACAATCAGAAGCATGACATAGGGTATTACCTCCGTCAAGAGGGCCCGAACCTAGGTAAAATCCCGTGTCCATGTTACCATCGTTCCAAGACGCCTAGCTTAGGACCCCTACTACGAGATACGCCGGATATAGAACTGACACCCTCCACTTCAGGTACGATGGCAACGCGACCCTCTATGTGAGGGTGTTCGGGGAAGATGGCCGCCGCGTCAGGTGTTGCCCTGAGGACAACAACGGTGGTGAGGTGCTCAGCCTCGGCGACGGCTGCGACAAGAGTGAAGGCGGGCTCGCCCTCGGCGTCGGCCATGGCTTGTCCAGCTATGACGACTCTTCTTCCGGCGACAGCTCCAGCAGCGGCGGCTACGACCAGCCGCCATGCCCGCTTCGAAGGTGGCAGCGGGTCGTCTCGTCGCCGCGCTCGAGTGAAGGACGAGGAGGGGTCTGGCTGAGCTCAGGAAAGCGCCATGGGCCCATCCTCACGAACTGCGGCGGGAGCATATGCCGCTTTTGTTTCGTTCTTCTTTTCCGTGCTGCATTAAGAGAGAGACAAGTATGGGACCCCGCTGGGGTGTGCAACAACTATGATTTCCAAGTGGCTGTGCTATGTTTATCGCTCTTGTGTCATGTTGCAGCGTCAATGTTTTATGTAGGCGCGTAGGAATAACTTAGCTTGATGCACCTGAAGTAGTTTCCGCCTCACGAGGCCCACATTCCCTAGTGCCTTGCGAGGCCTCCTGCGCTCGGAAGGCGTCTGGGAACTGCAAAAATTCATTAGAAAATTCTTATTCTTCCGAATCCTGGTCGCAGGCACTGCCGGCCATGACCCAGCGCTTCGCATCACGGTACCCGGGGGCACGGATTGAGAGGGGTGCGCCAGTTTGCGAGCTCGAGCGAGGGTGCCTTGCAAAAAATAGGAAAACGAAAACGCTCATGAGGGCACCTGCGCAGCCTCCTCGCGAGGCATGCGAGGGAGAGTACGGGTCAAAAGCAAGGAACCGAGGGCATAAAAGGAGGCAAAAAGGCAATGGAACCAGGCCAACAAGGAACACCAGAAAGCAAATTCTTACTAAAAGGGGCAAGCCAACTGCGGAAAGCAAATGAAAAGCTGCGTCCGGCACCTGGTCTAGTCTTCTTGTCTTCTCACCAGCGCGGAGCTAAGTGCTGCCACTAGGACGTGGGAGGGAGCCCCCAAGGCCCGAGGGCGGCACTCCTGAGACTCCGAGGCATGTACAGCCCCACTCATTATTACGTGAGAGTGTCACGAGTGGAGATCTTCACAGGCACTGGGTCTTGCTTCACAGGCGCCGGGCCTTGCTTCATGGGTAGAACTTCCGGAGGTGCTGGATGTTCCACGTGTTCTGGATGGGGATCCCGTCCTGCGTCTCCAGGCGCGCGGCGCCAGGACTGGAGACGTGGGTGACCCAAAACGGGTCCTCCCACATGGGTGAGAGCTTGTGCAGCCGTTCCCTGGAGAGCACCCGCCTCAGGACGAGATCACCCACCTCGAGCGTCCTAGAGAGGAGCTGCGGCAGTGGTACCGCTGCAGCGCCTGCTGGTACCTCGCAGATCGGAGCGAGGCTTCACGGTGGCGTTCCTCCCCCAGCACGAGGTCCATCCCCCGAATGGCGTCCTGCTGCGTTCCATCAAACGCCAGGACCCGCGCGGAGCGATGCCTGACCTTGTGTGGGAGAACCGCTTCCGCTCCGTAGACGAGGAAGAACGGGGTCTCGCCTGTCGGCCTGGTGGTTGTGGTGCGGATGGACCACAGCACGGACTGGAGCTCATCGTGCCAGCCCCTGCCGCATGCCTCGAGCTTCTTCTTGAAGTTCCTAGTCTTGAGACCCCTCAGGACTTCCGCGTTGGCGCATTCGGCCTGGCCGTTGCTCCTGGGGTGCGCCACGGAGGCGTAGCAGATCTGCGTTCCAAGGTTAGCACAATATGTTTTGAAGAGATAGGTAGTGAACTATGAGCCGTTGCTGGTGATGATGCGATTAGGGACCCCAAATCGGTTTACGAGCCCCTTGATGAACTTGACTGCTGACCTGGCTGGGATGGTGTGTACGGCTTCCACTTTCGCCCACTTGGTGAATTTGTCAATGGCGACGTAGAGGTAGCGGTAACCTCCAGGCAGTCGAGGGAATGGGCCCAGGATATCCAGCCCCCAGACCGCGAACGGCCATGAGAGCGAGATAGTCTGGAGGTCCTGAGCCGGCTGGTGGATCTGCTTGGCGTGGAATTGGCAGGACTCGCGGGATTTTACCAGCTCGGCCGCATCGTTGAGTGCCGTGGGCCAGTAGAACCCGCTGCGGAAAGCCTTGCCGACTAGGGTGCGCGATGACGAGTGGTGCCCGCAGTCTCCGCCATGTATGTCAGCCAACAGCTCATTCCCCTGTTCCCTGGAAATGCATCATAGAGAAACATCATTTGGCCGCTTCCTGTATAGCTCACCATCCTGAATGCAGTACGCCGTAGCTTGCCGGGCCACACGCTCCGCGTCTTCTTCCTTCTCCGGTAACGTGCCTTGCGTCAGGTACGCCCTGAACTCCTCCATCCAGCACCCCTCCTGAGGCTCGAGCGCTAAGAGGAGGCACGCTCCTGAGGTCGGGCCGTAGGCGGGGGCTCCCGAGGCTGGTGGCTGGGGGAGTTCCTCTTGAGGTGGCGCTGGCTCCGCAGGCGGAGGTGCTGCCGAAGGCTTGAAGAGCTACTCCTTGAAGACGCTAGGCTCTTGGGGTAGCCGCTTGGATGCTCTTTTGGCGATGTTGTCGGCCTCTTTGTTGGTGCCACGAGGCACATGCTGTAGCTCCAGGACCAGGTACTGCTTCTCCATTTTGCGTACCTCCGCGAGGTATGCCTCCATGTGCTCATCCTTTGGCTCGTACACCTTGTTGGAGAAGTTGACGAGGAGCTACGAGTCTCCCTTGATGGTGAGGCGGTTCACCCCCAGGGCCACCACAGCCTTGAGGCCGGCGATGAGACCCTCATACTCTACGATGTTGTTGGAGACCTTCTCGCCCCGTTGGAAGCAGAGCTGCATGCTGTAGTAAAGTTTGTCCTGAGTGGGCGAGATGAGTACGACTCCAGCCCCCGCGCCCTGGCGTGCGAACGCGCCATCGAAGTGCATGACCTAGCCATCCGGCGCTTCACTCCCAAGCGAGAGGGATCGGTTCTCGCCTGCATCGAGCTCCGGGGAGTCGGTCCATTCTGCCACAAAGTCGGCGAGTGCAGCCCCCTTGATGACTCTAGTTGTGCTGAACTCCAGGTCAAACGGTTGCAGCTCGATGTTCCATTCGGCGACCCTCCCCGCAGCATTGGGGCTCCTAAGCGCTCTCTCCAACGGGTAAGCTGAGACGACCTTGATGGGGTGACCCTGGAAGTAGTGGCGCAGCTTACGCAAGACCACCAGGAGCGCGATCAAGAGCTCTTGAGGCGTGGGTATCATGCTCTCGCATCTCGTAGCACTGTGCTGATGAAGTACACTGGGTGCTCGATGAGGGCGGGAGAGCTGACAGGGTTTTTGGCTCCCGGGGGCTGAGGTGTTTCCTGTGGGTCCCCAGCTTCAGGGGCTTGATGACCAACTGGGGAAGCCGTTGTCTCAGGAGTCTCAGGAGCATCGCCTTGGTGTTGCGCCGCCTCATCCGGCTTGGCGGGCCCTTGACCTGGCGCTCCTCTCTGAGGGCCACCAGCGCCGCGCTGGCGGTGTGGGGCCAGATAGGTAGAGTACCAAGGGCTCGAGAGGACGAGGCGCCACCATCACCGGCGGGCTGGTCAAGTATCTCTTGAGGTATTGAAATGCCAGGTCAACCTCGGGGGTCCACTCAAACGAACCCTTCTTCTTCATTAGCTTGAAGACGATAAGGCATGCTCCCCCAACTTGGAGATGAAGCGCCCCAGCGAAGTCATGCAGCCTGCAAGCTTCTGCATCTCCTTGAGGGTTTGCGATGGGCTCATGTCTTCGATTGCCTTGACCTTCTCCGGGTTAGCCTCGATCCCCCTGTGGGACACAGGAAGCCCAGCAGCTTGCCGGAAGAGACACCAAACATGCATTTCTCCGGCTTGAGCCACAAGTCCACCTGACGCAGGCCCGTGAAGGTCTCCTCCAGGTCCTGAATCAAAGTTATCGCCTCCCGATACTTCACCACAATGTCGTCGACGTAGGCCTCAGCGTTTCTCTCGAGCTGCCGCCCCAAGGTGATGTGCATCAGCCACTGGAAGGTTGCTCCTGCGTTGCGCAGTCCGAATGGCATGCAAGTGTAGCAGTATACCCTGCATGGGGTCAAGAAAGCCGTTTTCTCCACATCTTCCACCACCATCTTGATCTGTTGGTAGCCCAAGAACGCATCCAGGAAACATAGCAGATCAAACTCGGCGGTGGAGTCGACAATCTGGTCGATGCACGGCAGCAGGAATGGGTCTTGAGGGCAAGCTTTGTTGAGGTTGGTGAAGTCGACACACATGCGCTCCTTCCCTCCTTTCTTCGGCACGACGACCCGGTTCGCCAGCCACTCTGGGTACCGGACCTCGTGAGTGACACCTGCTGCCTACAGCTTGCGGGTTTCCTGAACGATGAAAGACCGCTTCTCCGTGGACCGTCGCCTCGCCCTCTGCTTCACAGGGTGCGCGTTGGGGCATACCCTCAGATGATGCTCAATCACTCCTCTCGGGACCCCAACTAGCTACTTGGGCTCCCAGGCGAACACTTCCTTGTTCGCCCGCGGGAAGTCCACCAGCTCCCTTTCTTGATCTGGGACGAGGTCAGTGCCTATAGTAAAGGTGGCGCCTGAGGCCCCGTCCTCGTCGACCGGTATCTGCTTTGTCTTGGCTTGACCTTGAGTGAATAGCTGCTTCTTCTTGGTCGGTGCAGCCCCCTTGGTCCTGGGCACGGCCTTGTCGGCCGGGCAAGCTACCATCGTGGCCCTGAAGGCGAGTTTGAGGGCCGCCAAGGCTTCCTTGGTGTCTCCGGCCACGGTGAGGACGCCCTTGCTCTCTGGCATCTTCATGAGGTTGTAGGAAGGATGAGTAGCTGCCATGAATTGGGCTAGCGTCGGGTACCCGAGGATGGCGTTGTACGGTAAGTCAATGCGGGAGATGTCGAAGTCGATTAGCTCGGTGCGGTAGTTGTCGCGTGTACCGAAGGTCACAGGGAGACGAATCTACCCCAAGGGGTTGGAGGAGCCGCCGCCGACTCCGGAGAAGGGCTTTCTGGGGCGGAGCCGTTCAAGCGGTACGTGAAGGAGGCTAAAAGCCTCCATAGAAAGCACGTTGAGGCCGGCGCCACCGTCGATGAGGGTCTTGGTAACGGCTACGCTGCAGATGGTGGGTGTGCAAAGCATCGGAAGCATGCCCGAACCAACGGTGGTGACTGGGTGATCCCCCAAGTCGAAGGTCAGGTCGCCCTTGGGCGCCGCCCAACCCGGGGGAGCCCCCTGCCGCGTGGAGGCGGCACCGATCTGGCGAATAAATGACTTGGTGTGACGATCCGAGGGCGGCGCCTACGAGCCACCGAGGAGAGCCGCGACGACGGGGGTGCTGGTCCCCTGAAGCGCTCGATGAAGAGGTCGCGCAGCTCCCCCCAGGAGGCCTCAGAAGATCCCAGCAGATGGAGGAGCCAGGCGTGCGGCATGCCAGTGAGGGACATTGGGAGCCAGTTGGCCATGACCTTATCATCTCCCCTGGCCTCCTCGTACGCCATCAGGAAGGCTGCCGGATCCGCCGCACCATCGTAACAGGGGGGGCATCTCCGGCTTGGCCTTGTGTGGCCACCGCACCGGCTGCAAGGCGAGGGTGAAGGCACTGAGCCCCACGACGCTGTGGAGGGCGCCCGTTGATCCAGTCGGAGAAGCGACGGCGTCCATGAGAGCCGGTCGGAGCGGCGAGGCCGTCGGGGGCAAGTTTCGGCGCACCCATACCTGGCGTGCCAAATGTTGGATTTCGGGTTCCGGCAAAACCCTTGAGGTTCAAACACTAGGGTGCGCACGAAGATCTCCCTCCCCCTCTAGCTCGCACACATCATGATCTCACGGCCTAGCTCGACGAACCCAAAGAACAAGAAACACAAGAGTTTATACTAGTTGGGCCACCAATGTGGTGTAATACCCTACTCCAGTGTGGTGTGGTGGATTGCCTCTTGGGCTGAGGATGAACAGTTACAAGGGAAGAACAACCTCCTGAGGAGAGGTGTTCTTATGCTTGGTGAACTTGTGTGAGGCTACGGATGGAATGGCTCCGATCCAATCTCCCCCTTCTACGGTGGTGGCTAGTCCTATTTATAGAGGCCCTGGTCCTCTCCCCAAATATTGAGCGGGAAGGGATCCCACAACGGCCAAATTCGAAGGGAGACAACTAGTACAAGTTATCCTGACAAAAGTATTCTTCGCCTGCCAAAGGCTCTGGTGGTGACACCGTCTTGGGCTCCACGGTGACCTCTGTCCTGCCATCCCGCTGGTCTTGGTCTCGTTGCACTGATATGGAAACCTTTGCCTGATGCCTCGGGACTCCTCTCCTGCGCTTGCCTCTTTAGCACCAAAGAGGAAACAAGGACACTTCGCGCGCTGGCGCCCGCCTAGCGCCCGCCTAGCTCCAATCGTCATGGCTTGCGTCACAGACACCTCGCGAGGTGTCCCTTGCCTTGATCTCTCCGCCCCTTGCGAGCCAGCCTAGTGAAGCTGCCCACGAGGAGGTCTTGTGTCGCCCGCCTCGTGAGGCTTGGCCCCTCGCGAGGGTCTTGAGTGTTTGCTGGTGAAGATGGGCCGTACAGGGCCGCTGGTGGAGCCGCGCTGTGGGCCGCAGGCAGGCAAGTCTGGGGACCCCCATTCCTAGGATGCTGACATCATCAGATCGAGCTTGCCAGACGTTCATAACATCTGCAGTAGCTCCTGCAGGAGGTCCTTCACCTAGCGGTGCATCAAGGACATAATTCTTCTGTGCAGCAATGAGGATAATCCTCAAGTTACGGACCCAGTCCGTCTTGTTGCTACCATCATCTTTCAACTTAGCTTTCTCTAGGAACGCATTAAAATTCAGGGGAACGGTAGCTCGGGCCATTGATCTACAACATAGATATGCAAAACTATTAAGACTAAGTTCATGAAAATTTAAGTTCAATTAATCAAATTACTAATGAACTCCCACTTAAATAAACATGCCTCAAGTTAACTAAGTGATACACGATCCAAATCAACTAACCCACGTCCGATCCTCACGTGAGATGGGGTTGTCATCAATGGTGAACATCTATATGTTGATCATATCTACTATATGACTCATTTCAACCTTTCTGTCTCCAGTGTTCCGAGACCATGTCTGTACATGCTAGGCTCGTCAAGTTTAACCCAAGTATTCTGCATGTGCAAAACTGTCTTGCACCTGTTGTATGTGAACGTAGAGTCTATCACACCCGATCATCACGAGGTGCTTCAAAATGACGAACTTTGGCAACGGTTCATACTCGGGGAGAACACTTTTATCTTGAAATGTAGTGAAGGGATCATATTATAATGCTACTGCCGTTCTAAGCAAAATAAGATGCATAAAGGATAAACATCAAATGCAATCAAAATATGTGACATGATATGGCCATCATCATCTTGTGCTTTTGATCTCCATCTCCAAAGCATCGTCATGATCTCCGTCATCTCCAAAGCTCACTTCAGGAGGATTATTCCTAGGCAGGAAAGTAAAACTCTGAACAAACATGTTTGTGAGGATTTGGTGCTGTTCACACTCATCTACGATGAAGTCGGTGAGGCCGGCACTAGCAGCATATTGCATGAACTCCTGAAGGATTCCAGCCTCTTCCAGGAACGGGGTGTGCGGCCATTCACACGGCCGTACTTCCGCCAACCTCCGAGGATGAAGATTACTATCAGATGACTCACCAATAACACCCTTGGAGTTATTCTTAGAGCCAAACTTCCTAAAGATGTTCATGGTTTTCCTATGAACAAAATTTTGAAATTTTTTAGCCCACAAAATTTTCTCAACAAAACTTCACAAAAATGACACCAACTACTCATAGGGATACATAGAGGCCAAAGCAAGCATTCAAACTACTTAGAACACTAAGAATTCAACATGCAAGATCATCTACAACAGCACCAAGAGTAGCTAATTATTCAAAATATAAACCACTAAAACAAAAACTAATTGGACAAACGATGGAGTCACATACCAAGCAACAATCCCCCGAAACAGTTTCGAAAATGGAGCTTCGAGCAAAGAGATCGAAATCCATGGGTTTAAGAGCAAGAACACGGGAGAGATAGCAATGGAGATTTTTTTTCTAGAGGTAGATGATGATGTGGTATGAAGAGATAAGTGAGTGGGCCCACGTTGGGACAACAACCCACCAGGGCATGCCTGGGGGTCCTGGCGCGCCCAGGTGGGTTGTGCCCACCTGGTGCACCTCCCTCTGATGTTATTTGCACCAAAAAAATTTAAATATTCAGAAAACAATTTCATTAAATTTTCAGGGCATTCTAAGAACTTTTATTTTTGGGTCATTTTTTTATTATTGCACGAGAAAATCAAAAAACAGACAAAACATGGCATTTTATTTTATTTAACTAATAAAAACAGAGAATAAAAAGTAGGGACAGAAGGTAGTGCTTACTAAATTCATCAACTTCATACCGTTCAAAAATGATCCATTAATAAGGTTGATCAAGTCTTATTAACAACCACTTTCGATTAGCATGAAACCGAAGAACTTTCGTAAATCACTAAGTTCCCTCAATGGGGATATGAATGTCCCAACAATAAGCATTTCATATTTCTTTTTGACAGTAGGTAGAGGTATTTGAAAACTTCCAATAGTGATTGTCGGAGATTTTTCAATAAAATTAATACCATTCACTTGGAATTGTTTCTTCGGAAAGTGCACCGTATGCTCATTACCATTGATATGAAAAGTGACCTTGCTTTTATTGCAATCAATAACAGCCCCTGCAGCATTCAAGAAGGGTCTACCAAGGATAATTGACATGTTGTCGTCCTCGGGCATCTCAAGTATAACAAAGTCAATCAAAATAGTAACATTAGCAACAACAACGGGCACATCCTCACAGATACCGATAGGTATGATAGTTGATTTGTCAGCCATTTGCAAAGATATTTCAGTAGGTGTGAGTTTATTCAAATCAAGTCTTTTATGTAAAGAGAAAAGCATAACACTAACACCAAATCCTAAATCACACAAAACAGTTTTCACATAATTCTTCTTGATGGAGCAAGGTATAGTTGGTATTCCCGGGTCTCCAAGTTTTTTAGGTACTCCATCTTTAAAATTATAATCAGCAAGCATAGTGGAGATTTCAGCTTCCGGTATTTTTCTCTTATTCGTGATGATGCCTTTCATATACTTTGCATAAGGAGGCATCTTCAAGATATCAGTCAAGCGAGTACGCAAAAAGACTGGCCTCAGCATTTCAGCAAAGCGTTCAAATTCTTCTTCATCATTCTTTTTAGTTGACTTAGGTGGAAAAGGCATAGGTTTTTGAACCCACGGTTCTCTTTCTTTACCGTGTTTTCTAGCAATGAAGTCTCTTTTATCATACCTTTTATTCTTAGGTTGTGGGTTGTCAAGATCAACAGGTGGTTCTGTCTCAACATCATTGTCTGGTTCTTTATTATTTTGTTGAGAGTCTTCATGAACATCAACATTACCTTTTTCATTATCACTAGGTGAGTGTTTATTACCACACTGAGTTTCAGCATCAGAATAGAAACTTCATTATCTATGTCAGGAGGTTTTTCTATTTCAGGTTCACTAGAAGTATGCAAAGTCCTATCATTTTTCTTTTTCTTTCTAGAAGAACTAGGTGCACTAGTGTTAGCTCTTTGTGAATATTGTTCAATTATTTTTGGGTGTCCCTCAGGATAAAGTGGTTCCTGAGTCATTTTACCTCCTCTAGTTGCAACTCTAACAACAAAGTCATGCATATTATTATTCATTTCATCAAGCAACTCTCTTTGAGATTTAGCAACTTGTTCTAACCGAGTTTGAACCATAGAAGCATGCTTTCCAACACCTCTAACATCATTTGATATTCTAAATAACAAGATACTCAAGCGAGCAATCATATCAGAATTGTATTTCAATTGTTTCATAACATTTGCATTGAAGTGATCTTGTTTTCTAATATAATTTTCAAACTCATAAAAGGCATTGACTAGGATGCATATTGTGAGGATTGTCATTATCATTGAACTTCATAAGATAATTTACCTCTACCACCTTAGGCAGTGGTGGTGTATTAAGCCCATGTATTTCTTCAATAGGAGGTAAATTTTTAACGTCCTCAGCTTTAATACCTTTTTCCTTCATAGATTTCTTTGCCTCTTGCATATCTTCAGGACTGAGATAGAATATTCCCCTCTTCTTCGGAGTGGGTTTAGGCGGTGGTTCAGGAAGAGTCCAATCATCATAATTCTTCAATATATTATACAATAATTCTTCAACTTGCCCAACAGTCCGTTCCCTGAAAACACAACCAGCACAACTATCTAGGAAGTCCCTAGAAGCATCGGTTAGTCCATTATAGAAGATATCAAGTATTTCATTTTTCTTAAGAGGATGATCAGGTAAAGCATTAAGTAATTGGCAAATCCTCTCCCAAGCTTGTGGGAGACTCTCTTCTTTAATTTGCACAAAGTTAAATATTTCTTGTAAGGCAGCTTGTTTCTTATGAGCAGGAAAATATTTTTCAGAGAAGTAATAAATCATATCCTAGGGACTACGCACACAACCAGGAGCAAGAGCAGTACCAAGATTTAGCATCACCCTTTAATGAGAAAGGAAATAATTTGAGAATATAGTAGTACCGAGTTTTCTCATCATGAGTAAAAAGGGTGGCTATGTCATTCAACTTAGTAAGATGTGCCACATCAGTTCCAGTTTCATAACCATGGAAAGGATCAGATTCAACCAAAGTAATTAACTCTGGGTCGACAGAGAATTCATAATCCTTATCATCAATAAATATAGGTGAAGTAGCAAACTTAGGATCACATTTCATTCTAGCATTCAGAGATTTCTCTTTATACTTGCATACTAATTTCTCTAGATCATCTCTATCTCTACAAGCAAGAATAAGTCTAGTTGTTTCTTCACTCATAACATAACCTTCCGGTACCTTACGCAATTCATATCTAGGAGGGCTAGTTCTAGTAGGTGTTTCAGGAGTTTCAGTTTGAAGCTCATCATCAGATTCAACAGCACCATGTTGTATAACTCTAGCAATTTGTTTATCAAGAAAGTCACCTAGTGGCACATCATCATTAAGCAAGGTACTAGCATCATCATAAGCATTATCCATAGCAGAAGTAGCATCATCAATAACTTGCGACATATCAGAATTAATAGCATGTGGTGGCGTTGCAAGTTTACTTATAACAGATGGTGAATCTAAAGCAGAACTGGATGATAGTTCCTTACCTCCCCTTGTCATTGAGGGAAATATCTTGGTCTTAGCATCCTTCAGATTCTTCAGTGATAATATGATAATAATCCCAAGTGACTCAACAAATATAGCTATGCTCCCCAGCAACGGTGACAGAAAAAGTTCTTGATAACCCACAAGTATAGGGGATCGCAACAGTTTTTGAGGGTAGATTATTCAACCCAAATTTATAGATTCGACACAAGGGGAGCCAAAGAATATTTGAAGGTATTGGCAGCTGAGTTGTCAATTCAACCACACCTAGAGATTAATTATCTGCAGCAAAGTGATCAGTAGCAAAGTAGTATGATAGTTTTGATAATAGTAGCAACAGTAACGGTAATGGTAACAGTGATAGCAATAATTTTGTAGCAAGTGTAACAATGATGATAGCAGTAGTAACTTAGCAAGAACAATATAAGATAAATTCGTAGGCATTGGATCAGTGACTTGTTGGATGATATTCATCATGAGACAATTATAACCTAGGGCGATACGACACTAGCTCCAGTTCGTCAATATAATGTAGGCATGTATTCCGTAAATAGTCATACATGCTTATGGAAAGAACTTGCATGACATATTTTTTCCTACCCTCCCGTGGCAGCGGGGTCCTATTGGAAACTAAGGGATATTAAGGCCTCCTTTTAATAGAGAACCGGAACAAAGAATTAACACATAGTGAATACATGAACTCCTCAAACTACGGTCATCACCGGGAGTGGTCCCAACTATTGTCTCTCCGGGGTTGCCAGATCATAACACGTAGTAGGTGACTATAACTTTCAAGATTGGATCTAGAACATGGATATAATGGTGATAACATAAACGGTTCAGATCTGAAATCATGGCACCCGGGCCCAAAGTGACAAGCATTACGCATGGCAAAGTCACAGCAACATCAATCTTAGAACATAGTGTATACTAGGGATCAATCCCTAACAAAACTAACTCGATTACATGATGAATCTCATCCAACTCCTCCCCGACCAGCGAGCCTACCAAGGAATTACTCACTCCCGGTGGGGAGAATCATGGAATTGGCGATGGAGAAGGGTTGGTGATGACGAAGAACGAAGATCCCCCTCTCCGAAGCCCCAAACGAACTCCAGATCTGGCCTCCCGATGAAGAATAGGAGGTGACGGCGGCTCCATCTCGTGGATTGCGATAATTCTTTCTCCCTGACTTTTTTCTGGAAAAATAGGATTTTATGGTGTTGGTTTCAGGGTTTGCGGGGCCACCAGGTGGGCACAACCCACCTGGGGGCGCCAGGAGAGGGGGGCGTGCCTTGGTGGGTTGTGCTCACCCAGGTGCCCCCCTCTGGTGGGTCTTGGCTCCAGAAATTCTTATTATTGATATAAAAACGCAAAGTTTCGTTCCATTCTGAGAAATTTTATTTCTGCACAAAAACAACACCATGGTAGTTCTGCTGAAAACAACGTTAGTCCGGGGTTAGTTTCATTCAAATCATGCAAATTAGAGTCCAAAACAAGAGGAAACGCGTTAGGAAAAGTAGATACGTTGGATACATATCACACATCGACCGCTATCCAGCATGCATCTAGAGTATTAGTTCATAAGTATGGAGTAACGCCTTAAGGAAGATGACATGATGTGGAGGGACAAACTCAAGCAATATGATGTAAACCCCATCCTTTTATCCTTGATGGAAACAATACAATACGTGCCTCGCTACCCCTACTATGTCACTGGGTGAGGACACCGCAAGATTGAACCCAATACTAAGCACCTCTCCCATTGCAAGAAAATCCAATCTAGTTGGCCAAACCAAACCGATAGTTTGAAGAGTAATACAAAGATATCTTAATCATGCATAGAAGATTTCAAAGAAGACTCAAATAATATTCATAGATAATCTGATCATAAATCCACGATTCATCGGATCTCAACAAACACACCGCAAAATAGTATTGCATCTGATAGAACTCCAAGAACATCGAGGAGAACATTGCATTGAAGATCAAAGAGAGATAAGAAGTCATCTGTGGTAAAATACCCACGCTTCATGGGAAGGGCAGCAAGGTTGAGGTAGAGGCCCTCCGTGATCGAATCCCCCTCCGACAGAGTGCCGGAAAAGGCCCCAAGATGGTATCTCATGGGAACATAGGCTTGTGGCGGCAGAAAAGTATTTTGGTGGACGCTTCTGATGTTTGGGGAATAGTTGAGAATATATAGAAGTGAAATTAGGGTTGGAGGACTCCTGAGGGGCCCACAAGTCCTTAGTGGGCCCCTAGGGTGCGCACTAAAGGCTTGTGGACTCCTCAGGACTCTTTTGGCCCTCTCTCCAAGTCATGTAGGTGTCTTCTGGTCCAAGAAAAATCATCGTAAAGTTTTATTCCATTTGATATTCCTTGTGTGTAAAAGTCAAAAACAAGGAAAATACAGAAACTGGCACTGGGCTCTAGGTTAATAGGTTAGTCCCAGAAATAATATAAAGTAGCATATTAATGCATATAAAACATCCAAAATAGATAATATAATAGCATGGAACAATACAAAATTATAGATACGTTGGAGACGTATCAACCACTGCTCGTCCCTTTGAATTACTTCACATGGATCTCTTTGGTCCTACTCATTATGCCACACTAACTAATGCAACATCACTTTATGGATTCGTCAGAGTGGATGGTTATTCTCATTACACCTGAGTGCATATCATTACCTTCCAGACTGAAGTGTTGGGTGTCTTCAGACGGTCCACAAATTGTGCCATGACGAATTACGGCATCAAGATCAAGCATATCAGAAGCGACAACAACACCAAGTTAAAGAACACATGCCTTGATGGTATCACTCATGAGCTATCTGATCCTTATACTCCTCATCGGAATGGAATTGTTGAATGCAAGAACAAGACACTCATTGAGATGGCCTGCACTATGCTTGATGAATACAAGACATCTCATCGATGGTGTCCTAAAGAAATTGATAGTGCTTGTGACATCATCAATTGGGTATATCTTCACAAATTCCTCAAGAAGACTTCATATGAGCTCCTCACTGACAAGAAGCCCAATGTAAGTTATTTCAAAGTCTTCGGTGCTAAATGCTGGATTAGAGATCCATATCACAATTCCGAATTTGCATCAAAATCATATGAGGGTTTTATGCTTGGTTACGGAAAGGACTCGCACACCTACAAAGTCTTCAACACCTACCACAACAAGGTTGTTGAAACTGTAGGTGTGCGGTTTGATGAAACTAATGGCTCGCAAAGAGAGCACCTGCTTCCTGTGCTAGATGAAATGCCTCATGAGGAATCAATCAAGTTGATGGGCACTGGCAAAATAGTGCCCAGTGAAGAAATAACTAAAGAAGAAGTGATCATTCCCCGTCATGAAGAAACTGCTACTACTGAAGAAAATGACTCCAAGGAAAATGCTCAACCTCAACAAGGCCCTCATCTAGCTCATCCACGAGTGTTGAATGAAGTGCAGATTGAGAAGATTCTCGATAACATCAATGTAGTTGGTCCTTGATGTCCACTGTGCAACCTTCTTCTTGTAAACTCGTATTGGGCCTCCAAGCGCAGAGTTTTGTAGATAGTAGCAAATTCCCCTCAAGTGGATCACCTAAGGTTTATCAATTCGAGGGAGACATAGCATGAAGATGGTCTCTCTCAAACAAACCTGCAACCAAATAACAAAGTTTCTCTTGTGTCCCCAACACACCCAATACAATGGTAAATTGTATAGGTGCACCAGTTCGGCGAAGAGATGGTGATACAAGTGTAATATGGATGGTAGATATAGGTTTTTGTAATCTGAAAATATAAAAACATCAAGGTAGCAAGTAGTAAAAGTGAGCAAAAATGGTATTGCAATGCTTTGAAACAAGGCCTAGGGTTCATACTTTCAGTAGTGCAAGTTCTCTCAACAATGATAACATTAAATCATATGGCAATCCCTCAATGTGCGACAAAGAGTCACTCCAAATTTCCTATCGCGGGGAACATAAGATGAAATTGCTTGTAGGGTACGAAACCACCTCAAAGTTATTCTTTCCAATCAATCCATTGAGCTATTCCTATAAGTGTCACAAACAACCCTGGAGTTCGTAGTAAAATAACACAATATGACACACATCAATCAACCCTAATCTCACCTAGATACTCCAATGTCACCACAAGTATCCATGGGTCAATTATACGATATGCATCAAACAACTTCGGATTCATAATATTCAATCCAACACAAAGAACCTCAAAGAATGCCCCAAGATTCCTACCAGAGAAACAAGGACGAAAACGTGCATCAACTCCTATGCATAGATTACCCCAATGTCACCTTGGGAATCTGCGAGTTGAGTGCCAAAACATACATCAAGTGGATCTATAGAACACCACATTGTCGCCACGGGAATCTCACGCAAGACATACATCAAGCGTTCTCAAATCCATAATAGCATTCAATCTGATAATAGTGAAACCTCAAAGGTAAAACTCAATTCATCACAAGAAGGTAGAGGGGGAGAAACACCATATGATTCAACTATAGTAACAAAGCTCGCGATACATCAAGATCGTGCCAAATCAAGAATACGAGAGAGATAGATCAAACACATTGCTACTGGTACATACCCTCAACCCTGAGGGTGAACTACTCCCTCCTCCTCATGGAGACCGCCGGGATGATGAAGATGGCCACCGGTGATGGTTTCCCCCTCCGGCAGGGTGCCAAAACGGGCTCCCGATTGGTTTTTCGTGGCTACAGTGGCTTGCGGCAGCTGAACTCCCGATCTAGGTTTCTTTCCGAAGGTTTCTGTATTTATAGGAATTTTTGGCGTCGCTCTCAGGTCAGGGGGTCCCCGAGGGATCCACAAGCTAGGGGGGCACGCCCTTAGGGGGGGAGGCGCCCTCCACTCTTGTGGTTGCCTCGGGACTCTTCTGGTCCATCTTCGATGCTCTGTGGGCTTCTTCTGGTCCATAGAAAATCACCATAAATTTTCATCTCATTTGGACACCGTTTGATATTCCTTTCTGCAAAACTCAAAAACAAGGAAAAACAGAACCTGGTGCTGGGCTCTAGGTTAATAGGTCAGTCCCAAAAATAATATAAAATGGCATATTAATGCATATAAAACATCCAAAACAAATAATGTAATAGAATGGAACAACAAACAATTATAGATACGATGGAGACGTATCAAGCATCCCCAAGCTTAATTCCTGCTCATCCTCGAGTAGGTAAATGATAAAAACTGAATTTTTGATGTGGAATGCTACCTAACATATTTATCCATGTAATCTTCTTTATTGTAGCAAGAATATTCAGATCCATAAGATTCAAAACAAAAGTTTAATATTGACATAGAAAAAATAATACTTCAAGCATACTAATAAAGCAATCATGTCTTCTCAAAATATCATGGCCAAAGAAAGTTATCCCTACAAAATCGTATAGTCCGACTATGCTCCATCTTCATCACACAAAGTATTTCATCATGCACAACCCTGATGACAAGCCAAGCAATTGTTTCATACTTTTAATGTTCTCAAGCTTTTTCAACTTACATGCAATACATGAGCATGAGCCATGGATATAGCACTATAGGTGTAATAGAATATGGTGGTTGTGGAGAAGACAAAAAGAAGGAGATAGTCTCACATCAACTAGGCATATCAACGGGCTATGGAGATGCCCTTCAATAGATATCAATGTGAGTGAGTAGGGATTGCCATGCAACGGATGCACTAGAGCTATGAGTGTATGAAAGCTCAAAAAGAAAACTAAGTGGGTGTGCATCCAATTCGCTTGCTCACGAACACCTAGGGCAATTTGAGGAAGCCCATCACTGGAATATACAAGCCAAGTTCTATAATGAAAAATTCCCACTAGTATATGAAAGTGATAGAATAGGACTCTCTGTCATGAAGAACATGGTGCTACTTTGAAGCACAAGTGTGGTAAAAGGATAGTAACATTGTCCCTTCTCTCCTTTTCTCTCATTTTTTTTATTTTGGGCTCTTTGGCCCCTCTCTCTTCTTTTGTTTGGGCTCTTTTTTTCATCCGGATCCTCATCCCAACTTGTGAGGGAATCATAGTCTCCATCATCCTTTTCCTCACATGGGACAATGCTCTAATAATGATGACCATCACACTTTTATTTACTTACAACTCAAGAATTACAACTCGATACTAGAACAACATATGACTCTATATGAATGTGTCTAGCGGTGTACCGGGATGTGCTATGATCAAGAGTAACATGTATAAAAAATATGAATGGTGGCCAAGCCACAAATACGATGCCAACTACATGATCAGGCAAAGCAATATGACAATGATGGTATGTGTCATAATAAACAGAACGGTGGAAGTTGCATTGCAATATATCTCGGAATGGCTATGGAAATGCCATAATAGGTTGGTATGGTGGCTTTTTTGAGGAAGGGTAAATGGTGGGTTTAATGCATCGACGAAAGTTGCACGGTACTAGAGAGGCTAGCAATGGTGAAAGGGTGAGAGTGCGTATAATCCATGGACTCAACATTAGTCATAAAGAACTCACATACTTATTGCAAAAATTTATTAGCCATCATAACAAAGTACTACATGCATGCTCTTAGGGGGATAGATTGGTAGGAAAAGACTATTACTCGTCCCCGACCGCCACTCATAAGGAAGACAATCAATAAATAAATCATGCTCCGACTTCATCACATATGGTTCACCATACGTGCATGCTACGGGAATCACAAACTTTAACACAAGTATTTCTACCAATTCACAATTACTCACTAGCATGACTTTAATATCACCATCTTTATATCTCAAAACTAATGCAAGGAATCAAAGTTCTCATCTATTCAATGTTCTTATATGGAAGTTTTTATTATATCCCTCTTGGATGCCCATCATATTAGGACTAAATTCATAACCAAAGAAAATTACCATGCTATTTAGAAAGACTCTCAAAATAATATAAGTGAAGCATGAGAGTTTAACAATATCTATAAAATAAAGCCACCGCCGTGCTCTAAAAAGATATAAGTGAAGCACTAGAGCAAAATCTCCTAGCTCAAAAGATATAAGTGAAGCACATAGAGTATTCTAATAAATTCACGATTCATGCGTGTCCCTCTAAAAAGGTGTGTACATCAAGGATTATTGTGGAAAACTAAAAAGCAAAGATTCATATCATACAAGACACTCCAAGCAAAACACATATCATGTGGTGAATAAAAATATAGCCTCAAGTAAATTTACCGATAGACGAAGACGAAGGAGGGGATGCCATCCGGGGCATCCCCAAGGTTAGATGCTTGGTTATCCTTGAATATTACCCTGGGGTGCCCTGGGCATCCCCAAGCTTAGTCTCTTGCCAATCCTTATTCCGTAATCCGTCAAATCTTTACGCAAAACTTGAAAACTTCACAACACAAAACTCAACAAGAAAACTCATGAGATCCGTTAGTATAAGAAAATAAGTCACCACTTAGGTACTGTTGTGAACTCATTCTAAATTTATATTGGTGTTATATCTACCGTATTCCAACTTCTCTATGGTCATACCCTCCAATACTACCCATAGATTCATCAAAATAAGCAAACAACACAATGAAAATAGAATCTGTTAAAAATAGAACAGTCTGTAGTAATCTGGAAACTTCGTATACTTCTGAACTCCAAAAATTCCAAAAAATTAGGACAATCTAGGAAATCTGTATATAAATCTTGTGTAAAAAAATTCAGATCAAAATCATGTCCCAGTGAATTTTCAAAATTCCTGGACTAGGAGTAAACATTTCTGTTTTTCAGCAAGATCAAATCAACTATCACCATAGACCATCCCAAAGGTCTTACTTGGCTCAAACACTAATTAAAACATTAAAACACAATTACTACATAAGTAATATTTGTATTTATTGAAAAAGAGAAGCAAAAACAAGAAACACAAAATAAGATTGGGTTGTCTCCCAACAAGCGCTATTGTTTAACGCCCCTAGCTAGGCATGATGATTTTAATGATGCTCACATAAAAGATAAGAATTGAAACATAATGGGAGCATCATGAAGCATATGACTAGCACATTTAAGTCTAATCCACTTCCTATGCATAGGTATTTCATGAGCAAACAGTTTATGGGAGCAAGAATCAACTAGCATAGGAAGGCAAAACAAGCATAACTTTAAGATTTTCAACATATAAAGAGGAAACTTGATATTATTGCAACTCCTACAAGAATACATTCCTCCCTAATAATAATTTTCAGTAGCATGATGAATTAATTCAACCATATAACACATAAAGCATGATTTTCATGATGCACAAGCATAGAAATTTTACTACTCTCCACATAAGCAAAATTCTTCTCATTCAGATTAGTGGGAGTATCATAAGGAACTCGAATACCATAAATTGTTTCCACATTAAAAGAGTAATGTTCAGAAAAAGGGTAATCATAATCATGACAAGTTTTATGAATATAATCATCACTACTTTTTATAACAGAAGTGTCATCACAATAATCATCATAAGTAGCAACTTCGTTCTCATCATAATCAATTGAAACCTCTTCCAAGATAGTGGAATCATTACTAAATAAAGTCATGACCTCTCCAAATCCACTTTTATCATTATAATAATATTAAACACCCTCCAAAATAGTGGGATAATTATTATCCAAAGTTGGCACTCTTCCAAGCCCACTTTCATAAATATTGCAATCATCATAGGTAGGAGGCATGCTATCATCATAAAAAATCGCACATCAAAACTTGGAGGACTAAAAATACCATCTTCATTAAACAAAGCATCCCCAAGCTTGCGTTGTTGCATATCATAAGCATAATCACTCTCATCATTAATAGTATGAATAACACCAATAGCATAGCAATTATTAACATCACAATTTTCTAAGTTGGTGCCAAAAAGATTCTCAAGATTATAACAAGTATCATTACTTTCCCAATCATAATCATCACAATGACTAATACACATAACAAAATCACCCTCAATAGTTTATTCATAGTTGTACCATAAGGCAAATAATCAATATCATCATCAAGTATATCATCTTCCACATTTATCTTTGATTCACTCTCATGAGGCATAACAATAATAGGAGCGACATCATTTGGGAGGGATACCTTTTTACCTTTGCTTCTCTGTCTTTTCATTTTCTTCTCCACATCATGTGTGGGTTTAATCAACTTTTTTGATGTAGGGTAGAACACTAATCGGCCGATCTTTCACGAAAGGAGCGGATCATGCGAAGAACACAAAGAACACGAGGAAGGAAATGAGGGAAAAAATGAAGAAAACACAAGAGAAACACTAAACCAACAAGAAAGAGTCACACACGTGCTAGATCCTCGAGTACATAAGAGAACTGTAACATCCCAAATTTTCAATTTGGAATGTTTTACAATTATTAGTTAAGCATTATGCATATTGTTTGAAATTGTGTGGCATTTAGAATTTTCAGAGGCATTTGAGTTTTGTTTGAATTGGATTCAACTTGGAATTTGAAAATTTACTTCAAATAAACATGACAATACTTGATCAAAAGTATGAGAGGAGCTAACATGACACTCCAAAAATGTCAGAAGAAAAATATGGCCAAAAAGTTTGAATTCAAATTTGAATTTTATTTGGGATTTCCAGAAAATGTTTTTTTAGTTTGTGTTTTGCTTCTGGAAAAATGTCCACGTTGTAGGATTATTTCCCCTGAGAATCTTGATATATATACATGTCATATATAAAAATACTATAGTTTTCTCTATATTTAGTTTTCTCTCTCTGTGGTTATTCAAAAAAAACAAATAGGAAAAAAACCCCAGGCGCGCCAGGCGCCAGGCCAGCAGGCCCAGTCGCCAAGGCCGCAGCCCACCAGCGCCGAGCCGCCAGCCCAGCGTAGCGCGCCGCATGCCCGAGCCGCCTCCGCTTTGATCGCCCGCTCGCCTCCTCCCTCTCTCTCCCACTGACTCGCGGGGTCCACCCTATCCCTAACCCCTCGCCCATGTCATGCTGCGCCAGAGCGCGACCGCCGCCGCCCATCGCCGCGATCTTCTCGGGATCGCGATCCCGCGTTGCCCCCTCGCCCACGATCATGCCCTATATAAAGCCCTGCCCCTTCTCTTCCGAACCCCCCAAAAACCTACCCCAACACCCACCATAGCTCGCACCATCTCCAAACACATCGCGCCGCCGCTGCCTCAGTTCGCCGCCGTTTCTGCCACTCGTGAGCATTCCCCTTGCTTCCAAGCTACTCCACTCGAACCCCTTCTCGTTCCGCACCTCTTTGACATCCTATCGTCGCTCAGGAACCGTTGAAGCCGTCGCCCCGAGCTCGACCGCCGCTCGCCGGAGCTGTAGCTCACCAGGGAGCAGTCGCCGTCGCCCCGACCGCCACCGTCGTCCCCAAGCTCCAAAAACTCCACCACCGCCTCCGCCTCGCTCCGCCGCATCTCCCCGACATCACCGTCGTTGCCCCGGACCACCGGAGCCCCTCCGCCACCGACGCCCGAGTCACCGCTATCGTCTCCGTCCGTCGCCGCCATCCACTGTAAGCCCGAGCTCCCCTCCACCGTTAGATCTCGCATGTACGGCTTAGATTAGATCCGCGAAGGGTTAGGTTATTTTTAATAGATCGGTTTAGTTTACGGTTTATTTTCTGGTTTAGTTCCTAGTTTAGTCAGACCATCTCGATTGTTTTTTTACTTAGCCCGTATATGTTTCATTTAAAGGTCGCTCGCACGTTAGATAGTTTCAGAGCGCTCACTGTTTGGGCCTGTTAGCGCATTAGTTTATTTTAGTTTTATTTCAGTTTCTGTTTTTAGCAGAATAGTTCTGTTTTTGTAAGATCTATATCTTTTAGGTTATTTATTATTTTTAGTTGATTCTTTTTTTTAGTTTACAAATTTCCTATAGTTTCTGTAGAAAATAGATTCGGCCATGTTTAAGTTTATAAAAATAGTTTTATATTAGTTTTAGTCAGATTAGTATTTCTGCTATACTTTGAGTTAGATTATTCTTTTTCAGTGATTCTTTTTGTCACTGCTTTGTTTTGACCTTGCCTAATAGTAGGAATTTATTCGGGTATATTTTTAGTCTTTATTAAAAATAGTTTTACTCGAAATCAAGCTTTTCTAGTTTTTTTAGCTGGCTGCTATTTTCCGTTGTCCTAATTAATTTAGGATTTTATTTCACCTCTGTTATAGTTTATTTTAGATTAGTTTCTATAGTTACAAAGGGTGAACTTTTATTTATAGAAAAAATAAAATGTTTTTTTCTTGCTAGTTGTTGGTTTGGAGTTCTTCGAGTTTTCTTTGGTTTTGGTTTGAGTGCTTGTGTGATTTCCTTTAGCTTGCTGTTATGATATTTAGTGGAATATTTATTTGTGCTATTATTTGACTCGATAGATTTTCCGGAGTGCGAAGCTTGCTATCTCGAGTCACTAGCGTCTGAAGACCGTCAGCCAGGCAAGTCATTTGATCATGTTTTACAATACCTATGATTTTGTTGTATTAGAATTATTCCTCCCCACCATGCATGCAGTAGGAGAATTATAAGTTATGTCTTGAGTAGTATCATGAGGTAGGATGAACCCAATTCCCTTTGTTACTATTGCCTGGGACGATGTAGTTTATTTTGCTATGCTCGTAGACAGGGTTGGTTGAGAGATTCATAAGGGAGATGTGAGAGTCAAGATGATGACAACCCCATGACTTCAAGCTCAAGATGGACTTCAAATTCACTACTAGGTGGAGGACGGTTGACGGGCACCTGGAGGAACCAGTGGATGGCCGGGATGCATGGAGAAGCGCCATGACATCTTGCGGAAAGCTTCACCCAGCCATGAAGAGACGGATGGATACCCCTTGACCGGAAGCTTACCTGTGCAGCCGCAAGCCATTATGGGCTCTGTCTAGGTTGCCTTAGGCGTGAGTCTGGACGGACGGTGCCAACAGATGTAAAAGAACGGTAGGACATGGATGGGCACCGGCAGTGCCCAGAGAAACTCTACAGAAGACCCTGTTTCGTTCGTCCCATCTTCAAACACCAGGCAGTGCGAGGACATAAAGGAGGGAACAAATCACGCGGGTAAAGTGCACAAGACTCTGCAGAGTAACAACCTAATCGATTAGCCGTTTCCCCGGTTACGGACATTTGAGCCTCTCGAATTAGAGTATTTCGGAAATCTCAACACCGGACAAATAAATTAATTGAGGGGTTAATTAATAATTGGGAATGAGACATTAGTTGGTGGAACCATCTCAAGTTAGCGGATGGCCGGGATGCATGGAGAAGCGCCATGACATCTTGCGGAAAGCTTCACCCAGCCACGAAGAGACGGATGGATACCCCTTGACCGGAAGCTTACTTGTGCAGCCACAAGCCATTATGGGCTCTAGCTGGGTTGACCTTAGGTGTGACTCTGGACAGACGGTGCCAACAGATGTAGAAGAACGGTAGGACATGGATGGGCACCGGTAGTGCCCAGAGAAACTCTATGGAAGACCCTATTTCGTTCGTCCCGTCTTCAAACACCAGACAGTGCGAGGACATAATGGAGGGAACGAATCTTGCAGGTAAAGTGCACAAGACTCTGGAGAGTAACAACCTAATCGATTAGCCGTGTCCCCGGTTACGGACATTTGAGCCTCTGGAATTGGAGTATTTCAGAAATCTCAACACCAAACAAATAAATTAATTGAGGGGTTAATTAATAATTGGGAATGATACATTGGTTGGTGGAACCATCTCAATAACTACCAACATTTTGTAGTAATTGCAAGCAAGACCTTTGCTGTAGGGAAAAACTGCCTTTTCGCAAAAATATAAAACTTAGAGCCCCACAGCCAAATTGCATATAGTGTTAGTATTATCATTTGTTGTTTTCTCTATGACTTGCCGGCATATTCAAAATGCTGACCTACACGGCTGCAACGTCTCATGTTGCAGAGGAGTTTTCCGACCAGGAGTGAGGCTACGATCTACGCTTGGCGATTTCCCTATGGAGTCGGATGGACTAGCTATTCGTCTACGCTTCCGCAGCTTTATTTAGTTTATTTCTCATGAGTTGGCCTTCATCCGAATTTATTATGATGTAATGAAGACTCAATATGAGAATCGTGTAATAAATTCAGGTGTGATTGAACTTTGAATCTTTTCATCAATGTACTGTGTGTGTGCCAACATGATCTTGGGATGGTACAGCTACACAGAGACTTGACCAATTTTGGGTCGGGTCGTTACAAAGATGGTGCCAGAGCACACGCTGACCGTAGGACGTAACCCCTAGGATTGGAAAGCCATAGGAAGAAACTATTTTATTTTATGTCCTTATCATTCTGTAATTCTCCCCTGTTCATTTTTGACTTCTCTCCGATTTCAACATTCTAGATGGCCGTCAAGTTCATCCCAGTTCTGCTCCCGGAGTTTTGCCAGCCAGATGAGACAATGCTTTTCGGTAGGAGGCTGGTCCAGATCATCAAGGAATTGAAGATTGCTCTGTCATCTATCACCGTGACCCCTATTATGGCATTTCCAGAAGACCCTCGCTATAGGATTAAGGTACACATACCAGGGAGGACTTTCGGAAGTCTCTCGGCGCCCGTTGACTTCAGGTTCACTGCTCCCACTTGGATCCTCGGGAGAGACATAGCAGTTCATACTACACTTGGACGCATCCAGGAGGAATACATGGCTGAGCTTGTTGGATTAGACCACACCATGATTTCTCGCAGGACTGCAGATGGAGAGCTCATCCACACCATTGATGATGACTCCGTTCGCTCATATGTCCAAGACTTGGAGGCTCACATCAGGGCTCTAGAGATTCAGATGCGCAGGAGCTTGAAGACGGTTCAAAAGTTGCATCTTCGTGAAATGGAACTGGAGGATGCATCACGTGAAGCCCACTATGAGCATGAAGAAGAAGTCAAGGATTTTATGGATAGACTCGTGGACCGGGAGAAATATATTGCCACACTAGAGGAGAAGATGGATCCGGGAGAAGACCTTTTTCCGAGTGGAGATGATGGACCCCTCATGAGCAATGACCAGGATTATGAGGAGAGCTCCACCGAAGGAAGCCTCAAGAGGAGGCGCCGCACCAGAGGACACAAGGATAATTGATGAAGACATTTAGTCGACCGCCATGTTATTTTATTTTTCATCGATCAGTTAGGCCGTTATTTTCGATTGGTCATGAGATTTTGTAATCCGAGATTGTACCCTGTTTGAGATGAATGAATAAATGATTGGTGTGATTATGTTTGTGCATTCATTTGGGTAGTGCTATTTTCTCATTAGACCCTTGTTCTATTATAATTTCTCATCCACTCCAAAACACCAGATGCCTTCGAGACGTGACCCCGGTTTCACTTTCCCGCCGGAGCTCACCCAGCTGATTCAACAGCAGGATGCCTTAATGCAAATGCTCATCCAAAACCAAGGCAACAACAACAACAATCCACCGCCACCATCCCCTGTCGATAACCTAACCCGGTTCCTAAGGCTGAATCCGCCAGTGTTCTCTAGTAGCACCGAGCCGATTATAGTTGATGATTGGCTCCGCAAGATCGGAAGGGATCTAGCAACTGCTGGATGCACAGATGTTGAGAAGGTGCATTTTGCCGCACATCAACTGAATGGACCTGTAACCTCTTGGTGGGAGAACTACACCGCCACTCATCCGGTCGCCACTATGACATGGGATCAGTTCCATCAGGCTTTCCACACCGCTCATGTCTCAGATGGAGCCATGAGTCTAAAGAAGCGTGAGTTCCGCAACTTATGGCAAGGGAACCGTACTGTGGGGCAGTATGTGGATGATTTCAGCAAATTATCTCGCTATGCCCCAGATGATGTGGCCACAGATGTCGCTAAACAGGAGAAGTTTCTCGAGGGACTCAATGATGAGCTGGGAATGCAGCTAATGGTGGCTCCTTCAACAACTACCAGTAGCTACTAGACAAGGCCACCATACTTGAAGGCAAGCAGCAGCAGATTGATAGTCGCAAGAGGAAGTATAGCCAGGGGAAGTACAACTCCGGAGCTCAGCAGAAGCCCCGCTATGCCCCATACTCGGGAGGACATACCCATCACAACCATGGAGGACATAATCATGGAGGACATAACCATGGAGGGAATGGGAACAATCGCAACCATGACAACAACTCCAAGTCAGGCAATGGAGGCAATGGCAACCAGCACCGTCCTACTCTGGCTCAGAAGGATCTGAGTCATATCCCCTGTTTCAAGTGCCAGAAGATAGGACACTATGCCACCGATTTTCCGGGGGCCAAGTAGAGGAATGGAAATGGCAATGACAATGGAAGCTCAGCAAAGAAGCCCAACCCTTTTCCTCGTGCTCAGGTGAATCACATTGACGTGGAGGACGTTTATGATCAGCCAGACACTGTGGTTGGTAAGTTTTTATTAAATTCACGTCCAATATTGGTACTCTTTGATTCCGGTGCAACGCATTCATTTATATCAAGGGTAGTTGTGGAAAAGTACGGGTTGCCCACTAGGACCCTTAGAACCCCGCTCCAGGTCACTTCCCCAGGAGGAGAGATGATGGCAGGCTTAGGCTGTCATTCAAGCCTCAGCATCGGAAATCATGATTTTCCCGTAGACCTCATAGTCTTAGAATCCCAGGGATTGGACGTGATCCTAGGCATGGACTGGTTGACGAAGTTTGAAGGGAACAATGACTGTGCCCGCAAGACGATTTTGCTCACCACCCTGGAGCAGAAGAGGATCAAGTATGTATCCAGACGCACACCGATGAAGAATCAGGTGAATTCCCTCATGGGAGTTGTTCAGGAGGAAGTGCCTGTAGTACAAGATTTTCCGGATGTATTTCCGGAGGAATTACCAGGAATGCCACCGAACAGAAAAATAGAATTTTTGATCGAGTTATTACCTGGCATAGCCCCAATATCCAAGAGACCTTATCGGATGCCCCCGAATGATTTGGAAGAGATCAAGTAGCAGATCAAAGAATTATTGGAGAAAGGATATATTCGCCCAAGTTCGTCACCTTGGGGAGCCCCAGTTCTTTTGGTAGAGAAGAAGGATGGAACCCTGAGAATGGTTGTAGATTATCGTTCATTGAACGACGTGACCATCAATAATAAGTACCCCCTGCCGATGATTAATGATTTATTTGATCAGCTAGTCGGAGCCAAAGTATTTTCCAAGATTGATCCTCGATCAGGGTATCATCAGCTGAAGATTTGAGAACAGGATATACCCAAAATAGCTTTCACCACCAGGTATGGTTTATATGAGTATACCGTCATGTCATTCGGATTGACTAATGCCCCTGCGTATTTCATGAGCATGATGAACAAGGTATTTATGGAATATCTGGACAAGTTTGTCATGGTGTTCATCGATGACATATCTGTTTTCTCCAAGAGCGAGGAAGAGCATAAGGAACATCTGCGTCTAGTTCTGGAGAAACTCCGAGAACATCAGTTATATGAAAAGTTTAGCAAATGTGAATTCTGGTTGAAGGAAGTCGGATTCCTCGGACATGTTATTTCAGGAGAAGGAATAGCATTCGAACCCACCAAGGTTGAATCGGTCACCAACTGGCAGTCCCCCACCTCAGTCAAGGAGATCCGCAGTTTTCTCGGACTTGCAGGATATTATCGGAGATATATTGAGAATTTCTCCAAGATTGCTAAGCCCATGACGGAGCTGTTGAAGAAGGAAACTAAGTATGTTTGGACCGAGGATTATGAAGCCAGTTTTTAGGAGTTGAAGAAACGTCTGGTTACAGCCCCAGTGCTCATTTTGCCGAACATACACAAGGATTACCAGGTATATTGTGATGCTTCTCGTCAAGGACTTCAAGGAGTGCTCATGCAGGAAGGAAAAGTTGTAGCTTATACCTCCAGACAGCTATGACCTCACGAGATGAATTATGCCACACACGATTTGGAGTTAGCAGCCGTACTGCACGCACTCAAGACATGGAGACATTTCCTTGTTGGAAATAGTTGTGATGTTTACACGGATCATAAGAGCTTGAAGTACATTTTCACGCAGAAGGAGTTGAACCTCAGACAGAGGAGATGGCTTGAATTGATCAAGGACTATGACATGAGATTGCATTATCACCCAAGGAAGGCAAATGTTGTAGCAGATGCCTTGAACCGTAAAAGCTATGTGAACACCCTCATAGCTAGAGGATTACCTCAGGAATTAGCCGACGATCTTAGAGAGCTCCGACTGGAGATAGTACCAAGAGGATTTGTCACCACCTTGGATATACAGTCCACTCTGACCAAAAGAATCCGTGAAGCGCAGAAGACGGACAAGGAAATTGCAGAGATAAAGGAAAAGATGAGTAACGGAAAGGCTAAAGGTTTTCGTGAGGATGAACACGGAACTTTATGGTTTGAGGATCGTATATATGTGCCCAATGACCTAGAGGTCAGGAAGTTAATTCTTCAGGAGGCCCATGATTCACCATACTCGATTCACCCAGGCAGCACTAATATGTATCTGGATTTGAAAGAAAGTTTCTGGTGGACAGGTATGAAGAAGGATATTGCCGAGTACGTAGCAGTATGTGATGTTTGTCAGGGAGTAAAGGCGGAACATCAGAAGCCGTCAGGGTTACTTCAACCACTGCCTATTCCTGAGTGGAAATGGGAAAAACTTGGAATGGACTTTATCACAGGATTACCCAGGACCCGTTCAGGTTATGACTCCATCTGGGTAGTAGTTGATCGCTTGACCAAGGTAGCTCATTTCATTCCCGTGAACACTACATATACCAGTGCTAAGTTAGCCAAGATATACATGACCAGGATCGTACGTCTGCATGGAGTTCCGAGTAGTATCGTGTTAGATAGAGTAACACAATTTACCTCAAAGTTTTGGAATCAGTTGCATGAAACTTTGGGTACGAGGCTGGAGTTCAGTACAACTTTTCATCCGCAGACAGATGGACAGACCGAGAGAGTCAACCAGATTCTGGAGGACATGTTGAGAGCATGTGCGCTAGACTACGGGTCTAGCTGGGATGACGATTTTCCATACGCAGAGTTCTCGTACAACAACAGCTATCAGACCAGTCTGAAGATGGCCCCTTTCGAAGCTCTATACGGAAGGAGGTGCAGAACACCATTGTTGTGGGATGGTGTTGGAGACCGAAATTTTTTTGGTCCCGATCTTATCAGAGATTCTGAAGAGAAGGCCAAGCTAATTCGAGACCGACTTAAGATAGCCCAGTCGAGACAGAAGAGTTATGCCGACAGTAAATGCAAGGAGATAATGTATGAAGTTGGAGATCGAGCATATCTCCATGTGTCGCCACTTCGAGGAATCAAGAGGTTTGGTGTTAAAGGAAAATTAGCACCCAGGTTCATTGGCCCCTACAAAATCCTCGAACGTAGAGGAGAATTTGCATATAAGCTGGAATTGCCAGAAGGATTGTCAGGAGTACACGATGTCTTTCACGTATCCCAGCTAAAGAAATGCCATGCCGAGATGGCCGATATTCCATTGAGAGACACAGTGCCCCTAGAGGCCATACAGCTTGACAGTGATCTGACTTATGAGGAGAAACCCGTCTGAATTCTCGAGACCGCAAACAGAGTTACCCGCAGCAAGATCATCATGTTTTGCAAGGTTCTGTGGAGCCACCACTCCGAGGAGGAAGCCACCTGGGAGCGAGAAGAAGATCTCCGCCGAGACCACCCGCACCTATTTGCTAGCCAACCCGAATCTCGAGGGCGAGATTCATCTTAAGGTGGGTAGGTTTGTAACATCCCAAATTTTCAATTTGGAATGTTCTGCAATTATTAGTTAAGCATCTATGCATATTGTTTGAAATTGTGTGGCATTTGGAATTTTCAGAGGCATTTGAGTTTTGTTTGAATTGGATTCAACTTGGCATTTGAAAATTTACTTCAAATATCCCTAACAAATACTTGATCAAAAGTATGAGAGGAGCTAACATGACACTCCAAAAATGTCAGAAGAAAAATATGGCCAAAAAGTTTGAATTCAAATTTGAATTTTATTTGGGATTTCCAGAAAATGTTTTTTTAGTTTGTGTTTTGCCTCTGAAAAAATGTCCACGTTGTAGGATTATTTCACCTGAGATTTTGATATATATATATATGTCATATATAAAAATACTATAGTTTTCTCTATATTTAGTTTTCTCTCTTTGTGGTTATTCAAAAAAACAAATAGGAAAAAAAACCCAGGCGCGCCAGGCACCAGGCCAGCAGGCCCAGTCGCCAAGGCCGCAGCCCACCGGCGCCGAGCCGCCAGCCCAGCGCAGCGCGCAGCGCGCCGCACGCCCGAGTCGCCTCCGCTTCAATCGCCCGCTCGCCTCCTCCCCTCTCTCTCCCACTGACCTGCGGGGTCCACCCTATCCCTAATCCCTCGCCCACATCATGCCGCGCCAGAGTGCAACCGCCGCGGCCCGTCGCCGCGATCTTCTCGAGATTGCGATCCCGCGTTGCCCCCTCGACCACGATCATGCCCTAGATAAAGCCCTGCCCCTTCTCTTCCGAACCCCCCAAAAACCTACCCCAACACCCACCATAGCTCGCGCCATCTTCAGACGCATCTCGCCGCCGCCGCCTCGGTTCGCCGCTGTTTCTGCCACCGGTGAGCATTCCCCTTGCTTCCAAGCTACACCATCCGAACCCCTTCTCATTCCACACCTCTTTGACATCCTGTCGTCGCTCAGGAACTGTTGAAGCCGTCGTCCTGAGCTCGACCGCCGCTCGCCGGAGCTGCAGCTCACTAGGGAGCAATCACCGTCGCCCCGACCGCCACTGTCGTCCCCGAGCTCCAACAACTCCACCACCACCACCTCCGCCTCGCTCCGCCGCATCTCCCCGACATCACTGCCGTCGGCCCGGACCACCGGAGCCCCTCCGCCACCGACGCCCGAGTCGCCGCTGTCGTCTCCGTCCGTCACCGGCGTCCACTATAAGCCCGAGCTCCCCTCCACCGTTAGATCTCGCATGTACGGCTTAGATTAGATCCGCGAAGGGTTAGGTTATTTTCAATAGATCGGTTTAGTTTACGGTTTATTTTCCGGTTTAGTTCCTGGTTTAGTTAGACCGGCCCGATCGGTTTTTTTACTTAGCCCATATACGTTTCAGTTCAAGGTTGCTCGCGCGTTAGATAGTTTTAGAGCGCTCACTGTTTCGGCCCGTTAGCGCATTAGTTTATTTTAGTTTTATTTTAGTTTTTGTTTTTAGCAGAATAGTTCTGTTTTTGTAAAATCTATATCTTTTAGGTTATTTATTATTTTTAGTTGATTCTTTTTTTGTTAGTTTACAAATTTCCTATAGTTTCTGTAGAAAATAGATTCGGCCATGTTTAAGTTTATAAAAATAGTTTTATATTAGTTTTAGTCAGATTAGTATTTCTGCTATAATTTGAGTTAGGATTATTCCTTTTTAGTGATTCTTTTTGTCACTGCTTTGTTTTGACCTTGCCTAACAGTAGGAATTTATTTGATTATCTTTTAGTCTTTATTAAAAATAGTTTTACTCGAAATCAAGCTTTTCTAGTTTTTTTTAGCTCCTTGTTGTTTTCTGTTGTTCTAATTAATTTAGATTTTATTTCACCTCTGTTATAGTTTATTTTAGGTTAGTTTCTGTAGTTACAGAGGGTGAACTTTTATTTATAGGAAAAATAAAATGTTTATTTTTTTCTTGCTAGTTGTTGGTTTGGAGTTCTTCGATTTTTCTTTGGTTTTGGTTTGAGTGCTTGTGTGATTTCCTTTAGCTTGCTGTTATGATATTTTGTGGAATATTTATTTGTACTATTGTTTGACTCGATACAATTCTTGGAGTGCAAAGCTTGCTATCTCGAGTCACTAGCGTTTGAAGACCGTCAACCAGGCAAGTAATTTGATCATGTTTTACAATACCTATGATTTTGTTGTATTAGAATTATTCCTCCCCACCATGCATGCAGTAGGAGAATTATAAGTTATGTCTTGAGTAGTATCATGAGGTAGGATGAACCCAATTCCCTTTGTTACTATTGCCTGGGACGATGTAGTTTATTTTGCTATGCTCGTAGACAGGGTTGGTTGAGAGATTCATAAGGGAGATGTGAGAGTCAAGATGATGACAACCCCATGACTTCAAGCTCAAGATGGACTTCAAATTCACTACTAGGTGGAGGACGGTTGACGGGCACCTGGAGGAACCAGTGGATGGCCGGGATGCATGGAGAAGCGCCATGACATCTTGCGGAAAGCTTCACCCAGCCATGAAGAGACGGATGGATACCCCTTGACCGGAAGCTTACCTGTGCAGCCGCAAGCCATTATGGGCTCTGTCTAGGTTGCCTTAGGCGTGAGTCTGGACGGACGGTGCCAACAGATGTAAAAGAACGGTAGGACATGGATGGGCACCGGCAGTGCCCAGAGAAACTCTACAGAAGACCCTGTTTCGTTCGTCCCATCTTCAAACACCAGGCAGTGCGAGGACATAAAGGAGGGAACAAATCACGCGGGTAAAGTGCACAAGACTCTGCAGAGTAACAACCTAATCGATTAGCCGTTTCCCCGGTTACGGACATTTGAGCCTCTCGAATTAGAGTATTTCGGAAATCTCAACACCGGACAAATAAATTAATTGAGGGGTTAATTAATAATTGGGAATGAGACATTAGTTGGTGGAACCATCTCAATAACTACCAACATTTTGTAGTAATTGCAAGCAAGACCTTTGCTGTAGGGAAAAACTGCCTTTTCGCAAAAATATAAAACTTAGAGCCCCACAGCCAAATTGCATATAGTGTTAGTATTATCATTTGTTGTTTTCTATATGACTTGCCGGCATATTCAAAATGCTGACCTACACGGTTGCAACGTCTCATGTTGCAGAGAAGTTTTCCGACCAGGAGTGAGGCTACGATCTACGCTTGGCGATTGCCCTAAGGAGTCGGATGGACTCGCTATTCGTCTACGCTTCCCAACTTTATTTAGTTTATTTCTCATGAATTGGCCTTCGGCCAAATTTATTATGATGTAATAATGACTCGATATGAGAATTGTGTAATAAATTCAGGTGTGATTGAACTTTGAATGTTTTCATCAATGTACTTTGTGTGCCAGCATGATCTTGGGATGGTACAGCTACACAGAGACTTGACCGATTTTGGGTCGGGTCATTACAAGAACACACGATCCACGGACAACTAAGGATGATACAGAGGTAGCCGGTCTTCTCCGTGAGGAGGTCTTGATGTTCTTCTTCGCAAGGAGGTCTTGAATCCAAAGGGATCTTCTCCGAAGAGGGGCCGCGGTCTCTCTCGTGGAGTAGATCCGATGTGGACGAGCAATGCTCTATCTCTAAATATGAGCTAAACCAATGCTAACCCTAAAACGTAGGTAGGAGAAGAGTATATATAGTCTAGGGGGCGAAGGGGTACATGGGCCTCGGCCCTTACACCGTGCGCAGACAGGGGAGGCCGGACGTCCGGGCATCGGGCCGGATGTTCAGGCGTTCGTGGAGGGCCGGATGTCCGAGCCGTGGAGGTCGGATGTACGGGCTGGTAAAGCTGGCCATGTCGCTCTCGGGAAGGTGGTGTCCGGATATCCGGGCTCGAGGCTGGATTTCCGGGTCGGGCCGGATGTACGGGCTGGGGCCGGATGTCCGGGGCGTGTAGATGCGCGGGGGCTAGTAGGCTGTTGTGGTCGAAGTCTCCAACGGCCTGATGTCCGGGTCCTGAAGCTGCCTTCTTCTCCTCTCGGAGTTCCTCTTCATCCGTGAACTTGGGGACTTGTACATCTTCATGTGCATCTTCGGGAGGGTCCTCTTGGTACCTAATCATGCACAATGTCTCGGATTTAGGTAGTAGCCATGTCTCGAGAGGATCATATGTAATATCACTAAGGAAGGAAGTCACCTTGTTCTCGAGAGCTCTAGCTCTAGCTCGTGTCATGGGTCCTCTTGGCTCTTGTTGAGGCGATGGTAGGTCCATGGGGATGACCGTAGGATGCTCCGCATCATCTCCCCTCCCTTGGGGAAGATCCGACCTCGGATTGAAATCCTCATCACCATGGTAGGGTGAGAGATCCTTGACGTTGAAGATGTCGCTCACGCAGTACTTGTCGCGCGGGAGGTCGATCTTGTAGGCATTGTTGTTGTAGTGTTCAAGCACCTTGAAGGGTCTGTCCGCTCGTGGGTGAAGTTTGGACTTGCGTTCATGGGGGAAGCGGTCCTTGCGAAGGTGTAGCCACACAAGATGTCCAATGTTGAATACCATGGGGTGCTTGTTGATGTTGCGCTTGGTCGCAAGTCGTTGTACTTGGCGCTCTATGGTTTGCCTTGTATCTTCATGCACCTTATTGAGATGGTTCATGCGTGCACTTGCGTCCATATTGATGCGCTCTTGTAGTGGTAGAGGGAGAATGTCCAATGGGGACAAAGGGTTGAATCCGTAGATGACCTCGAAGGGGACTTGCCGGTTGTTGTGTGTCTTGCGCGGTTGTAGGCGAACTCGGCGATATGTAGGCACTCCTCCCACCCCTTGATGTTCTTCTTGATGAGTACTCGAAGTAGAGCAGAGAGTGTGCAGTTGAACACCTCCGTTTGGTCGTCGGTTTGTGGATGATACGCCATGGAGAAGAGTAGCTTGATTCCGAGCTTGGCGCATAGGCTCTTCCAAAAGTAGCTGAGGAACTTGACGTCGCGGTCCGAGACGATCGTCTTTGGCACTCCATGTAGACGCGATATTTCCCTACAAAAGAGATTAGCAACATGTGAAGCATCGTCTATCTTGTTGCAAGGAATGAAATGTGCCATCTTAGAGAAACGGTCCACAACGACAAATACCGAATCCTTTCTATTGCGAGTCCTAGGCAATCCAAGTACAAAATCCATGCTAATGTCTTCCCATGGTTGATATGGAAGTGGTAGAGGCATGTAGAGGCCATGGGATTGAGCTTTAGACTTGGCTTTGCGACATGTAGAGCATCGGTTGGTGAAGCGGTTGGCGTCACAAAACATCTTGGGCCAATAGTAGTTCTTGGAGAGCGTAACAAAAGTCTTGTCGCGTCCAAAATGTCCCATTAAGCCTCCTCCATGAGATTCCTGCAAAAGCAACAAATGAAGAGAAGACTCGGGGATGCAAAGCTTGTTAGCTCTCATAAGATATCTATATTTGATGTAATAGCGTTCCCAAGATGTATGCGTTGAACATTTGACAGAAGGATTAGCAAAAGTGGGATCATGCTCATACAAGTCTTTTATGTGCTCAAAGCCAGTGACATTCCACTCAAGTTGACTAACAAGCATGCATATGAGGGAAAGGGCATCCGCCACAATGTTTTCCTTACCTTTGATGTACTTGATGATATAAGGAAAAGACTCAATAAATTCACTCCATTTAGCATGACGCTTGTTCAACTTGGTTTGGCCCTTAAGCTACTTGAGCGTTTCATGATCGGTATGAATGATGAATTCATGAGGGAGAAGATAGTGTTCCCATTCATGCAAAACACGGACTAAAGCATATAGCTCTTTGTCATAGATGGGGTAATTGAGTTGCGCTCCGGAAAGTTTCTCACTAAAAGTAAGCTATGGGGCGCTTCTCTTGCGTTAACACACCTCCTATGCCATTACCGCTAGCATCGCAATGAATCTCAAATGGCTTGTCAAAGTTGGGTAATGCAAGCATGGGAGCATGAGTAAGTAAATTCTTAAGCTCATTGAAAGCGGTATCTTGGGATGGTCCCCAAACAAAAGGCGCATTCTTCTTGCTCAAAGCATGCAAAGGCGAAGAAATGGTGCTAAAATCTTTCACAAAGCGATGATAGAAACCCGCAAGGCCAAGAAAGCTACGCACTTGTTGCAAGCTGGTTGGTTGGGGCCAAGTCTTAGTAGCATTGATCTTGGACTCATCTACATGAACACCCTTAGAAGATACAACAAAACCCAAGAAAACGAGCTTGTTAATGCCAAAAAGGCATTTCTCCATATTAGCAAAGAGGTGCACTTTTCGAAGAGTTTGTAAAACGGTTCGGACATGGGTGACATGCTCTTTGAGAGACTTGCTAAAAACAAGGATATCATCGAAGTAGACCACCACAAACACACCGATGTAAGGGCGAAAAACATGATTGATAAGACGCATAAAAGTACCCGGTGCTTCCGATAGACCCATAGGCATGACTAACCACTCATACAAGCCAAACTTGGTTTTGAAAGCGGTTTTCCATTGATCACCCTCTTGTATGCGGATTTGATAGTAACCACTCTTAAGATCAATTTTGGAAAATATAGTGGAACCACTAAGTTCATCAAGCATATCATCAAGGCGTGGAATGGGATACCTATAACGAACGGTGATAGCATTGATAGGTCTACAATCGGAGCACATGCAAAAGCTACCATCTCGTTTTGGCACAAGAATGACCGGGATGGCACAAGGGCTCAAACTTTCACGCACATGTCCATGTTCTATGAGATCCTTTACTTGCCTTTGTATTTCTTTGGTTTATTCGGGGTTGATGCGGTAGGGAGCTTTGTTCGGAAGCGGTGCTCCAGGGATGAGGTCAATGCGGTGCTCGATGCCTTGTAGTGGAGGTAGTCCCGGAGGTAGCTCATCGGGGAAAACATCATGAAATTCCTGCAAAAGAGAAGACAACACTAGAGGAAGAGTGTGAGAGGTGTTAGCTTGTGGTTCATTGTCCTTGCACAAAAGGATGCAGTGTAGGACACTAGATGGGTTCTCACACACTCCTACTATCTCATTTTTGGTGGCAAATAGGTCTAAGTTCTTCTTTTCGCTCATCGTGGAGGCGCTCAATTCAGCCTTGTGGCACTCACTCTCTTTTTGGTGGCTCGCTCTCTCACTATTATCTCCACGATGGGTGGCTTGCTTGTCGGCGATCACTTGGCTTGGAGACATGGGACGAAGTACGTAGTACTTTCCTTTCATCTTGAAGATGTAGTGATTCATTCGGCCGTTGTGGATGACTCCTCTATCAAATTGCCATGGGCATCCAAGGAGAAGGTGGCAAACGGTCATTGGAACGACGTCACACTCCAAAGTGTCTTCGTAGGCGCCAATTTTGAAGGAGACTTGTACTTGATGCTCGACTTGGATAGTGCCGGAGTAGCTAAGACATTGAACTTCGTATGGGTGTGGGTGCTTCATCTTGGGCAATTGGAGCTTGGAGCAAAGATCTTCACTTGCGAGGTTATGACAACTCCCTCCATCGATGATGACCTTGACGGAGCATCCATTGATGCCGGCCTTGGTATGAAAGATATGGCATCATTGGTCTTCGTCTTGGTGATGTTGGAGAGTCAAGACCTTGGAGACAAAAAGAGCGGGACTTGAATCTTCATCGCAAAAGACTTGTTCCTCTTCATCATTCACTTGCCGGTGCATGGCGACTTGCTCAAGAGCATCCATTTCTCCTTCACTCATCGAGTTGTAGGTGCCGTCGTCGTTGAGGATCATGGTCCGCTTGTTGGTCCACTCATAGGACTTGTGGCCTCCGCCTCCGCATGTGAAGCATTTGAAGGAACTTGTCTTGACGGTTTCATCAGTGGGGGTTGATGATGATGAAGCTCTCAGCTTGAAGTTGCTTCTAGTAGGAGGATGACTTGGAGTTAACGAAGAACTCGACTTGTCGACGTTGCTTGTAGAAGGCTTGGTAGACGATGTTGGATTTGTTGAAGCTTGGGTATTGGAGAAACCGTATGACTTGGATGATAACTTGGCATACTTGTAATCATCTTTCACTTGACGTTCCGCTTTTGTAGCTTGATGCACTAGCTCGATGAGGTTCGAGTATGGCTGGAAGTCGGCGATCTTCTTGATAGGGTGATTTAGTCCATTCAAGAAACGTGCCATAGTTTGCTCATCATCTTCCGTGACATTGGCTCTTATCATGGCAATCTCCATCTCCTTGTAGTACTCTTCAACGCTCTTAGTTCCTTGCTTGAGTACTTGAAGTTTCTTGAAGAGGTCGTGGTTGTAGTAGGTAGGCACAAAGCATGCTCTCATGACATCCTTCATTTGTGCCCAAGTAGTGATGGGTGGTTCACCTCTTGCCTCTCGGCGCTCGATAACTTGTTCCCACCAAATGAGGACATACTCTTGGAACTCAAGGGATGCCATCGCAATCTTCTTCTCTTCTTCATAGTTGTGCAAACGGAAGATTTTGTCGACCTTCAATGCCGATGAAAGATACTCTTCGGGATCATTGCTTCCATTGAACTTTGGCATGGTGAACTTTAGCTTGCCGGAGCATTGCTCTTCATTGTGTTGGGGTCGGGGATGATGACACCCATGTTGTTGATGATTGTCAAGCTCGTGCTGCTCTTGGTGAGGAGGGTTGTCAACCTCATGTTGCTCTTGTCATGGAGGATTTCCATTGTCTTCATGCTCTTGATGAACTTGATGTTCTTAGCGAGCATGTGGAGGATCTTGTCGAGCTCGAGGAGGAACTTGAGGAAGTTGACGATGCACGCGAGCTTGAAATCTTCGTTCATGAGCTTCTTCGCGAAGTGCTTCCTCTTGTTCACGCCGATGGCAGTTGCGTGTGGCGGCGGCGTGACTTGAATCTTGAAGGGCATGTTGCGCCTCTAGTGCTTGAGCTTCACGGAGTTGTTGTTCATGGCGTTGTGCCTCGGCATCTTGTGCTTCTTGGTGTAGACGTGCTCGCTCTTCCGCTTCATGTTGGCGTTGTCGTTGCCTTTCTCGTGCTAGCGCAAAAGCCTCTTGGGTTTGACGTTGCCGGAGCTCTTGAGAGTTGGTGTCACGTAGAGGATTAAGGCTTGCTTGACGATCGTTGTGCGCGGCATGTCAAAGAGTGTTAGATGTCCATGTACTTGAGCCGGAGAGGGTGAAGTCGGAGTGTCGACGTGAGCAGCTCCTTCTTGATGAAGACGAAGTGGAAGAAGAGCGGTTGAGCAACAAAGCGCGAATCTCGTCCATTCTTGCGTCGTTCTCTTGCTTGTGATCGTCGAGCTTGTGGTCAAAGTAGTCCGTTGTACGTTGCTCAGAGAGTCGCAAGTCGGCGGCAAGGTTGTCGATGCGTTCACTCCTTGCTTGTTGCTCTTGATGCAAAGCACGTTGTGCACCAAATAGGTGGCTCTTGGTGACGTAGGAGTTCATATCATCGTCGTGCTCAATGAAGAGTGGGTTGGTAGAAGTACTTGGCCTATCCATCATTCCAAGAGAAAAATGTGAGTGGTAGAAAGAGAAGAACGTATACCAAATGTACATTGACCGAAGTTGAAGGTGGATCAATGACCACTCGAATGTGGACAAGGAAATAGCACAATTGGTACCAATTCTTGTCGGTTTCTCACACCTACACAAGTAAAAGCTTATGGTGGAGCTTGGTTAAGATGGTGGCACAAAATTTGATGCAATTGTTTGTGAGCTTCAATAATGTTGGAAAAGATTCACAAATTTGCAATGCAACAAGTAGACCAAGCAATATAAGGTACACAGAAACACACATGCAAAAAGATAAGTGGGGTCGTGCAACCAAGGATGAGCCAAAATGTGGAATCCACGAAAATGCTCTTGTTGCACAACACTAGAGAGACGCTAGCACGATTGCACAAAAGGCGGATACAAGACTTGTGCACAACCTACTAAGCAAAAATGCAATGACTTCTATCCCAAGTATGCTCTATGTATGGTGTTTCGATGCTATGATCCAAGATGATCTAGTATGACAATCTTAATGTTGTATGATGCTATGGTTCTTGCTTAAAAGCTCTTTGCTTATCTTTCCCTTTTGCTTAAAAGCTTGTTTGGCTCTTTGTTGTTTGAGCTCTTTTCTCATGCAATGCTTCACAAACCAAGATAGCAATTGTGTATGCGATGACAACCTTGTGACACAAGAGATGATACCAAGATATACAACAATGATGTATGTATGCAATGGGAAGTATGATCACTAATGTGCACAAGTATCGTTGCTGGCAATACTCAAAGGCTAGTCTCGATGAGTAAGCAACGCAAAGGAGTAAGGCTAAGATGGCCATCAATGTAATGACAAGAGTGATACGTTCAATACCAAGACGACGTTACCGTTTCTTGCGTACGGTATGGTGTCAAAATGGTGGCATGGATACCAAGATGTAGTCGAGGTGGTCGTTGTTGATGACGCGTCCATGGTGAAGATGAGAGGCGGTGATGTTGATGTCGAACCATACCTAAATAGCCGAAACTCAAGTAGGACACGGAACCGCAACTCAAATTCTCAAAGAAAAATTGGACCAAAATTGTCGGAGTTGGTGTTGGTAAGCGGTGGTTGTGTATTTGGTATATGGTGGTTCTCTACGGAAGTGATGGTCGTATGCGGAAGTATATGTGGGCACCGGAACAAAAATTTGGCGAAATATGGATGGAAAACTGGGCGGTGGATGGAGATGTTGCTGTCTGGGGCCGGATGTCCGGGCTTGATGACCGGATGTCTGGGGTGCCGGATGTCCGGGCTCAGGATCCGGATGAACTTCGCGTGAAAGGTGGCAAATCCGGGCAAAATTCGGAGGAATTTGTGGATGGAAAATTGGGGAAAAGTGGAAGGAAGGCTAGATCTACCTACAACACACGAAATCCGCACATCAAATCCAACAAAACTTCATCACACCAACAAATCACAATTTCTTTGGGGCTATTTTTGTGGGGAAATTTTTGAATTAGGGACAAAAACAACAAAAACAAGGCTAGAAACACAACGGGGAGGCTCCGAAATCATGATCAACGTGGCTCTAGATACAAATATGATGTAGGGTAGAACCCTAATCGGCCGATATTTCGCGAAAGGAGCAAATTCCGCAAAGAACACAAAGAACACGAGGAGGGAAACAAGGGAAAACACGAAGAAAACATGAGAGAAACACTAAACCAACAAGAAAGAGTCACACATGTGCTAGATCCTCGAGTACATAAGAGAACACACGATCCACGGACAACTAAGGACAATACAGAGGTAGCCGGTCTTCTCCGTGAGGAGGTCTTGATGTTCTTCTCTGCAAGGAGGTCTTGAATCCAAAGGGATCTTCTCCGAAGAGGGGCCGCGATCTCTCTCGTGGAGTAGATCCGATGTGGATGAGCAATGCTCTATCTCTAAATATGAGCTAAACTAATGCTAACCCTAAAACATAGGTAGGAGAAGAGTATATATATTCTAGGGGGGGCGAAGGGGTACACGAGCCTCAGCCCTTACACTCTGTGCAGACAGGGGAGGCCAGACGTCCGGGCGCTCACGGAGGGCCAGATGTCCGGGCTGTGGAGGCCGGATGTCCGGTCTGGTGAAGCTGGCCATGTGGCTTTCGGGAAGGTGGTGTCCGGATATCTGGGCTCGAGGCCGGATTTCTGAGCCGGGCCAGATGTCCGGGGCCTGTAGATGTGCGGCGGCTGGTAGGCTGTTGTGGTCGAAGTCTCCAGCGGCCGGATGTCCGGGCTTGGGGCCAGATGTCCGAGTCCCGGAGCTTCCTTCTTCTCCTCTCGGCGTTCCCCTTCATTCGTGAACTTGGGGACTTGTACATCTTCATGTGCATCTTCAGGGAGGGTCCTCTTGGTACCTAATCATGCACAACGTCTCGGATTTAGGTAGTAGCCATGTCTCGAGAGGATCATATGTAATATCACTAAGGAAGGAAGTCACCTCGTTCTCGAGAGCTCTAGCTCTAGCTCGTGTCATGGGTCCTCTTGGCTCTTGTTGAGGCGATGGTAGGTCCATGGGGTTGACCGTAGGATGCTCCGCATCATTTTTGGAGCTCCTTATTGATGAGATTGGTTGCATAGGAAGCTCATTCTCATAATCTGTTTCATCACGAGAGACAATAGGAGGGAAAGTTGAGAGTTTAACCTTTTCATTAGTGTTTGTTTTATATTCTAATGGTTTTCCCATCTTCCTATAGTTGGCAATATAAGCATTCTCATTGCAATTTACCACACAAAACATATAGATTTCTTTAAGAGTAGTTTCAGCATTGTCGGTGAATATGAATGATTTAAACCAACTGTTTTTATGTGACAATTATTCACACCCCAAAAATAAACAAAGCTCATTATAAAGTTCCAGGGTGATCAAGTTATTGCAATATTTGGTAATGATTTGATCATGAAAAAGTATGCATTGAAAATTAAGATGACCGACTCTACTGCAAAGTTCACAAGTAATGGGATGAAGAGGAGCATAATTTTGTAGCAAATTTATCTATCACCTTAAGCCATCGATTGGTTTCATCATGTTTACGCTAATTACAAGATCTATCATCCCTATAAGGCATGTCATCACAAACTCTATTCACTCCATGAAAATTGACATGCTTATAAGAAACTTCTTTATCATCACTAGTGCAATAATCATTAGTGTCATTCATATTCATAGCAAGCACACTAACATCATTGCAATCATGTTTATCATTCAAAGATTTTGAGCCAAACATTTTATTGATTTCTTCTTCTAACACTTGAGCACAATTTTCCTTTCCATCATTTCACGAAAGACATTAAAAAGATGAATCATATGAGGCAACCTCAATTCCATTTTTTTGTAGTTTTCTTTTATAGACTAAACTAGTGATAAAACAAGAAACTCAAAGATTCAATTGATAGATCTAAAGATATACCTTCAAGCACTCACCTCCCCGGCAAAGGCGCCAGAAAAGAGCTTGATGCCTACTACGCAACCTTCTTCTTGTAAACTCGTGCTGCGCCTCCAAGCATAGAGTTTTGTAGGACAGTAGCAAATTTCCCTCAAGTGGATGACCTAAGGTTTATCAATCCGTGGGAGGCATAGGATGAAGATAGTCTCTCTCAAACAACCCTACACCCAAATAACAGAATCTCTTATGTCCCCACCACACCCAATACAATGGTAAATTGTATAGGTGAACTAGTTCGGTGAAGATATGGTGATACATGTGTAATATGGATGGTAGGTATATGTTTTTGTAATCTGAAAATATCAAAACAGCAAGTTAGGAAGTAGTAAAAGTGAGCGAAAACGATATTGCAATGCTTGGAAACAAGGCCTGGGGTTCATACTTTCACCAGTGCAAGTTCTCTCAAGAATGATAAAATAATTAAATCATATGGCAATCCCTCAACGTGCGACAAAGAGTCACTCCAAAGTTCCTATCGCAGAGAACATAAGATGAAATTGCTTGTAGGGTATGAAACCACCTCAAAGTTATTCTTTATGATCAATACATTGAGCTATTCCTATAAGTGTCACAAACAACCCTAGAGTTCGTAGAAAAATAACACCATATGACACACATCAATCAACCCTAATGTCACATAGATACTCCAATGTCACCACAAGTATTCGTGGGTCAATTGTACGATATGCATCAAACAACTTCAAATTCATAATATTCAATTCAACACAAAGAACCTCAAAGAGTGCCCCAAGATTCCTACTGGAGAAACAAGGACGGAAACGTGCATCAACCCCTATGCATAGATTACCCCAATGTCACCTCAGGAATCCGCGAGTTGAGTGCCAAAACATACGTCAAGTGAATCAATATAACACCCCATTGTTACCACGGGTATCCCACGCAAGGCATACATCCAGTGTTCTCAAATCCATAATAGTATTCAATCCGATAATAGTGAAACCTCAAAGGTAAAACTCAATTCATCACAAGAAGGTAGAGGGGGAGAAACACCATGATTCAACTATAGTAACAAAGCTCATGGTACATCAAGATCATGCCAAATTAAGAACATGAGAGAGAGAGAGATCGAACACATAGCTACGGGTACATACCCTCAGCCTCGAGGGTGAACTACTTCCTCCTCGTCATGGAGACCACCGGGATGATGAAGATGGCCACCGATGATGGTTTCCCCCTCTGACGGGGTGCCGGAACAGGCTCCCGATTGGTTTTTCGTGGCTGCAGAGGATTGTAGTGGCGGAACTCCCGATCTATGTTTCTTTCTGAAGTTTGTGTATTTATAGGAATTTTTGGCATTGGGCTCACGTCAAGGGGGTTCCCGAGGGACCCACAAGCCAGGGGCACGCCCTAGGGGGGCGCCCTGGGGGGGGGGCCTCCACCCTTGTGGTTGCCTCGGGGCTCTTGTGGTCCATCTCCGATGCTCCGTGGGCTTCTTCTGGTCCATAAAAATCACCGTAAATTTTTAGCTCGTTTGGACTTCGTTTGATATTCCTTTTCTGCAAAACTCAAAAACAAGGAAAAACAGAAACTGACACTGGGCTCTAGGTTAATAGGTTAGTCCCCAAAATAGTATAAAATGGCATATTAATGCATATAAAACATCCAAAACAGATAATATAATAGCATGGAATAGTCAAAAAATATAGATACATTGGAGACGTATCAGTCCTCTCACTCGCTCAAGGGCTTCACATCTAGCTAACTTTTGTAGCCCACCAAAGTTGATGAAGCATTTCTGGAGCCTGAGTGGATTCAACCTATGCAAGAAGAATTGCAACAATTCAAGCTCAACAATGTGTGGTAGCTTGTGAATCGTCCTGGTCCATGCAAGCACAATATCATCGGCACTAAGTGGATCTACCGCAATAAGGAAGACGAAAATGGCCAAGTGGTGAGGAATAAGGCCCGTCTTGTAGCACAAGGCTACACACAGGTTGAGGGTATTGCTTTCTTTGAAACATTTGCATCTGTTGCTAGGCTTGAAGCTATCCGTATATTGCTTGCATATGCTAACCATCACACTATTCTCTTATATCAAATGGATGTGAAAAGTGCATTCCTCAATGGTAAGCTTGAGGAAGAAGTATATGTTGCTCAACCACCAGGTTTTGAGGATCCAAAGCATCCTGACAAAGTCTTCAGACTAAACAAGGCTCTATGGCCTCAAGCAAGCCCCACGGGCTTGGTATGATACTCTGAAGGAATTCCTGAAGAAAAAGGAGTTTAAACCCCGTTAACTCCCTATGATGACCCACAAGTATAGGGGATCAATCGTAGTCCTTTAAATAAGAAAGAGTGTCGAACCCAACAAGGAGCAGAAGGAAATGACAAGTGGTTTTCAGCAGGTTATTTTCTGCAAGCACTGAAATTGTCGGTATCAGATAGTTTGATAGCAAGATAATTTGTAACGAGCAAGTAACGGTAACGGTAAATAAAGTGCAGCAAGGTAGCCCAATCCTTTTGTGGCAAAGGACATGCCAAACTGATTTCTTATAATAGGCAAAGCGTTCTTGAGGGTACATGGGAATTTCATCTAGGCACTTTCATCATGTTGGTTTGATTCGTGTTCGCTACTTTGATAATTTGATATGTGGGTGGACCGGTGCTTAGGTGCTGTTCTTACATGAACAAACCTCCTACTTATGATTAACCCTCTCGCAAGCATCCGCAACTATAAGAAAATTATTAAGATAAAAATCTAACCATAGCATTAAACTTTTAGATCCAAATCGGTCCCTTACGAAGTAGCGCATAAACTAGGGTGTAAGCTTCTGTCACTCTAGCAACCCATCATCTAATAACTACTCCACATTGCATTCCCTTAGGCCCAAATATGGTGAAGTGCCATGTAGTCGACGTTCACACGACACCACTAAGGGAATCACAACATACATATCATAAAAATATCGAACACATATCAAGTTCACATGATTACTTGCAACATGACTTCTCCCGTGACCTCAAGAACAAAAGTAACTAATCACAAATGATAATCATGCTCAAGATCACACCCGCCCAGGAGGGGCTGGGTTACACTGTTGGCGACTCAAGAATGAAAGGCTTAGATGGGCCTGAGGAGACATGAAGACTAGAGGCGGCTTAAGAGGCGGGCCTGTTGAAGGCCCAAGACCCGGAGATGAGAGCCGCCCGATGGTGACTTGCCTGGTAAGGCAATGAGACTTAGAAACCTTATTGGTCACATTGTGTGATCCGACTCGGACTCTTGTAAGCCCCGGGGCTCGACCTGTGTATATAAAGGCGAGACCCTACGGCGGGTTAACTCAAGAACAATTGATCGATAGCTAGGTCAAGCGATTCCACACCCTTGTAATCGATACCCAAGCAATAGTCAACAAAATCAGGAGTAGGCTTTTACCTCATTCAGAGGGGTCGAACTCGGGTAAACCCTATGTCCTTTATCCCGTTCAACCCCTTCAAGCTAACATACGCTGCGATGGCTCCACACATAAGTCCTTTCACAAGGGCATCTGCTGTGACAAAACCACGACAAGAGGGGTATTAAATAGCATAATGGATCTGAACATATAATCTTCCACCAAATAAACCATATAGTAATCAACTACAAGATGTAATCAACACTACTAGTCACCCACATGTACCAATGTGAGGTTACGGTACAAAGATTGAACACAAGAGATGAACTAGGGTTGAGAGGAGATGGTGCTATTGAAGATGTTTATGGAGATTGCCCTCCCAAAGATGAGAGGGTTGTTGGTGATGACGATGGCTTCGATTTCCCCCTTCAAGAGGGAAGTTCCCCCAGCGGAAAAGCTCCCTTGGAGGGCAAAAGTGCTCCTGCCCAAGTCCCATCTCGAGACTGCGGCGCTCTGTCCTCAAAGTTGTCTCCTTATTTTTCTAGGTCAAAATGACCTATATACCATAAGATGGGCACCGGAGGTGGGCCGTGCTGAGCACAACCCACCAGGGCACGCCTAGGGGCCCAGGCGTGCCCTGGTGTCTTGTGCTCACCAGGTGGGCCCCTCTAGTAGTTATTTGCTCCAGTATTTTTATATATTCCAGTACAATTCTTCGTAAATTTTCAGCTCATTTGGAGATGTGCAGAATAGGTAACTTTGACGTCGGTTTTTAGGTCCAGAATTCCAGCTGCCGGCATTCTCCCTCTTTGTGTAAACCTTGCGTATTATGAGAGAGAAGACATTAGAATTACTCCATAAAGCATTATTAAGCATAAAAACATTATAAATAACAGTATGAAAACATGATACAAAATGGACGTATCAACTCCCCCAAGTTTAGACCTCACTTGTCCTCAAGCAAAAAACCGATATCGAAAAACATGTCCACATGCTTAGAGAGAGAGGTGTCAATAAAAACAAAATACAGACATAGAAGCATCATGCATGTTATTATAATAACAACAAAGCTTATCATAAAACTTTATCACATAACTTTTATCATATAACTTCTCATGAACAAGTAACAATTCATCACAACATGAAGTAGAAGCATAAACTCTATTGAAAACCAACAAACTATGTTCTCAGTCAACTTTCCAACTACAATTCATCATCTTTTCAGGAAGGGTCTCGTATCGGAGCCTTTTGGCAAGTCCACATACTCAACCATCACATAATCTTCTATGATTTCTAACACTCACCGCATATCCATGAGCAAAAAGTTTCAACCAGACACATAGAAAGATAGGGGCTTATAGTTTTGCCTACCAACGTATTCACCTCAAGGGTGATGTCAACAATAATAACTCATGCTCACTCACATCCAACTGGATATATGTGCCTAGATCTTTCATCACCACATGATGCTTGCAAAAGAGAAAATAAAAAAGAATAGGGAAGAATACTTTGACTCTTGCATAAAGTAAATACATAAAAGTAAAAGATAGGCCCTTCGTAGAGGTAAGAAGAGGTTGTCATGTGCTTTTTGGTTTGTATGCTCAATCTCTTAGTCCAAAAGAACGTCACGTTATATTGCCCCTTATGATAGCAACCTTTATTATATAGTCTATCGTCTTTATTATTTTGCCATCACAAGTTCGTACAATGCTCAATTTTCTCTTACACTAAATGATCCAACACATTTAGAAGCAATTTTATTGCCTTATTGCACCGATGACAACTTACTTGAAGGATCTTACTCGATCCATAGGTAGGTATGGTGGACTCTCAAAACAAGATTTTGGGTTTAAGGGTTTTTGGATGCACAAGTAGTATTTCTACTTAGTGCGGAATTTTGGCTAGCAAAGATAGGGGCAAGCACCACATGTTAAAGGATCCATGACAATATAACTTCTATGTGAATAAGAACAATCATAAATCATTACATTGTCTTCCTTGTCCAACATTAACAATTTTGGCATATAATGTTTTGATGAGGGCTCATAATCATAAAAGATGTCCAAGATAGTGTATTCGCATGTGAATCTTCTCTTCCCTCATTCATTCTTTCATGAATTGCATCATTGACCAATGCTATGTTTGTCAATATCTAATAAATTTTACCACTTATACTTTTCCTTATGTGATGTCATTACTTACCATAAGGTTAGCATATGATCTTTTTCATTATTCTTTTTATTTTGATTGAAACATAAAAGTAAATAAAGAAAAACTCAAGCTAAATTTATTATATATCTCGCACACGATTACATAGATAGATCACTAAGAAAACACTTGAAAAAGATTGAACTAAACTTTTATTCAACTAACTCAAAAGATAACTAAAGATCAAACTAGGATAAATAAAGGCAAAGAAGGTGGTGTGATACGATACCCGGGCACCTCCCCCAAGCTTGGCACAAGCTAATGGGAGTGCTCATACCCGATACTCAAGTCTCCTTTGGTAGTGAAGAAGGTGATGGTGGTGGTGGAGATGAGGTAGTAAGTTGGTCCTCCAGCTTCCATGGTAGCGGCTCACCATCATAAGAGGAAGCATGAGTCTCGCGAGTCCTGCAACTGGCAGCCAAACTCATACCTTTAGATCTTGCCTCATATTCAAAGACTTGATTTTTAAGATTGCATATTTTACTTTGCACGAAGTTTTTTGCTCATTGAGGGTGAAGACGACGTCCTTCATGGACTGACCATCCACCTTGTGATCATGGGTGAAATCCGTGATCATGAGGTGATTGGCGTTGAGTCCGTGCTCCACCATCCCCTGCACTTGAAGACCTCTTGCTCCATGGCTTCGAGCCTAGCCTCCACGGTTCCCTTCCCCTTGGGCCCTAGACATCCCGGATGTGGAGCACCCCTCACACATCCCAATGGCTTGAGAGTGCTGCATCACCCCCCGCAAATACGGGTTGATGGCATTATCAAAGAACTTGTCCTTGGAGGAGCTCGGAGCGGCCATGGCGATCTAGATCTATCAAAAAACAGCAATAAAGAAGAACATAAGATTTCTCCGTGATACGGTGGTCAATACATTCGGGGGGTATATAAAGCTTTTTTATCTTGGGAAACAATCAAAACGAGGGGAAAATGGAGTCCGGAAGGTGCCCGATGTGGGCACAACCCACCTGGGTGCACCAGGCAAGGCAGGTGCGCCCTAGTGTCTTGTGCCTCCTCGGTTGCCTTCGTGGTTGTTTATTATTTTCCTAATTTTTGTAATATTCCAAAACTGACAAAAAAATATTTTTGCAGATTTTTTGGAGTCCATTTACTTACCGTATCACGTACCTCCTCTTAATCACGATCCTGGAGAGTTCCAGAAGTTTCTTTTATGTGTTCCTCCGGTGTCATGGTTTGAATAATATTGCTTTCAACATTAATAGGCGTAGCTGAGATATAGTGTTTGATTCTTTTCCCATTGACTACCTTCAGGTTAGTACTTTCGGCATTATTTATTTTGATAGCTCCAGAGTGATAAACCTCTTCGATAATATATGGTCCTTCTGTAGCGCCCAAAATGCAATGCTATCCCCATCATGTGATGAACTCATGATTGGGGCACAACCGCATTTCGAGCGCATAGCAAGGTGGATATCATTACAACATACCATGTACTGAATATATGAGAATACAAGATAAAGGCTTACACTCACCATAAGCTACAACATGAATACATGAATACATCAATACATAGCAATCATCATACAGAAGAGCAATATCCGACTACGTATGAAATCAAACGAAAAGAAGAACAACACCCACCCTAGTAATTCCAGGCTCCGGACCCGGAACCTATCCCTTGATCGAAGAAGAAGCAAAAGAACTCCAAAACAAGCAAGCATCGCTCTCACATCAAAGCATCATTTTACCTATACCTGCACCTGTTGTTGCAGTAACCTGTGAGCCACGAGGACTCAACAATCCCATTACCATGGGTATCAAGACTAGCTGATGTAGGGTAGGAACCCTAGGGGCCGATCTTTCATGAGAGGAGCGGATCCCGCGATGAACACGAAAAACACAAGGGAAATTACGAGGGAAAAGACAAGGGGAAACACGAGAGAAACACTAAACCAACAAGAAATAGTCACACATATGCTAGATCCTCGAGTACATAAGGGGTCTCACGATCCACAGTCAAGTAGCGACGATGCAAAGGTAACCGGTCTGCTTCGTTAGGAGGTCTTGAGGTTCTTCCCTAAAAGGGGTCTTGAATCCGCTTGGGGGATCTTCTCCGAGGAGGCGCTATCTCCAAGGAGAAGGTAACCAAGTGGATGAGCAAAGCTCTCACACGAAATATGAGCTAATCCTTTGCTAATCCCTAAAACGTAGGTAGGAGAAGAGTATATATAGTGTAGGTGGGGCGAAGGGGTACAGGGGCTGCGGTCCAACACATAACAGCACATAGGTGTCGGACGTCCGGGAGTCACTGGTCGTTCGGAGGCTCATGAGGGTCCGGACGTCCGGTGCTCGTCGGACTTCCGTAGATTCGGCTTGGGTGTGCTTTGATCGGACGTCCGGTAGGGGTCGGCCGTCAGGAGGGCTTCGGAAATCCGTAGTTTTGGCTCGGGTGTGGGTGTGTCGGTCGTCTAGAGAAGGTCGGACGTCCGGAGCCTGGAGATCGTCGGACAACTGGTCTTGGTCGGTCGCCCGGATCCTGTAGATCATCGGACGTCCGGTCTGGGTCGGTCGTCCGGAGCATGTAGCTTCTTCCACATCTCTTCTCCTTCACGTCCATCTTCCTCTTCTGATTCTCCTTGCTCCTTAGCTTCTTCATGGCTAACTCCTTGATACCTGAGTATGCATAACATCTATGTTTGAGATAGTAGCCATGTCTCATGTGCATCAAAGTGAACTTGTGAGAGGAGAGATGTCACCTTGGTTTCGAGACCTCTTGCACGTGCTCGTGTCATGGGTCCGCTAGGCACTTGGTGAGACGATGGAAGGTCCATGGGGATGACCTTGGGATGCTCCGCATCATCTCCCCTCCCTTGGGGAAGATCCGACCTTGGATCAAATTCTTCATCACCATGGTAGGGCGAAAGGTCTTTGACATTGAAGATGTCGCTCATGTTGTACTTGTCGCACGGGAGCGCGATCTTGTAAGCATTGTTGTTGTAGCGTGCGAGCACCTTGAAGGGTCCATCTGCTCGAGGTAGGAGCTTGGACTTGCGTTCATTGGGGAAGCGGTCTCTGCGAAGGTGTAGCCACACAAGATCACCAATGTCGAATACCACGAGTTGCTTGTTGATGTTGAGCTGGGTCGCAAGTCATTGTACTTGGCACTCAATTGTGTGCCTTGTATCCTCATGCACCTTCTTGAGATGGTTCACACGTGCACTTGCGTCCATATTGATGCGCTCTTGTAGTTGTAGAGGAAGAATGTCCAATGGTGACAATGGGTTGAATTCGTATACGACCTCGAAGGGGGACTTGCCGGTTGTTGAGTGTCTTACTCGGTTGTAGGAGAACTCGGCGATAGGTAGACACTCCTCCCACTCCTTGATGTTTTTTTGATGAGCACGTGAAGTAGAGCGGCGAGTGTGCGGTTGGTCACCTCCGTTTGGCCGTTGGTTTGTGGATGATACGCCATGGAGAAGAGTAGCTTGATTCCGAGCTTGGCGCATAGGGTCTTCCAAAAATAGCTTAGGAACTTGACGTCGTGGTCCGAGACGATCATCTTTGGAACTCCATGTAGACGCAATATTTTCCTACAAAAGAGATTGGCAACATGTGAAGCATCGTCTATCTTGTTGCAAGGAATGAAATGTGTCATCTTAGAAAATCGGTCCATAACGACAAATATCGAATCCTTTCCATTTCTAGTCCTAGGCAATCCAACTACAAAATCCATGCTAATGTCTTCCCATGGTTGATATGGAATTGGGAGAGGCATGTAAAGGCCATGAGATTGAGCTTTAGACTTAGCTTTGCGACATGTAGAGCATCGGTTTGTGAAGCGGTTGACGTCGCGAAACATCTTGGGCCAATACTAGTTCTTGGAGAGCATAGCGAAAGTCTTGTCGCGTCCAAAATGTCCCATTAGTCCTCCTCCATGAGATTCCTGCAAAAGCAACAAACAAAGAGAAGACTCGGGGATGCAAAGTTTGTTAGCTCTCATTAGATATCCATCTTTGATGTAATAGCGTCCCCAAGAGGTATGCGTCAAACATTTGGCATAAGGAGTAGCAAAAGTAGGATCATGCTCAGACAAGTCTTTTATGTGCTCAAAGCCAATGACATCCAATTCAAGTTGATTAACAAGCATGCATATGCGGGAAAGGGCATCCGTCACAATATTTTCCTTACCTTTGATGTACTTGATGACATAAGGAAAAGACTCTATGAATTCGCTCCATTTAGCATGACGCTTGTTCAAATTGGTTTGACCCTTAAGATACTTGAGTGTTTCATGGTCGGTATGAATGATAAATTCATGAGGGCAAATATAGTGTTCCCATTCGTGCAAAACTCGCACTAAAGCATATAGCTCTTTGTCATAGATGGGGTAATTGAGTTGCGCTCCGAAAAGTTTCTCACTAAAGTAAGCTATGGGGCGCATCTCTTGCGTTAACACAGCTCCTATGCCATTACCACTAGCATCACAATGAATCTCAAAGGATTTGTCAAAGTTGGGTAATGCAAGCATAGGAGCATGAGTAAGCAAATTCTTAATCTCATTGAAAGCGGTATCTTGGGATGGTCCCCAAACAAAAGGCGCATTTTTCTTGCTCAAAGCATGCAAAGGGGAAGCAATGGTGCTAAAGTCCTTGACAAGTCTACGGTACAAACCGGCTAAACCAAGGAAGCTACACACTTGATGCAAGTTGGTTGGTTGTGGCCAAGTTTTAGTAGCATTGATATTAGAGTCATCAACATGAACACCCTTAGAGGAAACAACAAAACTCAAGAAAACAAGCTTATCAACGCCAAAAAGGAACTTTTCCATGTTGGCATAGAGACGCTCTTTTCGAAGAGTTTGCAAAACGGCTCGAACATGGGTGACATGATCTTTAAGAGATTTGCTATAAACAAGGATATCATCGAAGTAGACCACATCAAACACACCAATTTAAGGGCAAAAGACATGATTCATAAGACGCATAAAAGTACCCGGTGCTTCCGATAGACCCATAGGCATGATTATCCACTCATACAACCCAAAGTTGGTTTTGAAAGCGGTTTTCCATTGATCACCCTCTTGTATGCGGATTTGATAGTAACCACTTTTAAGATCAATCTTGGAGAATATAGTGGCACCACTAAGTTCATCAAGCATATCATCAAGGCATGGAATGGGATACCTATAGCGAACGGTGATAGCATTGATAGGTCTACAATAGGAGCACATGCGAAAGCTACCGTCTCGTTTTGGCACAAGAATGACCGGAAGCACAAGGGCTCAAACTTTCACGCACACGTCCATGGTCTATGACATGACTTACTTGCCTTTGTATTTCTTTGGTTTCTTCGGGGTTGACGCGGTAGGGAGCTTTGTTCGGAAGAGGTTCTCCGGGGATGAGGTCGATGCGGTGCTCGATGCCTCGTAGTGGAGGTAGTCCCGGAGGTAGCTCGTCGGGGAAAACATCTTGAAATTCCTGCAAAAGAGAAGACAACACTAAAGGTAGAGTGTGAGAGGTGTTGGTTGGTGTTGCATTGTTCTTGCACAAAAGGACATAGTGTAGGACACTAGATGGGTTTTCACACACTCCTCTTCTCTCACTTTTGGTGGCAAAGAGAACTAAGTTCTTCTTGTCGCTCATCGTGGAGGCGCTCGATTTGGGTTTGTGGCGCTCACTCTCTTTTTGGTGGTTCGCTCTCTCACTATTCTCTCCATGATGGGTGGCTTGCTTGTCGGCGATCACTTGGTTTGGCGACATAGGGCGAAGTACGTACTCCTTCCCCTTCATCTTGAAGATGTAGTGGTTCGCTCGGCCGTTGTGGATGACACCTCTATCAAATTCCCATGGCCATCCAAGAAGAAGGTGGCAAACGGTCATTGGAATGACGTCACACTCGAAAATGTCTTCGTAGGCACCAATTTTGAAGGAGACTTGTACTTGATGCTCGACTTGGATAGTGCCGGAGTCGCTAAGCCATTGAACTTTGTAGGGATGTGGGTGCTTCGTCTTGGGCAATTGGAGCTTGGAGCAAAGTTCTTCACTTGTGAGGTTATGACACCTCCCTCCATCGATGATGACCTTGACGGATCTTCCATTGATGCCGGCCTTGGTATGGAAGATATGGCATCTTTGGTCTTCTTCTTGTTGATGTTTAAGAGTCAAGACCGTGGAGACAACGAGAGCGGGACTTGAATCTTCATCAAAAAAGACTTGTTCCGTGTCTTCTTCATTCACTTGCCGGTGTATGGCCACTTGCTCAAGGGCTTCCATTTATCCTTCACTCATTGAGTCATAAGTGCCGTCGTCATTGAGGATCATGGTTCGCTTGTTGGTACACTCAAAGGACTTGTGGCCTCGGCCTCCGCATGTGAAGCATTTGAAGGAACTTGTCGTGACGGTCTCATCGGTGGGGGTTGATGATGATGAAGCTCTCGGCTTGAAGTTGCTTGTAGTAGGATGACTTGGAGTGGTCGAAGTTTTCTAGGAACTCGACTTGTCGACGTTGCTTGTAGAAGGCTTGGTAGACGGTGTTGGAGTCGTTGAAGCTTGGGTCTTGGAGAAACCGGATGACTTGGATGAGAACTTGGCATACTTATAATCGTCTTGCACTTGACGTTCCTCTTTGGTAGCTTGATGCACTAGCTCGATGAGGTTCGAGTATGGTTGGAAGTCAGCGATCTTCTTGATATGATGATTGAGTCCATTCAAGAAATGTGCCATTGTTTGCTCATCATCTTCCATGACATTGGATCTTATCATGGCAATCGCCATCTCCTTGTAGTATTCTTCAACGCTCTTGGTTCCTTGCTTGAGTAGTTGGAGTTTCTTGAAGAGGTCGCGGTTGTAGTAGGTAGGCACGAAGCATGCTCTCATGACATCCTTCATTTGCGCCCAAGTAGTGATGGGTGGTTCACCTCTTGCCTCACGGCGCTCAATGACTTGTTCCCACCAAATGAGGACATAGTCTTGGAACTCAAGGGATGCCATCGCGATCTTCTTCTCTTCGTCATAGTTGTGCAAGCGGAAGATTTTGTTGACCTTCAATGCCCATGAAAGGTACTCTTCGAGATCGTTGCTTCCATTGAACTTGGGCATGGTGAATTTAAGCTTGCCGCAGCATTGCTCTTCATGGTGTTGGGGTCGGGGATGATGACGCCCATGTTGTTGATGATTGTCAAACTCATTGTGCTCTTGGCGAGGAGGGTTGTCAACCTCGTGTTGCTCTTTTCGTGGAGGATTTTCATTGTCTTCATGCTCTTGGTGAAGTTGATGTCCTTGGCGAGCTTGTGTTGCACGCGAGCTTGAAATCTTCGTTCATGAGCTTCGTCGCGAAGGGCTTCTTCATGTTCACGAGCTTGTCGGCCTCGGTTGGCTACGGCTCGACTTGAATCTCGGAGGGCACGTTGCGCCTCAAGTGCTTGAGCTTCACAGAGTTGCTGTTCTTGGCGTTGTGCCTCGACATCTTGTGCATCTTGGTGTAAACGCACTCGCTCTTCCTCTTCATGTTGGCATTGTTGTTGCCGTTCTCGTGCTAGCGCAAAAGCCGCTTGGGTTTGACGTTGTCGGTGCTCTTGAGAGTCAGCGTCACATAGAGGATTGAGGCTTGCTTGACGATCGTTGCACGCGGAATGTCGAAGAGTGTTCGATGTCGGTGTACTTGAGATGGAGAGGGTGAAGTCGGAGTGTCAACTTGTGCAGCTCCGTTTTGACGAGGACAAAGTGGAAAACGAGCAGTTGAGCAACAAAGCACAAATCTCGTCCATTCTTGCGTCGTTTTCTTGCTTCTGATCATAGAGCTTGTGGTCGAAGTAGTCCCTTGTATGTTTCTCAGAGAGTCGCAAGTCAGCGGCCAGGTTGTCGATGCGTTCACTCATTGCTTGTTGCTCTTGATGCAAAGCACGTTGTGCAACAAAGAGGTGGCTCTTGGTGACGTAGGAGTTCATGTTGTCGTCGTGCTCAATGAAGAGTGGGTTGGTAGAAGTACTTGGCCTATCCATCATTCCAAGTGAAATATGTGAGTGGGAGAAAGAGAAGAACGTATACCAAATGTACCTTGACCAAAGTTGAAGGTGGATCAATGAGCACTCCAATGTGGAACAAGGAAATAGCACATTTGGTACCAATTCTTGTCGGTTTCTCACACCTACATAAGTAAAAGCTTATGGTGGAGCTTGGTTAAGATGGTGGCACAAAATTTGATGAAATTGTTTGTGAGCTTCAATAATGTTGGAAAAGATTCGCAAATTTGCAATGCAACAAGTCGACCAAGCAATATAAGGTACACAGAAACACACACGCAAAAAGATAAGTGGGGTCGTGCAACCAAGGATGAGCCAAAATGTGGAATCCACGAAAATGCTCTTGTTGCACAACACTAGAGAGACGCTAGCATGATTGCACAAAAAGGCGGATACAAGACTTGTGCATAGCCTACTAAGCAAAAATGCAATGACTTCTATCCCAAGTATGCTCTATGTATGGTGTTTCGATGCTATGATCCAAGATGATCTAGTATGACAATCTTAATGTTGTATGATGCTATGGTTCTTGCTTAAAAGCTCTTTGTTTATCTTTCCCTTTTGCTTAAAAGCTTGTTTGGCTCGTTGTTGTTTGAGCTCTTTTCTCATGCAATGCTTCACGAACCAAGATAGCAATTGTGTATGCGATCACAACCTTGTGACACAAGAGATGATACCAAGATATGCAACAATGATGTATGTATGCTATGGGAAGTAAGATCACTAATGTGCACAAGTCTCGTTGCTGACAATACTCAAGGGCTAGTCTCGAAGGGTAAGCGACGCAAAGGAGTAAGGCTATGATGGCTATCAATGTAATGGCAAGAATGATATATCCAATACCAATGTGAGGTTACCGCTTCTTGCTTATGGTATGGTGTCAAAATGGTGGCACGAATACCAAGATGTAGTCGAGGTGGTCGTTTTTGATTATGCGTCCATGGCGAACATGAGCGGCGGTGATGTTGATGTTGAACCGTACCTAAATAGCCGAAACACAATAGGACACGGAACCGCAACTCAAATTCTCAAATATCGAAGTGGCAACACGTGTCGGAGTGCGAAACGGGTAAGCAATGGTGGTAGTATGCGGAAGTGGTGATGGTGTAACGGTGGTGGCAGTGCGTATACGGAAGTGGGGCGGTGGTGGTGACTAAAACTGAAAAATTCAGTTTCGCCAGGGAACGTCGGACATCCGGGATGGGCCGGTCGTCCGGTCGTCGGACGTTCGGAGGCGGTCGGACGTCCGAAGCCTGGGCGAAATTTCGGTCATGGGAAGAATAGCTAGGGTTCGTGATGGAGAGGTCGAAATTCATCAAATCCGGACGATTTTGTGGATGGGAAAGGTGGAGACAGGGGGAAAAGGTAGATCCACTCAAGGCAAAGCAAATCCACAGATCAAATTCAACAAAATTTCAACATACCAACAAATCACAAAAAAAATTGTGGCTATTTTTGTGGGGAATTTTCGAATTAGGGACAAAATCAACAAAAACTAGGCTAGAAACACAACGGGGAGGCTCCGAAATCGTGATCAACGTGGCTCTGATACCGAGATGATGTAGGGTAGGAACCCTAGGGGCTGATCTTTCACGAGAGGAGTAGATCCCGTGATGAACATGAAGAACACAAGGGAAATTACGAGGGGAAACACAAGGGGAAACACAAGAGAAACACTAAACCAACAAGAAATAGTCACACATATGCTAGATCCTCGAGTACATAAGGGGTCGCACGATCCACAGTCAACTAGGGACGATGCAAAGGTAACCGGTCTTCTCCGTTAGGAGGTCTTGAGGTTCTTCCCTAAAAGGGTTTTGAATCCGCTTGGGGGATCTTCTCCAAGGAGGCGCTATCTCCGAGGAGAAGGTAACCAAGTGGATGAGCGAAGCTCTCACACGAAATATGAGCTAATCCTTTGCTAACCCTAAAACGTAGGTAGGGGAATAGTATATATAGTCTAGGTGGGGCGAAGGGATACATGGGCTGTGGCCCAACACATAACAACACACAGGAGTCAGACGTCCGGGAGTCACCGGTCGTCCGGAGGCTCATGAGGGTCCGGACGTCCGGTGCTCGTCGGACGTTCATAGATTTGGCTCGGGTGTGCTTCGGTCGGACGTCCGGTCGGGGTCGGTCGTCCGGGCGTCGTTCGTCCTGAGGGCTTCGGAAATTCATAGTTTCGGCTTGGTTGTGGGTGTGTCGGTCGTCTGGAGAAGGTCGGACGTCCGGAGCCTGGAGATCGTCGGACGTCCGGTCTTGGTCGGTCGTCCGGAGCCTGTAGATCGTCGGACGTCCGATCTGGGTCAGTCGTTCGGAGCCTGTAGCTTCTTCCGCATCTGTTCTTCTTCATGTCCATCTTCATCTTTTGATTCTCCTTGCTCCTTAGCTTCTTCATGGCTAACTCCTTGATACCTGAGTATGCATAATGTCTCTGTTTGAGGTAGTAGCCATGTCTCATGTGCATTGAAGTGAACTTGTGAGAGGAGAGATGTCACCTCGGTTTCGAGAGCTCTTGCACGTGCTTGTGTCATGGATCCGCTAGGCACTTGTTGAGACGATGGTAGGTCCATGGGGATGACCTTGGGATGCTCCGCATCACTAGCAAAGCTTAATGGGCATGGAACGGATAAGTGGTGAGGTTTGCAGCAAGCACTAAACATTGTATAGAGGCTAACTTACGAGTACAAGGGTAAGAAGTAAAACTACATAGAACGGCCACAAACTAGTAATGATCAAGAAGTGATCCTAAACTACATACAAGTCAAACATAACCTCACCGTGTTCTCTTCTCGGACCTCACTCGAAAAGAGACAGTCACGGTTACGCACGCGGTTGGTGTATTTTAATTTGGATCTAGTGTCATGTTCTCTACAAATGGATATTATAAATTTCCAATCTGCAACATAACCGCGGGAATGACTTCCGAAAAGATTTAACCCTACAAGGGTGCTCCAAATTAATCCATCACAAACTACCACACGCATCCGATGGAACATCCTCACACCATGAAGAACACGATGCTTACAATAAGGAATCCCGGTGGACAAGCCACTCATCACAGGTACAACTAATCCAGCAAGACAACTCGGTGTGTCGTCACCCCTATAAGAACCGCGCGTATCTCGTTCTCAGGACACAACCTTCTATGCGAAGTGGACGATAGCCTGAATACCATCGAGTTTCCCCAAGGCGGCACCACCGACTGCTAGGTAAGTGGAACAACACTCATGAGTAGCACTTGCCAGTTTGTTGATTAAAAATCCACAGGGTCCGGAAAGTCCCTATGCAAGTTTTAGTTGTTATTAGGCAAATGGTAAATCAATGTTGGGCCTTGCTGGAAGAGTTAAACCTAAGCAAATGATCAGGGGGTCCCCATAAAACCCCACACATGTTGGGAGCGCTCAATCATGGAACATAACACCGGTATGACGAAAACTAGGGTGGCGAGAGTGGAACAAAACACCAAGCAAAAGGCCGAGCCTTCCACCCTTTACCAATTATATAGATGCATTAATTAAATAAGAGATATTGTGATATCCCATGATATCCATGTCCCGACATGGAATAACCTGAACTGCACCTGCAACTAGCAACACTATCTGAGGGGCTGAGCAAAGCGGTAACATAGCCAAACAACGGTTTGCTGGGATGGTGGAAAAGGTTAGAGGTTGTTCATGGTAATTTGGGAGGCTTGATAAACAAGTGATACGTAGCGCGACATAGTGATAACATCGAGACAACTAGCAAGCAAAGATAGTAGTGGTATCCAAGGTAATGGTCATCTTGCTTGAAATCCTGCTAGGAATAAGACCGAATCCATGAAGTAGGCGAACCAACGTAGTCGAACGGATCATCACAATCGCAGCATAGCCGGAACTATCACGAAGAAGCATAACCAGAAAGAAGCAAACAACATGGTAAACCAACAAGCATAAACATGGCATGATGCGCAACCAAGTATGATGCATGTCCGGTTTAAGAGGGGCTGAGCAAAGAGGTAACATAGCCAAACAACGGTTTGCTGGGATGGTGGAAAAGGTTAGAAGCTGTTCATGGCAATTTGGGAGGCTTGATAAATAAGTGATAGGTAGCGCGACATAGTGATAGCATCGATAAAACTAGTAAGCAAAGATAGTAGTGGTATCCAAGGTAATGGTCATCTTGCCTAAAATCCTGTGAGGAAGAAGATCGAATCCATGAAGTAGATGAACTAACATAGTCGAACGGATGCTCACAATCACTACGTAACCGGAAAGAAGCAAACAACATGGTAAACCAACAAGCATAAACATGGCATGATGCGCAACAAGGTATGATGCATGCCTGGTTTAATGAGTCATGGCATGGCAAAGTGCAACAAACAATACTACAAATTAAGTAGAGTCAATATGCACCGAGTTGCATATTGACAAAACACCGCATTCAAATATTTAGTTCACTCCTGTTTATGCTACCCATCAATATTAAATGTTGATTAACATGGCAAGAGATGAAGCATAATTAATCTAACTATTTAGGCAAGGTTAAATGAGGCCGGAAACGACAAACAACAATTCCTGAAAATCCCCATATGCATATTTTGAAGTTGGTACTGTTCTGTCCTAAACCATATCTTATTGTTGTTAAACATGCAAAGTAAGTGCATCAAGTTAATCTATGCATTTTTCTAGCCCCATTTACATATAAAGTTTTCTAATTCATAGCTACGGTTAATTAGTTATGAAATAAGTCATTTTAACATGTCTTCTATGTAACTTTAATCAAACAACAATTTTAAACATTTTTAGCATGGATGAAAGTTGGAAATTGTGAAACTAGATGAAATCCTAAGAATTTTACATATATAATTTGTTTTAATCCGATGCATGCTTTATGAGATAGTAAATGCATGAGTTCTAGGGTGTTTTCTGTAAAACAGTAATTCTCTGGATAATAGCTAAATTGCAGCAGACAGAAAAATATGAACTGGGCTAAATAGAGCACACTGGGCTGGGGTTCTCACCATGGCCCAAGGCCCAGATGGTGGTGCCAGCAGGCCGCGAGGCTGGGCTGCACACTGGTGCAGGCCGATGGATCTGGCTGCCTGATACGTCTTCAACGTATCTATAATTTTTTATTGTTCCATGCTATTATATTATCTATTTTGGATGTTAATGGGCTTTATTTTACACTTATATATTATTTTTGGGACTAACCTACTAACCCAAGGCCCAGTGCAAATTGCTGTATTTTTTGCCCATTTCAGTGTTTCACAAAAAAGGAATATCAAACGGAATCCAAATGGGATGAAACCTTTGGGAGAGTTATTTTTGGAACAAATGTGATCCAGAGGACTTGGAGTGGACGTCAAGAAACAAACGAGGAGTCCATGAGGCAGGGGGGTGCGCCTACCCCCTTGGCACGCCCTCCCCCTCGTGGCTCAACCGACCTACTTCTTCCTCCTATATATATTCATATACCCCAAAAACATCCAGGAGCACCACGAAACCCTATTTCCACCGCCGCAACCTTCTGTACCCAAGAGATCCCATCTTGGGGCCTTTTCCGGAGCTCCGCCGGAGGGGGCATCGATCACAGAGCGCCTCTACATCAACTCCATGGCCTCTCCGGTGATGTGTGAGTAGTTTACTTCAGACCTTCGGGTCCATAGTTATTAGCTAGATGGCTTCTTCTCTCTCTTTGGATCTCAATACAAAGTTCTCCCCGATCTTCTTGGAGATCTATTCGATGTAACTCTTTTTGCGGTGTGTTTGTCGAGATCCGGTGAATTGTGGGTTTATGATCAAGTCTATCTATGAACAATATTTGATTCTTCTCTGAAATCTTTTATGTATGAGTGGTTATCTTTGCAAGTCTCTTCGAATTATCAGTTTGGTTTGTCCTACTAGATTGATCTTTCTGGCAATGGGAGAAGTGCTTAGCTTTGGGTTCAATCTTGCGGTTCTCGATCCCAGTGACAGAAAGGGAAACGACACGTATTGTATTGTTGCCATCAAGGATAAAAAGATGGGATTTATATCATATTGCTTGAGTTTATCCCTCTACATCATGTCATCTTGCCTAATGCGTTACTCTGTTCTTATGAACTTAATACTCTAGATGCATGCTGGATAGCGGGCGATGTGTGGAGTAATAGTAGTAGATGCAGGCAGGAGTCGGTCTACTTGTCATGGACGTGATGCCTATATACATGATCATGCCTAGATATTCTCACAATTATTCGCTTTTCTATCAATTGCTCGACAGTAATTTGTTCACCCACCATAATACTTATGCTATGTTGAGAGAAGCCACTAGTGAAACCTATGGCCCCCGGGTCTATCTTTTATCATATAAGTTTCCAATCTATTTTATTTTGCAATCTTTACTTTTACTCTTTATCATAAAAATACCAAAAATATTTATCTTATAATAATAATTATCTCTATCAGATCTCACTCTCGTAAGTGACCGTGAAGGGATTGACAACCCCTTTATCGCGTTGGTTGCCAGGTTCTTATTTGTTTGTGTAGGTACGAGGGACTTGCGTGTGCCCTCCTACTAGATTGATACCTTGGTTCTCAAAAACTGAGGGAAATACTTACGCACTTTGCTGCATCACCCTTTCCTATTTAAGGGAAAACCAACGCAGTGCTCAAGAGGTAGCAAGAAGGATTTCTGGCGCCGTTGCCGGGGAGTCTATGCACAAGTCAAGCCATGCCAAGTACCCATCACAAACTCTTATCCATCGCATTACATTATTTGCCATTTGCCTCTCGTTTTCCTCTCCCCCACTTCACCCTTGCCGTTTTATTCGCCCTCTTTTTCCGTTCGCCTTTTCTTTTGCTTGTTTCGTCATTATGGCTAGTCCTTTATCTACTCCTTTGTATGTCGAGAATGAGGTCCTTAATTTTAAACAAAGGGAGGGAGAAAATCTAAAAGATGCTTGGTACAGAATTTGCAATGCGCAAAATAGATGCACTAGGATGCAATCTACTTCCGTTCTTCTTCGCAATTTTTATGTGGGCATCATCCCTTGGAATAGATATATTCTTGATACCATTACCGGAGGAAATTTCTTGGGTAGCCACACTTTTGATTCTTATAATGTTATGATAGATTTGTTTGGCACACCACCTCTCTTGGTTAATGGAACTATGTTAACTTTGGAACATGTTATGCAAAGGCTCGATATTATTGAAAATAAAATTGCCACTATAGAATTGATTGAGAATTTGGATAAAAAGATCCACAACCAAATTACCCAATATGGATCTAAGGTAGGAGTCACTCTGAAAAGTTTTAAGGAAAAAGAACCCATAGTTAATGAAAGAATAGACCAAGATTCCACTAGAATTGATAAACTTGAGGGTATTATCACCAACTTGGGGTCCACTTTTTCTGCCGAAAGGAATACTTAAAATCCTCCTACCAAAGTTGCCAAACTAATGTATGTTCCTCAAAATAAGGGTGAAACTTCTAGTAAGGAAAATGCGGATCTCAAATCCATAAGTGTTCACCCCAACTTTATCGCTATCATTAAGGAACCTTTTGCTACAAATGATTTTCTTGATTTCTTGCCAAGGAGTTTAATCATTAATAGAAAGAAGGAAACTGCTAAGGGTTATAAGTGTTCTATTTAAGAATTGCATACCAAATATGATAATACCTAGATCTATCCTTGCTTTTATGCCTAGCTAGGGGCGTTAGACGATAGCGCTCGTTGGGAGGCAACCCAATTTTATTTTTGTTCCTTGCTTTTGATTCTTTTTAGTAATAAATAATTCATATATCCTCTGTTTAGATGTGGTTTTATGATTTTAATTAGTTTTTGTGCCAAGTAGAACCTTTGGGAAGCCTTGGGGAAAGTCTTTGCGATCTTTCTGTAAAAAACAGAAACTTTAGCGCTCACGATATTTGCTTCCATTGTTTACTGGAGAGTGCTATTTAGTTAATTATTTTTGCAGATGATTAATATATAAATTCCTCACATCCAGCAATTTATTTTAGAATTTTTGGAGTTCCATAAGTATTCGAAACCTACAGATTTCTACATACTGTTCTGTTTTTGACAGATTCTGTTTTTCGTGTGTTGTTTGCTTATTTTGATGAATCTATGGCTAGTATTTGAGTGTATGAACCATAGAGAAGTTGGAATACAGTAGGTTTAACACCAATATAAATAAAGAATGAGTTCATTACAGTACCTTGAAGTGGTGGTTTGTTTTTTTACTAACGGAGCTTACGAGATTCTCTTTTAAGTTTTGTGTTGTGAAGTTTTCAAGTTTTGGGTAAAGATTTGATGGATATGGAACAAGGAGTTGCAAGAGCCTAAGCTTTGGGATGCCCAAGGCACCCCAAGGTAAAATTCAAGGGCAACAAAAAGCCTAAGCTTGGGGATGCCCCGGAAGGCATCCCCTCTTTCGTCTTCTTCCATCGGTAACTTTACTTGGAGCTATATTTTTATTCACCACATGATATGTGTTTTGCTTGGAGTGTCTTATATGATTTGAGTCTTTGCTTTTTAGTTTACCACAATAATCCTTGCTGTACACACCTTTTGGGAGAGACACACATGAATCGGAATTTATTAGAATACTCTATGTGCTTCACATATATATTTTGAGCTAGATAATTTTGCTCTAGTGCTTCGCTTATATCTTTTAGAGCACGGTTGTGGTTTTATTTTATAGAAATTATTGATGTCTCATGCTTCACTTATATTATTTTGAGAGTCCTTTAGAACATCATGGTAATTTTCTTTGGTTATGAATTTAGTCCTACTATGATAGGCATCCAAGATCGGTATAATAAAAACCATCATAAAAAGTGCATTGAATACTATGAGAAGTTTGATATTTGATGATTGTCTGGAGATATGGAGATGGTGATATTAGAGTCATGCTAGTTGTGTAGTTGTGAATTTGAGAAATACTTGTTCTAAAGTTTGTGATTCTTGTACCATGCACGTATGGTGAACCGTTATGTGATGAAGTCGGAGCATGATTTATTTATTGATTGTCTTCCTTATGAGTGGCGGTTGGGGACGAGCGATGGTATTTTCCTACCAATCTATCCCCCTAGGAGCATGCACATAGTACTTTGGTTTAATAACTAATAGATTTTTGCAATAAGTATGTGAGTTCTTTATGGCTAATGTTGAGTCCATGGATTATACGCACTCTCACCCTTCCACCATTGCTAGCCTCTCTAGTACCGCGCAATTTTCACCAGTACCATAAACCCACCATATACCTTCCTCAAAATAGCCACCGTACCTACCTATTATGGCATTTCCATAGCCATTCCGAGATATATTCCATGCAACTTTCCACCGTTCTGTTTATGACACGCTTCATCATTGTCATATTGCTTTGCATGATCATGTAGTTGACATCGTATTTGTGGCAAAGCCACCATTCATAATTCTTTCGTACATGTCACTCATGAGTCATTGCATATCCCGGTACACCACCAGAGGCATTCACATAGAGTCATATTTTGTTCTAAGAATTGAGTTGTAATTCTTGAGTTCTAAGTAAATAAAGTGTGATGATCATCATTATTAGAGCATTGTCCCAAGTGAGGAAAGGATGATGGAGACTATGATTCCCCCACAAGTCGGGATGAGACTCCATAAGAAAAAAAATAAAAAAAAGAGGCCATAAAAAAAGAGAAGACGGCCCAAATAAAAAAATGAGAGAAAAAGAGAGAAGGGACAATGTTACTATCCTTTTTCCACACTTGTGCTTCAAAGTAGCACCATGATCTTCATGATAGAGAGTCTCTTATGTTATCACTTTCATATACTAGTGGGAATTTTACATTATAGAACTTGGCTTGTATATTCCAATGATGGGCTTCCTCAAAATGCCATAGGTCTTCGTGAGCGAGCAAGTTGGATGCACACCCACTTAGTTTCTTTTTGAGCTTTCATACACTTATAGCTCTAGTGCATCCGTTGCATGACAATCCCTACTCACTCACATTGATATCTATTGATGGGCATCTCCATAGCCCATTGATATGCCTTGTTGATGTGAGACTATCTTTTCCCTTTTTGTCTTCTCCACAACCACCATTCTATTCCACATATAGTGCTATTTCCATGGCTCACGCTCATGTATTGCGTGAAGATTGAAAGAGTTTGAGAACATCAAAAGTATGAAACAATTGCTTGGCTTGTCATCGGGGTTGTTGATGATTTAAATACTTTGTGTGGTGAAGATAGAGCATAGCCAGACTATATGATTTTGTAGGGATAACTTTCTTTGGTCATGTTATTTTGAGAAGACATAATTGCTTAGTTAGTATGCTTGAACTATTATTATTTCTATGTCAATATTAGAATTTTGTCTTGAATCTTTCGGATCTGAATATTCATCCCGCAATAAAGAGAATTACATTGAGAATTATGTTAGGTAGCATTCCACATCAAAAATTCTGTTTTTATCATTTACCTACTCGAGGACGAGCAATAATTAAGCTTGGGGATGCTTGACACATCTCCAACGTATCTATAATTTTGGATTGTTCCATGCTATTATATTATCTGTTTTGGATGTTAATGGGCTTTATTTTACACTTTTATATTTTTTTGGGACTAACCTACTAACCCAAGGCCCAGTGCAAATTACTGTTTTTTTGGCCTATTTCAGTGTTTCGCAGAAAAGGAATATCAAACTGAATCCAAACGGAATGAAACCTTCGGGAGAGTTATTTTTGGAACAAACGTGATCCAGAGGACTTAGAGTGGACATCAAGAAACAAACAAGGAGTCCACGAGGCAGGGGACGCGCCTACCCCCTGGGCACGCCCTGCCCCCTCATGGGCCCCTGGTGGCTCAACCGACCTACTTCTTCCTCCTATATATATTCATATACCCCAAAAAACACCCAGGAGGACCACGAAACCCTATTTCCACCGCCGCAACCTTCTGTACCCAAGAGATCCCATCTTGGGGCCTTTTCCGGAGCTCCGCCGGAGGGGGAATCGACCACGGAGGGCCTCTACGTCAACTCCATGGCCTCTCCGGTGATGTGTGAGTAGTTTACATCAGACCTTAGGGTCCATAGTTATTAGCTAGATGGCTTCTTCTCTCTCTTTGGATCTTAATACAAAGTTCTCCTCGATCTTCTTGGAGATCTATTCTATGTAGAATAAAAAGAGTTGCCATCGAGGATAACTCTTTTATGTATGATCTATTCTATGTGCACACGCGTGGAGGCAGAGGAGGCGGTCAAAGCGAGGACAAGGTAGAGAAGCCTCTCATCTTTGCAGACGAGTGGGAGGAGTCCTGGTGGCTCCTTGCCAGGGAAGACGTCAGTGTGGCAGGGTCTCAGCGGATGGAGAGGTGCGGACTCCGTTTCCGACGGTGGTGGGACTTGGCTACGAAGGAGGAGGTTGGTGCAGGCCATGAGCAGCGACGCGGCTGACCTGCGACGAGGCATGCGAGGCAAGGGAGGCAGGCGCGCGCGTGTGTTCGAAGCAGAGGAGGCAGGTGGCGTCAGTCGATGGGGCAGCAAGGAGGCAGCTCCGGTCTGTGGGTCGAGGAACTTTGGCAGTGGCACGACTTGGAGCAGATCGAGCGCAAGGAAGGTCGGAGGCGATGCAGGGGGTCCGGCAGTGTGCGAGGGTGATGAGGAAATCAATACCATTGTTACACCCACAGCCCCTGCTGCTATACATACTGGACCAATTACTAGAGCTCACGCACGCCAATTGAATTATCAGGTACTTTCGTATCTTGGTAACGATTCTAATGTTCATGAGAATATGATGCCGCCTAAATTGGATACATTTGTTTTGCTTACAAATGAAGGGCCTAGCTTGGACAAGAAAGATGAACCTTGGAGCCACCATAATGAGTGCATGAAGCCTTGGATGAAATATACAAGATGCCACTTCACAAATTTCGTCCAGAGGCTATACTAGGTGCTGCGTCACCTTATCTTTGGGCCAGGCCCATGTAATTTTGAAATACTTGATTATAGGCAGTTTTTAGAGTCCGTATGTGTGGGGAAACAAGAGTTAGGGTTGGTTTCGGACCCCTCCTCCAAGGTCCACGAAATTCTCCCCTTTCTCCTCCATATATACAGCCCTTAGGGCATCGTTTAGACTTTGGGTTTTGTTTAGATGAAAGCTCACCATAGCTGCAACTTTGCGTACTTCATTTGTGTTCAACGACCAGACAAAGGCATCACAGAACCCCACCTTGATCAATAAAGCTTTCCTCTTATATTCGCAATATCCGGATTGCAATCTTAGTTTCTTGCTTGTTCTTCATTAGCCTGCAGGAAACAAACCTTCGTGGTCAGGTTGATCGTGCTCCAGCGTGGTCAATAACCTCTCAGAGTTGGTTTAGCGATTGCTAAGGCGCGACGTCCTCACACATTCGTAGTCGGATCGTCAAAGTCGACTTCCTCCAAAACGATAGCCACCATCTCATCGAAAGATGGGACACCTTTGCCTCTATCAAGTGGTATCAGATTTGCAGGTTGCTCAGTGAGATTTTACAGTTTTTTGTAGTTTAGATCGAGTCTGTTCTTCATACCTACAGTCCACGAAAAAGCCACAAAAAAATTAGGGTTAGTTCATCATATCCGAACCAATCTAAGCCTTTGCATAATCCTTTTAGGGTTTCGCATTGTTGAATTTGCGGTTGCATCGTCGTGTCTAGTTGCTGGTCTTAGTGTCTAGTCCTTTAGAGTTTCAAGTTCTGTTCAAAAGTAGTCACGCCGCCGCTGCCGCATCATCATCATCACCGCTGCCATATACCACCATCATCGTCACCTCTGCCATATACCACCATCGTCATCAGTGCTGCCATATACCACCATCATCATCGCCGCTGCCATATACCACATATCGACCGCCATCAAGATAATCCGAGTCCACCTCCATCACAGATTCGCCACCAGTCCGTGTTCCACCGCCCTACATATATTCACCACCAGTCCGAGTTTCCACCAGATTCATCTCCACCACCAGTCCTAGTCTGAGTCCAATATTTGTTCCTTTATTTTCGAGTTCTAGATCACACGATACTTCGAGTCATGACCAAGTCGGACTCTCCAACTTCCGTGCTACCCGCAGTAGAAAAAGAGTTCCAAACTCAAAAAAAACTAAGTCTGGAAAATTCTGGCTAGGCAGTTTTTAGACCATTTGTAGACTTTTTTGAAAAAAATTGTTGCGGAGCAAAAAAAAGAGGAAAGAAGTGCAAAAAATAGAAAACAATTCAGAGTGTGCGCCTCCCTTGTTTACATGCAGCGCCGTGATTTTGTTAGTGTGCTAGGCTCGCGTCTCTTGCACGGTCTAGCCTAGGACCAGCACAGTACCGTCGTTGAGCGTTTATTCAATTTTGCATCTCTGAATTGACTATTGCTGACCCTTTTGGCTACCATATTATAAGCCTTCCCAGCTCCACATACATCTACGTCGTGCGTTTGACTCTCCCTGGTAATCACTCTATCCAAACTTTGAGAGTTTTGACTACAGCAGTTGCCGATCACCGCCTGTTGCTGGGTAAAAACTGGTAAGAATTTGAGATTTGCTTGACAGATTTGTGACACCCACCACCACCTCTTGTTAGTAGTCTATAGGATCATATTCTTGTGTGTTTCTATTGCTGCTAACCATGGCAGGATCACAAGCCGACGAGACTGACTGGGAGAACATGACGAATAAGGAGTTGCATGATAAATTTCAGCAAATGATGAGTGGACAGGTGCAAGATGTGCTAAACAGATTTGAAGAGGCCATGGAGAAGACAGATGGCATGGAGAAGGCGTTTGAAACAAAGCTCGATGACAAGTTTAATGAATTGCTCGTGCGTCTTCCACCACCACCACCACCGGCTGCACCTAATGGACCTCTACAACAACAACAACAACAACAACGTCGCCTTCCAAATTAAGTGGGACGAGCACATCGCGTTCCCATTGACCCTGGGCAAAATTCTGGTGCCGCTATTGATGCTTCTGTAGCTCCTGCTGCTACTGTAGAGGTGGAGGACCATTACGAGGATGAGGTTGATCAAAATCAGAACTACATGCAACCACAAGCAACACCACCACCAGGTCGTCCTCAGGTATATCATCGCAATGGTAGGGCTGCACCACCACCTGAGGTACGAGATCATGACCTTTTTCCTAAACTGAAGTTGAATATTCCACCATTTGAGGGTAGATATGTTCCTGATATATATCTTACTTGGGAGTTAGAAACTGAACAACGTTTTACATGTTTACAATATCCCGAGGAGAGACGTGTTCCTGCTGCTGTTTGTGCTTTCACTAGTTTTGCATGTGTTTGGTGGTCTGAACATTGTAGATTATATACTATTCCAGCTACTTGGGTTGCTTTGAAAACTGCTATGCGTACTCGTTGGGTTCCACCATATTATCAATGTGAATTACTTCAAAAATTGCGGCGTTTAAGACAATGAAAAAAATTCTATAGAAGAATATTATCAGGAATTACAAACTAGCATGATTAGATGTGGTATTGTTGAGGAGAATGAAGCTATGCTTGCACATTTTATGGGTGGATTAAGTAGAGATATTCATACCATTCTAGAGTATAAGGAGTATAATAATATCACTCGTTTATTCCATCTTGCTTGTAAAGCTGAACGTGAAGTGCAGGATCGACAGCCATTGGCGCAAACTAACTTTTCTGCAGGTCGATCTTCATCATGGACACCACACGCATCATCTACTTCCACTGCACCAGCACCTCCATCAGGTGCCACCTCCAGCCGTGATACAAGAAAGCAGGCACAACCACCACTATCTGCTAAGAGCACACCTGCCGGGCCTGCGCAGAGCTCTTCTTCTTCCATGGCATCAACAGGGCACACAAGTGATATTATATGTCGTCGTTGTAAGGGAAGAGGACATTTTGTGAGAGAATGCAAATGTTAGTGTGTGATGATTGCTACTGAGGATGGTGGGTATGAGTCCGCTAGTGACTATGATGAGGAAACTTTGGCTCTTATTACACATGAGGAACATGGTGGAGATGATTCTGATCATGAGACGCAATACATGGTAGCTGAAGATGCTGACGGGTATGAATGTTTAGTTGCTCAACATGTTTTGAGTGTGCAGGTTACACAAGATGAGCAAAATCAGAGGCATAATTTGTTCCGTACAAAGAGAGTTGTGAAGGAACGTTCTATTCGCGTCATCATAGATGGAGGGAGCTACAACAACTTGGCTAGCATGGAGATGGTGGAGAAGCTATCTCTCACCACAAGACCACATCCACATCCTTACTACATCCAATGGTTCAACAACAGCGGCAAGGTTAAGGTAACACATAGTGTTCTTGTGCATTTTAGTATCTCTACATATGCTGATTAGGTTGACTGTGATGTGGTACCCATGCAAGTATGTTCCTTATTACTTGGTAGACCATGGCAATTTGATAAAAATTCTATACACCATGGTAGAAATAATCAGTATACTCTTGTTCATAAGGATAGCCATATTACTTTGCTTCCTATGACTCCTGATTCCATTTTGAAAGATGATATTAATAGAGCTAATAAAGCAAAGCAGGAGAAAAATAAGAGTGAAAATTAGATTGTGGCAAAAGAATTTGAGCAACAAATGAAGCCTAATAATAAACCATCTAGTGTTGCTTCTGAAATTAAATTGAAAAGTGCATGTTTACTTGCCACCAAATCTGATATTGATGAGCTAGATTTCAGCAAATCGGTTTGCTATGCTTTTGTGTGCAAAGAGGCATTATTTTCATTCGAGGACGTGCCTTCCTCTTTGCCCCCTGCTATCACTAACATTTTGCAGGAGTTCACTGATTTCTTCCCACAAGACATGCCACCGGGATTACCACTAGGAAACAGACCTTCGTGGTCAGGTTGATCATGCTCCGGCGTGGTCAATAACCTCTCGGAGTTGGTTTAGCGATTGCTATGGCGCGGCGTCTTCGCACGTTCGTAGTCAGATCGTCAAAGTCGACTTCCTCCAAAACGATAGCCACCATCTCATCGAAAGACGAGACACCTTTGCCTCTATCAGAGGGCGAGGAGGAAGTCGGCGGCTTCGCGTCCATGGTGGCCCTGCTGTCCAAAGAGAGAGAGAGAGCGAGAGGTCAGGGAAGGGGACGTGATGGAGGGTACAAGGGAGCAGGGGACAAGGCAAGGCAGCGGCAACCTGGAACTCCGGCGGTGGCGAGGATTGGCTGGGTGGCAAGCTGAAGATGGCAGGAGGTCTGCGGGCGTCTAGATCGGGTGGTCTGCTGGCTGTTATAGAGAGAGGTGAGAGAGACCGGCAGGGAAGGGAGAGAGACAGGGAAGGAGAAGAAGGGAACGGGGTAGGGGAAGCGGCCTGGTGGTGCGGTGGCTGGCCTCGGGAGGAGCTCATCTGCTTGGGTCGACGAGGAGGCAGGGACTCCAGGAGGTGCTTGGGCGCCACGGAAGGAGTTCGGGCGGTGCTGCAGAGGCGGGGCCCATCGCTTGGATGGGGAACAAGGTGGAGGCTGCCGGTTGGGCTGGTGCTGGAAACGAAGGAGGGAGTGGTGGCTGGTAGGGTAGATTGGTGGATCGGGAGGGATCTCGAGGAACAGGGGAGAGAGGGTGGCGGCGCAAGGGGGAATAGGATTAGGTTTGGGTTGGACTGATTTGGTATATAGGTGGCCCATATATACAGGGAAAGAGAGTTAAGTTTGGACCCTCCGATTAGATCAGACGGTCGAGAATAAATAGGCTAGCTAGGGAGTCTAATAAATAAAGCGAAGATGTTTAAGGGATGTTTGGAGATGATCCGGACTCATCGGTAACGATAGCCCGGTTCGGGTTCGGGACAGTTTTTGGACGCGCACGCGAGGGGAGTTTAGTTGGGCTCATAGAACAAGAGAGAAGAGAGCGGTCCGGTTGGTCTGAGAGAAGGTCAACGAAGACAAAGAAAGAAGTGGCAACTACGAACGACTACGAGTTTTATGAAAACATGCGTATGCAATGCACATGATACCATGATGAAATGCAACAAGCAAAATAATTAAAGCAGCTACGACATAAATATGGAAGGCGTCTGGAGCGTCGGTCTTAGGTCGTCACAACTCTCCTCCACTTACAAGAGATCTCGCCCCGAGATCTAGGGATGAAAACATTAGAGGAAGAGGTAAACAAAGCTGCTTCTTTGACAAACGAGTGAAACCACGAACCTTGAGAGGTTGAACAACTTGAAAGAAAGAATACAACGGAGATGAACGAGATCGTAAACAGTCTGTTGGACAAGAGGAATAAGGAATATGATGAGAACCAAGAGCTTATGGGACAAGATAGACTTTTAACCCACTCCGATTAAAATGAGATCTACAAGGAATAAGAATGAAAGAATTCGAACATGACTCCATCTGAAAAGCGAAGGAATTGAACATGAACCTGACAAGGTGATATGGTGCTTCGAAGAGAACGACAACACAAAGCCTCCGAAACAATTGAAAGAATGGAACGAAAAGAAAGGAGAGAAGAGGGACCAACATCTTTACCATAACGAAACTTGAAAGAGCAAGCTTACGAGGAATGCTAAAACGGAGTTGTTGGAAGAATTAATAATCAAATGATAGAGTTCCCATGGCCTTATGAAAAAATCTCAAAACTTGAAGTGAAATTTTGCCACTAATGGAAACAACTGATTGCTTGAGAGCATCAAAGATATGCCAAACGTCTTCCATGAGATGATAATAGCAAGCTTGGATCATGGATAATCACCACAAATAGCAACAATCCTTCAGAAAGGCATTTAGGTGAAATATAACCCAAAATAACTCCAAGGAAGAAAATGATGGGTTTAAATATATCATTTCTGACAACTTGTGAATCATGAAACATGAAGTAAATTGTCACGGATGACATAACACCACCTCAAAGATAAGGTAGAAAGAATTGCACTTCGGAATGCAGGATGAACAATACTTGAGCTCCTCCAACAGAATCTTGATGTACACTTCGAGAATGGAACAAATCTTTGATGAACCACCATGAGAAACTTCATCAAGAACTACGGTAAGAAAATAAATGGTAGAAAGGAAGTGAAGGTTGAAAAAATAGCAAGATGAAACCTTGAGATGGTTTAGATGGAGCTTCATGATGAGATAACCGATGCAACTTGGAACTCCGGAAAAAGAGAAGATGAACCACTTGAAACCGAGAATTTATTCCTCATGAAAAACCTCCAAAGGAAGGAATCAATCGCTTGGATGAAACAAGAATAAGAATTATGTTATGAATATCCTTCATGAATTTTAATTGATGACAAGCAACGGATTTTGGCATACCACTTATTCTCGTTGAAAGGATTAAGAGAGATATAACGCAATCTGAATGGACCACCTGTAGGATTGGAAAGAACAACTGAAATGATACAGTAACAAAGGAAAACTAATATTGAACGAACCATCGTAAGAATTGAAAATAATGGAGGAAAAGAGAATGAATCGCTAGGAAGAATTACAAACGAACGAAGATACTTGAGGGAATCTAAATACAAGATAACGAAGAGATCACGAACTGACTAGAGAGTACTTGAATAATGCACCGGAAGAATTGGGGAATTATAGCTGAAAGTTGAGAGCGAATAAATCTTCTGAAATGATGGCTTTCGGATGATCGAGAAAGGAAAGAAACTCCTGAAATGCTTCGGATGGATATGAAAAGAATTCTCATGATTTGAAAGAATTAAGAGGATGGCATGAAGCTAGAAGCCTGAATCTTCAAGAGAACGGACAAGATTTAAGAGAAATTCTTCTTCGGTCATCAAAGCTGAGAATGACGATGAGAAGCACCACTAAGAATTATTGAGACACTCCGGAACAATGAATAAATAAAGGTAGAGCAAAATATGAAAATAATTTGGAAGCGATTATGGCGGAGGCATCTGATTGATGAGAATTCATTCTTATGTCAAACTTGGAAAGAGATAGAGAATCACTGTGGAAAAAATTAGAGGAGTGAGGTAAGATCCTGGGAAAAGACCTATGGGTTAGGGCCCACTCAAAAGAAACACCATTGGAACGAATGCTTAAAAAGAGATAATGCACCAGTTGATTTAAATGGCTTGAATGAGATATCAACAATATCTTGAACAGATTAAGAATGGAAACACGAATCTTCTGAGATATCTTCTGCAATCCGGATATAAATAGGGAGAGGTGAATAAATAAGAGAGCCTTGGATAAGAAATTCCAACATGGAGAAACATGTGAATTGAAGAAGGTGAAATGATGAACACCGAAAGCATGAATTTAGTTCACCGGAGAAGAGAACGAGAACTAAGAATGATGAACTCGTAGCTCTTGAGCATCTTCATGAGAATCACGGGGTAAGAACATGGAGGAAAACAATGAAGAGACTCAAAGGTATGGAATCAACACTTGACTTATAAGCAACTCGAATACCACAACTCAAAACAAACAAGGATTTGGCTTGCATAATAAGCCAGAGACAAATACATAACCCCTCATGCATTTGTTGGAAGGATAATCCTAGGTAACTACTTGAATTCCCACCTATGAACTCCTGAAATTCTCGGTTATGCAATCAGGTATAACAAGTACAAGGAGCAAAATATCATCACACAACTCCTAGCAGAATTCTACGCTCCAAATGTACTGCCTCCATCAACACATAACCAAGAACCTTGGAAATGGGGTACCTCGGACCTTCGAAAAACAACAGCTATACTAGCTGCAGCAATACATCTGATTGATCTCCCCAGTACTGGGTGGCACCAAACTACTCTCACCACAAAGACTATAGAAGAGTTTTCAATGTCGACGTCCTCTGGTATTTCGGAACTGAAATGATAAGCACTGCGACGAAAACACCTTGGAGCTCAACTCCCCGGGACACTGCCACAACCCCTAAATGACAGGAGGCACCAAGAATAGAGTTCCCGTCACAATGATATCAGACCAATTCCACAATACCAGCATGATCCTAAAAAATGAGTGAAAAAGGAGAGTAATGGAAACAAAAACACCGACATCACGATTCCTCACCTAAGCGACAAAGGGGATGAGGAGTATAAAAAGAATTCCTACTCTTCGATATAACTAGACTCAAAATAGTTTTTTCTAGACTCAACAACGACAACGACTTGATCAATCAAGGTGGCTCCTGCGGTCAGTAGGGCTTTGATACCAACTTGTAGCGCCCATGATGCGATTCTATCCCAATCACGTGATGAACTCATGATTGGGGCACAAACGCATTTTGAGCACATAGCAATGTGGATATCAATACAACATACCATGTACTGAATAGATGAGAATACAAGATAAAGGCTTACACTCGCCACAGGCTACAACATGGATACATGAATACATCAATACATAGCAATCATCATATAGAAGAGAAGGATCCTACTACGGATGAAATCAAATGAAGAAGAAGAATGACATCCACCCTGCTAATCCTAGGCTCCCAACCCGGAACCTATCCCTTGATCGAAGAAGAAGCAAAAGAACTCCAAAACAAGCAAGCATCGGTCTCACGTCAAAGCATCACTTTACCTGTACCTGCACCTGTTGTAGTAGTAATGTGTGAGCCACGAGGACTCACAATCCCATTACCATGGGTATCAAGACTAGCAAAGCTTAATGGGCATGGAATGGATAAGTGGTGAGGTTTGCAGCAAGCACTAAGCATTGTATAGAGGCTAACTTACGAGTACAAGAGTAAGAAGAGAAACTACACATAATGGTCACAAACTAGTAATGATCAAGAAGTGATCCTGAACTACTTACGAGTCAAACATAACCCCACCGTGTTCTCTTCTCGAACCTCACTCAAAAAGACATGGTCACGGTTACGCACGCGGTTGGTGTATTTTAATTCAGATCTGGTGACAAGTTCTCTACAAATGGATATTATAAATTTCCAATCTGCCACATAACCACGGGCACAGCTTCTAAAAGATTTAACCTTGCAGGGGTGCTCCAAATTAATCCATCACAAGCTACCACACGCATCCGATGGAACATCCTCACACCGTGAAGAACACCATGATTACGATAAGGAATCCTGGTCAGGACACAACCATCTATGCAAAGTGTATGATAGCCTGAATACCATCGAGTTGCCTTGAGGCGGCACCGCCGGCTACTAGGTAGGTGGACCAACACTCATGAGGAGCATTGGACCAGTTTGTTGATTGAAAATCCATGGGGCTCGGATAGTCCCTATGCAACCTTTAGTTGTTATTAGGTAAATGGTAAAACCAATGTTGTGCCTTGCTGGAAGAGTTAAACCTAAACGAATGATCAGGGGGGTCCCCATAAAACCCCACACATGTTAGGGGTGCTCAATCGTGTAACATAACACTGGTATGACGGAAACTAGGTTGGCAACAGTGGAACAAAACACCAAGCAAAAGGCCGAGCCTTCCACCCTTTACCAAGTATGTAGATGCATTAATTAAATAAGACATATTTTGATATCCATGTCCCAACATGAAACAACCCGAGCTGCACCTGCAACTAGCAACGCTATAAGAGGGGCTGAGCAAAGTGGTAACATAGCCAAACAACGGTTTGTTGGGATTGTGGAAAAGGTTAGAGGTTGTTCATGGCAATTTGGGAGGCTTGATAAACAAGTGATAGGTAGCGCGACATGGCGATAGCATCGAGATAACTAGCAAGCAAAGATAGTAGTGGTATCCAAGGTAATGGTCATGTTGCCTGAAATCCTGCTAGGAAGAAGACCGAATCGTTGAAGTAGACCAACCAACGTAGTCGAATGGATCCTCACAATCGCAACTTAAATGGAACTATCACGAAGAATCATAACCGGAAAGAAGCAAACAACATGGTAAATCAACAAGCATAAACATGGCATGATGCACAACCAGGTATGATGCATGCCCGGTTTAATGAGTCATGGCATGGCAAAGTGCAACAAACAACACTACAAATTAAGTGGTCCTCAATATGCACCGAGTTGCATATTGACAAAACACCACATTTAAATATTTAGTAAACTCTCGTTTATGCTACCCGTCAATATTAAATGTTGATTAACATGGCAATAGATGAAGCATAATTAATCTAACTATTTAGTCAAGGTTAAATGAGGCTGGAAACGACAAACAACAATTCTGGAAAATCCCCATATGCATATTTCAAAGTTGGTACAGGTGCTGCAAACGAAGGAGGGAGTGGTGGCCGGTAGGGCAGATTGGTGGATTGGGAGGGATCCCAAGGAACAGGGGAGAGAGGGTGGCGGCGCAAGGGGGATTAGGGTTAGGTTAGGGTTGGACTAGTTTGGTATATAGGTGGACCATATATATAGGGAAAGAGGGTTAAGTTTGGACCCTCCGATTAGATCGGACGGTCGAGAATAAATATGCTAGGGAATCTAATAAATAAATGGAAGATGTTTTTGGGATGTTTGTAGATGATCCAGACTCATTGGTAATGATAGCCCGGTTCGGGTTTGGGACAGTTTTCGGACGTGCACGTGAGGGGGGTTTAGTTGGGCTCATAGAACAAGAGAGAAGAGAGCGGTCCGGTTGGTCCGAGAGAAGATCAATGGAGACAAAGAAATAAGCAACAACTACGAGCGAATACAAGTTTTATGAAAACATGCATATGCAATGCACATGATGCCATGATGAAATGCAACAAGCAAAATAATTAAAGTGGCAACAACAAAAATATGGAAGGCGTCTCGAGGGTCAGTCTCGGGTCGTCACATCTTCCCATTTAGGGAGAAGTTTTCCTGCAAAGAATCTAAAAGAGAGTTGTACAAATGAACATATTCTCCAACTTCGAATTCCTACTTTCGCATCCTTTTATCATGCCATCTTTTAATTTTTTCTTTAAATAGTTTGGCATTTTCATAAGCTTGGGTTCTCCACTCATCTAGTGAGCTAATATCAAATAACCTCTTTTCACCGACAAGTTTGAAATCATAGGTGAGTTCTTTAATTACCCAATATGCTTAATGTTCTAACTCAAGAGGCAAATGACAAGCTTTTCCATAACCATTTTACAAGGAGACATACCCATAGGATTTTTATAAGCTGTTCTGAAGGCCCAAAGTGCATCATCTAATTTCTTAGACAAATTCTTTTGGGACCTATTAACAGTTTTTTGTAATATTAGTTTTATTTCTCTAGTGCTAAGTTCAACTTGACCACTAGATTGATGATGATAGGGTGATGCAATTCTATGGTTAACTTCATATTTAGCAAGCATTTTACAGAAAGCATCATGAATAAAGTGCGAACCACCATTAGTCATTAAATATCTAGGGACTCCAAACCCTGGAAAAATAACTTCTTTAAGAATTTTAATGGAAGTGTTGTGATCAGCACTACTAGTTGGAATATCTTCTACCCACTTAGTAACATAAACAACAACAACCAAAATTTGTGTATACCCATTAGAGGAAGGAAAATGACCCATATAATCAAAACCTCAAACATCAAATGGTTCAACATGAAGTGAATAATTCATAGGCATTTCTTGATGCTTACCGATATTACCAATTCTTTGACATTCATCACAAGATAAAACAAACTTATGGGCATCCTTGAAGAGAGTAGGCCAGTAAAAACCAGATTGTAATACCTTATGAGCAGTTCTATCTCCCGCGTGATGTTGTTGGATTCAGGGTCCGCGGACCCAAGAAAGGTTCGAACTCTGGGGTGTGTGCGAAGAACCCAACCAATCCGGCCAACCATCTCATCACCGCACGGCCTAGCTCGATGAACACGGGAGAAGATGAACACAACAGTCTACCCAAGTTCGGGCCACCTTGCGGTGTAAAACCCTACTCCTACTTTGTGGTGGATTGGCCTCACGAGGGGCTGAGGATGAACTAGTACAAGGGATGAACAACCTCACGAGGTCTACTCTTGTGAGGGTGGCCAGGATCCAATCCCCTGCATGGTGGTGGCTAACCTATACTTATAGTGGCCTCGATCCTCTTCCCCCAAAACGTAGGCGAGAAGGGAACCCAAAGTGGCCAATTTGAAAGGGGACAAGTAGTACATCTTATCCTAACGAAAGGTGGTCTTCGCCTGCAAAGCTTCTGGTCATGACGCTGCGGTGGGCTCGGCGATGACATCCGTCCTGCCATCCTGGCGGTCTTGGTCTTGTTGCACCAGAATGGAAACCTTTGCCAGATTCCTCGGGAACCCACACTTGCTCTTGCCTCCTTAGCACCAAAGAGGAAACTTCATCTTCTGCGCCCGCTGGCGCCCGACTGGCCTTGGTCATCATGGCTTGCGTATTGCAACCTCAGGAGGTTGGGTACCTGCATAGAAATCTCAGCTCCTTGGGAGGTCGCCTGGGGAGGCTGCTCCCTCCGGAGGTCTTGGTGTTGTCCGCCTAGCGAGGCTTGGCCCCTCGCAAGGGTCTTGTCTTGATGGCCTTGTAGATGGGCCGTACGAGGCCGTCGAAGGAGCCACGCCATGGGCTGGTAGGCAAGTCTGGGTACCCTGGTTCCCAGAACGCCGACATTAGCCCCCGGTCCCAAGGCACGCTCCGACTTGGCTTCGAGGCAAAGCCACAGGACAAGGGCGAAGCGCCGCGGGCCCCAATTGCCTGCGGGCCAGGTTGAAGCATGGCGCTTGATGGGACATGGGCGTCTCCGCTTCCCCACGTGCGTTAGCAACCACCCGAGTTGACAATTGCCTGGTGCATGCAGAGGGTTCATCATTGCTTGGAGCGTGAGAGGCCGCCTGTTAGCCTTCCCCTCCTATAAATGGCGAAAGGGGGGCGGAGCCACCAACCCATCTTCATCTTCTTGCTGCTCGCTCCTTCTCCTTATTCTTCGCCATCTTGCCAGAGCGTGCATGGTGCCAATGAGGAGGTCTCGGCCGCCAAGAAGGGAAAGGCCCCCAAGGAGGGACTAGGCTCGCCACGGCCCAACAGGGGCCGCGACCGTCCCCGGAAGCACGCCGCGATGCTGGCGGTGGCCCCCTGAGGGCGTGGGCATACCTTCTCAAAGGCTGGCATTGCCTCCGGCAGTCATGGGGGTGCTCCCTCGCGCACCGAAGGCTGCCGCGGCTGAGGTGACCGCATGATAGAGGCAAAGGTGTCCTGTCTTTCGATGAGATGGTGGCTATCGTTAATGGTGGAGTAGACTTTGATGATCCGACTACGAACGTGCGAGGACATCGCGCCTTAGCAATCGCTAAACCAACTCTGAGAGGTTATTGACGATGCCGAAGCACGATCAACCTGACCACGAGGGTCTATTTCCTGCAAGCAAACGAAGAACAGGCAAGAAACTGAAATTGCAATCTAGATATTGCGAATAAAAGAGGAAAGCTTTATTCATCAAGTGGGGTTCTATGACGCCTTGGTCTGGTTGTGGAACACAAACAAAGTATGGAAAGTTGCAACTATGGCCAACTTATAATCTAAACAAAACCCAAAGTCTAAACGATGCCCTAAGGGCTGTATATATGGAGGAAGAGGGGGAAATTTCGTGGCCCTTGGGGAAGGGGTCCAAAACCAACCCTATCTCTTGTTTCCCCACACATACGAACTCTAAAAATAGCTTATACTATAGTATTTCAAAATTATATGGGCCTGGCCTAAGAATAAGGTGACACATCACCTATAATAGCCTCTAGACAAAATTTAGGAAGTGGCACCTTGTATATTTCGTCCAAGCCTTCATACAGTCATTATGGTGGCTTCAAAGTCCTGAAATCATCACTTGAAACTCCAGTCTTGTTTCCCTTGCGCATGCCGTCATCTCAGTGCTTGATGTTGCTCAACTGATCATCCCTCTTGTCCATGCTAGGCCCTTCATTTGTAAGAAAAACAAACATATCCATTTAGGCAGCATCATATTCTCATGAACATTAGAATTGTTAACAAGAAATGAAAGTACCTGGTAATTCAATTGGCGTGCGCGAGCTCTAGTAATTGGTCCAGTATGTATAGCAGCAGGGGCTGTGGGTGTACCAATGGTATTGATGTCCTCATCACCACAGCCAAGGAGGGAGGCATGTGGCAGCCATTCGGCCACCACGCCGGCGATCCCATACAGCCGATGCATCCTTAGCGTTCGTGGTGTGGGGGGAGAGGCCTACAGGCGTTTGGTTCCAGCTCCGGCGCTTCTTCGCGGGAACGCCGCTGGCCGGGGGGCCTCGCGGCCTCTGGCTGCAGGCTTATGGTTGCTCCAGCAAGGCTTCGTGGGTGGAGGTTTAGGGCACCCCCGCCGACAATGTGTTCCTGAACCGTGGGTGGCAGTCGTTCGCCCACGTGTGCGACTTGCACAGAAGGTGTACTCTCCACTTCAGGCATGACGGCGCTGCGATGCTCTACGTCAAGATCTTTGGGGAAGATGGCAGGCACCTGGGGTGCTGCCCGGAGAGCGATAGCGACGACGACGGCGTCCACCCCTCCGACGACGACAGCCGAAGGGGTGGTAGCATCTTTGGCGGTGAACTTGCCCTTGGCGATGGTTGCGATGCTTCCGGCAGCAGCGGCTCCCCCTCTAGGGAGAGCATGAGCGAAGATGACTAAGAGGAGCCGCCACGCCGCCGAGCTCGGATCGGGGAGGGCAACGAGCTGCCTTGCCATCCCATCCCAGTGAGGAAGGAGGAGGACTCTGACTGAGCGCGGGCATCGCTGGAGCCGGGTCTCAGGAGCTGCGGTGGTCGCGAGGCCGCTTTTGCTTCTTTGTTTTTTCTTTTCCCTGCATCAGGAAGTAGAAAGCCCTGTCAGGGCGTGTAATAAACAATGGCGCTTGTGCCGTTATATTAACATTTTTATATTGCATCCTGGTATTCGTATTGCTGCTAATTGACGGGTTCTCGCTGATCGTGATTGGGATAACTTGGCTTAGTGTGCTTGCGTTAGACTCTCATGCCGCGAGGGCGTGCTTCTCTGGAGCCTGGACATCCTATGCGCCCCTCATTCCAGAGGGATCCTACGAGGGGTTTCCTTTTTGAGGATTCGAAAGCTCTCAGTCCTCGGGAGGCACCTGGTGGCCGCGAGGTTTCCGTCAAGCCACAGGGCCTCTAGAGATGTTCCATGGGGCGCCACGCCCCATGAGGACCGATCGCCACTGGTACGCTAGGTTCCGTGAGCCACAGGGCCGCTGGAGATGTTCCATGGGGCGCTGCACCCCACAAGGACCGATCGCCACTGGTATGCCAGGTCGTGATGCCCAGCGAGGCCAGGGGATGAGGCTCATGGGGAACGCACACGCCCGTTGACTCATTCATGAGCGTCGCATGAGGGTTAAGATGCCAAAGGCCAGGGCACCAAGGCTTTGGCGAGGTGTTATCGTGGGCGGACACAAACGTATACACCGTGCCCAGCCCTCGCTCGCAACACGCGCGGGGAAGAGCGATGGCAGCTGCCGCTCTCCGAAAGCAAGGTTTCGAAAAGTAAACGCTCCGAGGAGAAAAAATTCCCATCCCTTTTGAATAAAGATGCGAGAACTTCGAATTTCATTCCAAAAAGTGGCATACCAGCTACAGAAAGCTAGCAAGAGAATAGCCGTGTCCGGCACCTACACTAGTCTTCTGGTCTTCCCGCCAGCGCAGAGCATGGGGCTTCCACTAAGATGTGGGTGGGAGCCCCCGCGAGGCTCAGGGGCAGCACTCAGGAGACTCCGGGACGTGTACAACCCCACTCATTATTATGTGAGAGTGTCACGAGCGGAGACTTGGGAGGCACATGGCGCTTGCTGGCCACGGATAGAACTTCCGGAGGTGCTGGATGTTCCAGACATTCTGTAGCGACCCGACCTCAAACGGTCAAGTCTCTATGCTTCAGTGTCATCCCTGGATCGATAATGCTGACACACACAGTACTCGAAGGATTCATAACAGAGTAGCAATCACACACTTATTACATCGGAGGTCTCAAAAGAGTTCTTATTACAATAAATATGGCTTAAGGCCATCTAATACGATAACAACGGAAGGCTTGGAAGATAAAGTGAGTCCATCAACTCCAACGGCATAGCTGAGCTGCACGGCATCGACCTAACGAACCTTACTCCTTGTCTGAAAAGTCTGCAACATAATATGTTGCAGCCCGAAAACGGGTCAGCACATGGAATATGCTGGCAAAGTAACACAGTAGAGCAAGAACAGAATAATGCTATCACTACATGCATATTTGGCTGGTGAAAAGCTCTATGGTTACAGTTTTTGTGAAAAGCAAATTTTTCCCTACAACAAAGGAATAGATTTTTATTTAACTTTCATGGTAGTTGAAACATCAATGAGAAGGTTCCTCCAACTCAATCCCAATTAAAGTGATTAACATCCCAACAATATTAATTAAGAGTGATGAGATACTTAAGATACTCCAAGTACTAGATACTCAAGATTTGTCCATAACCGGGGACACGGCTAACCATGATTAGTTTATACACTCTGCAGAGGTTTGCGCACTTTTCCCCACAAGACTCGATCTCCTCCGTTGGATTTCTCGCACTACATGGTGTTTGAGAAACGGATGACCGAGACACAGTCTTTCAGAAACATTAACTCTCTACTCCGGGTAGACCATACCAAACCTACAAACCCACTACCTGCTGATCTACCTCTTCAAGAGCTTCACATAACTTACTCAACTATGCTAGAGCCCATAATAGCTTGTGGCTGCACACGGAAGTTTCTAGCATGAATCATCTCGGTTCCATTTGAGGCTGGGTGGCGATCCATAGGAAGATCACACGGGTACTCTGGGATTTCCAAAAATACAGGCAACACTGGGTACTCCAGGTGCCTCAATCCACCCAGATGTGTATTTAAGTTACCACCTTAAGTTGAACCATTAATTAATAATCTCACACCTGTCATGGATTTCACTCATCCAAACCACGTCTACAAGCATAGCATAGCAATATAAGCAACGCGTAGAAGTAACTCCCAGGGTTTGAATGTAACAGGGTAATGTGTTTTACCTCATCAATTACTTCCCGACCCACATGTTAATGACATCCTAACCATGCAATGTTTGAGGATTGGAACTAATGCATAAAAACTGGGTGATAAAGGGATATGATCAAAGTGTTACTTGCCTTGCTGACGATCCGCGTAACCTAGAGACTCCAAATAACACGCTTCACACTCCGGGAATTCTATCGCAAACAAACAATAGCATACATAAGCAACAATGGAAGAAGCACGGGTAAAACTCAAATAAGAATATCTAACCGGAAAGTTCAACTTAAGAACTTCGGTTTGCAAAAAGAATCAAATCAAACGGAGCAACAAAACTCAAACGGCGAAGGAAACAAGATCCGTTTACTAATTTGAACTAAGGTCAAATTTTACAGTACCAAAATCTTGTTTAAGTTGGTTAAGTGGAAAGAGGGTCTCGAGATGAAGATCTAGGCGCTTGAATCGCCTGATTCTGACTAACGAGTGAAAACATAAACCGAAACGAAAATCGGATCAGAAAGCGCAATGGAGAATAATCGTGGAAAAATCCGATAAAAAGAAAACTGACGAACAGACTAACGAGCGAGCGTTTGTTAGCTGTAACTAACGGGCGAAAACCGTTCGTTAACACGAACGTCCGCTAATTAGAAGAACTGGGAAAAACCGGCGAACCGATCTAAAAAAACAAAATAGGGTTTCTAAAAAAACCGGACGGTTTAAAAAAACCCGGCGGCGACAGACCGGCGCGGTACCTCCGGCGAGGCGGCTCCGGCGAGGCAGGATTGGGGCGGCAGCTTCACGGGGCGGCGGGGCTCGGCGGCGGGGCGGCGCGGCAAGGCGGCGGCAAGGCGCGGGCGGCGGGAGGTGGCGAGGCGCGGGCGGCGACGGCGGCGCAGCTCGGGGCGGGGCTCGGCGGCGGGGCTGGCGGCGGTGGTTGGTGGTGGTGGCGGCTCGGGGGGGAGTATTAAAAGGGGCGCAGCTTGGAGGAGGGGCCAAGGCGGCGGCGAGGAGGAGTCCCGGCCAGACTCCTCGTCCGAGTCGGCGGCGGCGCGCGCGTGAGGAAAGGCAGCGGCGCGGGGGAGGTTGGGCCGTCCCGACTGGGTTTCGGCCCATTCGGCTGGAAGATTTTTTTTAAAACAATTTCGCCGAACAGAAAATGAATCCTAGAAAATAAAATAAAAATCTAAAAATGCCAAAACAAATTTTCACCGTCTATATAAAATATTTAGGACGAGATGAACATTTTCTTGGCCCTAAAATGCAATTTTGAAAAAAAACGTGCAATTTTTCTAATTGCAAATAAAATTCAAATAAAATCATAAAAATGATTTTAATATTTTTCCTCCAATATTTCAATTATTTTGGAGAAGTCATATTATCTCCTCTCATATATTTTAATATGAAATATTTTTCAGAGAGAAAATAATTAAAATCAAAAATCCTCGTTTCATTATTTGATAAAAATCAAATATGAAAACAGGGAAATCCCCAACTCTCTCCGAGGGTCCTTGAGTTGCTTAGGATTTCGAGGATTGCGCAACGAAAATGCAATACAATATGATATGCATGAATGATCTATGTATAACATTCCAAATTGAAAATTTGGGATGTTACACATTCTGGATGGAGACCCCTACCTGTGTCTCCAGGCGCGCAACGCCAGACCCGGAGACATGGACGATCCTGAACGGGCCCTCCCACATAGGCGAGAGCTTGTGAAGCCCCTCCCTGGAGAGCACCCGTCTCAGGACGAGGTTACCCACCTCGAGGGTCTTGGAGCGGATGCTGCGGCAGTGATACCTCCGCAGCGCCTGCTGGTACCTCGCGGAATGGAGCGAGGCCTGGCGGCGACCCTCCTCCCCGAGCACGAGGTCCATCCCCCCGCGAGGTGTCCTGGCGTGCCTCGTCAAACGCCAAGACCCGCGGGAAGTGATGCTTGACCTTGTGAGGGAGGACCGCCTGATGTAGAGGTAGAACCCTAGATGCCCGATCTTTCACGAAATGGAGGGGATCCTATGAAGAACACAAACAACACGAGGGGAAAAGCACGAGAGAAATCACTCAACCAACAAGATTTGGTCACATATATGCTAGATCATCGAAATACAAAGAGATACACGATCCGAATCCAACAAGGGACAATACAAGAGGTAACTAGTTCATCTCCATGAGGAGGCCTTGAGGGTCATCCCATGAATGGGGTCTTGAATCCAAGGTGGATCTTCGTCGTAGAGGCCGCGGTCTCTCTCGGTGGAGTAGATCTGTATGGATGAGCAAAGCTCTATATCAAGCATGAGCCAAACCAATGCGAACCCTAGAAAGAGGGAGGAGGAGGTCTATTTATAGTCTAGAGTCACGAAAGGGTAAGTGGGCTCCGGCCCAACACACGGGCGACACATAGGCGTCGGACATCTGACCATCATCGGTTGTCCGGTGGCTCGCGGGGAATCAGACGTCCAGTGGGGGTCGGTCGTCCGATGTTTTGGCTCTATTGAGGCTCGGTCGGTTGTCCGGTCAGGGTCGGACGTCCGAGGCGTCGGTCGTCCGGAGGCTTCCATACTTCCGACGTTTTGGCTCGGTGATGGAGGTGTTGGTCGTCCGGAGGGGGTCAGTCATCCGGGACCTAGAGTGCGTCAGACGTCTGGTCGGAGTCGGTCGTCCGATCGCTGGAGCGTCTTCTGGCTGGGACTAGGTCGGCTAGCTGATGCTTCAGGCGTCGGTCGTCCGGTCGTGGTCGGTCGTCCAACAACGGGAGACTTCCAGGATGCCTTTCTTCTCATTCCTTGTACTTGGTGTCCCCGCTATCTTGTCCGTTGGGTGTAGCTGATACGTGGCCTTCCTCCAAGTACCTGATCACGCATAGGGTCTCATGTTGAGGTAGTAGCCATGTATCAAGTGTAGAAAGTGGTAGTTCAGAGAGGAGCGAGTTCACCTTATCTTCTGTAGCCTTTGCTCGAGCTCTTGTCATTGGTCCAAGTGCTGTCATGGGAGATGTAGGTAGGTCCATGGGGATGACCTTGGGATGCTCCGCATCATCTCCCCCCCTTGGGAAAGATCCGACCTCGGATCGAATTCTTCATCACCATGGTAGGGAGCTCGATCTTTGACGTTGAAGATGTTGCTCACGTTGTACTTGTCGCGCGGGAGGTCGATCTTGTAAGCGTTGTTGTTGTAGCGTGCTAGCACCTTGAAGGGTCCATCGGCTCGAGGTAGAAGTTTGGACTTGCGTTCATTGGGGAAGCGGTCCTTGCGAAGGTGTAGCCACACGAGATTGCCAATGTTGAATATCATGGGTTGCTTGTTGAAGTTGAGCTTAGTCGCGAGTCATTGTACTTGGCGCTTGATGGTGTGCCTTGTATCTTCATGCATCTTCTTGAGATAGCTCACTCATGCACTCGCGTCCATGTTGATGCGCTCTTGTAGTGGTAGGGGAAGAATGTCCAATGGGGAAAACGGGTTGAAACCGCAGACGACCTCGAAAGGGGACTTGCCGGTGGTCGAATATCTTGCGCGGTTGTAGGCGTACTCGGCGATGGGTAGGCACTCTTCCGACTCCTTGATGTTCCTCTTGATCAAAACGCATAGTAGGGTGGAGGGTGTTTGGTCCGTAACCTCCGTTTGGCCATCGGTTTGAGGATGGTATGCCGAAGAGAACAAAAGCTTGATTCCGAGCTTGGCGCATAAGGTCTTCCAAATGTAACTCAAGAACTTGACGTTGCGGTCTGAGACAATCGTCGTTGGCACTGCATGCAGGCGTAGGATTTCCCTGCAAAAAAGATTTGCAACATGTGAAGCATCGTCTATCTTGTTGCATGGTATGAAATGTGCCATTTTAGAGAATCGGTCCACAACAACAAAGATGGAATCTTTTCCATTTCTAGTTCTAGGCAAACCAAGCACAAAGTCCATACCAATATCTTCCCATGGGTGATATGGGATTGGAAGTGCCACATAATGGCCATGAGATTGAGCTTTAGACTTAGCTTTGCGACATGTAGAGCATCGGTTGGTGAAGCGTGAGGCATCGTGAAACATCTTGGGCCAAAAATAGTTCTTGGAGAGCATAGCAAATGTCTTCTCGCGTCCAAAGTGTCCCATTAGTCCTCCTCCATGATATTCTTGCAAGAGTAACAAACAAAGAGAAGACACGGGGATGCATAGTTTTTTAGCTCTCATGAGATAATCATCCTTGATGTAATAGCGTTCCCAAGACGTATGCGTCAAACATTTGGCATATGGAATAGCAAAAGTAGGATCATTCGCAGACAAGTCTTTTATGTGCTCAAAGCTAATGACATTCAATTCAAGTTGGGTAACAAGCATGCATCTACGAGAAAGAGCATCCGCAACAACATTTTCCTTACCTTTGATATACTTGATGACATAAGGAAATGACTCAATGAGTTCACTCCACTTAGCATGACACTTATTCAACTTAGTTTGACCCATAAGGTACTTAAGTGTTTCATGATTCGTGTGAAGAATGAACGCATGAGGATGGAGATAATGCTCCCAAACATGCAAGACTCTCACTAAAGCATATAGATCTTTTTCATAGCTGGGATAATTGAGTTGTGCTCTAGAGAGTTTTTCACTAAAGAAAGCTATAGGGCGCTTCTCTTGCATTAACACACCTCCTATGCCATAACCTCTAGCATCATAATGAATCTCAAATGGTTTATCGAAGTTGGGTAAAGCAAGCAAAGGAGCATGTGTAAGCAAATTCTTAAGCTCATTGAATGCAGTATCTTGGGATGGTCCCCAAACAAATGGTGCATTTTTCTTACTCAAAGCATGCAAAGGTGAAGCAATGGTGCTAAAATCCTTAATGAATCTACAATAGAAACCGGCTAAACCAAGAAAACTTTGCACTTGTTGCAAGTTGGCTGGGGCCAAGTTTTAACATCATTGATCTTTGATTCATCGACATGAACACCCTTAGAAGATACAACGAAACCCAAGAAAACAAGCTTATCAACACCAAAAGGCATTTATCCATATTAGCATAAAGTCGCTCTTTTATAGGAGTTTGAACACGGTTCTAAGATGGGTGACATGATCTTTGAGAGATTTGCTAAAGACAAGAATATCGTCAAAATAGACCACAACAAATACTCCAATGTAGGGGCGAAGAACGAAATGCATGACTCTCATGAAAGTACCGGGTGCTTCGGATAAACCCATTGCATAACGAGCCATTCGTATAAGCCAAATTTGGTCTTAAATGCGGTTTTCCATTCATCACCTTCTTGGATGCGTATTTGATAGTAGCCACTTTTAAGGTTAATCTTAGAGAAAATTACGGCCCCACTAAGCTCATCTAGCATATCATCTAGGCGTGGAATGGGGTAACGATAATGCATGCTAATAGCATTGTTAGGACATCGGTCAGGACACATGCGATAAGTACCATCTTTCTTGGGAACAAGGATTACCGAGACGACACAATGGCTCAAACTTTCTCGTACATGGCCGTTGTCGATGAATTGTTGTACTTGCCGTTGGATCTCCTTGGTTTCCTCGGGGTTGACGCGGTAGGGAGCCTTGTTAGGAAGGGGTGCTCCGGGGATGAGGTCGATTCGGTGTTTGATGCCTCGTAGTGGAGGTAGACCCGGAGGTAGCTCGTCGGGGAATACATCTTGGAATTCCTGCAATAGAGAAGATAACACTAAAGGTAGATTGAGAGGTGTTAGTTTTTGGTGCCTCATCCTTGCACAAAAGGACATAGTGCATGATACTTGATGGGTTCTCACACACTTCTCTCATCTCACTTTTTTTGGCAAATAGCACTAAGTTCTTCTTGTTGCTCATCATGGAGGCACTCAATTTGGGCTTGTGGTGCTCACTGTATATTGGGTGGTTCACTCTCTCACTATTCTCTCCAAGATGGGTGGCTTGCTTGTCGGCGATCACTTGGGTTGGAGACATAGGTCGTAGCACGTACTCCTTTCCTTTCATCTTGAAGCTATAATGATTCGTTCTCCCATTGTGGATGACACCTCGGTCAAATTGCCATGGTCGTCCAAGAAGGAGGTGGCAAACGGACATCGGAACGACATCACACTCCAAAGTGTCTTCGTAAGCTCTGATCTTGAAGGAAACTTGTACCACATGCTCGACTTGGATAGTGCTGGAGTCGCTTAGCCATTGAACTTTGTAGGGATGCATGTGCTTCATCTTGACCAATTGGAGCTTGGAGCATAGTTCTTCACTTGCTAAGTTATGACAACTCCCTCCATTGATGATGACTTTGACGGACCTTCCATTGATGCCGGCCTTAGTATGGAAGATATGGCATATTTGATCTTCATATTTTTTATGTTGAAGTGTCAAGACCTTGGAGACAACAAGAGCGGGACTCAAATCTTTGTCACAAAATACTTGATCATATTCATCTTCGTTCACTTGTTGGTGCATGGCCACTTGCTCAAGGGCTTACATTCCCTCTTCACTCATAGAGTCATAGGTTCCCTCGTTGTTGGGGATCATGGTGCGCTTCTTGGTAGACTCAAAGGACTTGTGGCCTCGGCCGCCGCATGTGAAGAATTGGAAGGAACTTGTCTTGATGGTCTCATCGGTCGAAGTAGACGATGATGAAGCTCTCGGCTTGAAGTTGCTTGTAGTAGGAGGACGACTTGAGGTTGTAGAAGTTTTCTTGTAACTTGACTTGTCGTTGTTGCTTGTAGATGTCTTGGTTGAGGTAGAGGGTGTTGGAGTAGTTGAAGCTTGGATGTTGGAGAAGCCGTAGCTCTTGGAAGTGTACTTGGCATACTTGAAGTCATCTTGCACTTGCCGTTTCGCCTTGGTGGCTTGATGCACTAGCTCTATGAGGTTCAAGTATGGTTGGAAGTAGGCGATCTTCTTGATAGGATGATTGAGTCCATTCAAGAAATGTGCCATAGTTTCCTCATCATATTCCGTAACATTGGCGCTTATCATGGCAATCTCCATTTCCTTGTAGTATTCTTCAACGCTCTTGCTTCCTTGCTTGAGGAGTTTGAGTTTCTTGAAGAGGTCGCAGTTGTAGTAGGTTGGTACAAAACGTGCTCTCATGACATCCTTGATTTGCGTCCGCGTTGTGATAGGTGGTTCACCTCTTGCCTCACGGCGCTCGATGACTTGTTCCCACCAAATGAGGATGTAGTCTTGAAACTCAAGGGATGGCATGGTGATCTTATTCTCTTCCTCATAGTTGTGCAAACGAAAGATCTTGTTGATCTTCAATGCCCATGATAGGTATTCTTTGGGGTCATTGATTCCGATGAACTTGGGCATGGTGAACTTGATCTTGCCATAGCATTGCTCTTCATTGCGTTGGGGTCGGGGATGATGACGTCCATGTCATGGAGGATTGTCAACCTCATGTTGCTCTTTTCATGGAGGATTTCCATTGTCTTCATGCTCTTGGTGAACTTGAGGGTCTTGTCGAGCTTGTGGATGAGCTTGTATGGCTTGTGGATTAGCTTGAGGAACTTGACGATGCACTCGTGATTGATAAATCCTCTCTTGAACTTCATCGTGAAGTGCTTCTTGTTGCTCGCGCCTATGGTGGTTGTGTTCGGCAATGACACGGCTTGTGTCGTGGAGTGCATGTTGCACATCAAGTGCTTGAGCTTCTCTCCGTTGTTGTTCTTGACGTTGTGCCTCAGCATCTTGCTCGTCATGGTGTTGTCTCGCTCATTCTTCCTCTTATTGGCGTAGACGTTGCCATTCTTGTGCTTGCGCGAGAGTAGCTTGGTTTTGGCGATGCCGATCTGCTCGCTCGTCGAATTGCTCTTGTGTAGGATTGCCATGTAGAGGATTGCAGTTTGCTTGACAGTCTTGGCGTGTGGCTCGTCGAAGAGTGTTTGATGTCGGAGTACTTGAGCCGAAGATGGTGTCATCAGAGTGTTGACTTGAGCGGCTCCGTCTTGAGTAGGACGAAGAGGTAGAAGAGCGGTTGACCAACAAGGCACGAATCTCGTCCATTCTTGCGCTGCTCTCTTGTTTTTGTTTGTTGAGCTTGTTGTCGAAGTAGTCTCTTGTACGTTGCTCCGAGAGTCGCAAGTCGGTGACGAGGTTGTCGATGCGGTCGCTCATTGCTTGTTGTTCTTGATGTAAAGCTCGTTGTGTGCCAAATAGGTGTATCTTGGTGACGTAGTTGTTCGGCTTGGCCTATCCATCATTCCAAGAAAATATGTAAGTGGGAGAAAGAGAATAACTTATACCAAATGTACCTTGACCGATGTTGAAGGTGGATCAATGATCACTCAAATGTGTAACAAGGAAATAACACAATTGGTACCAATTCTTGTCGGTTTCTCACACCTACACAAATAAAAGCTTATGGTGGAGCTCGGTTAGGATAGTGGCACAAAATTTGATGCAATTGTTAGTGAGCCTCAATAATGTTGGAAAATATTTACAAATTTGCAAATGCAACAAGTAGACCAATAGCAAGAGATGGTACACGGAAACACACACGCAAATAGATAAATGTGGTCGTGCAACCAAGGAATGAGACAAAATGTGGAATCCATGAAAATGCTCGTGTTGCACAACACTAGAGAGACGCTAGCATGATTGCACAATAGGCGGATACGAACTTGTGCACAACCTACTAAGCAAAAATGCAATATATGTATGGTATTCCGATGATATGATCCAAGATGATCGAGTATGACAATCTTAATGTAGTATGATGCTATGGTTCTTTCTTAAAAGCTCTTTGCTTATCTTTCCCCTTTTGCTTAAAAGCTTGTTTGGATCTTTCTCTTTTGAGCTCTTTTCTCATCAAAACTTCACGAACCAAGATAGTAATTGTGTATGCGATGACAACCTTGTGAAACAAGAGATGATACCAAGATATGTACCACGATGATATGGTATGTATGCGATGGGAAGTATGATTACTAATGTGTAGAAGTAACATTGCCAGCAATACTCAAAGGCTAGTCTCGATGGGTAAGTTACGCAAAATGGGCTATGGGGTTATCAATGCAATGGCAAGAATGTACAATGATGATATACCTCGATACCAAGATGATGTGGAAGTTATCTTTTCTTTCTTACGGTGGTGTCAAAATTGTAGGATGGTTGTTATCGATGACAAGTCCTTGGCGAACATGAGCAGCGGTGATGTCGATGTCGAACCGTTCCTAGTTAGCCGAAACACCCTAGGAAACGATGAACCGCAACTCAAATCTCAAAACTAAATGTGTCAAAATTGTGTCGGAGTGCGGAGCGTGCAAGCAATGGTGGTTTGCGAAAAGCGAGATGGCTATCGGGGTGTGTACATGGAAGTGGGAATGGGGATAGAGTGCTTATGCGGAAGTAGATGCGGATCGATGAAAGATGACCGAACTAAAAAATTTCAGTTTCGTCAGGGATCGTCGGATGTCCGGTGCTGGTCGGACGACCGGTAGTCGTTGGACGTCCGGAGACGGTCGAACGTCCGGTGCCTGGGTGATTTCGGGCATGGGATGAACTCGAGTTTTCGAGGTGGAGACGACAATGGTCAAATTTCAGCGATTTTGTGGATGGAAATGGGGATATGAAGGGGAAAAGCTAGATCCACTTGTGGCAAAGCAAATCCATGGATCAAATCCAACAAAACTTCATCACACCAACAAATCACAAAAAAATGGGGCTATTTTTGGTGGGGATTTTTTAAATTGGGACAAAATCGACAAAATCAATTAAATCAAGCAAGAAAACAAAGAGTAGGTGCTCCAAATCCGTGATCAACGTGGCTCATGATGCCAAGATGATGTAGGGTAGAACCCTAGATGCTCGATCTTTCACGAAATGGAGGGGATCCTACAAAGAATAGGAAGAACACGAGGGGAAAAGCACGAGAGAAATCACTCAACCAACAAGATTCAGTCACACATATGCTAGATCCTCAAAACACAAAGAGATACACGATCCAAATCCAACAAGGGACGATACAAGAGGTAACTAGTTCATCTCCATGAGAAGGCCTTGAGGGTCATCCCATGAATGGGGTCTTGAATCCATGGTGGATCTTCTCCGTAGAGGCCGCGGTCTCTCTCGGTGGAGTAGATCCATATGGATGAGGAAAGGTCTATCTCAAGTGTGAGCTAAACCAATGCTAACCCTAGAAAGAGGGAGGAGGAGGTCTATTTATAGTCTAGAGTCACGAAAGGGTCAGTGGGCTTCAGATCAACACACGGGCGGCACACAGGCGTCGGACGTCCGACCATCATTGGTCGTCCGGTGTCTCGCGAGGAATCATACGTCCGGTGGGGGTCGGTCGGCCAATGGTTTGGCTCTGTTGGGGCTCAGTTGGGGTCGAACGTCCGAGGCGTCGATCGTCCGGAGGCTTCCATACTTTCGACGTTTTGGCTCATTGATGGAGGTGTCGGTCGCCCGGAGGGGGCCTAATAGAGGCGAGGGTCCCGCTCTTTCGATGAGATGATAACTATCGATTTGGTGGAGTCGACTTTGACGTTCCGACTACAAACGTGCACGACACTGCGCCTTAGCAATCACTAAACCAATCTCCCAAGGTTACTGACGATGCTGGAAACACGATCAGCCTAACCACGAAGGTCTATTCCTGCACGCAATCTAAGAACAAGCAAGAATATGATAATGCAATCTGAATATTGCGAATATAGATGAAGTATTGATAAAGGTGGGGATCCGAAAGCGGTCTTGGTCTGGTCGTTGGACACAAACGAAGTACACGAAGTTGCAATGGCTAACTTTTAACTAAACAAATCCCAAGGAAAAAGCTACTAGATGGATCTATTTATATAGGAGCAAGGGGTGGCGGCCAAAGTGGTGGGAGGATGTCCCAAGGCAGCCTCAAACTAACCCTAGGTCGTACAAGGCTCATGGGCCCAAGTGAAGGTGATGCAACACCTTTGGGCTTGTAGTTTGACTCGGATTCTGTTGCAATGTCAGATTGTTTCGTCCATAACTCAACGCTCCGGATGTATTTGAAGGTGAATCCAATTGTGTTGGAAAGAGCACGGAATCTAATTTCACAAAAAAAAGAACCACCCAATTCGGAGTCTGTATGAAAAAGTTGTTGGCATTTTGAGTCAGGTATGTCTGTGCAGTGCGAATCTGAATCCAGAACGTGAGAGACTTGGACTCTATCTTCTCTTGGCCCAAAAGTGAAGTGAGAGGACTTTTTATACAACACCTAAACTTCTCTTTTTCCCTTATCTTCATATGTGGATTGTACAAATGTCCCATACACCTGCAATTAGACATGGCACAAAAGATTGTGAAGTATTTTTGTCCTGGATGACATAAATAAATTATTGCATAGTTTGCATTAGAATCACCTCACAATTATACACGTATGCAATATTTTTGGTCGTATCCAAGGTAGTCATGTCCTCATCACCCGCCCCTTCTTGAAAACAAAGCCGTGTTGGGCATTGCTTAATCTGAAATGTGGCTAACAAAAGAGACAAGGTGTACATGTTGTATATCTATATGTCATCCATTTTTACTTCCCTTGGTTTTTGCATAAATGACACATGTATACATGAGTAATTTTCATAGTTCATAAAATCTAAAGCCAAAATATTATCACAAGAAGTAGAAGGCATGAAAATATTGCAACTCAATTTGCACATATAAGTGAAGCTCTTATTCATATCAAAGGATTGACAATGTTCATCATTAAACCATCCCAACATTGGTGAATAAACCTTACTTGCATCAAATTTACATGCTACAATATGCTTAAAGAAGCAAACATGCAATAAGTCAATTGACACAGAATCATCACCAAGATTAGAGGTAATATAAAAATGATTAAACATTGGTTCTTTTGCATCAACAGTTAATTCAATGTGTGCACTCAAAATTGTTGGTATTTCAGTTGTTTGATCACATGACGCATTCATGACAGTAACAAGATTCTCTAAAATAGGTGGTGTGCTCAAATCAAGAGGTAACTCAACACATGATGCATTCAAGTTAACTAGACATGCATCATTCTCATGTGAAGTTATATCATCAATACCTTTACTGTTACCTTGTCGCAAAGACGTAGATGATGTAGGTACGGATGTTGACAATATACCATAATCTTGAGATGATGTCATGCTCACAATCCAAGGTAGGGCTGCTCTAGTAGGTGCAACGGTGGAGGAACCAACCGGCGGTGGTGAGCATGAACTGGAATAGTAGTTGTTGTAGTCACCCAATGCATCTTCCTGTATCTGTCTCTCAAAGGTACAAGCACGAACATACATACCAGTAATGCAACGAGGAATATACTGAAATCTTGCCTGAATATCATGGTTCAAACCACCAAAAAATCTATTCATTGTATCATCCTCAGATTCTTTTATGCCACAATGATGCATATAAGATTTGAACTCTTGGTAGTAAGCATGAACAGTGTTGTTGCCTTGTTTAAATTGTTCAAATTTGCGAAGCAATTCATGACGATAGTAAGGAGGGAAAAATTGTTGTCTCATTATATATTTCAAATCTTTCCAAGTTGTGGGTTGGTTGTCAATGTTTTTCTTACAATGCACACTCCACCTTTATCTCAAGTTGGGTCGCTCAAGTTGAGATGATAACTATCGATTATTGGAGTCGACTTTGACGATCCGACTACAAACGTGCATGACGTTGCGCCTTAGCAATCGCTAAACCAATCTCCCGAGGTTACTGACGATGCTGGAAGCACGATCAGCCTGACCATGAAGGTCTATTCCTGCACGCAATCAAAGAACAAGCAAGAATATGATAATGCAATCTGAATATTGCGAATATAGATGGAGTATTGATAAAGGTGGGGATCCGGAAGAGGTCTTGGTCTGGTCGTTGGACACAAACGAAATACACGAAGTTGCAATGGCTAACTTTTAACTAAACAAATCCCAAGGAAGAAGCTACTAGATGGATCTACTTATATAGGAGCAAGGGGTGGCGGCCAAGGAGGTGGGAGGATGTCCCAAGGCATCCTAAAACTAACCCTAGGTCGTACAAGGCTCATGGGCCCAAGTGGAGGTGATGCAACACCTTCGGGCTTGTAGTTTGACTCGGATTCTGCTGAAATGTCAGATTGTTTCATCCATAACTCAACGCTTCGGACGAATTTAAAGGTGAATCTAATTGTGTTGGAAAGAGCACGAAATCTACTTTCACACAAAAAATGAATCACCCAATTCGGAGTCCGTATGAAAAAGTTGTTGGAGTTTTGAGTCAAGTATGTCTGTGCAGTCCGAATCTGAATCCAGAACATGAGAGACTTGGACTCTATCTTCTCTTGGCCCAAAGGTAACATGAGAGGACTTTTTGAACAGCACCTAAACTTCTCTTTTCCCCTTATCTTCATATGTGGATTGTACAAATGTCCCATACACCTGCAATTAGACATGGCATAAAAGTTTGTGAAGTATTTTTGTCCTGGATGACATAAATAAATTATTGCATAGTTTGCATTAGAAATCACCTCACAATTATACATGTATGCAATATTTTTGGTCGTATCCAAGGTAGTCATGTCCTCATCAGGGCCGGCCGTCCGGCACCTGGTGTGTGTCGGACGTCCGGTCGGAGTCAGTCGTCCGGTCGCTGGAGCGTCTTCTGGCTGGGACTTGGTCGGCTGGCTGATGCTTCAGGCGTCGGTCATCCAGTCATGGTCGGTCGTCCGACGGCGGGAGACTTCCAGGCTTCCTTTGTTCTCATTTCTTGTACTTGGTGTCCTCGTTGTCTTGTCCATTGGGTGTAGCTGATCTGTGGCCTTCCTCCAAGTACCTGATCACGCATAGGGTCTCCTATTGAGGTAGTAGCCATGTGTCAAGTGTAGAAAGTGCTAGTTCGGAGAGGAGCGAGTTCACCTTATCTTTGATAGCCTTTGCTCATGCTCTTATCATTGGTCCAGGTGGTGTCGTGGGAGATGTAGGTAGGTCCATGGGTGTCATGGAATTGTCACGGCAGATGTCCTTAGTGTCAGGACTTAGTCGCGAGGCCCACGCATCTATGTGGTAGCTTGAGAGGGGTTGAGCGGAATCGAGAGACGCAACGCAAGACAAGGGTTTAGACAGCTTCGGGCCCCGGGAAACATCATCAGCTAACAACCCTACGTGCTGTTTGAGGCTATGTCTCATTATGATCATGAGGAAGTCGCCGTAAACCGGCTCTTCCAGTTAACCCTAACCCTTTAAGATTGTTTCTTCCTCCTTGTCCCTCTTTGGGGAGCCCTGCCCCTCCTTATATATGTTGAAGGGGCGGGTTACATGTAGAGTCCAACTCGGACTTAAGACTTAACTATTATAACTTCTCTTCTTGGGCTTCTTAACATCTTGGGCTTCATAATGTATCGGGCTTCATAACTCCTAGCAACCCAGTTACCACTGCCTGCCCGGGAGTTAACTGGTGCCAGTTTAAGATGGTCTGCCGGGAGTTAACTGGTGCCGGTTTAAGAATGTCTGCTGAGTTATCATCTGACTTAACTCCTGTCTTAACTGTCAGCCGGTTTAACAACCGGCCAGTTTACCGTTTGGGTTAACTGCCTGTTTTACCTGTCTGTCTTAACTGTCAGCCAGTTTAACAACCTGTCGGTTTACCGTCTGACTTAACACCAATCGGTTTACCACCTGCCTTAACACCTGCCGGGTTACCACTTGCTTTACCACCTGTCGGTTTACTAAGTCCCAGCCGGGTTATAACTCCGGCCGGATCATACCGCGGGGTATATCCCCGACATTAGCCCCCAGTTTAATTTGGATTTATCCATGTTAAACTGACCCTAATCATCCTTAAGTCTTTGTCACTTCCTTCTTCTGTAAAATCCGAGTCAATGGGCCAGCTTCATAATCAATTTGCTGACATTGGTTTGTCACAGAGAAATATTGCAAAGAATAACTCCTTTGACTTTAGCTCCCAATGCTCAAAAATATTGGCCTTTGAAATACTCATCTGATCTTCAGCCGGTTTAAGAATGTAGAACCTTGCCGGTTTAAGAATGTAGAACCTTGCCAGTTTAAGAATGTAGAACCTTGCCGGTTTATCATTGCCGGTTTACAAATATTGATGGCACTGGGTCATAATTGTAGTTAACATCAAGCTTAAAAATGTACCTCTTATATGCCTATCACTTGTAGCCCCCAAGTCTTAAGAAGGTAGCATAGCAACAACTTAAGAGTTGCTTCAATATGAATGTCACAAGCTTGAAGAAATCCAGGTTGTTCATCTCAATCACCAGTCAGAACTGAGTATTCCACATATGTAGCCCCCAAGTGCCGGGTTGTCATGCTTGCAGCAACCTGGGACTTGAAATTGCCTTATGCTCATAAAAACTTCAACCAGTGTAGCCCCCAAGGGCCAGGTTATTATGCAATAATGAGCAAGGACTTTATAAATATGATCATGTAAACTTGAGCAGCAATGTGTATCCCCCAAGGGCCGGCTCAGTAAGATAATATTGAGCTGGGACTTTATATATACTTCATTGAGAATAACATTATACGATGTAACCCCCATCATGGGGCTTGAACCCACGTCCACAAGGTTGAGAGTGTTGTGCTTTACCAACTGAGCAGTGGATCCTTCAATAATAGATGAAAATTTGTGTACCTTGAATTGTTGATAGGAGCAATTGGTAGCCCCCAAGGGCCGGCTCATTACGATGTGATGAGTCGGGTCTTCAATAAGTGAGCAAATAATGACTTTGCATTAGCCCCCAAGTGCCATGGTGCATGCTTGCAGCGACATGAGACTTGTGTATTTGATGTAATCCCAACTTGAATAATGTAGCCCCCAAGTGCCGGGACGTAAGCCTGCAGCGACTCGGGACTAATCCTTCCATTGTATAATAAATTATATCCATTGCGCTGAAGCGACTTTGAAAACCTCAATCATAATATTTGTTATTGATAACCATAATAAAAATCTAGCCGTGTTGGCTATTAAAGATTTAAATAATATAATCTTGTTTGAAAACCGATTCCTGCCATATAAACCGGTATAACCGTGCCCATATGATACATGCTATGATGGTGTAATGATAATGCAATGTATGACTTAATATATGATGATGTATGTGTATGATCAAGAGGGTTTAAGCTATGGTTCGAATACGACCAGAGCCCCCAAGTAGTCATAATTGTGGCATTGCACCGATCAAAAGGTGTAGCTATGGTTCGAATACGACCAAGCCCCCAAGTGATTTCCCTAGTGCCCTTATGCCTATCAAGAGGTGCAACTATGGTTCAAACCCATAGCCCCCAAGTGATTTCCCTGGTGTCCTTATGCCTATCAAGAAGTGTAGCTATGGTTCGGATACGACCAAGCCCCCAAGTGATTTCCCTGGTGCCCTTATGCTTATCAAGAGGGTATAAGCTATGGTTCGGATACGACCAGAGCCCCCAAGTGATTTCCCTGGTGGCCTTAAGCCTATCACGAGGTGTGACTATGGTTCGAACATAGCCCCCAAGTGATATTGTGAGCTGTGCTCAAGGGATACCCATGTTTGAGCTGTGATGTGCAGCAGACTCTCTTTGGCCCCTTATGATAATATTGACTTGATAGCCGGATCAAGAGGTGTAGCTATGGTTCGAATACGACCAAGACCTCAAATGATACTGTGAGCTGTGCTCAAGGGGTACCTATGTTTGAGCTGTGTTGTGCAACAGACTCTCTTTGGTCCCTTTAATATTTTCTGGGGACTCGAACTTGCGAGATATTTTTTTAAACCGGAAATTCTTAAACCGGATATTGAGAGCTTCAAAACTTTGTGGAGATAGCTTTCCCTTGAACCGGATTTTAAACCGGAATATTTCTTTTTAAGCCGGAAATTGTCTAATGGCCTTTAAATTCGCACCAACATGGCGGTTTAGGGTCTTGCATTAAGTAACTTTTGCAACCCGGAGTAATCGCTCTTGTAAAGAAAGTAATATATAATATAAAAACATACTGGATTTCACCTGATATGTTAGGCCAATTAATACACACCGCGGGGTTGATGATCACCATGGTGAAGCTGAAATCAATCATGGATGAGTCGACCGCAGGAGTGGAAAAATGAGCCGGTCGTGGCATTTTAAGCGAGCACGGACGGGCGAGTCAATCACCGGCATGGTAAGCCATGCCAATGGCAAGTCAACCGCGGGCGCGGTCCCGCCGAGTTGATATAGATTGAGCTGTACGGGCGGCGTCTTGCACACACCCGTTCAACAACAAGTGGGCACGGACACCGGTGCATGATGATGCCAACGCACACTTCATAGATATAGCATGACACCACTTTTATAATGAATTCTTGTCCTACACATAAAAATATACAGACCAACATAATTGTTTTTTGATAAAAACAATATGTACTAAAAGTAGATAGAAACAATAGCACTTGATTATATTTTGTCAGATGAACCGGATGCTGCTGAAAGTAGATAAATACGTCTCCTCTGACTGTTCCATGCAATTGTGATGTTTTGGCTTTTGACAGAAGAATTGATCTTCCAACACGTCTCCTTTTGTTCCCTTGGAAGTTGTGCTATGTTGAGAGGAGCAGTAATACTGGTTCCCTTGTTTTTAAGTGCCTAAGATTATATAGTTGCTTTCGGCCTACAAGTAGCACCTAACCATCGAACCTTTCGCATGAACAACGGCAGAATTGACTCGTGGACCTTGCTTCCGCCCCACTGTTGCTTTTGTCCTCACATGCATGTATAGCAGATATTTCTTTATTTTCGTCATCATCAAGACATCCATGTAAACCAGTCTCTCCAGCTGATAACAAAAAAGGCCCCTGCATTACTTAAGTAGGTTTGCACGGGCGGCGACTCAAGCTTCGACAGTCCGAGCGACTCGCAAGCTCCAGAAAACAAACATACGGCTTGAAGTGGCGACGAGTGACTTGGCACAAGGCCGCGGCGGCTTGAGGTTATGACGGAGGAAACGGGCGGTTTGACACTGACGGTGGGGGTGGCGTTTTGTAACCAGGTACAGCGACCCGGTATGCCGCAAACTCGTGCAGTGAGGCCGGTTCAGAGCGAGGTCGTTGACTCGGGGTAGCGGCTTGGAGTCGAGGCAGTCGAGCTCGACGGAGGTGAGCCAAAGACGGCGGCTTATAGCGGCGGTTGAAATGGGCAGTGTGACTGTTGCAGGGCTATTGGAGAAAACGGCGTGAGGCCCGCCGGTCGATTTGTCGCAAGGGCGGCTCGGGGCGACTCACGGGGGTAGCGAGGTTGCACCAGAAGCGGAGATGCAGCGGCGGCCCAGCCACGGCTAAGGTGGAGAGTGTTGGAAACGATTATTTGGGTAATGCTACTCGATGTATTAATCGGTGCATAGCGCACGTATATATGGAGTACAAGGTGGGCCTCTACCTCAACTATACAAAGACTAGGAGGTGGGCCAGACCATACAATAGACATGTACAAACCATATATTCAACACCCCCCGCAGTTGAAGCGTCGCCGGAGATGCAAAGACTGGACCTGAACTCCTCGAAAATAGAAGTAGGCAGTCCTTTTGTCATAACATCGGCAAACTGTTGCGTCGTCGGGACGTGAAGGACCCGGATGCGCCCAAGGGCCACCTGCTCGTGAACGAAGTGTATGTCGAGCTCAATGTGCTTCGTTCGTCGATGATGGACCGGGTTGGCGGAGAGGTACACGGCGGAGACGTTGTCGCAGTAGACGAGCGTGGCCTTGTGAACATCACAGAGCAACTCCTGGAGCAGCTGACGAAGCCAAGAGCATTCAGCAACGGCGTTAGCCACGGCCCGATACTCTACCTCGGCACTCGAGCGAGAGACTGTGGGCTGTCGCTTGGAAGACCAAGAGATCAGGGACGGCCCAAGGTAGACACAGTACCCCAAAGTGGAGCGCCGTGTGTCCGGGTAGCCAGCCCAGTCCGCAACAGAGTAGGCGACGAGGTCGGTGGAGGCGGAGGCCGTCATTGTAAGTCCCATGGACGGGGTGCCGCGTATGTAACGGAGGATACGCTTTACCAAGGTCCAGTGAGAATCACGCGGAGCATGCGTGTGAAGGCAGACCTGCTGAACGGCATACTACAAGTCGGGGCGCGTCAGAGTGAGGTACTGCAAGGCACCCATAATGGAGCGATAGAAGGCCGCGTCGGATGCGGGAGAGCCCTCCAGAGTTGAAACCTTGGCCTTGGTGTCAATAGGCGTGGGAGCAGACTTGCAATTAAGCATGCCAGCACGATCGAGAAGCTCATGGGCGTAACGCTGCTGGTGCAGAAAGAACCCATCTGGCCGTCGAACCACCTCAATGCCGAGAAAGTAGTGAAGGGCCCCCAAATCCTTCAGGGCAAACTCATCGCGAAGACGAGCAGTAAGCCGCTGGAGAAGTGCGACAGTGGATGCCGTCAGGATGATGTCGTTGACATAGAGAACCAAGTAGGCAGTGTCAACCCCGTGATGATACACGAAGAGGGACGCATCGGAGCTGGTCGACGTAAATCCGAGCGTCTGCAGAAAGCCAGCGATGCGCTGGTACCAGGCCGGAGGCGCCTGCTTCAACCCGTAAAGCGAACGGGAGAGCAAGCACACATGATCCGGCTGTGTGGCGTCGACGAAGCCGGTGGGCTGCTCACAGAACACCTGCTCGGCGAGGTGGCCATGCAAGAAGGCGTTGGAGACGTCCAACTGATGCACAGGCCAAGCTCGAGAGACGGCCAGCTGAAGCACGGTGCGGATCGTGCCCGGTTTAACAACCGGAGCAAAGGTGTCGGTGAAGTCCACGCCCGCACGTCGCCGGAAGCCTCGAACCACCCAGCGAGCTTTGTAGCACTCGAGAGTCCCGTCTGGATGAGTCTTATGCCAAAAGACCCACTTCCCCGTGATGATGTTGGCACGAGGCGGTCGAGGGACAAGCTGCCAAGTGCAGTTCCGTTGGAGCGCATCGAACTCTTCCTGCATCGCAGCGAGCCAATGAGGGTCCCGAAGAGCGGCTCGAGCTGACAATGGGAGAGGGGACGGCTCAGAGGCGGAAGCAGCGAGAAGATACTCATCGCTGGTGTACCGCGTACTCGGGCGGAAGGTACCGGCCCGAGAGCGAGTCATCGGGCGAGGCAGCAAGTCCGGGGCGACGGGCGATGATGAAGAAGAGCCCGCCGCCGCTGAAGTTGCGGGCGAGGCCGCCGGTGAGGCCGCCGCGGTAGAGGCCGTCGGCGAGGCCGCTGCGGAAGAGGCCGCCGGCGAGGGCGTCGCGGTAGAGGCCGTCGGCGAGGCCGCCGCGGTGGAGGCTGCCGGCGAGGCCGCCGGCGAGGGCGTCGCGGGCGAGGCGGCCGGCGAGGGCGCGGGGAGCGCCGAGGGGTCCCGCGCCGAGGACGGCGCGAGGGGTGTCACGGGCGCCGGGAGGGGTGCAGCCCCTAATGGAGCCAGCCAGGGAGGAACTCGACCCGGGGCACGGGGGGCACCCTCAAAGCCAGGAGGCGGCCCGAGAGAAGCACTCGAGCGACCGTCGCCAGGAGCGGGCAAGGCCGCAACATCCGAAGGTACCTGCTGAAACGGAAAAACCATCTCATCAAAGTAAACGTGTCGGGAAGTGATGACCCGATGGGAGATAGGATCATAGCAGCGGTAGCCTTTGGTGTTGGGGGGATAGCCGAGAAAAATGCAGGCCACGGACCGTGGGGTGAGCTTATGAGGAGTAGTGGAAGCGATGCTAGGGTAGCATAAGCAACCGAAGATGCGAAGCTCGGTGTAGGAGGGTGGCGTGCCGAACAAGAGATGATGAGGAGTAAAGTTCCCGCGAGTGCGACAGGGACGGATGTTGAGGAGTAGTGATGCTGTGGCGAGCGCGTCAGGCCAGAAACGTGGTGGCACGTTGGCGTGAAAGAGGAGGGTGCGAACGCAGTCATTAAGAGTGCGAAGCACGCGCTCTGCGCGGCCATTTTGTTGCGAAGTGTACGGGCAAGTGAGACACAAAATCGTGCCGTGTGTGGCGAGAAGATTGCGGATCGCAAGATTATCAAACTCCTTCCCATTGTCTGTTTGCAACGCATGAATGGGACGACCAAACTGCGTGGCGACATAGGAGTAGAAAGCAGTGAGAGTGGCAACAGAATCCGACTTTCGGCGCAACGGGAAGGTCCACACATAGTGTGAAAAATCATCAAGAATAACAAGGTAATAAAGATAGCCCGTGTTACTAGCAATAGGAGATGTCCAAACATCACTATGAATCAACTCAAATGGGTATGAAGCAACATGCGAGGAAGTGCTAAAGGGTAAACGAGTATGTTTGCTGAGGCAACAAGTATGACAAGTGTGATCGTCGATCTTATTACACGTGAAGGAAAACTACGAAGAATATGACGAAGGGTGGCGGTGTTGGGATGACCGAGACGGGCGTGCCAAAGGTCCACTCCGGCGGAGAGTGCCATGGGTGCAGCGATGGAGGATGTGGATGAGTGGACCGGGTAGAGCTCGTCGGGGCTGTCACATCGGTGGAGCACCATCCGGGTACGGGCATCCTTAACAGAAAAGCCAAACATGTCAAATTCAACGGTGACAGGATTTTCACGTGTAAGAGAACGAACAGAAACTAGATTTTTAATGATGTCAGGGGAAACAAGAACATTAGAAAAATATAATGGAAGGGAGTTAGAAGGAAAGGCAGCATGGCCGAGATGAGTGATGGGCATGGAAGAGCCGTCGCCCACGGTAATGCGAGCAGCAGTGCGAACGGGATGAGCGGTAAGAAGGTTACCGGGGTTGGCGGCCATGTGAGCCGTGGCTCCGTGTGTCCATGTATCAGTCGCCACCGCCAGTATACTGCTGTGGCGTGGGGGCAGTGTGGAGGGCCGCTAACAGCGCGGGGTCCCAGGGCACCGGCGGGAGGGCTGGGGCCGACGACAGAGGCTGCGGTGGCGGCGCCGTGAACCCACCGGCCGAGGGCAGGCCATAGGCCGCCGAGGGGCCGTAGAACGGCGCCGGCGGATATGCCCGAGGGGCCGCGTACATAGCCTGATGAGGGGCTGAACGGGCGCCAAAGACACCGGGGACGGGGGCACGCGGAATAGGCATGGAGTATGTGTGAACCACCCCCGTCCAGGGGTTTTGGCCGGCCTGCCAGGGCGCCGGCGGGAGCTGGTGCGGCGGCGGGCGCGGCGCCCCGCCCTATGCAGCCGGCTGCTGCTGCTGCTTGCGGCCTCCTCGGCCGCGACGCCCGCCCCGGCGCTGCTGCTGCTCGGCGGGGGGCGGCAGAGGGGCCTGGGGCGCCACGGGGTAGGGGAACCCGGGTGGCGGCGGCGCATGGGCGGGCCGTGGCGGGGGAGCCGGAGCGGTGGGGGACGGTGATGATATGCCCTGATGCTCTACATATGTTTTGTTAAGGGTTTTGTCATCTTTCCAGAGGTGCAACCCATGTATTTTTGTGATGTGTGTGGTGACTAGTGCAAGCTTGCCAAGTAAGGCACTTGGTAATTCTGTTTTCAGGGACTTAGCATTTCCACTAAGTCCTTGAGCTGTTTATCTCATGTTGTCATATGTTCTTGTTGTTTCCGAGAGATCCGTGCCTCTTTTGAGGATGATCAGTAAGGATGTTTTATTAATCTTGTAGTGCTCTATCCATCCATGTCTTTGTTTGCAATTATGGAGCACCCTAGCTTGAGTCAATCGAGCTCTACTTTTGCTACTTTATGAATCTGGGCAGATTGTCAACTTGTTTGCAATTTTGCCGATGATGTTGTAGTTGATCCGTGCATGCTATGCTATTGTTCTTGCCATGTCTAGCTTGAATTTTGTGTGTTCTTGATAGATGTATGCTTATCTTTTCATGACTTACACCGTAGTGGGTGCATCAAGCTCGTAAATATGCCTACTTGAGTGATATTTCAGCATGTGCCAGTTTTCACTAAGTCTGAAAAGTGATTATGCTTTTGCTATGTTCACATGCTTGCTAATGTGTTTTTTGATCCCTTTTGGCTCAAGGTCACTAAGGGACTTTTGTTAATATTTTTGAGTAGCTCCATGCCCTGTTTTACTTTGCCATGTTCAGGTCCCGTAGCATGTAGTTTTGTTGCTCCGAAGAGTGCTACTTGGTCTGAAATTCCAGACAAGTGTTAATTTCACTAAGTCTGAGATCTGTTTACCATATGCATTTTTGCCATGCTTGTTTGAACCTGTTAATGGATGATTTTGCCGTAGCTCAGTGCTAGACTTTTGTTAAGCATCTTGAATGCATCCCTTCCATGTATTTTGATGCCATGTTTGGTTGCTGTAGCATGTTCATCTCATTGCATTTAGATGACTACTTGCTGTAAATCGCAGATCGCAGTCATATTTGAATCGCTTGCCATTTCCAAACCGTAACTCCGATTCCGGCGTTCTTTATATCGTTTTCAAGCGATTTCATCTCATATTTCCAGTGGCACACTTGGATTTCCAAGTTGAGGCCAGGTTCTTGCATTTCCTGTCACATCTTGCATATGCATCCCGCATAGCATATCATCATTGCATCATATTGTTCGATCCTTGCACGTGGTTGATTGTGTCCTTGTTGCTTGTTTGTCTTGTTTGGGTAGAGCCGGGAGACGAGTTCGCTAATGAGGAGCCCGTTGAGTTTGCTTTCGAGGATCCAGTCAACTCTGATAGCTTTGCAGGCAAGATGATCATACCCTCGAAATCACTACTATCTTTGCTATGCTAGATTGCTCGCTCTTTTGCTATGCCAATGCTACGATGCCTACCATTTGCTTTCAAGCCTCCCAAATTGCCATGTAAAAACTCTAACCCACCATGTCCTAGAAAACCGTTGATTGGCTATGTTACCGCTTTGCTCAGCCCCTCTTATAGCGTTGCTAGTTGCAGGTGAAGATTGGAGGCCGTTCCTTGTTGGAACATTTATTTACTTGTTGGGATATCATTATATTTCCATGTTACCTTAATGCATCTATATACTTGGTAAAGGGTGGAAGGCTCGGCCTCTCGCCTAGTGTTTTGTTCCACTCTTGCCGCCCTAGTTTCCGTCATATCGGTGTTATGTTCCCGGATTTTGCGTTCCTTACGTGGTTGGGTTATAATGGGAACCCCTTGATAGTTCGCCTTGATTAAAGCTTTTCCAGCAATGCCCAACCTTGGTTTTACCATTTGCCACCTAGCCTCTTTTCCCTTGGGTTTCCGGAGCCCGAGGGTCATCTTATTTTAAACCCCCCGGGCCAGTGCTCCTCTGAGTGTTGGTCCACCTGTCAGCTGCCGGTGGCCACCAGGGGCAACTCTGGGCTGGCCTACCCATACCTAAGACAATTTGAGTGTGCCCTGAGAACGAGATATGTGCAGCTCCTATCGGGATTTGTCGGCACATTCAGGCGGTGTTGCTGGTCTTGTTTTAACCTGTCGAAGTGTCTTGAAGAACCGAGATACCGAGTCTGATCGGAACGTCTCGGGAGGAGGTCTATTCCTTCGTTGACCGTGAGAGCTTGTCATGGGCTAAGTTGGGACTCCCCTGCAGGGATTTGAACTTTCGAAAGCCATGCCCGCGGTTATGGGCAGATGGGAATTTGTTAATGTCCGGTTGTAGATAACTTGAACCTTAATTTAATTAAAATGAATCAACCGTGTGTGTTACCGTGATGGCCTCTTCTCGGCGGAGTTCGGGGAGTGGACACGGTGTTGGAGTAATGTTTGCGCAGACTGTCCTCTAGTTTCTCGCTCATGCTTTGCCTCCTCTTCTCGCTCTCTTTTGCGAATAAGCTAGCCACCATATATGCTAGTCGCTTGCTGCAGCTCCACATATTCTTACCTTACCTTACCTATAAGCTTAAATAGTTTTGATCGCGAGGGTGCGAGATTGCTAAGTCCCTGTGGCTCATAGATTACTATTACACCAGATGCAGGTCCAGATGATTCCGCTCTAGGTGACGCGCTTGAGCTCAAGTGGGAGTTCGACGAGGACTCTCAACGTTACTATGTTTCCTTTCCTGATAATCAGTAGTGGTGCCCTATTGGGGGTGATCGGGACCATGTCGCTTGTTGGGTTATCTTTTATTTTGGCACCGTAGTCGGGCCATGGGTGTTTGGATGATGTATGTTATTATGTACTTGATTAACGTGGCGAGTGTAAGCCAACTATGTTATCCCTTTTCATTATCTATTTTACATGGGATGTTTGTGATGATTGCCTGACTTGCGACATATGCCTTCAATGCAATTATGCCTCTAAGTCGTGCCTCGACACGTGGGAGATATAGTCGCATCGAGGGTGTTACAATCTCCCAATTTCATATGAATTTGATGGTATCCACTACGCAAATCAACTTTGGAAAATATTATAGAGCCACTCAATTCATCAAGCATGTCATCTAGCCTAGGAATAGGATGACGATAACGAATAGTAATATTATTAATACCTCTACAATCAACACACATACGTGACGTACCATCCTTTTTTGGCACTAGTATAATAGGAATAGCACAAGGACTAAGAGATTCGCCTATATAACCTTTGTCAAGTAGCTCCTGTACTTGACGCATAATCTCCATCATCTCCTCTGGATTGGTACAGTATGGCACACGGTTTGGTAGGGAGGTACAAGGAATTAAGTCAATCTGATGCTCAATCCCTCGAATAGGTGGTAATCCCGGTGGCACATCTTGTGGAAAGACATCAGCGAACTCCTACAAAATGTTATTGTCAGTAGGAGGCAAAGAGGAAGGTACATCCTCGAAATAAAATAATGCCTCTTTGCACACAAAAGCTTAGCAAACAGACTTGCCGAAGTCTAGATCATCAATATCAGATTTGGTGGCAAGTAAACATGCACTTTTCAATTTAATTTCAGAAGCAACACTAGATGGTTTATTATTAGGCTTCATTTGTTGCTCAAATTCTTTTGCCACAATCTAATTTTCACTCTTATTTTTCTCCTGTTTTGCTTTATTAGCTCTATTAATATCATCTTTCAAAATGGAATCATGAGTCATAGGAAGAAAAGTAATATTTTTATCCTTATGACCAAGAGTATGCTGATTATTTCTAACATGGTGTACATAATTTTTATCAAATTGTCATGGTCTACCAAGTAATAAGGAACATGCTTGCATAGGTACCACATCACAATGAACATAATCATCATATGTAGAGATACTAAAATGCACACGGACAGTACGTGTTACCTTAACCTTGTTGCCGTTGTTGAACCATTGGATGTAGTAAGGATGTGGGTGTGGTCTTGTGGTGAGGGATAGCTTCTCCGCCATCTCCATCCTAGCCAAGTTGTTGCAGATCCCTCCATCTATGATGACGCAAATAGAACGTTCCTTCACAACTCCCTTTGTATGGAACAAATTATGCCTCTGATTTTGCTCAGCTTGTGTGACCTGCACACTCAAAACATGTTGAGAAACTAAACAGTCATACCTATCAGCATCTTCAGGAGCTATGTATTACGTCTCATGATCAGAATCATCTCCACCGTGTTCTTCACTTGTAATAAGAGCCGAAGTCTCCTCATCATAGTCACTAGCGGACTCATACCCACCATCCTCAGTAGCAATCATCACACGCTTAGATGGGCATTCTCTCGCATACTAACTTTTATCCTTGAAACAATGACAAATAATATCATGTGTTTACCCTATTGATGCCATGGATGAAGAAGAGCTCTGTGCAGAACCGGAAGGTGTACTCCTAGCAGATGGTGGTGGTGGTGACTGTTTTCTTGTATCTCAGTTGGAATTGGCGGACGAAGTCAGTGGTGCGGCAGTAGGACGTGTGGGAGTAGAGGATGCACGCGGTGTCCACGATGAAGGTCGACCTACAGAAAAGTTAGTTCGCGCCAATGCCTGTCAATCCTGCACTTCACGTTCAGCTTTGCAAGCAAGATGGAATAAACGAGTGATATTATTATACTCTTTATACTCTAGAATGGTCTAAATCTCTTTATTTAAAGAACCCAGAAAACATGCAAGCAAAGCTTCATTATCCTCAACAATACCACATCTAATCATTCCAGTTTGTAATTCCTGATAATACTATTCTACAAAAATTTTCCTTGTCTTAAACGCTGCAATTTTTGAAGTATTTCACGTTGATAATATGGTGGAACCCAACGAGTACGCATAGTAGTTTTCAAAGCAGCCCAAGTAGCTGGAATATGATATAATCTACAATGTTCAGACCACCAAACACATGCAAAACTAGTGAAAGCACAAACAACAGCAGTAACACGTCTCTCCTTGGGATATTATAAACATGTAAAACATTGTTCAGTTTCTAACTCCCAAGTAAGATATATATCAGGAACATATCTACCCTCAAACGGTGGAATATTCAATTTTAGTTTAGGAAGACGGTCGTGATCTCGTACCTTAGGTGGTGGTGCAGCCCTACCGTTGCGATGATATGCATGAGGACAACCTGGTGGTGGTGGTGCTGGTTGTTGCACATAGTTCTGATTTTGATCAACCTCATCCTCGTAATGGTCCTCCACCTCTACAGTAGCAGCAGGAGCTATAGAAGCATCAATAGTAGGTACAACGGCACCAGAATTTTGACCGGGCTCAAGGGGAACGCGTAATGCTCGCCCCACTTGATTTGGAAGGCGATGTTGTTGTTGTTGTTGTTGATGTAGAGGTGCGACAGGTGCAGCGGGCGGTGGTTGTGGAAGACGCGCGAGTACTTCATCGAACTTGCCGTACAACTTGGTGTCAATTGTCTTCTCAATGTCATCAATCCTCTCGAGTGCCTTTTCGAAGGTGGCCATGACGTCTTCCACCTGTTGACTTAACATTTGCTAAAATTTATCATGAAGCTCCTTCTTCGTCATGTTCTCCCAATCAATCTTGCTGGCTAGTGGTCTTGCCATGGTTAGCAGCAATAGGAACACACAAGAATATGATCCTACAGACTACTAGAAAGTGGCAGTGTGTCACAAATCCATCAAGCAAATCTCAAATTCTTACCAGTTCTTACCTAGCAGCAGGTGGTGATCGACAACCGTTGTAGTCAAAACTCTCAAAGCATGGATAGAGCGATTACCAGGGAGAGTCAAACGCACGACGTAGATGTATGGGAGCTGGGAAGGCTTATAATATGGTAGCAAAAAAGGGTCATCAATAATCAATTCAGAGATGCAAAATTGAATAAACTCTCAACGACGGTACTGTGCCGGTCCTAGGCTAGACCGTATTAGAGACGCGAGCCTAGAACACTAACCAAATCCCGATGCGGCATGTAAACAAGGGAAAATCACACTCTGGGAATTATTATTTTTGCTCTGTTTTTTGCTCCTCTTTTTTTTGCGGAAAAACACTATAATGGCGAGTGTCTCAAAACTCTGCCGAAGTCAAATTGACAAGATAGGCACGAAATTTTTTTGACTATTTTTTTGGAAATTAGGGCAGCGACAATGAAAAAGTGCGACAAAAAATCACTATGATGGTGAGTGTCTGAAAAGACTTAGAAAAGCCTAAAAAAGGACAGGGAAAAAATATTTTCGCCTGCTAAAATTTTGGCCTTAAAGCTGCCCGGGGGTCTCCAGACTTTTTTTTCCGAAACCTACTCAGGCAAGGAAACACGAATCGGAAAATAAAAGTATCTCAAGAAAAACCCTAATATGAAAAGAACTCAGATTGGTGGTGGACACGCAGATGTATATGTGGACTCGGATTGGTGGTGGCAGGCGGATGTATATGTGGAATCGGATTGGTGGTTGACAGGCAGATGTATATGTGGACTCGGATTGGTGGTGGACAGGCGGATGTATATGGGAGCGGTAAGGAATATGTTGGTGGTGGTGGTATATGGCAGGGGCGATGACGATGGTGCGGCGGCGACGTGACAACGTGTGCACAGAACTCAAAACTCTAAGGGAAACTAGACGCTAAGACCAGCAACTTGACACGACGATGCAACCGCAAATTCAACAAAGCAAAATACTGAAAAGACTATGCAAAGGCTCAGACTGGTTCGGATATTATGAACTAACCCTAATTTTTTGTGGCTTTTTCATGGACTGTACGTATGAAGAACATACTTGGTCTAAACTATGAAAAACTATAAAATCTCACCGAGCAACCTGGAAATATGATAGCACTTGATAGAGGCAAAGGTGTCTCGTCTTTGGATGAGAAGGTGATTATCGTTTTGGTGGAGTAGACTTTGACGATCCGACTACGAACGTGTGAGGATGTCGCACCTTAGCAATCACTAAACCAACTCCGAGAGGTTATTCACCATGCCAGAGCATGATCAACGTGACCACGAGGGTCTATTTCCTGCAAGCAAACAAAGAACAAGCAAGAAACTGAGATTGCAATTTGGATATTGCGAATATAAGATGAAAGCTTTATTGATTAAGGTGGGGTTCTGTGACTTCTTGTCTGGTCGTTGCACACAAATGAAGTATGCGATGTTGCAGCTATGTTGAACTTTTAATCTAAACAAAACCCAAAGTCTAAATGATGCCCTAATGGCTATACATATGGAGGAAAGAGGGGGGGGGGGAATTTCGTGGCCCTTGGAGGAGGGGTCTGAAACCAACCCTAACTCTTGTTTCCCCAAACATACAGACTCTAAAAACAACCTATAATCAAGCATTTCGAAATTACATGGGCTTGGCCCAAAAATAAGGTGACCCAACACCTAGAATTGCCTCATGGACGAAATTTATGAAGTGTCATCTTTTATATTTCGTCCAAGGCTTCGAGCACTAATTATGGTGAATTCATAGTCCTGGAATCATCACTTGTAACTCCGTTCTTGTTCCCCTTGCGCATGCCATCATCTCCATGTTTGAACTTGCTCCAAGGTTCATCCTTCTTGTCCAAGCTAGACCCTTCATTTGTAAGCAAAACAAATGTATCCAATTTAGGCAGCATCATATTCTCATGAACATTAGAATCGTTACCAAGAAACGAAAGTACCTGGTTATTCAATTGGCGTGCACGAGCTCTAGTAATTGGTCCAGTATGTATAGCAGCAGGGGCTATGGGTGTAACAATGGTATTGATGTGCTCATCAATCCGACTATAAACGTGCACGACGTTGCGCCTTAGCAATGGCTAAACCAATTGATGTAGGGTAGAATCCTATGTGGCCGATCTTTCACAAAGGAGAGGATCCCGCAAAGAACACGAAGAACATAAGGGGGGAAACGAGGGGAATCACGAGGGGAAACACGAGAGAAACACTAAAACCAATAAGATATGGTCACACATATGCTAGATCCTCGAAATACAAAGAGATACACGATCCATATCCAACAAGGGACGATACAAAGGGTAGCCGGTTCTTCTCCGTGAGGAGGTCTTGAATCCACAAGGGGATCTTCCCGTAAAGCGGGCTTCAATCCAAGGTGGGTCTTCTCCAAAGAGGGGCCGCAGTCTCTCTCAAGGAGTAGATCCGACATGGATGAGTAAAGCTCTATCTCACAAATGAGCTAACACAACGCTAACCCTAACTAGGAGGAGGTGGAGGAGTATACATATAGTCTAGGGACACAAAGGGGTAAGTGGGGGATACATGGGCCTCGGCCCGATCTCTGTGCACAAACAGGCACCGGTCATCCGACAGGTACCGGACTGAAGGAAATATGCCCTAGAGGCAATAATAATGTTATTATTTTATTTCCTTATATCATGATAAATGTTTATTATTCATGCTAGAATTGTATTATCCGGAAACATAATACTTGTGTGAATACATAGACAAACCGAACGTCACTAGTATGCCTCTACTTGACTAGCTCGTTAATCGAAGATGGTTATGTTTCCTAACCATAGACATGTGTTGTCATTTGATTAATGGGATCACATCATTAGGAGAATGATGTGATTGACATGACCCATTCCATTAGCTTAGCACCTGATCGTTTAGTATGTTGCTATTGCTTTGTTCATGACTTATACATGTTCCTATGACTATGAGATTATGCAACTCCCGTTTGCCGGAGGAACACTTTGTGTGCTACCAAACGTCACAACGTAACTGGGTGATTATAAAGGGGCTCTACAGGGTTCGAGATTAGGATTTGTCACCTACACCAATATGTCGGAGAGGTTCCTCATGGGACAAACAAACCCCCAGGCCAAGCACTCCCACCACGGCCTGCAAGAACATCTAACATAAACACAAATTGCAAGAACATATTCCGAGAACGAGTAAAGCAGACTGCGAAAAAGCAAGATAGAACCAGGATCCCGCAACCATCCCACCCCCCACGATCGATCATCTGCGCAAGTAACATCACGCAAGACAACACGGGAACCACACACCGCTATCACTCCACTACGAGGAGCCATTCACCCCAACACCCGACTACAACTCATCGCTGGAGCCAATATGACCATGCCACAAGTTCCGCTATATGACTTATGCACCCCCAGCCTCAACACTCGTCACACCATCCGCTACATGGCTTGAAGCCTGTAGGGTCCCGAAGTTTGTTCGGAGTCCCAGATGTGATCACGGACATGACGAGGAGTCTCGAAATGGTCGAGACATAAAGATTGATATATTGGAAGCCTATGTTTGGATATCGGAAGTGTTCCGGGTGAAATCGGGATTTTACGGGAGTACCGGGAGGTTACCGGAACCCCCCGGGACGTATATGGGCCTTAGTGTGCTTTAGTGGAAGAGAGGAGAGGTGGCCAGGGCTGGGCTGCGTGCTCCTCCCCCCTAGTCCGAATAGGAAAAGGAGAGGGGGGCAGCGCCCCCCCTTCCTTCTCTCTCTCCTCTTTCCCACTTCCCGAATCCTATTCCAACTAGGAAAGGGGGGGAATCCTACTCCCGGTGGGAGTAGCACTCCTCCTGGCGCGCCCTCCTCTTGGCCGGCCGCACCTCCCCCTTGTACCTTTATATACGGAGGCATGGGGCACCCCTAGACACACAAGTTGATCCACGTGATCATATTCTTAGCCGTGTGCGGTGCCCCTTCCACGATAATCCTCGATAATATTGTAGCGGTGCTTAGGCGAAGCCCTGCGACGGTAGTACATCAAGATCGTCACCACGCCGTCGTGCTGACGGAACTCTTCCCCGACACTTTGCTGGATCGGTGTCCAGGGATCGTCATCGAGCTGAACGTGTGCTAAAACTCGGAGGTGCCGTAGTTTCGGTGCTTGATCGGTCGGGCCGTGAAGACGTACGACTACATCAACCGCGTTGTGCTAACGCTTCCGCTGTCGGTCTACAAGGGTACGTAGATCACACTCTCCCCTCTCGTTGCTATGCATCACCATGATCTTGCGTGTGCGTAGGAATTCTTTTGAAATTACTACGTTCCCCAACAGTGGCATCTGAGCCTAGGTTTTATGTGTTGATGTTATATGCACGAGTAGAACACAAGTGAGTTGTGGGCGATATAAGTCATACTGCTTACCAGCATGTCATACTTTGGTTCGGCGGTATTGTTGGACGAAGCGGCCCGGACCGACATTACGCGTACGCTTACGCGAGACCGGTTCTCCCGACGTGCTTTGCACATAGGTGGCTTGCGGGTGACAGTTTCTCCAACTTTAGTTTAACCGAGTGTGGCTACGCCCGGTCCTTGCGAAGGTTAAAACAGCACCAACTTGACAAACTATCGTTGTGGTTTTGATGCGTAGGTAAGATTGGTTCTTGCTTAAGCCCGTAGCAGCCACGTAAAACTTGCAACAACAAAGTAGAGGACGTCTAACTTGTTTTTGCAGGGCATGTTGTGATGTGATATGGTCAAGACATGATGCTAAATTTTATTGTATGAGATGATCATGTTTTGTAACCGAGTTATCGGCAACTGGCAGGAGCCATATGGTTGTCGCTTTATTGTATGCAATGCAATCGCGCTGTAATGCTTTACTTTATCACTAAGCGGTAGCGATAGTCGTGGAAGCATAATATTGGCGAGACGACAACGATGCTATGATGGAGATCAAGGTGTTGCACCGGTGACGATGGTGATCACGACGGTGCTTCGAAGATGGAGATCACAAGCACAAGATGATGATGGCCATATCATATCACTTATTTGATTACATATGATGTTTATCTTTTATGCATCTTATCTTGCTTTGATTGACGGTAGCATTATAAGATGATCTCTCACTAATTATCAAGAAGTGTTCTCCCTGAGTATGCACCGTTGCGAAAGTTCTTCGTGCTGAGACACCACGTGATGATCGGGTGTGATAGGCTCTACGTTCAAATACAACGGGTGCAAACAGTTGCACACGCGGAATACTCAGGTTATACTTGATGAGCCAAGCATATACAGATATGGCCTCGGAACACGGAGACCGAAAGGTCGAGCGTGAATCATATAGTAGATATGATCAACATAGTGATGTTCACAAATGAAACTACTACATCTCACGTGATGATCGGACATGGTTTAGTTGATTTGGATCATGTAATCACTTAGAGGATTAGAGGGATGTCTATATAAGTGGGAGTTCTTAAGTAATATGATTAATTGAACCTAAATTTATCATGAACTTAGTACCTGATAGTATCTTGCTTGTTTATGTTTGATTGTAGATAGATGGCCCGTGCTGTTGTTCCGTTGAATTTTAATGCGTTCCTTGAGAAAGCAAAGTTGAAAGATGATGGTAGCAATTACATGGACTGGGTCCGTAACTTGAGGATTATCCTCATTTCTGCACAGAAGAATTACGTCCTGGAAGCACCGCTGGGTGCCAGGCCTGCTGCTGGAGCAACACCAGATGTTATGAACGTCTGGCAGAGCAAAGCTGATGACTACTCGATAGTTCAGTGTGCCATGCTTTACGGCTCAGAATCAGGACTTCAACGACATTTTGAACGTCATGGAGCATATGAGATGTTCCAGGAGTTGAAGTTAATATTTCAAGGAAATGCCCGGATTGAGAGATATGAAGTCTCCAATAAGTTCTATAGCTGCAAGATGGAGGAGAACAGTTCTGTCAGTGAGCATATACTCAAAATGTCTGGGTATAATAATCACTTGATTCAATTGGGAGTTAATCTTCCAGATGATTGCGTCATTGACAGAATTCTCGAATCACTGCCACCAAGCTACAAGAGCTTCGTGATGAACTATAATATGCAATGAATGAATAAGACTATTCCCGAGCTCTTCGCAATGCTGAAAGCTGCGGAGGTAGAAATCAAGAAGGAGCATCAAGTGTTGATGGTCAACAAGACCACTAGTTTCAAGAAAAAGGGTAAAGGAAAGAAGAAGGGGAACTTCAAAAAGAACAGCAAGCAAGTTGCTACTCAAGAGAAGAAACCCAAAACTAGACCTAAGCCTGAAACTGAGTGCTTCTACTGCAAGCAAACTGGTCACTGGAAGCGGAACTGCCCCAAGTATTTGGCGGATAAGAAGGATGGCAAGGTGAACAAAGGTATATGTGATATACATGTTATCGATGTGTACCTTACTAATGCTCGCAGTAGCACCTGGGTATTTGATACTGGTTCTGTTGCTAATATTTGCAACTCGAAACAGGGACTACGGATTAAGCGAAGATTGGCTAAGGACGAGGTGACGATGCACATGGGAAATGGTTCCAAAGTCGATGTGATCGCAGTCGGCACGCTACCTCTACATCTACCTTCAGGATTAGTATTAGACCTAAATAATTGTTATTTGGTGCCAGCGTTAAGCATGAACATTATATCTGGATCTTGTTTGATGCGAGACGGTTATTCATTTAAATCAGAGAATAATGGTTGTTCTATTTATATGAGTAATATCTTTTATGGTCATGCACCCGTAAAGAGTGGTCTATTCTTATTAAATCTCGATAGTAGTGACACACATATTCATAGTGTTGAAGCCAAAAGATGCAGAGTTGATAATGATAGTGCAACTTATTTGTCGCACTGCCGTTTAGGTCATATCGGTATAAAGCGCATGAAGAAACTCCATACTGATGGGCTTTTGGAACCACTTGATTATGAATCACTTGGTACTTGCGAACCATGCCTTATGGGTAAGATGACAAAAACACCGTTCTCCGGTACTATGGAGAGAGCAACAGATTTATTGGAAATCATACATATAGATGTATGTGTTCCGATGAATATTGAAGCTCGTGGCGGATATCGTTATTTTCTCACCTTCACAGATGACTAAGCAGATATGGGTATATCTACTTAATGAAACATAAGTCTGAAACGTTTGAAAAGTTCAAAGAATTTCAGAGTGAAGTCGAAAATCATCGTAACAAGAAAATAAAATTCCTACGATCTGATCGTGGAGGAGAATATTTGAGTTACGAGTTAGGTGTACATTTGAAACAATGTGGAATAGTTTCGCAACTCACGCCACCCGGAACACCACAGCGTAATGGTGTGTCCGAACGTCGTAATCGTACTTTACTAGATATGGTGCGATCTATGATGTCTCTTACTGATTTACCGCTATCGTTTTGGGGATATGCTCTAGAGAGGGCCGCATTCACGTTAAATAGGGCACCATCAAAATCCGTTGAGACGACGCCTTATGAACTGTGGTTTGGCAAGAAACCAAAGTTGTCGTTTCTAAAAGTTTGGGGCTGCGATGCTTATGCGAAAAAGCTTCAACCTGATAAGCTCGAACCCAAATCGTAGAAATGTGTCTTCATAGGATATCCAAAGGAAACTATTCGATACACCTTCTATCACAGATCCGAAGGCAAGACTTTTGTTGCTAAATTTGGAAACTTTCTGGAAAAGGAGTTTCTCTCGAAAGAAGTGAGTGGGAGGAAAGTAGAACTTGATGAGGTAACAGTACCTGCTCCCTTATTGGAAAGTAGTACATCACAGAAACCTATTTCTGTGACACCTACACCAATTAGTGAGGAAGCTAATGATAATGATCATGAAACTTCAGAACAAGATACTACTGAACCTCGTAGATCAACCAGAGTAAGATCCGCACCAGAGTGGTACGGTAATCCTGTTCTGGAAGTCATGCTACTAGATCATGATGAACCTACGAACTATGAAGAAGCGATGGTGAGCCCAGATTCCGCGAAATGGCTTGAAGCCATGAAATCTGAGATGGGATCCATGCATGAGAACAAAGTATGGACTTTGGTTGACTTGCCCAATGATCGGCAAGCAATTGAGAATAAATGGATCTTCAAGAAGAAGACTGACGCTGACGGTAATGTTACTGTCTACAAAGCTCGACTTGTCGCAAAAGGTTTTCGGCAAGTTCAAGGGAATGACTATGATGAGACCTTCTCACCCGTAGCGATGCTTAAGTCTGTCCGAATCATGTTAGCAATTGCCACATTTTATGATTATGGAATTTGGCAAATGGATGTCAAAACTGCATTCCTGAATGGATTTCTGCAAGAAGAGTTGTATATGATGCAACCGGAAGGTTTTGTCGATCCAAAGGGAGCTAACAAAGTGTGCAAGCTCCAGCGATCCATTTATGGACTGGTGCAAGCCTCTCGGAGTTGGAATAAACGCTTTGATAGTGTGATCAAAGCATTTGGTTTTATACAGACTTTTGGAGAAGCCTGTATTTACAAGAAAGTGAGTGGGAGCTCTGTAGCATTTTTGATATTATATGTAGATGACATATTACTAATCGGAAATGATATAGAATTTCTGGATAGCATAAAAGGATACTTGAATAAGAGTTTTTCAATGAAAGACCTCGGTGAAGCTGCTTACATATTGGGCATTAAGATCTATAGAGATAGATCAAGACGCTTAATTGGACTTTCACAAAGCACATACCTTGACAAAATTTTGAAGAAGTTCAAAATGGATCAAGCAAAGAAAGGATTCTTGCCTGTGTTACAAGGTGTGAAATTGAGTAAGACTCAATCCCCGACCAATGCAGAAGATAGAGAGAAAATGAAAGATGTTCCCTATGCTTCAGCCATAGGCTCTATCATGTATGCAATGCTGTGTACCAGACCTGATGTGTGTCTTGCTATAAGTCTAGCAGGGAGGTACCAAAGTAATCCAGGAGTGGATCACTGGACAGCGGTCAAGAACATCCTGAAATACCTGAAAAGGACTAAGGATATGTTTCTCATATATGGAGGTGACAAAGAGCTCATCGTAAATGGTTACGTTGATGCAAGCTTTGACACTGATCCGGATGATTCTAAATCGCAAACCGGATACGTGTTTACATTGAACGGTGGAGCTGTCAGTTGGTGCAGTTCTAAACAAAGCGTTGTGGCGGGATCTACATGTGAAGCGGAGTACATAGCTGCTTCGGAAGTAGCAAACGAAGGAGTCTGGATGAAGGAGTTCATATCCGATCTAGGTGTCATACCTAGTGCATTGGGTCCAATGAAAATCTTTTGTGACAATACTAGTGCAATTGCCTTGGCAAAGGAATCCAGATTTCACAAGAAAACCAAGCACATCAAGAGACGCTTCAATTCCATCCGGGATCTAGTCCAGGTGGGAGACATAGAGATTTGCAAGATACATACGGATCTGAATATAGCAGACCCATTGACTAAGCCTCTTCCACGAGCAAAACATGATTAGCACCAAAGCTCCATGGGTGTTAGAATCATTACTGTGTAATCTAGATTATTGACTCTAGTGCAAGTGGGAGACTGAAGGAAATATGCCCTAGAGGCAATAATAATGTTATTATTTTATTTCCTTATATCATGATAAATGTTTATTATTCATGCTAGAATTGTATTATCCGGAAACATAATACTTGTGTGAATACATAGACAAACCGAACGTCACTAGTATGCCTCTACTTGACTAGCTCGTTAATCGAAGATGGTTATGTTTCCTAACCATAGACATGTGTTGTCATTTGATTAATGGGATCACATCATTAAGGAGAATGATGTGATTGACATGACCCATTCCATTAGCTTAGCACCCGATCGTTTAGTATGTTGCTATTGCTTTCTTCATGACTTATACATGTTCCTATGACTATGAGATTATGCAACTCCCGTTTGCCGGAGGAACACTTTGTGTGCTACCAAACGTCACAACGTAACTGGGTGATTATAAAGGGGCTCTACAGGTGTCTCCAAAGGTACATGTTGGGTTGGCGTATTTCGAGATTAGGATTTGTCACTCCGATTGTCGGAGAGGTATCTCTGGGCCCTCTCGGTAATGCACATCACATAAGCCTTGCAAGCATTACAACTAATGAATTAGTTGCAAGATGATGTATTACGAAATGAGTAAAGAGACTTGCCGGTAACGAGATTGAACTAGGTATTGAGATACCGACGATCGAATCTCGGCAAGTAACATACCGATGACAAAGGGAACAACGTATGTTGTTATGCGGTCTGACCGATAAAGATCTTCGTAGAATATGTGGGAGCCAATATGAGCATCCAGGTTCCGCTATTGTTTATTGACCGGAGACGTGTCTCGGTCATGTCTACATTGTTCTCGAACCCATAGGGTCCGCACGCTTAAGGTTTTGATGACAGTTATATTATGAGTTTATGCATTTTGATGTACCGAAGTTTGTTCGGAGTCCCGGATGTGATCACAGACATGACGAGGAGTCTCGAAATGGTTGAGACATAAAGATTGATATATTGGAAGCCTATATTTGGATATCGGAAGTGTTCCGGGTGAAATCGGGATTTTACCGGAGTACCGGGAGGTTACCGGAACCCCCCGGGAGGTATATGGGCCTTAGCGGGCTTTAGTGGAAGAGAGGAGAGGTGGCCAGGGCTGGGCCGCGTGCCCCTCCCCCTAGTCCGAATAGGACAAGGAGAGGGGGGCGGCGCCCCCCTTCCTTCTCTCTCTCCTCTTTCCGACTTCCCGAATCCTATTCCAACTAGGAAAGGGGGGGAATCCTACTCCCGGTGGGGGTAGGACTCCTCCTGGCGCGCCCTCCTCCTGGCCGGCTGCACCTCCCCCTTGTACCTTTATATACGGAGGCAGGGGGAACCCCTAGACACACAAGTTGATCCACGTGATCATATTCTTAGCCGTGTGCGGTGCCCACTTCCACGATAATCCTCGATAATATTGTAGCGGTGCTTAGGCGAAGCCCTGCGACGGTAGTACATCAAGATCGTCACCACGCCGTCGTGCTGACGGAACTCTTCCCCGACACTTTGCTGGATCGGTGTCCGGGGATCGTCATCGAGCTGAACGTGTGCTAAAACTCAGAGGTGCCGTAGTTTCGGTGCTTGATCGGTCAGGCCGTGAAGACGTACGACTACATCAACCGCGTTGTGCTAACGCTTCCGCTGTCGGTCTACAAGGGTACGTAGATCACACTCTCCCCTCTCATTGCTATGCATCACCATGATCTTGCGTGTGCGTAGGAATTTTTTTGAAATTACTACGTTCCCCAACACGGACGTCCGGTGGCTCGCGAGGGTCCGGTCGTCCGGTACTTGTCGGACGTCCGGCGTTTTGGCTTGGTTGAGGTGGCGCCAGATTTCCGGAAACGGTCAGACATCTGGTCGCTGGATTGTGTCAGACGTCCGGTACTTGTCGGACTTCCGACCGTTGTAGCTTCCGTTGGCTGGCTTGTCTTGCTGGATGAGTGCCCAGGCATCGGACGTCCGGCGACGTCCGTTCGTCCGGTGGCTGAAGCTTCCGAGCAGCTCCTTCTCTTGCTCTTCGTGCTTGGTGTCTTCGCCGTCTTGTCCATGGGCTTCCTCTTGGTTCCTGGTCATGCATAGCACACATGTTTGAGGTACTAGCCATGTCTCACATGTGGGAAGTGACGATTCGGAGAGGAGCGAGTTCACCTCGTGGCCATTGGCGTATACTTGAGGTCTCGTCTTATGTTCTCTTGGGGCTTGGAGAGTAGTCTGAGTGTACATGGGGATGAACGTGGGATGCTCTGCATCATCTCCCTCCCTTGGGAAAGATCTGACCTCGGATCGTGCTCCTCATCACCATGGAAACGGTTGTCGTGGACGGACTTGTAATTGTACGGAGTTGAAGGCATTGCGCAATCCAAGTACTCCAAGGTGTCTCCGGTATGTGGTACATGCAAAATGAGCAAACACTAAGTACACTTGGAAATACAATGGTTAGCACACACAAAGTGTCCATCATAGAAGAATGAGTCCGTTCGGCAAGATTGTGCGAGATAAAACACATGAAGCTTAGCAAGATGATATGGAATGAGATGTAAAGCATTCGTGGGAGCAAAATCATTCATTGTGCACACAAATGTATTGTGAAAGTGATCAATGCAACCATTGTGCAAAATGGTGTCATAATGGGACGGTTTATCAAAAGCATGAACATGGTAATTGGTGCTCAATGTGACTATGTGATCATGCAATTGATGGTTGGCAATAAGATCATGATGTAAGAATATGCCATCAAGGAAGATCACAACAAATTTGCTAAGAAAATGCACACGCTCATATATCATGGATGACATGGGGATACAAGATGCAACAAGGTAATCATAATGTGAGTCAATCCATGCATAGGATGCAAATTTGTCATGTGTATGATATGCCCATCGAGCATGACATGTGTGAGCACAATCAACAAATATGGAGGTGTTGGTGTACCAATGCTCGATGTCGTGGCATGAGTGGAGGTTCGAAGGTGCATCCAATAAGTCCGAGCGCTCCTCAACTTGAAGGTCCATAGAGCCAATCTCCCATGTCGCTCCTCCGTTCGCGAGATGTATTGTGTAGACAACAAGAAGGAGACAACAATGAAAGAGTGACCCATCCAATATGCGTAATTGAGGATGGCTCAAAGGGAAGGAGTTCACCTTTAGGAGATTCTCGCAAATGTTGGTGTTGCACATCGTGTATGCCTTCACATGACCAAATTGTCTCATGACGGTATTGCCTTGTGAATCCTTCAAAATGAAAGAACATGACAAACACTCAAAAAAAACAAATGAGGTTAGCGGAGATGCAAGACCTATCATTCATGTGGTAAGATACCCAACAAGTGTATGCATCATGCTCATCATAAGAAAGGACAAGGGAGCATTTCATAGTATGGAGGCATATGATGCGAGAACAACCAAATACAATAGGCTCAATCAAACAAGCATGCATTACAAGTAAAGTTTCCAAGTCTCCACGGTCAATAAGCATAGATGCAACAATTGGAGGCAAGCGACAAAGAAAAAAAAATATCATGTGAGAGGCATGAACATATACGTCATCAACCCAAGAAAGCAAGTAAGAATGGAACATGGCTCGCTGAGCCATGTAATAGTTTAGTTGAACTCTGCTCTGTCGTGCCATTGTGCATGTTCTGTGTTACATAACATTATTGATCCGCCAGTTGAAGATATGCCACTCATGCATATGATATCGTTATGTAGGGCAGATTGTATTTCTTTGCTCTGCATAAAAAATAGATCACAAAATTTCCCTGGCGGTTTACCGCCAGGCGGGTCATAATGCCCAACACAAACCTGCTGGTGACTATAAAAGTCCATAACCAGGGCTGGTGTAATTATATATATAACAAAAAATATCATACCTGTGAAATTTGATCATAGTACCGGCTCATTATACCAGTGCAATAAGGAGTAATATCCCAAAACTTAGAGCATATCGCTTTCAAGTATATAACATCATCATACACTAGCGACTTATAGTCCAAAGCCAGGCCGGGTTAATAAACACCGAGTATTTTTGTGTATGAACCATAAGCCATCATAGCCCTCATCGGGTTTTAATCATGTATTAATATGTTCATAGGAAGGATCCTCAAAAAATGTTCAAATCAAATAGCAAAAACTCAAGGCTTTCATAGGCGGCCAGGCCTAAAAATCAAGTGCTTTCAAGGGCTGCACAACCACTAAGTTAAACCTTCATACAAACCTTATAAGCCGGACATCAAGCTATGGTACAACACCACCCATAACAAATTTGCACCTTATGCATGGATTGACTCACATTATGATTGCCTTGTTGCATCTATTTCCATGTCATCCATGATATATGAGCTTGCGCACTTTCTTAGCAAATTTGTTGTGATCTTTCTTCATGGAATATTCATACATCATGATCATATTGCCCACCATCAATTGCATGATAACTTATTCATATTGAGCATCCATTGCCATATTCATGCTATTGATAAACCGTCTCACTATGACATCATTTTGCACCGTGGTTGCATTGATCATATTCACAATAAATTTGTGTGCATAATGAATGCTTTTGCTTCCATGAATACTTTGCATACCATTCCATATCTTTTGGATAAGCTTCATGCACCTTGTCTTGATCAGTCTTGTCGCATGGACTCATTCTTACATGATGGACACTTTGTGTGCGCTAACCATTGTATTTCCGAGTGTACTTTGTGTTTGCACATTTTGCATGTACCACATACCGGAGACACCTTGGAGTACTTGGATTGCGTCATGTCTTCAACTTCGTCCAACTACAAATCCGTCCACGACAACTGTTTCCATGCTGATGAGGTTTTTGACCCGAGGTCAGATCTTTCCCAAGGGAGGGGAGATGATGTGGAGCATCCTTCGATCATCCCCATGTACACTACGACAACTCCGCAAGCCCCAAGTGCCCACATGTTGAGACCTCAAGCATACGCCATTGGACCTAAGGTACACCCGAGGAGACCATGGAGAACCCAAGGACAAAGGTCAAGCGTGCGTGGAAGCGACGACGGAAGAAGGCGGAGACAGCTCCCAGGACCCGGATATCCGGCCCCTAAAGATGTCAACAACAGCAGCAGCCCTGCAGCCGAAGTGCTACAGGCCCCGGACATCCGACATCAGCCCCGTACATCTGAAGCCTCGCCAACACCCGGACATCCGGCCTCGCCCCCGGAAATCCGGACAAGTCAATCTAGAGAGCACCGTTACCATCCCCGTCAGCCCGGGCATCCGGCCAGCCAGCCCGGACATCTGGCTCCCCGTGAAGCCCCGGACATCCGGCCCAACGCCCGGACATCCGACCCTCCCTGCTTGTGTGCAGTGCTTTTGGGCCGAGGCCCATGTACCCCTTCGCCCCTTAGACTATATATACCTCCCCTCCACCTATGTTTTAGGGTTAGCGTTGTGATAGCTCATTTGTGAGATAGAGCCTCGCTCATCCATATGGATCTACTCCACGAGAGAGACCGCGGCCTCTACGAAGAAGATCCATCCTTGGATTCAAGACCCCTCATGGGAAGATTACCTCGTGGATTCAAGAACTCCTCATGGAGAAGAACCGGTTACCTCTTGTATCATCCTTTGTTGACTTTGGATCGTGTATCTCTCTTTGTGTTTCAAGGATCTAGCACATGTGTGATCATACTTGTTGGTTTGAGTGTGTTTCCCTTTGTGATTTCCCCTCGTGTTCTTCGTGTTCATCACGGGATCCGCTCCTTTCGTGAAAGATCGGCCATCTAGAGTTCCACCCTACATCATTTCCTTAGCCGTCCAAAGACCGTGGAGCAAGGCCTCGTACTCAGCTGCATTGTTAGTATAAGGGAACATCAACCGGAGAACATAAGAGAATTTATCACCTCGTAGGGAAGTCCGGACAACTCCAGCCCTTGAGCCCTCTAGCTGCCTAGATCCATCAAATTGAATAGTCCAGTAAGTGTTATCCGGCTTCTTCTCAGGCATCTGCAGCTCTGTCCAATCGTTTATGAAATCCACAAGTGCTTGAGACTTAATGGCTGTTCGAGGCATATATTTCAAACTATGAGGTCCAAGCTCAATAGCCCACTTGGCTACCCGACCTGTGGGTTCTCTATTTTGAATAATATCCCCTAAAGGGGCAGAACTAACCACAGTGATAGGATGACCAAAAAATACTGCTTGAGCTTTCGACTAGCCATGAAAACCCCATATACCAGCTTTTGCCAATGCGGATACTTCTACTTGGACTCAATAAGCACCTCACTGATGTAGTAAAACGGCCGTTGAACCGGATGCTCCTTTCCTAACTCCTTCCTTTCCACCACAATTGCTACACCAATATCTCGGCTATTGGCAACCACATATACCAACAAAGGCTCCTTATCAATGGGAGCAGCAAGAACCGGTAGCTCAGCCAACTGTTTCTTCAAGGCCTCAAATGCCTGATCAGCAGCATCGCTCGAGACAAAGTGATATGCCTTCTTCATCATCTGGTACAGAGGGATAGCCTTCTCACCCAATCGGCTTATGAACTGGCTCAAGGCCGCAACACGACCCGCCAAATGCTGAACATCATTGACACACACCGGCTTAGCTAGAGAGGTGATAACCTTTATCTTCTCCGGGTTAGCTTCAATACCCCGTTCGAAAACCAGAAACCCCAAGAGCTTGCTTGCTGGCACACCAAAAACGCACTTGGCCGGGTTAAGCATCATCTTATAAATTCGGAGATTGTCAAAGGTTTCTTTAAATCATCTATCAAGGTTTCCTTCTGCCTGGATTTCACCACAATATCATCCACATAGGCATGAACATTGCGCCCAATCTGATCATGGAGACAATTCTGCACACACGTCTGGTAAGTCGCCTGGGCACTCTTGAGCCCAAAAGGCATAGACACATAACAGAAGGCTCCAAAGGGAGTGATAAAGGTTGTCTTCTCCTGGTCCTTCACTGCCATCTTGATCTGATGATAACCAGAATAAGCATCCAAAAAACTCAGACGCTCACAACCCGCCGTAGCATCAATAATTTGATCAATACAGGGGAGAGCAAAGGGATCAGCCAGACAAGCATTGTTTAAATCTGTATAATCGACACACATGCGCCAGGTGCCGTTTTTCTTAAGCACTAGCACCGGGTTAGCCAACCACTCAGGGTGAAAAACTTCAACAATGAACCCGGCCGCTAAGAGCCAGGCTACCTCCTCACCGATAGCCTTGCGCCTCTCCTCATTGAAATGGCGCAGGAATTGTTTGACCGGTTTAAACTTTGGATCAATATTGAGAGTGTGCTCAACGAGTTCCCTCGGTATGCCTGGCATGTCTGAAGGCTTCCATGCAAAGATGTCCCGGTTCTCACGGATGAACATGATGAGCGCGCTTTCCTATTTCGGATCCAAATTAGCAGTGATACTGAACTGCTTGGATGAGTCGCCAGGAACAAAGTCAACTAGCTTGGTGTCGTCTGCTGACTTAAATTTCAATAAAGGGTCATGCTCTGTGGTTGGCTTCTTCAAAGACGTCATATCCGCCAGGTCAACATTATCTTTGTAAAACTTCAACTCCTCTGTCGCACAAACAAACTCAGCATAAGGAGCATCGCCTTCTTCACACTCCAAAGGCTATCTTGCGACTCCCATGCACTGTTATAGTGCCCTTGGGACCCGGCATCTTCAGCTGCAAATAAACATAACAAGGCCTTGCCATGAACTTAGCATAAGTCGGCCGCCCAAATAGAGCATGATAAGGGCTCTTGATTTTAACCACTTCAAAGGTCAACGTCTCCGATCTAGAATCATACTCATCTCCAAAAGCAACCTCTAAAGATATTTTCCCAACTGGATATGCCGACTTACCTGGCACCAAACAGTGAAAAACAGTGTTCTACGGCTTAAGATTTTTGTCAGTCAACCCCATGCGATGGAAAGTTTCATAGTAAAGGATATTAATGTTGCTACCTCCATCCATGAGCACCTTAGTGAATTTGTATCCTCCAACTTGAGGTGCCACCACCAGTGCCAAGTGACCCAGATTATTAACCCGGGGCGGGTGATCCTCACGACTCCATACAATGGGCTGCTCAAACCATCGTAAGTAACGGGGTACCGCCGGCTCAACGTCGTATATTGCCCTTTTATGGAGCTTCTGATCCCGCTTGCATAAACTTGTGGTGAAAACATGGTACTGGCCACTATTCAACTGCTTCGGGTTACTCTGATAACCAGATTGCTGCTGCTGATTCCCCTGATTGTGTTGTTGGTCGTAACCACGCTGATTACCTTGGCCTTGAAAATCGGAATTAGAACTGCCACCACCACCGTAACCCAGACCGTGAGAGCCGGAACCTGAGCCGCCACCCGGCCCATGATTATCTTGAAAAATATTGGAATTTTTATACTCCTTCATGATGAAGCAATCCTTCCTGAGGTGGGTGGACGACCTTTCCCGTGTACCATGCCTCGGGCAGGGCTGATTCAGCAGCCGCTCAAGATCAAAACCTGGCCCCCAATCCAAGGAGGTGGCTTTCCTTTACGATGCTGTCCATTATTCTGTGTATTAGTGTTAGCCACAAAATCCAAATTATTATTAGCTTTGCGCTTACCGTTGCCTCCCTGACCTGCCGGGTTATGCTGTTGCCCTTTGGTACTGCTACTCTTCTTTCCATTTCTCAGCTTTTCCTCATCAGACTGGGGGTCCTTGGTACTATCAGAGTCAGCATATTTAACCAGAGCCGCCATCAGCTCCCCCATGTCACCGCAGTGGCGCTTGAGTCACCGTAGCTTCTGCTTAAGGGGCATAAAACGACAATTCTTCTCTAACATCAAGACCGCTGAGCCGGCATTGATACGATCCGATGAGCGCAGGATAGTTGAGACCCGACGCACCCAATTGGTTGTTGACTCGCCTTCTTCTTGGACACAGGAATCCAGATCCACAATCGACATAGGTTGCTTGCATGTATCTTTAAAATTTTGGATAAACCGGGCTTTCAACTCGGCCCATGATCCAATGGAGTTGGCGGGCAACCCTTTTAACCAAGTACGTGTCGTCCCCTCTAGCATCATGGTGAAATATTTGGCACACGCAATGTCGCTAACATCTAGTAGTTCCATGGCCATCTCATAACTCTCGACCCATGCTTTAGGGGACATGTCAGCTGTGTAGTTAGGTACCTTACGAGGACCCTTGAAATCCTTAGGCAAGCACTCGTTCTGCAGAGCCGGCACTAAGCATGGCACACCCAAAGTTCTAGAGGTTGCGCCTACCTCTACCGAAGTCGTCGGATAAGCCGACGCATGTTGGTGAGCCGCATACTCAGCCGCAAGCTCAGCCTCCCGACGCGCCCTGCCCTGATCCACCAGAGTCTGGGCATTACCACCACCGCATGCCGGGTCATGTCCACGGGGCTGGTTACGGCAATGTTCAGTACTTGAAACCGCTAGTGAGTCAATGTGCCGGCTGTAACTCCGGCTTGGACGATGGGTCGAGTGAATCCGCTCACGACTATAAGAATAAGCCGCTTGCTGCTCCAAAGCCGTCTAAAGAAGTTCTCTGGCCCTCCACGTTTCAACCGCCGTCGAGGACTCGCCTTCAACCGGGAGAGCTGCCAATCGCGTTGCCACAGTAATCATATTATCCAACGGGTTAGAATAATGACCCGGAGGTGTCGGAACATACTAAGGTGGAGTATTATTCAAACGTGGCGGGTCTACCGCCCGTGGCTGAACCGGCGCTCCAGTTCCATGTACTTTGGCCGCCCGGCTACCCATCGGTGGGTTGCTGCCCCCCGTTCCAGGCGTGTTAAAGAGGTTTCTCGCCTCATAAGCTGAAGGTAGACGAGTCTGATGCCTCATCCTCATGACTTCGTTTGAAGCGTTCTGATCCAACGTGAGCCGGAAGGACTCTGCCTAAACTCGTTGTTCCTGAACATCCAGAGCAGCCCGCTCCGCAGTCATCCTAGTGTTCTCAGTCGCCAGGTTTTCCTTAGCTTGAGCTATCTCATCTCGCAGCCTTGCAACTTCCACGTTATGTTGAGCTTGATTTGCCAGGCTAACCTCTGCTGTTAATAACGTCATTAGAGTATCCAACAAGTCAGACAAGACCTGAGCCGGCGCGCGCACAGGGCCTCCTGTCTCGGCCACCGTTGCTGTTGCTGACCCGGAAATCATTGTCGCTGCACCATAGAATTTTTCCCTCGCTGCATACCGGCCGTGAAAATCGCGACCCGATTCGGTGGCTCATAGGGGTCCGGAATACTATCGCTATCGGAATAGCCCCCAAGCCGCCTGCCTCGTTGCTGATACATTGAGTTAGTCTCACCTATGGATGATTAACTATCGGAGTAGACAGTCGTCTCACCGCCAGACTCAGATCCTTCAAATTCTGCCGCATGGATAAATCCAACGAAGGTGCGCTTCACGACGGGTTAAACCCGGGTGGGTCGTGCACGCTGAGCTGTCTTGATGATTTCGGTGCAGATGTCTGGCTCAGGGCCCGGTTCGCCGATCTTGTCGATGAAAACATGGATTCCGCCGAAGGGTACCCGGTACCCGTACTCGATTGAGCAGGCCTCAGGACCCCAGCCTGCATCGTCGATGTAGAGCTTGCCGCGATGACTCTTGGTCATCCGGTCCACAATGTATCCCTTGATCCCTTTGAATCTGCCCTGTAAGAACTCGAAACCACCGTGCGCTGGCCCCACGGTGGGCGCCAACTGTCGTGGAATTGTCATGGCAGATCTCCTAGCAAAAGGGCTTAGTCATGGAGCCATCGAAACTAGGTTAGCTTAAAGGGGTTAAACGGGACAAAGGACAAAGGGAGTTTATACTGGTTTGGTCCCTTGCGGTGAAGGTAAAGGCCTAATCCAGCTTGAGGTGGTATTACTTGGGGTTCGATTACCAGGGAGCAAATATACTTGACCTACCTTTCGATCTCTCTTATTTCTTGCCCTAAACCGTCGTCGGGTCATCCCTTTATATACACAGGTTGACACCCCGCGGCTTACGGAGTCCCTATCGGCTCATACACAACGTGCCCGGCTCGATGACTAACTATGCCTGCCTTACAATACAAGTCATACACATATGGCGGTTTATACCTATGGGCTTTATGCCGCCTTTGGGCTTTGGGTCCTTAATAAGCCTGCTATCTGAACCGCCATCTTCAACATCTTCACGGGCCTTGTGTTGATGAACCGTCATCGGTATAACCCGGTCCCTCCTAGGAAGGTCATACCCAATAGTCATATCCCCAACAATTTTGATGCGCCTCGTCACTAGCTCTAATTTGAGTACTCAAGGAGCCAAAGCGGACTTCGTATGAGGAAGATATGCCTGTTTTACTGAACAGTGCACAAAATAGATTCCAATCCGAATTCAGCTACGAGATTGACTCTTGATATATACGAATTTTGTTTTTTTCTCACACTTTTTTCTTTTTCTTTCTCTCCTTTTTTTCTCTGACTTTTTTATACTTCTTTTCTCATTTTTTCCTCTTTGTCTTTTTTCTTCTCTCTTCCTCTTTCCAAAACAAACTAGATAAGATGCAAACTGGATCAAGCGAAGATGTGAATGACGTCAACTATGATTATGACAATGAACGGTGGGTAGCACGTGGTGGAAATTGATGGATGGGATGGTGGACAATGAAAGGAATAATGATGCAGCGGCAGCGTGACTAATGTGAACATAACTCAAAACTCTAAAGGAACTAGACACTAAGACCAGCAACTCGACATAGCGATGGAATCGATAAATCAATAATGCAAACAATGAAAAGAAAATTGAAAAGGCTCAGACTGGTTTGGACAAATGATGAATTGATCTAACTTTTTTAAGCTTTTTCTTGGACAATAGGTAAGAAAATAAATGTAATCTAGGAAAAACTGGAAATTCTCACCGAGCAACGTGAAAACTGATACCACTTGGTAGAGGCGGGGGTCCCGATCTTTCGATGAGATGATAACTATCTATTTGGTGGAGTCGACTTTGACGATCCAACTACAAACATACACGATGTTGAGCCTTAGCAATCGCTAAACCAATCTCCCACGGTTACTAACGATGCTGGAAGCACGATTAGCCTGACCACGAAGGTGTATTCCTGCATGCAATCCAAGAACAAGCAAGAATATGATAATGCAATCTGAATATTATGAATATAGATGTCGGTGGAAACGACACCTATGGGGTCACTGGGATCCCTTCTATGGTCGGCGAGCACGAGGTTGTGCAAAGAGCAGGTCTGTCAGGAAGCACACGGATCGTTTACCCAGGTTTAGGCCACGAAGATGCGTAATACCCTAGTCCTTCTTTGGTGGATGTATTTGAGTGCTCTTGTGTTCTTGAGCTAGCTACGGGGTGCAACTTTCCCAAAAGAGCCGAATCCCCCTCCTGGTCGCCTCGGGCCTCCTTTTATAGGAAAAAGGGGTTGCCACAATGGCACACAAGAGGTGGAAAGGTCTACAGTCGATAAGGCTATCCTCTGGGACAGTCGGAAAAACGCATTTAATGTGTTGCCGACGTGTCCTCCTTGCTTTATCGGGGACGCCAGGGAAGCATGTCCCAGCCGTCACCGCCTCGACTGGCCTCGACACGCGTCCGAGCTGATGAGGCATCGCGGCGTCACATTGGTTGGCTGCTGGGCTGGTGCGGTGGTGGAGCCTTCATGAAGGGTCGCATGCCGCCACGCAGGTGCTTGCTGAGTCGGTGTAGAGGCCGCCTGTCGCCACGCAGGTGCCTGCCCAGCTGGTTGAGCTAGCATCTGCTTGGGGACGGTGGTGGAGTCTTGGCTGGCGCGGTCCTGGCAGTGGCCTGCTGATGCCCTCGGCAAGGGTCTTGCCAGGGGCCCGGCAAGGGTCTTGCTGTGGCGTTGTAGTCGTCCCCGGCACGGGTCTTGCCGGGGGTCTTGTGGATTTCCTCGGCTAGGATCCCGCCGAGGGTCGCCGTCTTCTAGTCGTCATCTGATCTCATATGTTTATGATCTTGACGAAGATTTGCAAGCCACCACAGAGGCGCCTCCCGAGCCTTGGTTCCAATTTAGTTGGTTGGGTTGGAGCCTGTGGGCTCAAGGGTGGCTCGCTCTTCTGGTGTCGGGCAAGTTGCCCGGCAAGGCTCTTGCCAGGGCCGCGGAGGGTGCCTCGGCAAGTATCTTGCCGAGGGGGTCCACCTTGCCCTCTTGCTCTCCTACGCTTCTGGTCATGGCGTTGCCTTGGTTGTCTCGTGTTTCGGTTTCCCTCCGGCTTCCCTCCTCTGCCTTATTAGGTGTGGCCGTGGGCGCGGCTCTGACTGCCCATGCACAAGTTAAGGGGTGCAAAAGGAGATCCCCTACTTTTGTACACCGACAATATATGAAGTATTGATAAAGATGGGGATCCCGAAGCGGTCTTGGTCTGGTCGTTGGACACAAACGAAGTACACGAAGTTGCAATGGCTAACTTTTAACTAAACAAATCCCAAGGGAAAATCTACTAGATGGGTCTACTTATATGGGAGCAAGGGGTGGCGGCCATGGAAGTGGGAGGACGTCCCAAGGCAGCCTAATACTAACACTAGGTCGTACAAGGCTCATGGGCCCAAGTGGAGGTGATGCAACACCTTTGGACTTGTAGTTTGACTTGGATTCTGCTGCTGCCTCAGATTATTCTGTCGATATCTCAACTCTCCGAACGAATTTGAAGGTGAATCCAATTGGGTTGGAAAGAGCACGAAATCTACTTTCCAACAAAAAATAGAATCACCCAATTCGGAGTCCATATGAAAGAGTTCTTGGCATTTTGAGTCAGGTATGTCTGTGCAGTCTGAATATGAATCCAGAACGTGAGAGACTTGGACTCTATCTTCTCTTAGCCCAAAAGTGACATGAGAGGACTTTTTGAACAACACCTAAACTTCTATTTTCCCTTATCTTCATATGTGGATTATACAAATGTCTCATACACCTGCAATTAGACATGGCACAAAAGGCGGTGAAGTATTTTTGTCCTGGATGACATAAATAAATTATTGCATAGTTTGCATTAGAAATCACCTCACAAATATACATGTATGCAATATTTTTGGTCGTATCCAAGGTAGTCATGTCTTCATCACCTGACGGGCCACGCATTCTGCATCTTCCTCCTTCTCCGGCAGGGTGCCTCGGAGCAGGTACGCCTTGAACTCTTCAGTCTAGCATCCCTCCTGAGGTTCGAGCGCCAAGAGCAGGCGGGCTCCTGAGGTCGGGCTGTAGGCCAGGGTTCCCAAAGAGGGGGCCAGGGGCGGTTCCTCCCGAAGCAGCACCGGGCCTGTAGTGGGTGGGGGGCACCGATGGCTTCCAGAGCCACTCCTCGAAGACGCCAGGCTTCTAGGGCTCGCGCCGGGAAGCCCTCTTGGCAATGTCGTCCGCCTCCTTGTTCGTGCTACGTGAGACGTGCTACAATTCCAAGCCCAAGAATCGTTTTTCAATTTTGCGTACCTCTTCTAGGTATGCCTCCACACGCTCGTCCTTAGGCTTGTATTCCTTGTTGGATAAGTTGACGAGGAGCTGAGAATTGCCCTTGACGGTGAGACGCTTGACCCCAGGTCCGCCGCGGCCCTGAGGCCAGCGATCAGGCCCTTGTATTCTGCAATGTTGTTGGAGACCATCTCGTCGTGCTGAAAGCAGAGCTGCACTACGTAGTATAGCTTGTCCTGGGTCGGCGAGATTTGTATGGCTCCAGCCCCCGCAGCCTGGAGCGTGAATGCGCCGTCAAAGTACATGACCCAGCCATCGGGAGCCTCATCTCCGGGTGTGAGGGAGCGGTCTTCAGCCATTCCCCGGTCAGGGGCGTCAGTCCATTCCGCCCCAAAGTCAGCGAGGGTCGTGCCCTTGATGACCCTGGTGGTGCTGAACTCCAGCTGGAACGCTTGGAGCTCGATGTTCCATTCGGCAACCCTCCCCACGGCATTGGGACTACGGAGCACCTTCTCCAGGGGGTACGCGGAGACAACCTTGATGGGATGGCCTTGGAAATACTGTTGCAGTTTCCTGGAGGCGGCGAGGAGAGGGAGCAGTAGCTTCTGCGGCATGAGGTAGCACGCGCGGGCATCATGCACCACCGTACTGATGAAGTACACATGGTGCTCGACGAGGGAAGAGGTGTCGATGGCATCCGGCCCTACTTGAGATGAGGGGGCCTCAGGAGCCTTGTCTCCTGATGGGGTAGTTGAGGCCTCAGGAGCGCCGTCCTGAGGTGGCAACGATACATCTGTAGGCGGGGCGCTGCACCGCGCACCTGCACCTACGCGCTCTTCCCGGACCGCCACGAGTGCTAAGCTAGCCGAGTGGGGTGTGGCGGCCAGGTAAAGCACCAGGGGCTCAAGATGACGAGGCACCACCATCACTGGAGGGCTGGTGAGATACCTCCTCAGGTCTTGAAAGGGACCCTCGGCCTCCGTAGTCCACTTGAACGAACACTTCTTTTTCATCAGCTTGAAGAACGGAAGGGTGCGCTCACCGAGCTTGGAGATGAAACGCCACAACGAGGTCACGCAGCCTGCGAGCTTCTGCATCTCCTTGAGGGTTTGTGGCGGGCTCATCCTTTCTATTGCCTTGATCTTCTCCGGGTTAGCCTCCATCCCTCTGTGCGACACCAGGAAACCCAGCAACTTGCGAGATAGGACACCGTACACCCACTTCTCCGGATTGAGCTGCAGGTTTACCTTGCGCAGGTTGGCAAACATTTCTTCCAGATCTTCAACAAGGGTCCTTGCTTCCCGTGACTTGACCACTATGCCATCGACGTATGCCTCGGCATTCTTCCCGAGCTTCTCAGCGTTCGGGGAATGGGGGTACCCAGACTTGCGTGCCTGTGGCCCAAGGCGTGGCTCCATCGACAGCCTGGTACGGCCCAGCTTCAACATCAACAACTGAAGACCCTCGCGAGGGGCCAATCCTCGCGAGGCGGATGACACCAAGACCTCCACGAGGGGCGGCCTCCCCAGGCTGGCTCCCGAGGGGTAGAGATATCTATGTAAGGTGCACCTCGCGAGGTTCAGATGACGTGAGCCGTGATGACCAAGGCCAGGCGGACGCCAGTGGGCGCAGCGTGCCAGTTTCCTCTTTGGTCCTAAGGAGGCAAGCGCGGGCGTGGAGTCCCGAGGATCAAGCAAAGGTTTCCATTACAGCACAACAAGATCAGGACTGCCAAGATGGCAGGATGGAGGTCATCGCTGAGCCCACTGCGGCGTCACTACCAGAGGCTTTTGCAGGCGAAGACCACTTTTGTCAGGATAGCATGTACTAGTTGTCTCCCTTCGAATTTGGCCGTTGTGGGATCCCTTCCCTCCTTCATTTGGGAAGAGGACCAAGGCCACTATAAATAGGACCTAGCCACCACCATAGAAGAGGGCCGGACGGATCATTCAGATCATCCTCACACCCACCAGCTCATTGAGCACAAGAAAACCTCTCCTCCGGAGGTTGTTCTCCACTGTGCTAGTTCATCCTCAGCCCCTCAAGGCTAATCCACCACAAAGCAGGAGTAGGTTTTTACACCGCAAGGTGGCCCAAACCTGGGTAAACGGTTGTGTCTCTTGTCCATTTAGTTCGTCGAGCTAGGCCATGAGATTAGCGAGCAGGCAGACTGGGGATGACGTGTTCTTCACACGCACCCCAGAGTTCAAACCTCTCAAGGGTCTGCAGGACCCGAAATCCGACATTTGGCGCGCCAAGTAGGGGTGCGTCGGAGCCTCTGTTCCGCCGGTCGACTCGCCACCGCTCCACCACTTGTAATGGCTGACGCCCATCGAGCCCATCCTGAGCGTCGGGCCGCCCTCGCCGCTCGCGTCACCCAGACGGCGGCTGCCGGCGGGCCTCCTCGATGTTCTCCATCACCTGCCGCCAACGCCACCACCAGCCCAGTGGGGCACGAGCAGCAAGCTTCATTGCTGCACCGCTCCGTGCGGCATGATGGGCGCACCGCCAGCCCGTCGTTGACTCCGGTTGGTTCATTATCCCATGCTCGCCGTGGCCCGGCAGACGCGCAGGCTGCACTACTCATGGCGGGCGAGCTCCTGGGCTACCGCCCCGTCGACGACATCTACGAAGACTGGCTGGACCGCATCGCCGAGCTCGTCAGTGCCACTAGGGGATCTCCTATATCATCCCTCTCGCTGCCTCGCCCGCCGCCTGCTGCGGATGACATGGCCCACAGAGCACCTCCTTCACCTCCCTGTCAAGATGCTATCGTCGAGCCAAGGCACGAAGTCCTGCGGCGTGACCCACCGCGCAGGGCGCCGACGCGTGAGGAAGAAAGCTGCCAGGTGGTCCAGTGGATGCATGAAGATGCTCGGGCACCTCCAGCACCACCACGTCAAGACCGCGTGCCGCCCGCAGTGGTGGCGCGCCAGCACCAAGATCAGGCTCCGCCTCCACGATGGGCGCCCATAACCACAGCGGGTTGCCGTGCGTTCACTCCAAAGCTGCGTAGCATCGTCTGGCCAGGGAAGTTCAAGCCCGACCTGCCTCCATGCTACGAAGGCACCCCCGACCCTACTGAGTTCCTGTAGCTTTACGAACTGAGCATCGAGGTGGCGAACAGCGACAAGAAGGTCATGGCGAACTGGTTTCCCATTGCCCTCAAGGATGGCGCACGCTTGTGGCTCCTGAACCTGCCTGTAGGATCGATCTCCTCCTGGGGAGAGATGCACGGGCATTTCGTTGCCAACTTCCAGAGCACTCGCGACCGCCCGCCGGCTGCGGGTGAACTGAGGCGCATCAAGTAGCATCCAGGGGAGATCCTGCAGAAGTACATCTAGCGCTTCAACAACGTTCATCTCAAGATGCCAAAGGTATCGGACGAGGCCATCATCTCCGCGTTCACTAATGGCGTCCATGATGTCAAGATGAAGGAGGAGCTCCCCATACATGAGGACCTATGCACGGCCCTGGAGATGTTCAACATGGCGACCAAGTGCGCAAGAGCTAAGGAGGGACGCCTCTCCCTCCCTGAGCTCCTTGAAGCCGATCCAGAGGACAAGAAAGCCAAGGCCAAGGACTTGAAGCGCAAGGGGGCAGCCGTGCTTGTGGCCGAGCCAGAGATGAAGCACGGCTGTGATCACCCGGAGTCATCCAAGGGAAGCCGCCCGTTCTGTGTCTTCCACAATGTGCACAACCACAACACCAACGACTGTCAGGAGCTCAGGGCCATCCTCTACAGGCGCCTCGGTCGTTGCCACGAGCGCAACAATCGAGGCTACGACCGCGGAGGAGGCCAATGTGGAGGACGCTGGGACGACCGTGGCCCCCGCCAGGAGTGGCGCGACCAGCCTTGTGAGGACCGTTGGTAGGGCCAGCCTCGCGAGGGCCCCTGGAGGGGCCAACCTCATGAGGATCGCCCTCAGGGCGACATTGGCCTCCCTCTACTGCCACCACCACCAAGAAGGAATGACGACCACCACCAGGACGAGGGGGCTGGGGGCTTCCAGGAACCTTGTGCCATCACCTGCATCCTCGGCGGCGCTCAGGACCCTGCCTCTCATCGCATCTTCAAGCAGTTTGTCGTGAGGTGAACGCGACCCTTCCCAAGCTCGAGGCCTCGCGTCCGCTCAGGTGGTCCAAGTGCACCATCACTTTCAGCTCGTCCGACCAGCTCAAGTGCGCGGCAACTGCCGGCGCCCTCCCGATGCTTTGCTCGCCCGTCATCAGCAACGTACACATCACCAAGACCCTCATCGATAGCGGTGCGGGGCTCAATGTTCTATCCATCAAGACCTTCGACCGACTCCAGGTGCCATATGACCAGCTGCAACCCACCATGCCCTTCTCAGGAGTGACCGACCGCTCCACCACCCCAGTAGGGCAGATCCGCCTCCCTGTCACCTTTGGCACTCACGACAACTACCACACAGAACTCATCGACTTTGACGTCTCCCACATCCATCTTCCTTACAAAGCCATCCTTGGGTATTCGGCCCTGGCCAAGTTCATGGCAGTGACTCATCATGGTTACAATGTCCTCAAGATGCCAGGTAGCCGCGATGTCATCACGGTCGCCTACGAGGAGAAGGACACAGTGTGCTCTCTCAAGCGCGCCTACCAGGCTGCAACGGTCGAGAACCCAGACGACGAAGGTGCCATCTACCCTCCTGAGGCTATTCCCAAGAAGAAGAAGAAGAAGCAGCTGCTCAGCCAAGAACCTCACCAGAGCGGTGTGTCCAGCGTTACCACCTCAGGACCTACGCCCACGAACGGGGCGCCTCCTTTCCTCGCATAGGAAGGCGTGCCCGGCGCCCCTCTCAGGCTGGGCTCGGGGGCTCTTCTCTGGAGGGCCTCTGACCTAGCCAATGTCACAAGGGAGGCGCTCGGGCACCACGTGAAGGCATGCTTCATCGCGCGTCTCCGCCAGGAAGGCACAAGGCACGGGGTGCCAGGTGCTCAGGAGTTCATCACCAAGGTAGTCGAGGAGCTTCAAGAGACGAGAGCCATGTGCGGCGACTGCCGCCCACCACCCGGCGCAGCTCCTTGTCCTGGCGAGGACAGCGAGTTGCACTCCCGCGTCAACATCCCTGGGCTCAACAGGGCAACATCTCAGGAGCGCTTCTGGCCGTCCCGCATTGGCCGGTGCTACGGGCCCCCTCACAGCTACGTTCACATACCTTTTGGCTTGTTGAACGCGGCTGTTACGTTCCAGCGCCACATGCGGAGCATCATGGCGGCTCAGGAGGCCAGGCACCAGGCGGCTCAGGAGGCCAGACACCAGGCGGCTCAGGAGGCCAGGCACCAGGCGGTCCTGGCGGAGATGGTGACGGTTCTTCACGAGCCTCCCGGGCCTCCAGAGCCTCTTGAGGTTCAGGGCCAAGATGTCTCATGAGGAGCGACCACTTCAGCACGCGCCTTCAGCTACTTCAACATCTCTTCAGCAATGTTACTAGGTGATATCTTTCGGTTTACTCAGTTGGGAGCGCCCCTCAGGCCGCATCATCCCCAGGCTGCATGGGTCTATCCCTGTGGCATGAATAATTTTCCACATCTATTAGCACTAGCTCTACTCTATCCATGACATAGGTATCATCCACTTGCCTGTCATTTATCACCCTTCGCGGCCTCCCGCATTGCTGACCGGCCTCTTGCTCATCCCGCAACGGGGGCTACACATGCTGGCACGACGCTTGTGCTCGGGTCCCTCCTTGCAACACTGACAAACCTAAGAGATCGAGCTCTGGCTCGCGACCTGCCCCACGCACATCACCTCACCAGATCCTTAGTGCCTTCATCTTCTTGCAGAAAGATTAGCTGCAGTACTTCAGGCGCAAGTAGCACTCTCTTCTTGGACTAACCAGCAGGAATCCCTGGAGCTCGGCTACAGGCAGCCCCACCGCCCTCCCCTTTTTCACGCAATTCCCTTGCACGATAAAGGTGAGGGGGTCCTGAGCACCGCGCCTCAGGATCTTCTACTGACTCTCCAGCCCTCACCCCCTGGCCTTGACCACAACATCATGACCTAGCATACCAGTGGCGGCTGAGCCTCGCTCGAGGGTCAGGACCCGAGGACGTAGAGCACTCAGATGAGCGGGGAAGAGGGAGGCCGGCATGACCCCTGTCTGGAAGCATAATCATTAAGGCGCAATCAGGTACCGTGCAAAAGGAGTCACCATAGGCCCGTTAAGATAAGTCACCTACACATATCAGCATGAACACGTTGTCTGAAATTCTAACTCTCGCAATCTCGCTCTGGCAACACCACATTCCTTTTCGACCTCTAGGAAACTGCTTGCATGCCAAAGGGAAGCTCCTGATCATCGCGCCTCAGGAGCTCTCACCGGACCTCGGGGCGCTCACCTCCTGGCCTTGACCACAACATCATGACTTGGCATACCAGTGATGGCCGAAGCCTGCCTGGGGACCGGGACCTTCCAGTGTAGAGAGAAAAGCTACCACGAGAACGAAAAGGGGGAACGATGCCGAAGTAAGATACACAGCCACAACCTTATACTAGGAGTAATAAACTTCGGAGCAAAATTATTACAATTTTTTACATACCCCCATGGGTTTTGTCATGATTTTGCGCAGGAAAACAAAAGAAGGAAGCTTCGAGGGACCCTGGCTCTTGGGTAACATGGACGACGCCGAGTGGACATCGCGGCCGCACTCTGGGCGCGGCGTGAGCTCAGAGGCACATAGCTGTCGTCGCTGGACTCCGGGGACTCGCTAGGCTCGGGAGAGTCGCTTGATTCCCAGGAGTCGCCCTGCTGCTAGAGGGGCTGTCGGCGAGACCGGAGGCAGGCTCCAAGATCGCGGACCCACCACGTGGGCTGCTTCCTCCGGGGCAGCACTCCGGCCGTCGGCCTTCCTCGTCGAAGACCATGAAGAACAGCGTGGATGTTCCATCGTACTCGAAGTGGATGGCGAGAGCCCCATCCGCGCGGCAGGCCTGGGCGACCTCGCCCCATCCTCGAGTCATGAAGATGCCGCCTGGGGGACGGCCTCGACCTCCGTCCCCGTGGCCAGGCTGCAGCACCTAGCGTGCTACAGCCACTACTCGAGCGGCCCCCTTGGCAGCATCTTCTCGGTGAAGAACCATGGGAACCAGATCCACATGCGCGGCGGCATTGCCGCCCACACCATGAACTCGCGCGAGGAGCCCTCAATGTAGGTTCGCGGGCCAGCTAGCCGTGTAGCCTCGGCCTGGCCGCCATGGCCGTGGCCCCCGCGGCGCTGGGCACTGCCGCCCTCTCAGAGGCCCTGCGCATGGGCGTACAGAGGGAGCGGGAAGCCAGGCGGTGGCCGCCCATACTAGGGCCGCGTCACCTCCTGCCTTTCACCAGCATCGCGAGGGCGGCTGAACCTCTTCTTCGGCGGAAGCGGTTCAGGCTGCTCCGGAGGGGCCTTTCCCTTTTCCGCCGTAGAGTACCTTCTAATCGGTGCCATGGGAGCTATGGAAAGACGACAAGACAAGGAAGAAGAAGTAGCGGGCGGCAACAAGACTGAGATGAGCAAGAGGGGCTCCGCCCCGCCCCTCATTTATATCTTGAGGGAGGCCAACCGCCGGCCTCCACGATCCCGCGCGATGATGTTTTTCTCTACATGCAGTGGAGTCTCGTCAAGTCGAACGGTTATCGATGCAACATGGGGAGGCGGAGACGCCCACGTCTCATCAATCGCCATACGTCGACCAAGGCTGCAGACGGTTAGGTCCCGCGGTGCTCCACACTTGCCCTTTGGCTTTGCCTCGAAGCCAAGTTCGAGCGCGCCTTGGGCCCGGGGGCTACTGTCGGCAGTCTGGGAACAGGGGTACCCAGACTTGCCTGCCTGCGTCCCAAGGCGTGGCTCCATCGACGACCTGGTATGACCCAGCTTCAACATCAACAACTCAAGACCCTCATGAGGGGCCAAGCCTCGCGAGGCGGACGACACCAAGAGCTCCACGAGGGGTGGCCTCCCCAGGCTGGCTCCCGAGGAGCGGAGATATCTATGCAAGGAGCCCCTCGCGAGGTTCAGATGATGTGATCCGTGACAACCAAGGCCAGGCGGGCGCCAGCGGGCGCAGCGTGCTAGTTTCCTCTTTGGTGCTAAGGAGGCAAGCGTAGGTGCGGAGTCTCGAGGAATCAAGCAAAGGTTTCCGTTCCGGTGCAACAAGACCAAGACCGCTAGGACGGCAAGACGGATGTCATCGCTGAGCCCAGTGCGGCGTCACCGCCAGAGCCTTTTGCAGGCGAAGACCACTTTTGCCCGGATAGCATGTACTAGTTGTCTCCCTACGAATTTGGCCGTTGTGGGATCCCTTCCCACCTTCATTTGGGAAGAGGACCAAGGCCACTATAAATAGGACCTAGCCACCACCATAGAAGGGGGCCGGACGGATCATTCAAATCATCCTCACACCGACCAGCTCATCGAGCACAAGAACACCTCTCCTCCGGAGGCTGTTCTCCATTGTACTACTTCATCCTCAGCCCCTCGAGGCCAATCCACCACAAAGCAAGAGTAGGGTTTTACACCGCAAGGTGGCCCGAACCTGGGTAAACTGCTGTGTCTCTTGTCCATTCGGTTCATTGAGCTAGGTCGAGAGATTAGTGAGCAGGCAGACTGGGGACGATGTTCTTCGCATGCACCCAGAGTTCGAAACTCTCAACGGTCTGCGAAACCCGAAATCCGATAGAGCTGCCGGCCCAGGGCGATGTGCATCAATTGCTGGAAGGTTGCGCCGGCATTTGTGTAGCCTGAACGACATGCATCCGTAGCAGTACACCCCGAATGGGGAGAGGAAGGCTGTTTCCTCGACGTCTTGCACCGCTATCTTGATCTGGTGGTAGCCCGAGAAGGCGTCCAGGAAGCACATCAAGTCACACTCGGCAGTGGAGCCGACGATCTGGTTGATGCGTGGAAGAGGGAAAGGGTCCTGAGCGCAAGCTTTGTTGAGGCTTGTGAAGTCAACCCACATGCACTCCTTTCCGCCCTTTTGGGGGACAATGACCGGGTTGGCCAACTAATCCAGGTGCCGTACTTCCCAAATGATGTCGGCTTCTTCAGCTTGTGGACCTCCTGGACGATGAACAATTGCTTCTCCGCGGTTTGCCGCCATGCCTTTTGCTTTGCCGGGCACTCGCCGGGGCACACCATCAAATGGTGTTCTATCACGTCTCGTGGGATGCCAACCAAGTCCGTCGCCTCCCACACAAATACATCCTTGTTCGCATGGAGGAAAACGACCAGTGCTGCTTCCTGATCTGGGGGGAGGCCGGCACCTATGGTGAAGGTGGGGCCTGACCCCCGTCATCGACTGGCACTTGCTTCGTCCCGGCTTGATCCTGAGAGAGCAATTGCTTCTTCTCCATGGGTGCGGCCTCCGGGTCCCCCGGAGCACCCTCAGCGTCTAGTCGCGCAGCCGCCGCAGCCTTGAAAGCAAGCTTGAGGGCCAGGAGTGCATCCTTGATGTCCCCCACCACAGTGAGGGTGCCGCTGCTCCCAGGCATCTTTCTGACGTTGTAGCCGGGGTGCGTCGCTGCCATTAACTTGGCAAGGGTCGGATACCAAAGGATGGGGTTGTACGGTAGGCCAATACAGGCGATGTCGAAGTCGATGAGCTTGGTGTGGTAGTTGTAGCACGTGCCGAAGGTGATGGGGAGGCGGATCTACCCCAGGGGAACGATGGAGCCGTCGACCATCCCTGAAAAGGGCCAGGTGGGGGCGAGCCGGTCGTAAGGCACTTGGAGCAGGTCAAAGGCTTCCAAGGAGAGGACGTTGAGGCCAGCGCCGCCGTTGATGAGGGTCCCGGTGACCGCAAAACTGCTAATGGTGGGTGTGCACAGCAGGGGGAGCATGACGGCGCTGGCCGTAGTCTTGGGGTGATCCTTGGAGTCGAAGGTGATGTCGGTCTCCGGCACCGCCCGGCCTGGAGGGGCCCCTTGCCACGGTTGGACGACCCTCACCTCTTGGAAGAGCTACTTGACGTGGCGGCTTGAGGCTGGTGCCTGCGACCCACATAGGATGGCCGTAACGGCATGGGGTGCCGGTGCCCCGAAGCGCGCGATGAACAGATCATGCAACTCCTCCCATGAGGTCACTGAAAGCTCCGGTAGGTTAAGCATCCAGGAGCGCCGCACGCCCGTGAGAGCCATGGGGAGCCAGTTCGCCATAGCCTTGTCATCGCCGTTCGCTGCCTCGATGCTCAGCTCGTACAAATAGAGGAACTCTGCGGGGTCCCCCGCGTCGTCGTACCGCGGGGACAGCATCAGCGTGAACTTCGGCGACCACCGCACCTGCCACAGGGCGGGGGAAAGGCTCGGTGGCCCATGATGTCTCCGAATACGCCCGACGGCCCGACGGGCGGGGCGGCGCCTGCCATAGCGGAGCACAACCAACAAAGAGGCAGAGCTTCGACACACCCTTACCTGGCGCGCCAAATGTCGGATTCAGGGCTCCGCCGACCCAAGAAAGTCCGAACTCTAGGCATGTTCCTAGAACCCAACCAATCCAGCCAACCAGCTCGTCACCCCACGGCCTAGCTCGATGAACAAGGGAGAAGATGAACACAGCAGTTTACCCATGTTCGGGCCACCTTGCGGTGTAAAACCCTACTCCGACTTTGTGGTGGATTGGCCTCACGAGGGGCCGAGGATGAACTAGTACAAGGATGAACAACCTCGCAAGGTCTAATCTTATGAGGGTGTCCTCGGTCCTCTTCCCCCAAAACGTAGGCGGGAAGGGATCCCATAGTGGCCGATTTGAAAGGGGACAAGTAGTACATCTTATCCTAGAAAAGGTGGTCTTCACCTGCAAAGCTTCTGGTTGTGACGCTGCGGTGGGCTCAGCGATGACATCCGTCTGGCCATCCTGGCGGTCTTGGCCTTCTTGCACTGGAATGGAAACCTTTGTCAGATTCCTCAAGAACCCATCCCTACGCTTGCCTCCTTAGCACCAAAGAGCAAACTGCCTCTTCTTTGCCCGCGGGCGCCTACCTGGCCTTGGTCGCCATGGCTTGCGTCATCGCAACCTCAAGAAGTGGGTACCCGCATAGAAATCTCTGCTTCTCGGGAGGTTGCCTAGGGAGGCTGCTCCCTCCGGAGGCTTGGTGTCATCCGCCTCGCGAGGCTTGCCCCCTTGCGAGGGTCTTGTCTTGATGGCCTTGAAGATGGGCCGTACTAGCTGCCGAAGGAGCCATGCTGTGGGCCGCATGCAGGCAAGTCTGGGTACCCTGGTTCCCAGAAAGCCGACAGATGTCCTCCATAAGCTTCGGAGTGATATTTCCGTAGGATTTGTTCCTGTTCATGCTCAGGTATTGTCGGATTCAGGGCTCCGCAGACCCAATAAGGTTCGAATCTGGGGCATGTGCGAAGATCTCAACCTCTCAAGCTCAGAGGCCCTCGCCCCACAGCCTAGCCTAGCCGGATTCGCGTGAACAAGGAAGAAGATGAACATGGTAGTTTAGCCAGGTTTGGGCCACCTTGCGGTGTAAAACCCTACTCCTGGTTTGTAGTGGATTGGCCTCACAAGGGGCTGAGGATGAACTAGTACAAAGGATGAACAACCTCGCCAGGGCAACTCTGGTACGGGTGGAAAGGGTAGGATCGGATCCGGATGCCTCTATATGGTGGTGGCTAACCTATATTTACAGTGGCCTTGGTCCTGTTCCCTCAAAACTTAGGCGGGAAGGGATCCCACAACGACCAATTTGAAAGGGGACAAGTAGTACATCTAATCCGGATGAAAGATGGTCTTCACCTGCAAAGCTTCTGGTTGTGATGCAGCGGTGGGCTCGGTGATAACCTCCGCCTTGCCGAGTCTATGGTCTTGGTTTTGTAGCACCGGAATGGAAATCTTTCGGAGATTCCTTGGGAACCCACGCCTGTCCTTGCCTCCTTAGCACCAAATAGGAAACTGCCTCCTCTGCGCCTGCTGGCGCCTATCTGGCCTTGATCGTCATGTCTCACGTTATCGTAGCCTCATGAGGTTGGGTACCGACATAGAAATCTCCGCTCCTCGGGGGGTCTTGGCATTGTCCGCCTCGCTAGGTTTGGCCCCACGCGAGGGTCTCATCTTGACGGTCTTGCAAATGGGCCGTACAAGGCTGTCGAGGGAGGCACGCCGTGGGCCACAGGAAGGCAAGTGTGGGGTATCCTTGTTCCCAGAACACCGACAGTAGCCCCCGGGCCCAAGGCACGCTTGGGCTGGGTACGAGGCGAAGCCAAGGGGCAATGGTGAAGCGCTGCGGGCCCCAATCGCCTACAGACCAGCTTGACGCGTGATATGTCTCCAACATATCTACTTTTCCTAACGCTTTTCCTCTTGTTTTGGACCCTAATTTGCATGATTTGAATGAAACTAACCCCAGACTGACGCTGTTTTCAGCAGAACTACCATGGTGTTGTTTTTGTGCAAAAATAAAAGTTCTCGGAATGGAACGAAACTTCGCGAGGATTTTTTATATCAATAATAATAATATCTGGAGCCAAGACCCACCAGAGGGGGGCACCTCGGAGAGCACAACCCACCAGAGCGCCCCCCCTCTCCTTGCGCGCCCAGGTGGGTTGTGCCCACCTGGTGGCCAGCAGACCCTTAAACCGACGCTATAATATCCTATTTTTCTAGAAAAAATCAGGGAGAAAGAATTATCGCGATCCATGAGACAGAGCCGCTGTCACCTCCTGTTCTTTATCGGGAGGCCAAATCTGGAGTCCGTTTGGGGCTCCGGAGAGGGGGATCTTCGTTCTTCATCATCACCATCCCTTCTCCATCGCCAATTCCATGATGGTCCCCATCTGGAGTGAGTAATTCCTTCATAGGCTCGCTGGTCGATGAGGAGTTGGATGAGATTCATCATGTAATCGAGTTAGTTTTGTTAGGGCTCGATCCCTGTATCCATTATGTTCTAAGATTGGTGTTGCTATGACTTTGCCATGCTTAATGCTTGTCACTTTGGGCCCGAGTGACATGATTTCAGATCTGAACCGTTTATGTTATCACCATTATATCCATGTTCTAGATCCGATCTTGCAAGTTATAGCCACCTACTACATGTTATGATCCGGCAACCCCAGAGTGACAATAGCCGAGACCACTCCCGGCGATGACCGTAGTTTGAGGAGTTTATGTATTCATTACATGTTAATGCTTGGTTCCGGTTGTTTATTAAAAGGAGGCCTTAATATCCCTTAGTTTCCAATATGGACCCCGCTGCCACGGGATGGTAGGACAAATGATGTCATGCAAGTTCTTTCCATAAGCACGTATGACTATTTACGGAATACATGCCTACATTATATTGACAAACTGGAGCTAGTGCCGTATCGCCCTAGGTTATAACTTTCTCATGATGAATATCATCCAACAAGTCACCGATCCAATGCCTACGAATTTATATTATATTGCTCTTGCTAAGTTACTACTTCTATCATCACTGTTACACTTGCTACAAAATTACTACTATCATTGTTACCGTTACTACTGCTACTATTATCAAAACTATCATATTACTTTGCTACTGATCATGTTGCTGCAGATAATTAATCTCCAGGTGTGGTTGAATTGACAACTCAGCTGCTAATACCTTCAAATATTCTTTGGCTCCCCTTGTGTCAAGTCTATAAATTTGGGTTGAATACTCTACCCTCGAAAACTGTTGCGATCCCCTATACTTGTGGGTTATCAAGACATTTTCTGGCGCCGTTGCCGGGGAGCATAGCTATATTTGTTGAGTCACTTGGGATTATTATCATATTATCCCTATGAAGAATCTGAAGGATGCTAAGACCAAGATATTTCCCTCAAAGACGAGGGGAGGTAAGGAACTGCCATCCAGTTCTGCTTTAGATTCACCTTCTTTTACAAGTAAACTTGCAACACCACCACATGCTATTAATTCTGATATGTCGCAAGTTATTGATGATGCTACTTCTGTTATGGATAATGCTTATGATGATTCTAGTACCTTGCTTAATGATGATGTGCCACTTGGTGAATTTCTTAATAAACAAAATTGCTAGAGTTATACAACATGATGTTGTTGAATTTGATGATGAGCTTGAAACCGAAACTCCTAAAACACATGCTAGAATTAGCCCTCCTAGATATGAATTTCCTAAGGTACCGGAAGGTTATGTTATGAGTGAAGAAACAACTAGAGATATTCTTGCTTGCAGAGATAGAGATGATCTAGAGAAATTATTATGCAAGTATAAAGGAAAATCTCTGAATGCTAGAATGAAATGTGATCCTAAGTTTGCTACTTTACCTACCTTTATTAATGATAAGGATTATGAATTCTCTATCGACCCAGATTTAATTACTTTGGTTGAATCTGATCCTTTCCATGTTTATGAAAATGAAACTGTTGTGGCACATCTTACTAAGTTGAATGACCTAGCCACCCTTTTTACTCATGATGAGAAGACTCGCTACTACTTTATGCTCAAATTATTTCCTTTATCATTAAAGGGTGATGCTAAAGCTTGGTACAATACTCCTGCTCCTGATTGTGTGCGTAGTCCCCAGGATATGATTTATTACTTATCTGGAAAATGTTTTCCTGCTCATAAGAAACAAGCTGCCTTATAGGAAATATTTAACTTTGTTTAAATTAAAGAAGAGGGTCTCCCACAAGCTTGGGGGAGGCTTTGCCAATTACTTAATGCTTTGCCTGATCATCCTCTTAAGAAAAATGAAATACTTGATATCTTCTATAATGGACTAACCGATGCTTCTAGGGACTTCCTAGATAGTTGTGTTGGTTGTGTTTTTAGGGAACGAACTGTTGGACAAGCTGAAGAATTATTGAATAATATATTGAAAAATTATGATGATTGGACTCTTCCTGAACCACCTCCTAAACCCACTCTGAGGAATAGGGGTATACTATATCCCAGTCCTGAAGATATGCAAGAGGCAAAGAAATCTATGAAGGAAAATGTATTAAAGCTGAGGATGTTAAAATTTACCTCCTATTGAAGAAATACATGGGCTTAATACACCACCACTGCCTAAGGTGGTAGAGGTAAATTCTCTTTTGAAGTTCAATGATAATGACAATCCTCACAATATGCACCCTAGTCAATACATTTATGAGTTTGAAAATTATATTAGAAAATAAGATCACTTCAATGCATATGTTATGAAACAATTGAAATACAATTCTGATACGATTTCTCACTTGAGAGACTTGTTATTTAGAATATCAAATGATGTTAGAGGTGGTGGAAAGCATGCTTGTATGGTTCAAACTCAGTAAGAACAAGTTGCTAAATCTCAAAGAGAGTTGCTTGATGTAATGAATAATAATATGCATGACTTTGTTGTTAGAGTTGCAACTAGAGGAGGTAAAATGACTCAGGAACCACTTTATCCTGAGGGACACCCAAAAAGAATTAAACAAGATTCACAAAGAGCCAACACTAGTGCAGCTAGTCCTTCTAGAAAGAAAAAGAAAAATAAAAATGTTAGGACTTTGCATGCTCCTACTAAACCCAACATAGAAAAACCTCCTGATAATGATAATGAAGTTTCTATCTCTCATGCAGAAACTCAGTCTGGTAATGAACATTCACCTAGTGATAATGAAAAATATAATGCTAATGTTCATGAATACTCTCAACCAAATAATAAAGAACCAGACAATGATGTTGGGATAGAACCACCTGTTGATCTTGATAACCCACAACCTAAGAATAAAAGATATGATAAAAGAGACTTTTTTGCTAGAAAACATGGTAAAGAAAGAGAACCGTGGGTTCAAAAACCTATGCCTTTTCCACCTTAGTCAAACTAAAAGAATGATGATGAAGAATTTGAATGCTTTGCTGAAATGCTGAGGCCAGTCTTTTTGCGTACTTGCTTGACTGCTATCTTGAAAATGCCTCCTTATGCAAAGTATATGAAAGACATCATCACAAATAAGAGAAAAATACCGGAAGATGAAATCTCCACTATGGTTGGTAATTATACTTTTAAAGATGGAGTACCTAAAAAACTTGGAGATCCGGGAATACCAACTATACCTTGCTCTATCAAAAATAATTATGTGAAAACTTCTTTGTGTGAAAACACGGGGGGATATGTGGCTCACACATAGGATTACGGCAAGGTTTTCCAGCAAGGTTTCTTTTGGCCCACTGCCCTCCAGGGTGCAACTGAGCTAGTAACCTAGTGCGAAGCATGCCAGTTACATTCAAAACAGTCACATCAGCTAGCTCAAGCTCTTTAAACAATCACTCTCTCCTGGCCATTCTCGGTTTGGGGGGCTCGACATACTGAGCCCCTTTCCCTGTGTTGTCAAGGGCTTTGAGTACTTGTACCTGGCAATCGACAAGTTCACAAAGTGGCCAGAAGTATAACTAGTGAGGAAGGTGAATGCACAACCAGTCGTCAAGTTCTTTAAAGGACTAGTTTGCCGTTTTGGAGTACCTAATAGGGTAACCATCGACAAAGGCACACAGTTCACCAGTCGCGCCTTCATGCGGTACCTTGGCGACCTTGGGAGCAAGAACTGTTTTGCATCAATTACCCATCCAAGGATCAACGACCAGGCTAAAAGGGGAAGTGCCGAAGTGCTGTGATGGCTCAAAACAAGAACTTTTGACAGGTTGCACAAGTGTGGAAGATACTGGATTGATGAGTTACCAGTGGTTCTTTGGTCAATCATAACGACACCAAATTGAGCTACTAGCCAGACACCTTTCTCTCTAGTCTATGGGGAAGAAGCAGTGCTCCCCACGGAACTCATGTACAGGTCACCTCGAGTGCTCATTATGACGAGGTTGAGCAACATCGGATGCGGCAAGATGACGATACGCTCCTTGACGAAGATCGTCTCAGTGCTGTTGTACGTGCTGCATGTTGCCAGCAAGCCTTGCACCGCTACCACAATCACAAGGTTAATGCCAGGCGCCTTGAGGAAGGTGACCTTGTTCTTCAGCGAGTTTAGTCCACAAAAATTCAAACAAGTTGACGCCTTGTCGTTTGAAACTGTGTCGGTATTTCCCCAAAGAGGAAGGGATGATGCAGTACAACTACAGTAGGTATTTCCCTCAGTTGTGAAACCAAGGTATCAATCTACTAGGAGAACCAAGCAACACTATGTAAACAATAACTTCATACAAAGAACAAATACTTGCAACCCGACACGTGTGAGGGGTTATCAGTCCCTCTTCGGGTAAAGGCGCCAGAAATTGTCAAGTTGTCAGGATAAAATTTGTGGTAGATTGGATAAATAGAGCTCAATAAAACGTGAAATAATAGATACAAATAAAAAGTGCAGCAAGGTGTCTTGGGGTTTTTGAAATAATGTATCTAAAAAAACGCAAATAAAAATAGGTCTCAAAGCAAATATGATGAAGAATAGACACCGGGGTGTAGATTTCACTAGTGGCTTCTCTCAAGAAATAGCACACGGCGGGTAAACTAATTCCAATTGAGCAATTGATAGAAAATTGAATAGTTATGACGATATCCAAGGCAATGATCAATATATATAGGCATCACGTCCAAGATTAGTAGACTGACTCCTGCCTGCATCTACTACTATTACTCCACACATCAACCGCTATCCAGCATGAACTAGTGTATTATGTTCACGGAGAAACGGAGTAATGCAATAAGAACGATGGCATGATGTAGACGAGATCTATTCATGTAGGAATAGCCCCCATCTTGTTGTCCTTAATAGAAACGATACATGCGTGTCTTGCTGCCCTTTTTGTCACTGGGAAAGAACACCGCATGATCGAACCCATCACAAAGCACCTCTTCCCATGGCAAGAAAAATTGATCTAGTTGGCCTAACTAAACCACAGATTCGGAGAAGAAATACGAGGCTATAAATAATCACGCATATAAAAGAACAAAAGAAGACTCAAATAGTATTCATGGATATAAATCTGATCATAAACTCAAAGTTCATCAGATCCCAACAAACACACCGCAAAAAGAGTTACATCAAATAGATCTCCAAGAGACCATTGTATTGAGAATCAAAAGAGAGTTAGGAAGCCATCTAGCTACTGCTTATGGACCCGTAGGTCTATGACGAACTACTCACGCATCATCAGAGAGGCACCAATGAGGATGATGTACCCCTCCATGATGGTATTTAGACTGGATCTCATTGTTCTAGAACTTGCGGCGGCTGGAATTGTGTTTCGTTGACTACCCTAGAGTTTCTGGAATAATTGGGGATTTATATAGCGAAGAGGTGGTGCGGGAGGTCATCGAGGGGGCACAACCCCCTGGGCGCGCCTGGGTGTCCTGGCGCCATGTGGTGGGTTGTGCCCACCTCAGGCCTCCCCTCTAGTACATCTTTGGCCCACTGGGTGTCTTCCGGTCCAGAAAATTCTCCATAAAGTTTCGCTGCGTTTGGACTCCATTTGGTACTGATTTTTTGCGAAGTGAAAAACAAGTAAAACACAACAACTAGCACTGGGCACTATGTCAATAGGTTAGTCCCAAAAAATGGTATAAAGTTGCTATAAAATGATTGTAAAACATCCAAGAATGATAATATAACAACATGGAACAATAAAAAATTATAAATACATTGGAGACGTATCAACATCCCCAAGCTTAATTCCTGCTCGTCCCCAAGTAGGTAAATGATAAAAACAAAATTTTTTATGTGGAATGTTGCCTAACATGTTCATCACATATTCTTTTCTTTTGTAGCATGGAAATTTGGACTTTTATATGGTTCAAAGAAATAGTCTAGTTTTGACATGAAGATTTCAATACTCAAGCATATCAATAAGCAACCATATCTTTCAAAATATCAACACTAAGGAAAGTTATCCCTAGACAATCATGCTCAATCATAGACCCATTCCTAAAACACACTCACATATTAGCTACATCCAATGCTCAAGTATGATCATAGTGCTCCCTAGTTGGTGCTTTATAAGGGAAGATGGAGACTGAAAATAAAAACAAAAACTGCATAAAGTAACTAGATAGGCCCTTCGCAGAGGGAAGTAGGGATTTGTAGAGGTGCCAGAGCTCAAAGCTTAAATTGAGAGATACAAAATATTTTGAGGCATACTTTTCCCATCAAGGAAAACGATCGAGTAATTCCCAACACTCAATTAATGTAGTTCAAATTTGAATTATGCACATTAAATGCGCAGAAACTCAATTAATGTATAAAAAAGGACAAATGAACACGGAATAATTCCAACATTTAGCGCGGTACTTCTATTTGGTCTAATCTGCCTGTGTAAAAAAATTAAGGCGGGAGAAGGAAGTGTACGTAGGTCGTTGCGCGCACGGAGGTGACACGGTCCCTCTCGGAACCATGAGCCTTCTTGAGGGAAGCTCCGGTTTGCAAGAAGCCTACACCAAAGCTTGTCCCAATTCTGCGAAAAAATTACCGTAGCATGTTGGTCCCATGTCATGACATCATGCCAACTTTCATGATTTTCAGGCGTGTTTTGGATTTACAGGAATTAAAAAACCAAGCTTCTCAATCTTTCCGGCGGACCCATGAAGCCCACATGTTTGAATTTCAATCCCATTTCTTGCATGGGACCTAGAAATTCACCCACGGACACATATGTGATTTTTCAACCAACTTTGGTGCACTTGAGCATGTGCTTGTAGATCAAATTTGAATTATGCACATCAAATGCGCATAAACTCAATTAATGTATAAAAAAGGCCAAACGAACCCGGAATAATTCCAAAATTTAGCACGATACTTCTATTTGGTCTAATCTTCCTGTGTAAAAAAATTAAGGTGGGAGAACCCAGTGTACGTACGTCGTTTCGCACACGGTGGTGACACGTTCCCTCTCGAAACCACGAGCCTTCTTGAGGGAATCTCCGATTTTCAAGAAGGTTACACCAAAGCTTGTCCCCATTCGGCCAAAAAAATTACCGCAGGATGTTGGTGCCATGTCATGACACCATGCCAAGTTTCATGATTTTCAAGCGTGTTGTGGATTTACAGGAATTAAAAAATTAAGTTTCTCAATCTTACCAGCGGAGCCATGACGCCCACATATTTGAATTTCATTCCCATTTCTGGCATGGGACCTAGAAATTCACGCAAGGACACACATGTGATTTTCGACCAACTTTGGTGCACTGGAGCATGTGCTTGTAGTTCAAATTAGAATTATGCACATTAAATGCGCAGAAACTCAATTAATGTATGAAAAGGACAAACCAACAGGAATCCAAAATTTAACACGGTACTTCTATTTGGTCTAATCTTCCAATGTAAAAAAATTAAGGCGGGAGAAGGCAGTGTACGCATGTCGTCTCGCACATGGAGGTGACACGGTCCCTCTCGGAACCATGAGCCTTCTTAAGGGAAGCTCTAGTTTGCAAGAAGCTTGCACCAAAGCTTGTCCCAATTCGGCAAAAAAATTAACGCAACATGTTGGTGTCATGTCATGACACCATGCCAAGTTTCATGATTTTTAGGCCTATTTTGGATTTATATGAATTAAAAAATCAAGTTTCTCAATCTTTCCGGCAGAGCCACGAGGCCCACACGTTTGAACTTCATTCCCATTTCTTGCATTGGCATCTAGAAATTCACCCAAGGAAACATATGTGATTTTTCAACCAACTTTGGTGTACTTGAGCATGTGCTTGTAGTTCAAATCTGAATTATGCACATTAAATGCGCATAAACTCAATTAATGTATAAAAAAGGCCAAAAAACCCGGAATAATTCCAAAATTTAGCACGATACTTCTATTTGGTCTAATCTTCCTGTGTAAAAAATTAAGGTGGGATAAGCCAGTGTACGTACGTCGTTTCGCACACGGTGGTGACACGTTCCCTCTTGGAACCACGAGCATTCTTAAGGGAAGCACCAATTTGCAAGAATGTTACACCAAAGCTTGTCCCCATTCGGCCAAAAAAGTTACCGCAGGATGTTGGTGCCATGTCATGACACCATGCCAAGTTTCATGAGTTGCAGGCGTGTTTTGGATTTTCAGGAATTAAAAAGCCAAGTTTCTCAATCTTTCCGGCCGAGCCACGACGCGCAGATGTTTGAATTTCATTCCCATTTCTTGCATGGGACCTAGAAATTCACCCAAGGACACACATGTGATTTTTCAACCAACTTTGGTGCACTAGAGCATGTGCTTGGAGTTGAAATTTGAATTATGCACATTAAATATGCAGAAACTCAATTAATGTATAAAAAGGCCAAATGAATCCGGAATAATTCCAAAATTTAACATGATAATTCTATTTGGTCTAATCTGCCTGTGTAAAAACATTAAGGCGGGAGAAGGCAGTGTACATATGTCATTTTGCACACGGAGGTGACACGTTCCCTCTCGGAACCACGAGCCTTCTTGAGGGAAGCTCCGGTTTGCAAGAAGCTTACACCAAAGCTTGTCCCAATTCGGCCAAAAAATTACCACAACATGTTGGTGCCATGTCATGACACAATGCCAAGTTTCATGATTTTCATGCGTGTTGTGGATTTACAAGAATTAAAAAACCAAGTTTCTCAATCTTACCAGCGGAGCCACGACGCCCACATGTTTGAATTTCATTCCCATTTCTTGCACGGGACCTAGAAATTCACCCAAGGACACACATGTGATTTTCGACCAACTTCGGTGCACTAGAGCACGTGCTTGTAGTTCAAATTTGAATTATGCACATTAATGAGCAGAAACTCAATTAATGTATAAAAAGGACAAACCAACCGGAATAATTCCAAAATTTAGCACGGTACTTCTATTTGGTCTAATCTTCCAATGTAAAAAAATCAAGGCGGGAGAAGGCAGTGTACGTATGTCGTCTCGCACACGGAGGTGACACGGTCCCTCTCAGAACCATGAGCCTTCTTAAGGGAAGCTCTAGTTTGCAAGAAGCTTACACCAAAGCTTGTCCCAATTCGGCAAAAAAATACCGCAGCATGTTGGTGTCATGTCATGACACCATGCCAAGTTTCATGATTTCCAGGCCTGTTTTGGATTTATATGAATTAAAGAACCAAGTTTCTCAATCTTTCCGGCAGAGCCACAACGCCCACATGTTTTAATTTCATTCCCATTTCTTGCACGGGACCTAGAAATTCACCGAAGGACACATATGTGATTTTTCAACCAACTTTGGTGCACTTGAGCATGTGCTTGTAGTTCAAATTTGAATTATGCACATTAAATGCGCAAAAAACTCAATTAATGTATAAAAAGGCCAAATAAATCCGGAATAATTCCAAATTTAGCACGATACTTCTACTTGGTCTAATCTTCCTGTGTAAAAAAATTAAGGCGGGAGAAGCCAGTGTACATATGTCGTTTCGCACACGGTGGTGACACGTTCCCTCCCGGAACCACGAGGCTTCTTGAGGGAAGCTCCAATTTGCAAGAAGCTTACACCAAAGCTTGTCCCAATTCGGCCACAAAAATTACCGCAGCATGTTGGTGCCATGTCATGACACCATGCCAAGTTTCATGATTTTCAGGCGTGTTTTGGATTTTCAGGAATTAAAAAGCCAAGTTTCTCCATCTTTCCGGCCGAGCCACAACGCACAGATGTTTGAATTTCATTCACATTTCTTGCATGGGACCTAGAAATTCACCCAAGGACACACATGTGATTTTTCAACCAACTTTGGTGCACTGTAGCATGTGCTTGGAGTTCTAATTTGAATTATGCACATTAAATATGTAGAAACTCAATTAATGTCTAAAAAGGCCGAACGAACCCGGAATAATTCCAAAAGTTAACATGATACTTCTATTTGGTCTAATCTGCCTGTGTAAAAAAAATTAAGGCGGTAGAATTTAGTGTACGTATGTCCTTTTGCGCACGGAGGTGACACGTTCCCTCTCGGAACCATGAGCCTTCTTGAGGGAAGCTCCGGTTTGCAAGAATCTTACACCAAAGCTTGTCCCAATTCGGCCAAAAAAATTACCACAGCATGTTGGTGCCATGTCATGACACCATGCCGAGTTTCATGATTTTCAGGCGTGTTTTGGATTTCCAGGAATTAAAAACCCAAGTTTCTCAATCTTTTCGGCCGAGCCACGACGCCCACATGTCTGAATTTCATTCCCATTTCTTGGATGGGACCTAGAAATTCACCCAAGGACACACATGTGATTTTCAACCAACTTTCGTGCACTGGAGCATGTGCTTGTAGTTCAAATTTGAATTATGCACATTAAATGCGCATAAACTCAATTCATGTATAAAAAGGACAAACGAACCCGAAATAATTCCACAATTTAGCACGGTACTTCTATTTTGTCTAATCTGCCTGTGTAAAAAAATTATGGCGGGAGAAGGCAGTGTACGTATGTCGTCTCACACACGGAGGTGACATGGTCCCTCTCGGAACCATGAGCCTTCTTAAGGGAAGCTCTAGTTTGCAAGAAGCTTACACCAAAGCTTGTCCCAATTCGGCAACAAATTTACCGCAGCATGTTGGTGTCATCTCATGACACCATGCCAAGTTTCATGATTTTCAGGCCTGTTTTGGATTTATATGAATTAAAAAACCAAGTTTCTCAATCTTTCCAGCGGAGCCACGATGCCCACATGTTTGTATTTCATTCCCATTTCTTGCATGGGACCTAGAAATTCACACAAGGACACATATGTGATTTTTCAACCAACTTTAGTGCACTTGAGCATGTGCTTGTAGTTCAAATTTGAATTATGCACATTAGATGCGCAAAACTAAATTAATGTATAAAAAAGGGCAAACGAACCCGGAATAATTCCAAAATTTAGCACGATACATCTATCTCGTCTAATCTTCCTGTGTAGGAAAATTAAGGAGGGAAAAGGCAGTGTACATATCTTGTTTCGCACATGATGGTGACACGTTCCCTCTCGGAACCACGCGCCTTCTTGAGGGGAGCTCCAGTTTGCAAGCTCCAGTTTGCATGAAGCTTACACCAATGCTTGTCCCAATTCGGCCAAAAAATTACCACAACATGTTGGTGCCATGTCATGACACCATGCCAAGTTTCATGATTTTCAGGCATGTTTTGGATTTATAGGAATTAAAAAGCCAAGTTTCTCAATCTTTCCGGCCGAGCCACGACGCCCACCTATTTGAATTTCATTCCCATTTCTTGCATGGGACCTAGAAATTCACCCAACGACACACATGTGATTTTTCTACCAACTTTGGTGCACTGGAGCATGTGCTTGGAGTTCAAATTCTAATTATGCACATTAAATGCACAAAAACTCAATTAATTTATAAAAAAGGCCGAACGAGCCCGGAATAATTCCAAAGCATGATATTTCTATTTGGTCTAATCTGCGTGTGTAAAAAATTAAGGCGGGAGAAGGCAGTGTACGTATGTCGTTTCGCACACGGAGGTGACACGTTCCCTCTCGGAACCAAAGGCTTTCTTGAGGGAAGCTCCGATTTGCAAGAAGCTTACACCAAAGCTTGTCCCAATTCGGCCAAAAAAAATTACCACAACATGTTGGTGCCATGTCATGACACCATGCCAAGTTTCATGATTTTCAGGCATGTTTTGGATTTACAGGAATTAAAAAAACCAAGTTTATCAATCTTTCTGGCCGAGCCACGACACCCACATGTTTGAATTTCATTCCCAATTCTTGCATGGGATCTAGAAATTCACCCAAGGACACACATGTGATTTTTCAACCAACTTTGGTGCATTGGAGCATGGTCTTGTAATTCAAATTTGAATTATGCACATTAAATGCGCAGAAACTCAATTAATGTATAAAAAAGGCCAAACGAACCCGGATAATTCCAGAATTTAGCAGGATACTTCTATTTGGTCTAATCTGCCTATGTAAAAAAATTAAGGTGAGAGAAGGCAGTGTACGCATGTCACACACAGAGGTGAGACGTTCCCTCTCGGAACCACGAGCCTTCTTGAGGGAAGCTCCGGTTTGCAAGAAGCTTACACCAAAGCTTGTCCCAATTCAGCCGAAAAAATTACCACAGCATGTTGGTGCCATGTTATGACACCATGCCAAGTTTCACGATTTTCAGGCGTGTTTTTGATGGGTAACGCAGTATTTCAAAAAAATTCCTACGATCATGTAAGATCTATCTAGGAGAAGCATAGCAACGACACGGGAGAGTGTGTCCATGTAATCTCGTAGACCGAAAGTAGAAGCGTTTAGTAACTCGGTTGATGTAGTCGAACGTCTTCGCGATTCAACTAATCCTAGCACCGAACGTACGGCACTTCCGTGTTCAGCACACGTTCAGCTCGATGACGTCCCTCGAGCTCTTGAGCCAGTTGAGGACGAGGGAGAGTTCTGTCAGCACGATGGCGTGGCCACGGTGATGATGAAGTTACCAATGCAGGGCTTCGCCTAAGCACTACGACGATATGACTGAGGTGTGTAACTATGGAGGGGCACCGCACACGGCTAAGAGAAGACTTGGTGTGCCTTTGGGGTGCCCCCTCCCACATATATAAAGGAGGGGGGAGGAGGCCGGCGGCCAGGGAGGAGGCGCGCTGGGTGTGGGGAGTCCTACTACGACTCCCTAGTCCTAGTAGGATTCCCTCTCTTTTTTTCCTTTTGCGGAGTAGCAAAGGGGGGAAGAAAGTAGGGTCGGAGAGGAAAGTGGGGGCGCCGCCCCCACCCCTTGTCCAATTCGGATTGGCAAGGGGGGCGCCACCTCCTGGCCAGCCTTCTCTCATCTCCACTAAGGCCCGTGATGGCCCATTAACTTCTCGGGGGGGGGGGGGTCCGGTAATCCCCGGTACTCCGAAACTCATCCGAAACAACCCGAACAATTCTAGTGTCCGAATGTAACCTTCCAATATATGAATCTTTACCTCTCGACCATTTTAAGACTCCTCGTCATGTCCGTGATCTCATCAGGGACTCCGAACAAACTTCGGTCATCAAATCACATAACTCATAATACAAATCGTCATCGAACGTTAAGCGTGTGGACCCTACGGGTTGGAGAACTATGTAGACATGACCGAGACACATCTCCGGTCAATAACCAATAGCAGAACCTGGATGGTCACATTGGTTCCTACATATTCAACGAAGATATTTATCGGTCAAACCGCATAACAACATACGTTGTTCCCTTTGTCATCGGTATGTTACTTGCCCGAGATTTGATCATCGGTATCACCATACCTAGTTCAATCTCGTTACCGGCACTAACTCATTACATTGCTTGCAAGGCTTATAGTGATGAGCATTACCGGGAGGGCCCAGAGATACCTCTTCGATACACGGAGTGAAAAATCCTAATCTCGATCCATGCCAACTCGACAAACACCATCGAATACACCTGTAGAGCATCTTTATAATCACCTAGTTACGTTGTGACATTTGATAGCACACAAGGTGTTCCTCTGATATTCGGGAGTTGCATAATCTCATAGTCAGCGAAACATGTATAAGTCATGAAGAAAGCAATAGGAATAAAACTAAACGATCATTATGCTAAGCTAACAGACGGGTCTTGTCCATCACATCATTCTCTAATGATGTGATCTCGTTCATCAAATGACAACACATGTCTATGGTTAGGAAACTTAACCATCTTTGATTAACGAGCTAGTCAAGTAGAGGCAAACTAGGGACACTCGGTTTTGTCTATGTATTCACACATGTACTATGTTTCTGGTTAATACAATTCTAGCATGAATAATAAACATTTATCATGGTATAAGGAAATATAAATAATGACTTTATTATTGCCTCTAGGGTCAATAATCTAGATTACATAGTAATGATTCTAACACCCATGGAGTCTTGGTGTTGATCATGTTTTGCTCGTGAGAGAGGCTAAGTCAACGGATCTGCAACATTCAGATCCGTATTTATCTTGCAAATCTCTATGTCACCCTCCTTGACTTGATCGCAGATGGAATTGAAGCGTCTCTTGATGTGCTTGGTTCTCTTCTGAAATGTGGATTCCTTTGCCAAGCCAATTGCACCAGTATTGTCACAAAAGATTTTCACTGGACCCGATGCACTAGGTATTACACCTAGTTCGGATATGAACTCCTTCATCCAGACTCCTTCGTTTGCTGCTTCCGAAGCAGCTATGTACTCCGCTTCACACGTAGATCCCGCCACGACGCTTTGCTTGGAACTGCACCAGCTGACAGCTCCACCATTCAATATAAATACGTATCCGGTTTGTGACTTAGAGTCATCCGGATCGGTGTTAAAGCTTGCATCGACGTAACCATTTACGACGAGCTCTTTGTCACCTCCATAAACGAGAAACATATCCTTAGTGCTTTTCAGGTATTTCAGGATATTCTTGACCGCTATCTAGTGATCCACTCCTAGATTACTTTGGTATCTCCCTACTAAACTAATATCAAGGCACACATCAGGTCTGGTACATAGCATTGCATACATGATAGAACTTATGGCTCAGGCATAGGGAATGGCTTTCATTTTCTCTCTATCTTCTGCAGTGTTCGGGCATTGAGTCTGACTCAACTTCACACCTTGTAACATAGGCAACAACCCTTTCTTTGACTTATCCATTTTCAACTTCTTCAAAACTTTATCAAGGTATGTGCTTTGTGAAAGTCTAATTAAGCGTCTTGATATATCTCTATAAATATTGACACCGAATATATAAGCAGCTTCACCGAGGTCTTTCATTGAAGAATTATTATTCAAGTATCCTTTTATGCTATCCAGAAATTCTGTATTATTTCCAATCAACAATATGTCATCTACATATAATATTAGAAATGCTACAGAGCTCCCACTCACTTTCTTGTAAATATAGGCTTCTCCAAAAGTCTGTATAAAACCATATGCTTTCATCACACTATCAAAGCGTATATTCCAACTCCGAGAGGCTTGCACCACTCCATAAATGGATCGCTGGAGCTTGCACCCTTTGTTTGCACCTTTAGGATTGACAAAACCTTCTGGTTGCATCATATACAACTCTTCTTTAAGATATCCATTAAGGAATGCAGTTTTGACATCCATTTGCCAAATTTCATAATCATAAAATGCGGCAATTGCTAACATGATTCGAACAGACTTAAGCATCACTACGGGTGAGAAGGTCTCATCATAGTCAACTCCTTGAACTCGTCGAAGACAATCCACAACAAGTCGAGCTTTATAGACATTAACATTACCATCGGCGTCAGTCTTTTTCTTGAAGATCCATTTATTCTCTATGGCTTGCCGATCTCGGGCAAGTCAACCAAAGTCCACTCTTCGTTCTCACACATGGACCCCATCTCAGATTTCATGGCCTCAAGCCATTTCACGGAATATGGGCTCATCATCTCTTCCTCATAGTTTGTAGGTTCGTCATGGTCAAGTAACATGACCTCTAGAACAGGATTACCATACTATTCTGGCGCGGATCTTACTCTGTTTAACCTACAAGGTTCATGATGCGGAGTATCCCAAGGTCATCCCCATGGACCTACCTACGTATCCTACGACACCACTTGGACCAATGACAAGAGCCCGAGCGAAGGCTATCGAAGATAAGGTGAACTCACTCCTCTTCGAATTACCACTTTCTATCCATGAGAATTGGTACTACCTCAAGCGGAAACCCTATGTGTGATCAGGTGCTTGGAGGAAAACCCCGACCAACTACACTCAACGGACAAGACGATGAGGACACCAAGTTCAATGGACAAGAAGAAGAACTGCTCAAAGCTCCTAGGCTCCGGACGACCGGCATGCTACGGACATCCGGCGACCTCTAGGCTCTGGACTACCAGCCCTCTCCGAACGACTGACACACCCACACCCAAGCCGAATCTACGGATTTCCGGAGCCTTCTAGACGACTGACGCCCCGGACGTTCGACCCCGACTGGACGTTCGACCGAAGCCCACCCGAGCTGAATCTACGGACGCCCGACGAGCACCGGACGTCTGGACCCTCGCGAGCCTTCGGACGACCGGTGTCTCTCGGACGCCCGACGCCTGTGTGCTGTTTACGTGTTGGGCCACAGCCCATGTACCCCTTCGCCCACCTAGACTATATATACTCTTCTCCTACCTACGTTTTAGGGTTAGCATTGGTTTAGCTCATACTTTAGATAGAGCTTTGCTCATGCACATCTGATCTACTCCATGAGAGAGATCGCGGCCTCTCTTCGGAGAAGATCCCTTTGGATTCAAGACCTCCTTTGCGGAGAAGAACATCAAGAGCTCCTCACAGAGAAGACCCGTTACCTTCCTATCGTCCTTAGTTGACCGTGGCTCGTGTGATCTCTTATGTACTCGAGGATCTAGCATATGTGTGACTATTTCTTGTTGGTTTAGTGATTATCTCGTGTTTCCCCTTGTGTTTCCCCCCCTCGTGCTTTCCCTCATGTTCTTCGTGTTCTTTGCAGGATCTGCTCGTTTCATGAAATATCGGCCCCTAGGGTTCCTACCCTACATCATCTTGGTATCTAGAGCCACATTGATCACGATTTCGGAGCCTCCCCGTTGTGTTTCTAGCCTTGTTTTTGTTGATTTTGTCCCTAATTCGAAAATTCCCCACAAAATAGCCCCATTTTTTGTGATTTGTTGGTGTGTTGAAATTTTGTTGGATTTGATCCGTGGATTTGCTTTGCCTTGACTGGATCTAGCTTTTCCTCCCTTTCCCCACCTTGTCCATCCACAAAATTGCCCGGATTTGACCATTTTCACCTCATCCACCACGCCCACGAGCTGTTCATCCCGTGCCCGAAAATCACCCAGGCACCAGACGTCCGCCCGCCTCCGGGCATCTAACGACCGGATGACCGTAAAAGCCCGGACGTCCGTAAAATCCTGACGAAACTGAATTTTTTCCCAGAAAATTGCCACCACCGCCCCACTTCCGCATACACACTCCCACCACCTATACACCATCATCACTTCCACATACCACCACAATTGCTTACCCGTTTCGCACTCCGACACGTTTTGCCACTTCGAGCTTTGAGAATTTGAGTTGCGGTTCTGTGTTCTATTGTGTTTCGACTATTCATGTACGGTTCGACATCAACATCACCGCCTCTCATCTTTGCCACAGATGCGTCATCAACAACGCCCACCTCGACTACATCTTGGTATTCGTGCCACCCATTTGATCACCGTCATCCATTCTTTCTTACGGACGAGGAACCGAAGCAACGGTAACCTTATCTTGGTATTGGATACATCATTCTTGCCATTACATTGATAGCCATCATAGCCTTACTCCTTTGCGTCGCTTACCCAACGAGACTAGCCTTTGAGTAGTGCCGGCAACGAGACTTGTGCACATTAGTGATCATACTTCCCATAGCATACATACATCATTGGTGCATATGTTGGTATCATCTCTTGTGTCACAATGTTGTCATCGCATACACAATTGCTATCTTGGTTCATGAAGCATCCCATGAGAAAAGAGCTCAAACAACAAAGAGCCAAACAAGCTTTTAAGCAAAAGGGAAAGATAAGCAACGAGGTTTTAAGCAAGAACCATAGCATCATACAACACTAAGATTGTCATACTAGATCATCTTGGATCATAGCATCAAAACACCATAAATAGAGCATACTTGGGATAGAAGTCGTTGCATTTTTGCTTAGTAGGTTGTGCACAAGTCTTCGTATACGCTTATTGTGCAATCGTGCAAGCATCTCTCTAGTGTTGTGCAACAAGACCATTTTCATGGATTCCACATTTTGGCTCATCCTTGGTTGCACGACCCCACTTATCTCTTTGCGTGTGTGTTTCCGTGTACCTTATATTGCTTGGTCTACTTGTTGCATTGCAAACTTGCGAATCTTTTCCAACATTATTGAAGCTCACATACAATTGCATCAAATTTTGTGCCACCATCCTAACAAAGCTCCACCATAAGCTTTTACTTGTGTAGGTGTGAGAAACCGACAAGAATTGGTACAAATTGTGCTATTTCCTTGTTCCACATTGGAGTGATCATTGATCCACCTTCAACATCGGTCAAAGTACATTTGGTATATGTTCTTATCTTTCTCACACTCACATATTTCTCTTGGAATGATGGATAGGCCAAGTACTTCTACCAACCCACTCTTCATTGAGCACGACGACGACATGAACTCCTACGTCACAAAGAGCCACCTCTTTGGTGCACAACATTCTTTGCATCAAGAGAAACAAGCAATGAGTGAACGCATCGACAACCTCGCCACCGACTTGCGAATCTCCGAGCAACGTACAAGGGATTACTTCGACCACAAGCAAGAGAATGATGCATGAATGGATGCGATTTGTGCTTTGTTGCTCAACCGCTCTTCTTCCACTTCGTACTCTTCAAGAAGGAGTCGTTCAAGTCGACACTCCGACTTCACCCTCTCCGGCCCAAGTACACCGACTTCGAATACTCTTCGATGTGCCGCGCGCAATGGTCATCAAGCAAGCCTCAATCCTGTAAGCAACACCGACTCTCAAGAGCACCGATATCGTCAAAACCAAGCTACCTTTGCGCAAGCACGAGAACGACAACGACAACACCAACACGAAGAGGAAGAGCGAGCACGTCTACACCAAGAAGCGCAAGATGCCAAGGCACAACGTCAAGAGCAACAATTACGAGATGCTCAAGCACTTGAGGCACAACAAGCCCTCCGAGAATCAAGTCGAGTCGTAGCCAACCGAGGCCGACAAGCTCATGAACATGAAGAAGCACTTCGCGAAGAAGCTCATGAACGACGATATCAAGCTCGTGCGCAATGTCAAGCTCGACAAGTTCCTCCACAAGCTCGCCAAGAACATCAAGTTCACCAAGAGCATGAAGACAATGGAAATCCTCCACGGCAAGAACACATTGCGAGAGACGATCCTCCTCGTCAAGGACGTCATCATCCAAGACCCGAACACAATGAAGAGCAATGATACGGCAAGCTAAAGTTCACCATGCCCAAGTTCAATGGAAGCAACGATCCCGAAGAGTATCTTTCATGGGCATTGAAGGTCGACAAAATCTTCTGCTTGCACAACTATGAAGAAGATCACGATGGCATCGTCATTTGGTGGGAACAAGTCATCGAGCGCCGTGAGGCAAGAGGTGAACCACTCATCACTACGTGGGCACAAATGAAGGATGTCATGAGAGCACGCTTCGTGCCTACCTACTAGAACCGTGACCTCTTCAAGAAACTTCAACTACTCAAGCAAGGAACCAAGAGCGTTGAAGAGTATTACAAGGAAATGGAGATTGCCATGATAAGAGCCAACATCACGGAAGATGATGAGAATCCTATGGCACGTTTCTTGAATGGACTCAACCATCCTATCAAGAAGATCGCCGACTTCCAACCATACTCGAACCTCATCGAGCTAGTGCATCAAGCTACCAAAGCGGAATGTCAATTGCAAGACGATTACAAGTATGCCAAGTTCTCATCCAAGTCATCTGGTTTCTCCAACACCCAAGCTTCAACAACTCCAACACCGTCTACCAAGCCTTCTACAAGCAACATCGACAAGTTTGGTTCCTAGAAAATTTCAACCACTCCAAGTCATCCTACTACAAGTAACTTCAAGCCGAGAGCTTCATCATCATCAACCCTCATCGATCAGACCGTCAAGACAAGTTCCTTCAAATGCTTCACATGCGGAGGCCGAGGCCACAAGTCCTATGAGTGCACCAACAAGCGAACCATGATCCTCAACGACGACATCACTTATGACTCAATGAGTGAAGGAGAAATGGAAGCCCTTGAGCAAGTGGCTATACACCAGTGATACGTCTCCAACGTATCTATAATTTTTGATTGTTCCATGCTATTATATTATCCATCTAGGATGGTTTATATGCATTTATATGCTATTTTATATTATTTTTGGGACTAACCTATTAACCTAGAGCCCAGTGCCAGTTTCTATTTTTCCTTGTTTTTGAGTTTTACAGAAAAGGAATACCAAACATGACGCAGAGCATCCCAAGGTCATCCCCATGGACCTACCAGCGTCTCACCAAGTGCCTAGCGGACCCATGACACGAGCACGTGCAAGAGCTCTCGAAACCAAGGTGACATATCTCCTCTCACAAGTTCTCTTTGATGCACATGAGACATGGCTACTACCTTAAACAGAGACATTATGCATACTCAAGTATCAAGGAGTTAGCCATGAAGAATCTAAGGAGCAAGGAGAATTAGAAGAGGAAGATGGACATGAAGAAGAAGAGATGCGGAAGAAGCTACAGGCTCCGGACGACTGACCCAGACCAGACGTCCGACGATCTACAGGCTCTGGATGATCGACCAAGACCGGACGTCCGACAATCTCCACGCTCCGGACGTCCGACCTTCTCCGGACGACCAACACACCCACACCCGAGCCGAAACTACGGATTTCCGAAGCCCTCCGGACGACCGACCCCGACCGGACATCCGACCGAAGCACACCCGAGCCGAATCTATAGACGTTCAACGAGCACCAGACGTCCGGACCCTCATGAGCCTTCGGATGACCGGTGACTCCCGGACGCCCGACGCCTATGTGCTGTTATGTGTTGGGCCGCAGCCCGTGTACCCCTTCATCCCACCTAGACAATATATACTCTTCTCCTAGCTACGTTTTAGGGTTAGCAAAGGATTAGCTCATATTTCATGTGAGAGCTTTGCTCATCCACTTGGTTACCTTCTCCTTGGAGATAGCGCCTCCTCGGAGAAGATCCCCCAAGCGGATTCAAGACCCCTTTAAGGGAAGAACCTCGAGACCTCCTCACGGAGAAGACCGGTTACCTGTGTATCGTCCCTAGTTGACCGTGGATCGTGAGACCCCTTATGTACTCGAGGATCTAGCATATGTGTGACCATTTCTTGTTGGTTTAGTGTTTCTCTCGTGTTTCCCCTTGTGTTTCCCCTCATAATTTCCCTTGTGTTGTTCGTGTTCATCGCGGGATCTGCTCCTCTCGTGAAATATCATCCCCTAGGGTTCCTACCCTACATCATCTTTGTATCATAGCCACGTTCATCACGATTTTGGAGCCTCCCCATTGTGTTTCTAGCCTAGTTTTTGTTGATTTCGTCCCCAATTCGAAAATTCCCCACAAAAATAGCCCCAATTTTTTTTGTGATTTGTTGGTATGTTAAACGTTTGTTGGATTTGATCCGTGGATTTGCTTTGCCTTGACTGGATCTACCTTTTCCCCATTGTCACCACCTTTCCCATCCACGAAATCGCCCGGATTCGACGAATTTCGACCTCTCCATCACGAACCCTAGCTATTCTTCCCGTTCCCGAAATTTCACCCAGGCACCGAACGTCCGACCGCCTCCGGACGTCCGACGACCGGCCCATCCCGGACGTCCGACGTTCCCTGACGGAACTGAATTCAGTTGTAGTCACCACCACCGCCCCACTTCCGTATACGCACTCCCACCACCGTTACACCATCACAACTTCTGCATACTACCACCATTGCTTACCCGTTTCACACTCCGACACGTGTTGCCACTTCGAGATTTGAGAATTTGAGTTGCGGTTCCGTGTCTTATTGTGTTTCGGCTATTTAAATATGGTTCGACATCAACATCACCGCCGCTCATCTTCGCCACGAACGCATCATCAACAACGACCACCTCGACTACATCTTGGTATTCGTGCCACCATTTTGACACCATACCGTAAGAAAGAAGCGGTAACCTCACGTTGGTATTGGATACATCATTCTTGCCATTACATTGATAGCCATCATAGCCTTACTCCTTTGCATCGCATACCCTTTGAGACTAGCATTTGAGTAGTGCCGGCAACGAGACTTGTGCACATTAGTGATCATACTTCCCATAGCATACATACATCATTGGTGCATATGTTGGTATCATCTCTTGTGTCACAATGTTTTCATCGCATACACAATTGCTATCTTGGTTCGTGAAGCATCCCATGAGAAAAGAGCTCAAACAACAAAGAGCCAAACAAGCTTTTAAGCAAAAGGGAAAGATAAGCAACGAGGTTTTAAGCAAGAACCATAGCATCATACAACACTAAGATTGTCATACTAGATCATCTTGGATCATAGCATCAAAACACCATAAATAGAGCATACTTGGGATAGAAGTCGTTGCATTTTTGCTTAGTAGGTTGTGCACAAGTCTTCATATACGCTTATTGTGCAATCGTGCAAGCATCTCTCTAGTGTTGTGCAACAAGACCATTTTCATGGATTCCACATTTTGGCTCATCCTTGGTTGCACGACCCCACTTATCTCTTTGCGTGTGTGTTTCCGTGTACCTTATATTGCTTGGTCTACTTGTTGCATTGCAAACTTGCGAATCTTTTCCAACATTATTGAAGCTCACTTACAATTGCATCAAATTGTGTGCCACCATCCTAACAAAGCTCCACCATAAGCTTTTACTTGTGTAGGTGTGAGAAACCGACAAGAATTGGTACAAATTGTGCTATTTCCTTGTTCCACATTGGAGTGATCATTGATCCACCTTCAACATCGGTCAAAGTACATTTGGTATATGTTCTTATCTTTCTCCACTCACATATTTCTCTTGGAATGATGGATAGGCCAAGTACTTCTACCAACCCACTCTTCATTGAGCACGACGACGACATGAACTCCTATGTCACAAAGAGCCACCTCTTTGGTGCACAACGTCCTTTGCATCAAGAGCAACAAGCAATGAGTGAACGCATCGACAACCTCGCCGCCGACTTGCGACTCTCCGAGCAACGTACAAGGGACTACTTAGACCAAAAGCTCGACAATCACAAGCAAGAAAATGACGCAAGAATGGACGAGATTCGTGCTTTGTTGCTCAATCGCTCTTCTTCCGCTTCGTCCTCATCAAGACGGAGCTGCTCAAGTCGACACTCCGAGTTCACCCTCTCCGGCTCAAGTACACCGACATCGAACACTCTTCAACGTGACGTGCGCAAGGATCGTCAAGCAAGCCTCAATCCTCTATGCGACACCAACTCTTAAGAGCACCGGCAATGTCAAACCCAAGCGGCTTTTGCGCTAGCACGAGAACGGCAATGACAACGCCAACAAGAAGAGGAAGAGCGAGCACGTTTACACCAAGATGCACAAGATGCCAAGGCACAACGCCAAGAACAACAAATCCGTGAAGCTCAAGCACTTGAGGCGCAACGTTCCCTCCGAGATTCAAGTCGAGCCATAGCCAACCAAGGCCGACAAGCTCGTGAACATGAAGAAGCACTTCGCGACGAAGCTCACGAACGAAGATTTCAAGCTCGCGTGCAACGTCAAGCTCGCCAAGGACCTCAAGTCCACCAAGAGCATAAAGACAATGAAAATCCTTCATGAAAAGAGAAACACGAGGTTGACAACCCTCCTCGCCAAGAGCACAACGAGTTTGACAATCATCAACAACATGGGCGTCATCATCCCTGACCCCAACACCATGAAGAGATGTGCTACGACAAGCTTAAATTCACCATGCCCAAGTTCAATGGAAGCAACGATCCCGAAGAGTACCTTTCATGAGCATTTAAGGTCGACAAAATCTTCCGCTTGCACAACTATGGCGAAGAGAAGAAGATAGCGATGGCATCCCTTGAGTTCCAAGACTATGTCCTCATTTGGTGGGAACAAGTTATTGAGCACCGTGAGGCAAGAGGTGAACCACCCATCACTACTTGGGCGCAAATGAAGGATGTCATGAGAGCACGCTTCGTGCCTACCTACTACAACCGCGACCTCTTCAAGAAACTCCAACTACTAAAGCAAGGAACCAAGAGCGTTGAAGAATACTACAAGGAGATGGAGATTGCGATGATAAGAGCCAATGTCACGGAAGATGATGAGCAAACAATGGCACGTTTCTTGAATGGACTCAATCATCATATCAAGAAGATCTCTGACTTCCAACCATACTCGAACCTCATCGAGCTAGTGCATCAAGCTACCAAAGAGGAACGTCAAGTGCAAGACGATTACAAGTATGCCAAGTTCTCATCCAAGTCATCCGGTTTCTCCAACACCCAAGCTTCAACGACTCCAACACCATCTACCAAGCCTTCTACAAGCAACGTCGACAAGTCGAGTTCCTAGAAAACTTCGACCACTCCAAGTCATCCTACTACAAGCAACTTCAAGCCGAGAGCTTCATCATCATCAACCCTCACCGATCAGACCATCAAGACAAGTTCCTTCAAATGCTTCACATGCGGAGGCCGAGGCCACAAGTCCTATGAGTGCACCAACAAGCAAACCATGATCCTCAACGACGACATCACTTATGACTCAATTAGTGAAGGAGAAATGGAAGCCCTTGAGCAAGTGGCCATACACCGGCAAGTGAACGAAGAAGACACGAAACAAGTCTTTTGTAATGAAGATTCAAGTCCCGCTGTCATTGTCTCCGAGGTCTTGACTCTTAAACATCAACAAGAAGAAGACCAAAGATGCCATATCTTTCATACCAAGGCCGACATCAATGGAAGATCCGTCAAGGTCATCATCGATGGAGGGATTTGTCATAACCTTGCAAGTGAAGAACTTTGCTCCAACCTCCAATTGCCCAAGATGAAGCACCCACATCCCTACAAAGTTCAATGGCTTAGCGACTCCGGCACTATCCAAGTCGAGCATCGAGTACAAGTCTCCTTCAGAATTGGCACCTACGAAGACACTTTGGAGTGTGATATCCTTCCAATGGTTGCGACCTTCTTCTTGGATGCCCATGGCAATTTGATAGAGGTGTCATCCACAACAGCCGATCGAACCACTACATCTTCAAGATGAAAGGAAAGGAGTACGTACTTCGACCCATGTCTCCAAGCCAAGTGATCGCCGACAAGCAAGCCACCCATCGTGGAGAGAATAGTGAGAGAGCGAGCCACCAAAAAGAGAGTGAGCGCCACAAGCCCAAATCGAGTGCCACCAGATGAGCGAAAAGAAGAACTTAGTCCTATTTGCCACCAAAAGTGAGATAAGATGAGTGTGTGAGAACCCATCTCGTGTCCTACACTATGTCCTTTTATGCAAGGACGACTCACCAAAAACTAACACCTCTCACGCTCTACCTTTAGTGTTGTCTTCTCTTTTGCAGGAATTTCAAGATGTTTTCCCCGACGAGCTACCTCCGGGACTACCTCCAATACGAGGCATCGAGCACCGCATCGACCTCATCCCCGGAGCACCTCTTCCGAACAAAGCTCCCTACCGCGTAAACCCCAAAGAAACCAAAGAAATATAAAGGCAAGTAAAGCATCTCATAGACCATGGACATGTGGGTGAAAGTTTGAGGCCTTGTGCCATTTCGGTCATTCTTGTGCCAAAACGAGACGGTAGCTTTCGCATGTGCTCCAATTGTAGACCTATCAATTCTATCACCGTTCACTATAGGTATACCATTCCAAGCCTCGATGATATGCTTGATGAACTTAGTGGTGCCATGATGAGGACATCAATACCATTGTTACACCCACAGCCCCTACTGTTACATATACTGGACCAATTACTAGAGCTCGCGCACGCCAATTAAATTACCAGGTACTTTCGTTTCTTGGTAATGATTCTAATGTTCATGAGATTATGATGCTGCCTATATTGGATACATTTGTTTTGCTTACAAATGAAGGGCCTAGCTTGGAGAAGGATGAACATTGGAGCAAGAACACGCATGGAGTTGATGGCATGCGCAAGGGGATCAAGAACGGAGTTACAAGTGATGATTTCAAGACTTTGAAGCCGCCATAAGGAGTGCATGAAGCCTTGGACGAAATATACAAGATGCCACTTCATAATATTCGTCCATAGGCTATTCTAGGTGCTGCATCACCTTATTAATGGGCCAGGCCCATGTAATTTCGAAATACTTAAGTATAGGCTATTTTTAGAGTCCGTATGTGTGGGAAACAAGAGTTATGGTTGGTTGCGGACCACACCCTCAAGGGCCACGAAATTCCCCCCTCTTCCTCCATATATACAGCCCTTAGGGCGTCATTTAGACTTTGGGTTTTGTTTAGATTACAAGTTCGCCATAGCTGCAACTTCTCGTACTTCGTTTGTGTCCAACGACCAGACCAAGACGTCACAGAACCCCACCTTGATCAATAAAGTTTTCATCTTATATTCGCAATATCCAGATTGCAATCTCAGTTTCTTGCTTGTTCTTCGGTTGCTTGCAGGAAACAGACCCTCGTGGTCAGGTTGATCGTGCTCCGGCGTGGTTAATAACCCCTCGGAAGTTGGTTTAGCGATTGCTAAGGCGCGACGTCTCGCACGTTCGTAGTCGGATCATCAAGGTCGACTCCCCCAGAAACGATAGCCACCATCACATCGAAACATCGGGACACCTTTACCTCTATCAAGTGGTATCAGATTTCCAGGTTGCTCGGTGAGATTTTACAGTTTTTCGTAGATTAGATCGAGTATGTTCTTCATACCTACAGTCCACGAAAAAGCCACAAAAAAATTAGGGTTAGTTCACCATATCCGAACCAATCTGAGCCTTTGCAAAATCTTTTTAGGGTTTTTGCTTTGTTGAATTTGCGGTTGCATCGTCGTGTCAAGTTGCTGGTCTTAGAGTCTAGTCTTTTAGAGTTTCGAGTTCTGGTCATAAGTTGTTCTTCTCATATTAGGTTTGTTCTTGAGATCAATCTAAATTCCGATTCGTGTTTCCTTGCCTGCGTAGGTCTCGAAAAAAAAGAGTCTGGAGACCCCCGGGCAGTTTTTAGGCCAAAATTTTCACGGGCAAAAATATTTTTTCCCTATCCTATTTTTAGGCTTTTCTGAGTCTTTTGAGCCACGTGCCATCATAGTGATTTTTTGTCGCACTTTTTCGTCGTCGCTGCCCTGATTTCCAAAAAAAAGTGAAAAAAATTTCATGCCCATCCTATCAGTTTGACGAGGAAAGAGTTTTGAGACACTCGCCATTATAGTGATTTTTCGCAAAAAAAAAGAGGAGCGCAAAAAAAAGGAGCGCAAAAAAAGCGAAAAAAATAGAGTTCCAGAGTGTGCTTTTCCCTTATTTACGTGCAGCGCCGTGATTTTGTTAGTGTTCTAGGCTCGCGTCTCTAGCACGGTCTAGCCTAGGACCAGCACAGTACCGTCGTTGAGCGTTTATTCAACTTTGCATCTCTGAATTGATTATTGCTGACCCTTTTTGCTACCATACTATAAGCCTTCCCAGCTCCACATACATCTACGTCGTGCGTTTGACTCTCCCTGGCAATCGCTCTATCCAAGATTTTGAGAGTTTTGACTACAACGGTTGCCGATCACCGCCTGCTGCTGGGTAAGAACTGGTAAGAATTTGAGATTTGCTTGACGGATTCGTGACACCCGCCACCACCACCACTTGTTAGTAGTCTATAGGATCATATTCTTGTGTGTTTCTATTGCTGCTAACCATGCCAGGATCACAAGCCAACGAGACCGACTGGGAGAACTTGACGAACAAGGATCTTCATGATAAGTTTTAGCAAATGATGAGTGGACATGTGCAAGATGTGCTAAACAGATTTGAAGAGGCCATGGAGAAGATAGATGGCATGGAGAAGATGTTTGAAAAAAAGCTCGATAACAAGTTTGCTGAATTGCTTTCGCGTTTTCCACCACCACCACCGGCTGCTCCTGCCGCACCTCTGCAACAACAGCAACAACACCGACTACCTCCACGTCGGGAAACAGCCATCCGCCGAGCGAGCCGTGTCCCTCTTCAGCCGGGCCAAACTGCTGGTGCTGCTGTTGATACTTCTGTGGCTCCTACTGCTGATGTGGAGGAGGATGATTATGTGGGAGATTATGAGGATGAGGTTGATCAAAATCAGAGCTACGTGCCACCACCAGCACAGCAACCACCAGGTCTTCCACATGCAAATAATGGCAATGGTAGGGCTCACCCTCAGGTACGAGATCATGACCATCTCCCTAAACTAAAATTGAATATCCCACCATTTGAGGGTAGATATGTTCCTGATATATATCTTACTTGGGAGTTAGAAACTGAACAATGATTTACATGTTTACAATATCCCGAGGAGAGACGTGTTCCTGCTGCTATTTGTGCATTCACTAGTTTTGCATGTGTTTGGTGGTCTGAGCATTGTAGATTATATCCTATTCCGGCTACTTGGGCTGCTTTGAAAACTGCTATGCGTACTCGTTGGGTTCCACCATATTATCAACGTGAATTACTTCAAAAATTGCAGCGCTTAAGACAGGGAAAAAAATTCTGTAGAAGAATATTATCAGGAATTACAAACTGGCATGATTAGATGTGGTATTGTTGAGGAGAATGAAGCTATGCTTGCACGTTTTATGGGTGGATTAAATAGAGAGATTCAGACGATTCTAGAGTATAAGGAGTATACTAATATCACTCGTTTATTCCATCTTGCTTGTAAAGCTGAATGTGAAGTGCAGGATCGACAGGCATTGGCGCGGACTAACTTTTCTGCAGGTCGACCTTCATCTACTTCCACACATTCTGCTACACCGGCGCCTCCGTCGGCTGCCACCTCCAACCGTGATACAATAAAGCAGGCACAATCACCACTATCTGCCAAGAGCACACCTTCTGGGCCTGCAAAGAGCTCTTCTTCATCCATGGCATCAACAGGGCAAACACATGATATTATTTGTCGACGTTGCAAGGGTGGAGGTCATTATGCGAGAGAATGCCCATCTAAGCGTGTGATGATTGTTACTGAGGATGGTGGGTATGAGTCCGCCAGTGACTATGATGAGGAGACTTTGGCTCTTATTACACGTGACGAACACGGTGGAGATGATTCTGATCATGAGACGCAATACATGGCTCCTGAAGATGCTGACAGGTATGAATGTTTAGTTGCTCAACGTGTTTTGAGTGTGCAGGTTACACAAGCTGAGCAAAATCAGAGGCATAATTTGTTCCATACAAAGGGAGTTGTGAAGGAATGTTCTGTTCGCGTGATCATAGATGGAGGGAGTTGCAACAACTTGGCTAGCATGGAGATGGTGGAGAAGCTATCTCTCACCACAAGACCACATCCACATCCTTACTACATCCAATGGTTCAACAACAGCGGCAAGGTTAAGGTAACACATACTGTTCGTGTGCATTTTAGTATCTCTACATATGCTGATTATGTTGATTGTGATGTGGTACCTATGCAAGCATGTTCCTTATTACTTGGTAGACCATGGCAATTTGATAAAAATTCTGTACACCATGGTAGAAACAATCAGTATACTCTTGTTCATAACGATAAAAATATTACTTTGCTTCCTATGACTCCTGATTCCATTTTGAAAGATGATATTAATAGAGCTAATAAAGCAAAACAGGAGACAAATAAGAGTGAAAATCAGATTGTGGCAAAAGAATTTGAGCACCAAATGAAGCCTAATAATAAACCATCTACTGTTGTTTCTGAAATTAAATTGAAAAGTGCATGTTTACTTGCCACCAAATCTGATATTGATGAGCTAGATTTTAGCAAATCTGTTTGCTATGCTTTTGTGTGCAAAGAGGCATTATTTTCATTCGAGGACGTGCCTTCCTCTTTTCCCCCTGCTGTCACTAACATTTTGCAGGAGTTCGCTGACGTCTTTCCACAAGACGTGCCACCGGGATTACCACCTATTCGAGGGATTGAGCATCAAATTGACTTAATTCCCGGTGCTTCGCTACCCAGCCGTGCACCATACCGTACCAATCCAGAGGAGACGAAGGAGATTATGCGTCAAGTACAGGAGCTGCTCGACAAACCTCAAGGGCCACGAAATTCCCCCCTCTTCCTCCATATATACAGCCCTTAGGGCATCGTTTAGACTTTGGGTTTTGTTTAGATTAAAAGTTCGCCATAGCTGCAACTTCTCGTACTTCGTTTGTGTCCAACGACCAGACCAAGACGTCATAGAACCCCACCTTGATCAATAAAGCTTTCATCTTATATTCGCAATATCCAGATTGCAATCTCAATTTCTTGCTTGTTCTTCGTTTGCTTGCAGGAAACAGACCCTCATGGTCAGGTTAATCGTGCTCCGGCGTGGTCAATAAGCCCTCGGAAGTTGGTTTAGCGATTGCTAAGGTGCGACGTCTCACACGTTCGTAGTCGGATCATCAAGGTCGACTCCCCCAGAAACGATAGCCACCATCACATCGAAACATCGGGACACCTTTACCTCTATCAATGCTATCACCGTTCGTTATAGGTATCCCATTCCACGCCTTGATGATATGCTTGATGAACTTAGTGGTTCCACTATATTTTCCAAAATTGATCTTAAGAGTGGTTACTATCAAATCCGCATACAAGAGGGTGATCAATGGAAAACCGCTTTCAAAACCAAGTTTGGGTTGTATGAATGGTTAGTCATGCCTATGGGTCTATCGGAAGCACCGGGTACTTTTATGCGTCTTATGAATCATGTCTTTCGCCCTGACATTGGTGTGTTTATTGTGGTCTACTTCGATGATATCCTTGTTTATAGCAAATCTCTTAAAGATCATGTCACAAATGTTCGAACCGTTTTGCAAACTCTTCGAAAAGAGCGTCTCTATGCCAACATGGAAATGTGCCTTTTTGGCCTTGATAAGCTCGTTTTCTTGGGTTTTGCTGTTTCCTCTAAGGGTGTTCATGTTGGTGACTCTAAGATCAATGCTATTAAAACTTGGCCGCAACCAACCAACTTGCATCAAGTGCGTAGCTTCCTTGGTTTAGCCGGTTTCTACCATAGATTTGTCAAGGACTTTAGCACCATTGCTTCCCCTTTGCATGCTTTGAGCAAGAAAAATGTGCCTTTTGTTTGGGGACCATCCCAAGATACCGCTTTCAATGAGATTAAGAATTTTCTTACTCATGCTCCCCTGCTTGCATTACCCTACTTTCACAAACCCTATGAGATTCATTGTGATGCTAGTGGTAATGGCATAGGAGGTGTGTTAACGCAAGAGAAGCGCCCCATAGCTTACTTTAGTGAGAAACTTTCCGGAGCGCAACTCAATTACCCCATCTATGACAAAGAGCTATATGCATTAGGGCAAGTTTTGCACAAATGGGAACACTATCTTCGCCCTCATGAATTTATCATTCATACCGACCATGAAACGCTCAAGTATCTCAAGGGTCAAACCAAGTTGAACAAGCGTCATGCTAAATGGAGCGAATTCATCAAGTACATCAAAGGTAAGGAAAATATTGTGGCGGATGCCCTTTCCCACATATGCATGCTTGATACTCAACTTGAATTGGATGTCATTGGCTTTGAGCACATAAAAGACTTGTATGAGCATGATCCTACTTTTGCTACTCCTTATGCCAAATGTTTGACGCATACCTCTTGGGAACGCTATTACATCAAAGATGGATATCTCATGAGAGCTAACAAACTTTGCATCCCCGAGTCTTCTCTTCGTTTGTTCCCTTTGTAGGAATCTCATGGAGGAGGACTAATGGGACATTTTGGACGCGCCAAGACTTTCGCTACGCTCTCCAAGAACTACCATTGTCCCAAGATGTTTCACGACGTTAACCGCTTCACAAACCGATGCTCTACATGTTGCAAAGCTAAGTCTAAAGCTCAATCCCATGGCCTTTACATGCCACTCCCAATTCCATGTCAACCATGGTAAGACATTAGCATGGATTTTGTACTTGGATTGCCTAGGAATAGAAATGGAAAGGATTCGGTAATTGTCGTTGTGGACGGATTTTCTCAGATGGCACATTTCATTCCTGGCAACAAGATAGATGATGCTTCACATGTTGTCAATCTCTTTTGTAGGGAAATATTGCCTATACATGGAGTTCCAAAGACGATCATCTCGGACTGCGACGTCAAGTTCCTAAGCTACTTTTGGAAGACCCTATGCGCCAAGCTTAGAATCAAGCTACTCTTCTCCACGGCGTATCATCCACAAACCGACAGCCAAACGGAGGTGACCAACCGCACACTCTCCGCTCTACTTCGCGTGCTCATCAAGAAGAACATCAAGGAGTGGGAGGAGTGTATACCTATTGCCGAGTTCGCTTACAACCGCGCAAGACACTCAACAACCGGCAAGTCCCCCTTCGAGGTCATCTACGGATTCAACCCATTGTCACCATTGGAAATTCTTCCTCTACCACTACAAGAGCGCATCAGTATCGAAGCAAGTGCATGTGTGAACCATCTCAAGAAGTTGCATGAAGATACAAGCCACACCATCAAGCGCCAAGTACAACGACTTGCAACCAAGCTCAACATCAACAAGCAACCCATGGTATTCGACATTGGTGATCTTGTGTAGCTACACCTTCGCAAATACCGCTTCCCCAATGAACGCAAGTCCAAGATCCTACCTCGAGTGGATGGACCCTTCAAGGTGCTCGCGCGCTACAACAACAACGCTTACAAGATCGAACTCCCGCGCGACAAGTACAACGTGAGCGACATCTTCAATGTCAAGGACCTTTCGCCCTACCATGGTGATGAAGAAATTGATCCGAGGTCGGATCTTCCCCAAGGGAGGGGAGATGATGCGGAGCATCCCATGGTCATCCCCATGGACCTACCATCGTCTCACCAAGTGCCTAGTGGACCCATGACACGAGAATGTGCAAGAGCTCTCGAAACCGAGGTGACATCTCTCCTCTCACAAGTTCACTTTGATGCACATGAGACATGGCTACTACCTCAAATAGCGACATTATGCATACTCAGGTATCATGGAGTTAGCCATGAAGAAGCTAAGGAGCAAGAAGAATCTGAAGAGGAAGATGGACGTGAAGAAGAAGAGATGCGGAAGAAGCTACACGCTCCGGACGACCGACCCAAACCGGACATCCGATGATCTACAGGCTCCAGACGACCGACCATGACCGGACGTCCGACGATCTCCAGTCTCCGGACATCTGACCTTCTCCGGACGACCGACACACCCACACCCGAGCCGAAACTACGGATTTCCAAAGCCCTCCGAACGACCGGCGCCCGGACGACCCACCCCGACTGGATGTCCGACTGAAGCACACACGAGATGAATCTATGGACGTCCGACGAGCACCGGACGTCTGGACCCTCATGAGCCTCCGGACGACCGGTGACTCCCGGACGTCCGACGCTTGTGTGCAGTTATTTGTTGGGCCGCAGCCTGTGTACCCCTTCTCCCCACCTAGACTATATATACTCTTCTCCTACCTACGTTTTAAGGTTAGCAAAGGATTAGCTCATATTTTGTGTGAGAGCTTTGCTCATCCCCTTGGTTTCCTTCTCCTAGGAGATAGCGCCTCCTCAGAGAAGATCCCCCAAGCAGATTCAAGACCCCTTTAGGGAAGAACCTCAAGACCTCCTCACGGAGAAGACCGGTTACCTTTGTATCGTCCCTAGTTGACCGTGGATCGTGAGACCCCTTATATACTCGAGGATCTAGCATATATGTGACTATTTCTTGTTGGTTTAGTGTTTCTCTCATGTTTCCCCTCGTAATTTCCCTTTTGTTCTTCATGTTCATCGCGGGATCTGCTCCTCTCATGAAATATCGGCCCCTGGGGTTCCTACGCTACATCAAAACGGAGTCCAATTGATGTACCCTACATCATGTTTCTTTACTTGGAGCTATATTTTTATTCACCACATGATATGTGTTTTGCTTGGAGCGTCATTTTATTTTGTTTTTCTTTCTGTTTGAATAAAATACCAAGATCTGAAATTCTTAAATGTTAGAGAGTCTTCACATAGTTCCATAATTATTCGACTACTCATTGATCTTCACTTATATCTTTCGGCGTAGTTTGTCGTTTGCTCTAGTGCTTCACTTATATCTTCTTAGAGCATGGTGGTGGTTTTATTTTGAAGAAATAGATGAACTCTCATACTTCACTTATATTATTTTGAGAGTCTTTAGAACAACATGGTAATTTTCTTTGGTTATGAAATTATTCCTAATATGATGGGCATCCAAGTTGGGTATAATAAAAACTTTCATATAAAGTCCATTGAATACTATGAGAAGTTTGATACTTGATGATTGTTTTGAGATATGAAGATGGTGATATTAGAGTCATACTAGTTGAGTAATTGTGAATTTGAGAAATACTTGTGTTGAGGTTTGCAAGTCCTGTAGCATGCACGTATAGTAACCGTTGTGTGACAAATTTGAAACATGAGGTGTTCTTTGATTTTCTCCCTTATGAGTGGCGGTCAGGGACGAGCGATGGTCTTTTCCTACCAATCTATCCCCCTAGGAGCATGCACGTAGTGCTTGGTTTTTGATGACTTGTAGATTTTTGCAATAAGTATGTGAGTTCTTTATGACTAATGTTAAGTCCATGGATTATACGCACTCTCACCCTTCCATCATTTCTAGCCTCTTCGGTACCGTGCATTGCCCTTTCGTACCTCAAGAGTTGGTGCAAACTTCGCCGGTGCATCAAAACCCCGTGATATGATACGCTCTATCACACATAAGCCTCTTTATATCTTCCTCAAAACAGCCACCATACCTACCTATTATGGCATTTCCATAGCCATTCTGAGATATATTGCCGTGCAACTTTCCACCGTTCCGTTTATTATGACACGCTTCATCATTGTCATATTGCCTTGCATGATCATGTAGTTGACATCGTATTTGTGGAAAGGCCACCATGCATAATTTATCATACATGTCACTCTCGATTCGTTGCCCATCCCGGTACACTGCGGGAGGCATGCATATATAGTCATATTTTGTTCTAGTATCGAGTTGTAATCTTTGAGTTGTAAATAAATAGAAGTGTGATGATTATCATTAATAGAGCATTGTCCCGAAAAAAAGAAAAAATAAAGGCCAAATAAAAACGTAAAGGCCAAATAAAAAAATAAAAAATAAAGGCCAAATAAAAAAAGAAAAAATATATAAAATGAGAAGGGACAATGCTACTATCCTTTTTCCACACTTGTGCTTCAAAGTAGCAACATGATTTTCATTATAGAACTTGGCTTGTATATTCCAACAATGGGCTTCCTCAAATGCCCTAGGTCTTCGTGAGCGAGCAAGTTGGTTGCACACCCACTTAGTTTCTTTTGTTGAGCTTTCAAACATTTATAGCTCTAGTGCATCCGTTGCATGGAAATCCCTACTACTCGCATTGACATCAATTGATGGGCATTTCCATAGCCTATTGATTAGCCGCGTCAATGTGAGACTTTCTCTTTTTGTGTCTTCTCTACACAACCCCCATCATTATATTCTATTCCACCCATAGTGCTATGTCCATGGCTCACGCTCATGTATTGCGTGAAAGTTGAAAAAAGTTTGAGATTACTAAAGTATGAAACAATTGCTTGGCTTGTCATTGGGGTTGTGCATGATGAGAGCATTTTGTGTGACGAAAATGAAGCATATCCAAACTATATGATTTTGTAGGGATAAGCTTTCTTTGTCCATGTTATTTTGAGAAGACATAATTGCCTAGTTAGTATGCTTGAAGTATTATTTTTATGTCAATATTAAACTTTTGTCTTGAATCTTATGGATCTGAATATTCTTGCCACAATAAAGAAAATTAATTGATAAATATGTTAGGTAGCATTCCACATCAAAAATTCTGTTTTTATCATTTACCTACTCGAGGACGAGAAGGAATTAGGCTTGGGGATGCTTGATAAGTCTCCAATGTATCAATAATTTTTTATTGTTCCATGCTATTATATTATCCATCTAGGATGTTTTATATGCATTTATATTCTATTTTATATGATTTTTGGGACTAACCTATTAACCTAGAGCCCAGTGCTAGTTTCTGTTTTTCCTTGTTTTTGAGTTTTACAGAAATGGAATACCAAACGGAGTCCAATTGACGTGCCAATTTTTGATGATTTTTATGGACCAAAAGAAGCCACCAGAGTAAAGTAGTTGGGCCAGAAGAGTCCCGAGCCATCCACGAGATAGGAGGGTGAGCCCAGGGGGTAGGGCGCACCCTCCACCCTCGTGGACGACTCGGGCACCTCCCTGACTTGTTCCCGACGCCAAAAATTCCTATAAGTACTGAAACCTCCAGAAAACAACCTAGATCGGGAGTTCCGCCACCACAAGCCTCTTAGCCACCGAAAACCAATCTAGACCCATTCCGGCACCCTGCCGGAGGGGGGGGTCCCTCTCCGGTGGCCATCTTCATCATCTCGGTGCTCTCCATGACGAGGAGGGAGTAGTTCACCCTCGAGGCTGAGGGTATGTACCAGTAGCTATGTGTTTGATCTCTCTCTCTCTCTCGTGTTCTTGATTTGGCACAATCTTGATGTATCACGAGCTTTGCTATTATAGTTGGATCTTATGATGTTTCTCCCCCTCTACTCTCTTGTAATGGATTGAGTTTTCCCTTTGAAGTTATCTTATCGGATTGTGTCTTTAAGGATTTGAGAACACTTGATGTATGTCTTGCATGTGCTTATCCGTGGTGACAATGGGATATCACGTGATCCACTTGATGTATGTTTTGGTGATCAACTTGCGAGTTCTGTGACCTCGTGAACTTATGCATAGGGGTTGGCACACGTTTTCGTCTTGACTCTCCGGTAGAAACTTTGGGGCACTCTTTGAAGTTCTTTGTGTTGGTTGAATAGATGAATGTGAGACTGTGTGATGCATATCATATAATCGTACCCACGGATACTTGAGGTGACATTGGAGTATCTAGGTGACATTAGAGTTTTGGTTGATTTGTGTCTTAAGGTGTTATTCTAGTACAAACTCTTGAATAGATCGATCAAAAAAAATAACTTTGAGGTGGTTTCGTACCCTACAATAATCTCTTCGTTTGTTCTCTGCTATTAGTGACTTTGGAGTGACTCTTTGTTGCATGCTGAGGGATAGTTATATGATCCAATTGTGTTATTATTGTTGAGAGAACTTGCACTAGTGAAAGATGAACCCTAGGCCTTGTTTCCTAGCATTGCAATAGCGTTTACGACTTTACGCTCACTTTTACCACTTGCTACCTTGCTGTCTTTATATTTTCATATTACAAAAACCTATGTCTACCATCCATATTGCACTTGTATCACCATCTCTTCACCGAACTAGTGCACCTATACAATTTACCATTGTATTGGGTGTGTTGGGGACACAAGAGACTCTTTGTTATTTGGTTGCAGGGTTGTTTGAGAGAGACCATATTCATCCTACGCCTCCCACGGATTGATAAACGTTAGGTCATCCACATGAGGGAAATTTGCTACTGTCCTACAAACCTCTGCACTTGGAGGCCCAACAACTTCTACAAGAAGAAGGTTGTGTAGTAGACATCAACCGGCAAGTGAACGAAGAAGACATGGAACAAGTCTTTTGTGATGAAGATTCAAGTCCCGCTCTTGTTGTATCCAAGGTCTTGACTCTTCAACATCAACAAGAAGAAGACCAAAGATGCCACATATTCCACACTAAGACCGGCATCAATGGAAGATCCGTCAAGGTCATCATCAATGGAGGGAGTTGTCATAACCTCGCAAGTGAAGAACTTTGTGCCAAGATCCAATTGCCCAAGACGAAGCATCCCCATCCATACAAAGTTCAATGGCTTAGTGACTCCGGCACTATCCAAGTCAAGCATCAAGTACAAGTCTCCTTCAAAATTGGTCCTACGAAGACACTTTGGAGTGTGATTTCGTTCCAATGACCGTTTGTCACCTTCTTCCTGGACGCCCATGGCAATTTGATAGAGGTGTCATCCACAACGGCCAAACAAACCACTATATCTTCAAGATGAAAGGAAGGGACTACGTACTTCGCCCTAAGTCTCCAAGCCAAGTGATCGCCGACAAGCAAGCCACCCATCATGGAGATAATAGTGAGAGAGCGAGCCACCAAAAAGAGAGTGAGCTCCACAAGCCCAAATCGAGTGCCTCCACGATGAGCGACAAGAAGAACCTAGTTCTATTTGCCACCAAAAGTGAGATACGAGGAGTGTGTGAGAACCCATCTAGTGCCCAACAGTATGTCCTTTTGTGCAAGGACGACGCATCAAACTCTAACACCTCTCACGCTCTACCTTTAGTGTTGTCTTCTCTTTTGCAGGAATTCCAAGATGTTTTTCCCATCGATCTACCTTCAGGACTACCTCCACTATGAGGCATCGAGCACCGCATCGACCTCATCCCCGGAGCACCTCTTCCAAACAAAGCTCCATACCGCATCAACCTCGAAGAAACCAAAGAAATACAAAGGCAAGTAAAGCATCTCTTAGACCATGGACATGTGCACGGAAGTTTGAGTCCTTGTGCCGTTTCGGTCATTCTTGTGCCAAAACAAGAGGGTAGCTTTCTCATGTGCTCTGATTGTAGACCTATCAATGCTATCACCGTTCGCTATAGGTATCCCATTCCACCCCTTGATGATATGCTTGATGAACTTAGTGGTGCCACTATATTTTCTAAAATTGATCTTAAAAGTGGTTACTATCAAATCCGCATACAAGAGGTGATGAATGGTAAACCGCTTTGAAAACAAATTTTGGTTTGTATGAGTGGTTAGTCATTCCTATGGGTTTATCGGAAGCATCGGGTACTTTCATGCGTCTTATGAATCATGTCTTTCGCCCTTACATTGGTGACTTTGTTGTGGTCTACTTCGATGATATCCCTGTTTATAGCAAATCTCTTAAAGATCATGTCACCCATGTTCGAACCGTTTTGCAAACTCTTCGAAAAGAGCATCTCTATGCTAACATGGAAAAGTGCCTTTTTGGCGTTGATAAGCTCATTTTCTTGGGTTTTGTTGTTTCCTCTAAGGGTGTTCATGTTGATGATTCTAAGATCAAGGCTATCAAAACTTGGCCACAACCAACCAACTTGCATCAAGTGCGTATCATCCTTGGTTTAGCTGGTTTCTACCGTTGATTTGTGAAGGACCTTAGCACCATTGCTTCATCTTTGCATGCTTTGAGCAAGAAAAATATGCCTTTTGTTTGGGGACCATCCCAAGATACCGCATTCAATGAGCTTAAGAATTTGCTTACTAATGCTCCCGTGCTTGCATTACCCAACTTTGACAAACCCTTTGAGATCCATTGCGATGCTAGTGGTAATGGCATGGAAGGTGTGTTAACGTAAGAGAAGCGCCCCATAGCTTACCTTAGTGAGAAACTTTTTGGAGTGCAACTCAATTACCCCATCTATGACAAAGAGCTATATGCTTTAGTGCGAGTTTTGCATGAATGGGAACACTATCTTCGCCCTCATGAATTCATCATTCATACCGATCATGAAACACTCAAGTACCTTAAGGCTCAAACCAAGTTCAAAAAGCATCATGCTAAATGGAGTGAATTCATTGAGTCTTTTCCTTATGTCATCAAGTACATAAAAGGAAAGGAAAATGTTGTGGCGGACGCTCTTTCCCGCATATGCATGTTTGTTACTCAAATTGAATTGGATGTCATTGGCTTTGAGCACATAAAAGACTTGTATGAGCATGATCCTACTTTTGCTACTCCATATGCCAAATGTTTGACGCATACCTCTTGGGAATGCTATTACATCAAAGATGGATATCTTATGAGAGCTAAAAAGCTTTGCATCCCCGAGTCTTCTCTTCGTTTGTTTCTTTTGCAGGAATCTCATGGAGGAGGACTAATGGGACATTTTGGACGCGACAAGACTTCTGCTATGCTCTCTAAGAACTATTATTGCCCCAAGATGCTTCCCGATGTCAACCGCTTCACCTACCGATGCTCTACATGTCGCAAAGCTAATTCTAAAGCTCAATCCCATGGCCTTTACATACCTCTCCTTATTCCATATCAACCATGGGAAGATATTAGCATGGATTTTGTACTTGGATTGCCTAGGACTAGAAATGGAAAGGATTCAGTATTTGTCGTTGTGGACCGATTCTCTAAGATGGCACATTTCATTCCTTGTAACAAGATAGACAATGCTTCACATGTTGCCAATCTCTTTTGTAGGGAAATATTGCGTCTATATGGAGTGCCAAAGACGATCGTCTCGGACCGCGACGTCAAGTTCCTAAGCTACTTTTGGAAGACCCTATGCGCCAAGCTCGGAATCAAGCTACTCTTCTCCATGGTGTATCATCCAAAATCCGACGGCAAACGGAGGTGACAAACCGCACACCCTCCGCTCTACTTTGTGTGCTCATCAAGAAGAACATCAAGGAGTGGAAGGAGTGTCTACCTATCGCCGAGTTTTCCTACAACCGCGCAGGACACTCAACAACCAGCAAGTCCCCCTTCGAGGCCGTCTATGGATTCAACACATTGTCACCATTGGACATTCTTCCTCTACAACTATAAGGGCGCATCAATATGGACGCAAGTGCACGTGTGAACCATCTCAAGAAGATGCATGAAGATACAAGGCACACCATTGAGCGCCAAGTACAATGACTTGTGACCAAGCTCAACATCAACAAGCAACCCATGGTATTCGACATTGGTGATCTTGTGTGGCTACACCTTCGCAAAGACCGCTTCCCTAATGAACGCAAGTCGAAGCTTCTACCTTGGGCAGATGCACCATTCAAGGTGCTTACACGCTACAAAAACAACGCTGACAAGATCGACCTCCCGCGCAACAAGTACAACATGAGCGACATCTTCAATGTCAAGGACCTCTCGCCCTACCATGGTGATGAAGAATTTGATCCGAGGTCGGATCTTCCCCAAGGGAGTGGAGATGATGCGGCGCATCCCAAGGTCATCCCCATGGACCAACCATCGTCTCCTACGACACCACTTGGACCAATGACAAGAGCCCGAGCGAAGGCTATCAAAGATAAGGTGAACTCACTCCTCTCCAAACTACCACTTTCTATGCATGAGAATTGGCTACTACCTCAAGCGGAAACCCTATGTGTGATCAGGTGCTTGGAGGAAAACCACGGACCAACTACACTCAACGGACAAGACGGTGAAGACACCAAGTTCAATGGACAAGAAGAAGAACTGCTCGAAGCTCCTAGGCTCCGGATGACCGGCGTGCTATGAACGTCCGGCGACCTCCAGGCTCCGGACGACCGGCCCTCTCCGGACGACCGGCACACCCACACCCGAGACGAATCTACGGATTTCCAGAGCCTTCCGGACGTCCGACGCCCCGGACGTCCGACCCCGACCGGACGCCTGACCGAAGCCCACCCGAGCTGAATCTACGGACGCCCGACGAGCACCGGACGTCTACACCCTCGCTAGCCTCCGGACTCCCGGTGACTCCCGGACGTCCGACGCCTATGTGTTGTTTACGTGTTGGGCCGCAGCCCAGGTACGCCTTCGCCCACCTAGACTATATATACTCTTCTCCTACCTATGTTTTAGGGTTAGCATTGGTTTACCTCATACTTGAGATAGAGCTTTGCGCATCCACATCGGATCTACTCCACGAGAGAGACCGCGACCCCTCTTCGGAGAAGATCCCTTTGGATTCAAGACCTCCTTTGCGGAGAAGACCATCAAGACCTCCTCACAGAGAAGACTCGTTACCTTTGAATCGTCCTTAGTTGACCCTGGATCATGTGATCTGTTATGTACTCGAGGATCTAGCATATGTGTGACTATTTCTTGTTGGTTTAGTGATTCTCTCATGTTTCCCCTTGTGTTCCCCCCCTCGTGTTTTCCCTCGTGTTATTCGTGGGATCCGCTACTTTCGTGAAAGATCGGCCCCTAGGGTTCCTACCCTACATCAGTTCAGTAGTAACTTGATCCGAAGTTTCATAATCATCATTATTAGTGATGCAGAGCATCCCACGTTCATCCCCATGTACACTCTGACTACTCTCCAATCCCCAAGGATACATAAGATGAGACCTCAAGTATACGCCATTGGACACAAGGTGAACTTGCTCCTCTTCGAATCGTCACTTTCCACATGTGAGACATGGTTACTACCTCAAACATGTCTGCTATGCATGACCAGGAACCAAGAGGAAGCCCATGGACAAGAAGGCGAGGACACCAAGCGCGAGGAACAAGAAGAAGAGCGGCGAAAGAAGCTCCAGCCACCGGACGACTGGTCGGGACCGGACGTCCAACGCCTGAAGACCCACCAGACGACCGGCCCGGACCGGACGACCGGCGATCCCGCACCCGAGCCAAACGAGCGGACGGCCGGCCTCCACCGGATGACCGGCGCCTGAAGCACAACCAACGCCAACTACAACACCTCCCAGCGAGCGGACATCCGGCCCCCACCGGACGACCGGTAATATTAACGGAAGTCCGAGGACACCGGATGTCCGATGCCTCTTCACAAAACATCTTCAGCGGATGTCCGACGACTGGCGGACGACCGGTCCCTCCTGAGCTACCGGAGTCCGGTACCCACCGGACGACCGGTACCTGCCTGTGTGCAGTCGGGCCTTTGGCCTTGTATCCTTCTCCCGCTTACCCCTTCGTGGCTCTAGACTATATATACTCCTCCACCTCCTCCTAGTTAGGGTTAGCATTGGTTTAGCTCATATTAGAGATAGGGTATTGCTCATCCACATCGGATCTACATGAGAGAGACCGCGACCCCTCTACGAAGAAGATCCACGTTGGATTCAAGACCTCCTCACGGAGAAGAACATCAAGACCTCATCACGAAGAAGACCGGTTACCTTTTGTATCGTCCGTTGTTAACTCTAGATCTTGTATCTTCCTTTGTGTTCATGAGCGCATGTGTGATCATTCTTGTTAGTTTGAGTGTTGTCTTGTGTTCCCCTCGTGTTTTCCCTCCTCGTGTTCTTCGTGTTCTTCGTGGGATCCGCTCCTTTCGTGAAAGATCGACCATATAGGGTTCCTACCCTACATCATCTTGGTATCAGAGCCACGTTGATCACGATTTCGGAGCCTGCCCTCGTTGTTTTCTAGCCTAATTTTGTTGTGTTGTTCCCCAATTTCGAAAATCCCCACCAAAAATAGCCCCCATTTTTTTTTGATTTGTTGGTTTGATGAAGTTTTGTTGGATTTAATCCATAGATTTTCTTGGTTTCAAGTCGATCTAGCATCTCCCCAAGTTTCCCCATCTTTCATCCACGCAATCCCCTCTATTTTGATCCCAAAATACCCAAATTCCGCCCAAAATCGCGTCCCGAAACTCGCATCTTGCGTTCACGCAGACCCACCGGACGACCGTCATTTTACCGGACGTCCGGACACCCAGGAAGCACCGGATGACCGGAACCCCTAACCCGAGCTGAAATTAGCAGATTTCCGACCCGACCGGACGTCCGGCGACCGGATATCCGTCCATTTCCGGACGTCCGCTACCTGTAAAAAACTGACTTCGCTGAAATTTTGTTTCGGCCATAACTAATTCATCCGAACTCCGATTTTGATGTTCTTTAGCTCGTTTTGAAGCTCTTGGCATCCCCGTTCTCACAAAAATACCACCAACATCTTTTGACTCCATCAGATTTTGTGAATTTTGGCATCTTTGCCTAGGGCTTCCACCACATCATCTGCTACACCACCACCGACTTCCGCAACCTAACCATATTTATTCCCCATTGCATTAGTGGTTGCTTGAGGAGTGATTTGAGTCTCTTAAGGTGTCTAGGCTACTTAGGAACGGTTGCTTCTTCATCAACCACCACCACCACCATAACTCCGCATAGTTTTGCCAACCTCCCACTCCCGCCACCCTAACTTAACCCAATTTTGTTTGTGTTGTGAGTTGTGTCTCCTAAGGTGTTTCGACTACTTAGGGACCATGCTTCCATCTATGACACCGTGTATAATCCACCACCTTACACTCCATTTCCGCATTGCATACTCCACAACCCATCGTTGCATTTCCGCAATCCCTTTGAGCTTCCGCAACCACCACCACATTCCCGCTACCACCATTTGACATTTGACATTTGAGATTTTGAGTTCGCGGTATTTCCGTTTCCTAAGGTGTTTCGGCTACTTAGGGACGAGTCTCCATCATCTTGGTATGTCCATCAAAATCACCGCCACTTATCATCGACACGGATGGTAACCTCCATATCATCTTGGTATCGTGGTATCCCTCCATTGTATATCCCCTTGCCATTACATTGATAACCCCTATCCCATTTTGAGTCACTTGCCTATCGAGACTAGCCTTTGAGTATTGCCGGCAACGTTACTTGTGCACATTAGTGATCATCAAGCTACACCTCCCATTGCATACATACCATATCATATTGGTATCATATCATCCCTTGTGCCACAAGTTTGTTCCCGTATATACCCAATTGCTATCTTGGTTTGTGCATTTCGCATTGTGGCCATATACAAAAAAAGAATAAGCTTTTAAGCAAAAGAGAAAGAGCAAAAAAGCTTGTAAGCAATATCCATAGCATCATACCACATTGCATATAAGATCATCTTGGATCACCTTGTGTGAAACAACGGGAACCATATATATAGCATATTTGGGATAGAAAGTCGATACATTTTGCATCTTATTGGTTGTGCACAAGTGTCGTATCTGCCTATAGAGCAATCGTGCTAGCGTCTCTCTTGAGTTGTGTAACACGAGCGTTTTCCATGGATTCCACATTTTGTGCTCATCCTTGTTGCACGACCCCATTTATCTATCCGTGTGTGCATTTCCGTGTTCCATTCATTGCTATTGGTCTACTTGTTTCACTTGCGAATTTGTGAATCTCTTTCAACATTGTTGACTCTTGCTAACATTTTGCCTGAAATTGTTTGTCCCACTATCCTCACCGAGCTCCACCATAAGCCTTATTTGTGTAGGTGTGAGAAACCGACAAGAATTGGTACCAATTGTGCTATTTCCTTTTTACATCATTGAGTGATCATTGATCCATCTTCAACATTGGTCAAGGTACATTTGGTATAAGTTCTTCTCTTTCTCCCACTCATATTTGCTCAGGTCTTGTGATGGATAGGCAAGGCATTTCATCTCCGGTCTTCACAACAACGACGGCGTGAACAACTACATCACCAAAGCATCTATCTACGATCTACAACGACAAATGCAAGGCGCACAATCAAGATTGTGAGAGCGCATCGAGAACCTCTCCATCGACATTCGTCACTCGAAGCAAGGAAAATGGACTACATCGACAACGAGCTTTCCGCGCACAAGGAGGAACAAGATGCAAGGATGGAGGAGATTCAGACTTTGTTGGCCAAACTTTCTTCCTCTTCATCATCCTCAAGACGGCGGCGAGCAAGTCAATCATCTTCGGAGCGCCCAAGCGACGCAAGCGCAAGTCGTCCATGTCCACATCTCCATGGCGACCACCATCACGTTCGTGATCCACCTCGTCATGAAGGGACAGTCACCTCCAAGCAACATGTGCACGACGACGACGAACGACATCTACTACGAGCTCAAGTGCGACAACGCCAACATCATTATGAAGATGCTCACCAAGCACAAAAGCAAAAGTCCCAACAAGCCCTAGTTCACGCCAAGTCCAAACATCATGAGCACAAGAGAAGACCGCGAGACAAGCACCACCAAGACGGAGCTACATCTACACCAACCACTTCCGCATCTTCACCAAGTGTTCCCGAGGCATCTACGCCTTAGGATGTACGGCATCTTAGCCTACTTCCCATGAGTTCGCCTACATCGACATCATCAAGTACAAGGCGACCACCTACAAGTGAGCACGACACTTCCATCTTCGGAAGCACCTCAAGGAAGATGACCGACCATGGGAAATTCCCTTCGATCATGGAGACGAGCTATGAAGTGCCACATCATATGGGCCTCCAACAACAAGATGGCGACCAGACGGTCGAGCTAGGGCCATCCCTTTCGACCACGGCGACAAGCGCGGACCTCTTCAACAACATGAAGACGACGCCCATATTGGACTCATACTCCGAGTCAAGCTACGAGACCGCACATGAGACCTTATCTTTGGTCTTAGAGGAGAGTGATGATGTGCCATCTTCGGCCATCATCCATGGCTACGACTACGACATGATTGAGCATGGAGACATTTGCACCAACTTCTCTCCGACACCGACATGTGACAAGATGCCCCAATTCCCATGTGAGGAGAGCCACCCCACCATGAGTGATATGAGTGACTCCACCATTTGTGACATTGAGTGCATTTCCTATGAGAGGATGAGTGTGACCACCACTAGCCCCACACTTGAGAGCATCCAAGAGGGAGTGAGTGAGCCACCACACTTAGTGAGCGAGGTAGTTGACACGGCACGTGAGGCCACTATGCTTTCTAACAACTTAACCTCTACTTCGAGTCTGTTTTCTTTGGTGCTAGGTCACCTACATGACGACACGCCTATCCTCGACGAGTCCATACCTCCAATGGAGACAACGATGGCCATGGTGGAATAAGATGCACCCCCACATGGTTCCATCAAGATGAAGATGACCACGACTTGGTCTTCGACACCTCACCTACAACACATGAGCGACGCTCTAAAGGTAACATAGGTGATGGTGCTTCAATTGTCCCACTAGTGGATTATCTCACCAATGATTGCTTGCATGATGTTGATCCACCTATATTCCCTTGCTTCATGCTAGTGTGAATTCTTCATGTCATGACTTACCTATTTATGATAAATATGATGATGAGCATGTTGATTTGCCTAGTTGTGATGCTATACTCCATAGGATATCTTGTGAAAATTCTTTTGGTCACATCATGTTTGACAATCCATTAACCTTGTCATATGCTATGAGTGAGATCTCCCATATTGCATCATTTCAATCTCAACATAGTAACTATGCATGCCCCATTACAATAAATCCCATTTGCACTTATGGCATAGATGACGAGACGATGGTCATTGGCTTTTGTTTTTCATGTGATGACATTGCCATGCTTCCTTTACATGATTTGCGCAATTCATCTACTATGCCATGCCATGATCACAATGTTCCAACTATGCATTGTTTTGGATGTTGTCAATATTCTCCATGCAATGTTTCCACTAATGATCATGAGGAGACCCCCATAGTTTCCTCATACGTATTAGGAGATTTTGATGCATTCCATACATTGCATGATTCTCATAATTTCTTGCACCATATGCATTCTATGAATAACAATGCTCTACATATTTCTTGTGATGCATTACACAATTTGAGCCTACATTATGCTATTCATAACAACAAACCTATCATGATGGATGACATGTTTCTATATCACACATCTCATTTATTCGAGCATTGGATATTTTTTGCTAACCAACACAAGCACATGCGCATCATGATGGATGATGTGTACATCTACCACACACACACAATTTTCCCTTTGTCTTTGTTTTGTGTAGGTACTCACGTATACTCGTCAACCTCTCAATCCCAAGAGTTGATGAAACGAGCTCTTGAGAGCAAAGATAACTTGGGATCCCGTGGATTGTCCTTCCCACCATTCCCTTTGCGCCACGACTTCGTGCATTCCTTTTACTTGGCTCTCACACGGATTTGGGCTATTTACCATTATATCGTGTTCACTTTGATGTTATGCCTATTTCTATGTCATTGCCATGCAATTGTGACCCTTGCTTACATTTACCCATGATTCACCATTTTACTACTCATATGTGTATTTGCATGCTTGGTGGAGATCCTTGTTGCTATTGCCATGTTTATCATGTGCCTCATGCTATTGATCCTATTTTGCTCATATCCTCCTTTCATGCTTGTGATATGTCTTGTGCATTATTCATGCCCACCATTTTGCACACACGACATGATTGCCATGATTCCTTCTAGTACATTGCATCTTCGCACTACTAGCTTGCTTGCCTTGATTCACATGATTGCTTGCTTTGTCGCATCACCCATGTTCCATTCTTACTTGCTTTCTTGGGTTGATGATGTATATGTTCATGCCTCTCACATGATATATTTTGTTCATTGTCGCTTGCCTCCAATTGTTGCATCTATGCTTATTGATCGTGGAGACTTGGACACTTTACTTGTGATGCATGCTTGCTTGATTGAGCCTATTGTATTTGGTTGTTCTCGCATCATCATATGCCTCCATACTATGAAATGCTCCCTTGTACTTTCTTATGATGAGCATGATGCATCCACTTGTTGGGTATTTTACCACACAAATGATAGGTTTTGCATCTCCGCTAACCTCATTTGTTTTTCCGAGTGTTTGTCATGTTCTTTCATGTTGAAGGATTCACAAGGCGATACCGTCATGACACAATTTGGTCATGTGAAGGCATACACGATGTGCAACACCAACATTTGCGAGAATCTCCGAAAGGTGAACTCCTTCCCTTTGAGCCATCCTCAAATATGCATATTGGATGGGTCACTCTTTCATTGTTGTTTCCTTCTTGTTGTCTACATGGTACATCTCGCGAACGGAGGAGCGACATTAAAGATTGGCTCTATGGACGTTCACATTGAGGAGCGCTTGTACTTATTGGAAGCACCTTCGAACCTCCACTCATGCCACGACATCGAGCATTGGTATACCAACACCTCCATATTTGTTGATTGTGCTCACACATGTCATTCTCGATGGGCATATCATACACATGACAAATTTGCATCTTATGCATGGATTGACTCATATTATGATTGCCTTGTTGCATCTTGTATTCCCATGTCATCCATGATATATGAGCTTGTGCATTTCCTTAGCAAATTTGTTGTGATCTTTCTTGATGGCATATTCATACATCATGATCATATTGCCCATCATCAATTGCGTGATCACATACTCATCTTGAGCATCCATGGCCATATTCATTCTATTGATAAACCGTCTCTCTATGACATCATTTTGCACCGTGGTTGCATTGATCATATTCACAACACATTTGTGTGCGCAATGAATGCTTTTGCTCCCATGAATGCTTTACATACCATTCCATCTCTTTTGGATAAGCTTCATGCACCTTGTCATGATCAATCTTGTTGCACAGACTCATTCTTACATGATGGACGCTTTGTGTGCTCTAACAATTTTATTTCCGATTGTCGTTTGTGTTTGCTCTTTTTGCATGTATACCACTCCGGCGACACCTTCGAGTACTTGGATTGCGCCATGTTTTCAACTCCGTCCAACTACAAGTTCATCCACAACAACCGTTTCCATGGTGACGAGGATCACGATTCGAGGTCGGATCTTTCCCAAGGGGGGGGGGATGATGCGGAGCATCCCACGTTCATCCCCATGTACACTCTGACTACTCTCCAAGCCCCAAGGATACATACGATGAGACCTCAAGTATACGCCATTGGACACAAGGTGAACTCGCTCCTCTCCGAATCGTCACTTTCCACATGTGAGACATGGTTACTACCTCAAACATGTGTGCTATGCATGACCAGGAATCAAGAGGAAGCCCATGGACAAGAAGGCAGGACACCAAGCGCGAGGAACAAGAATAAGATCGGCGGGAGAAGCTCCAGCCACCGGACGTCCGACGCCTGAAGACCCACCGGACGACCGGCCTGGACCGGAGGGTCGGAGATCCCGCACCCGAGCCAAACGAGTGGACATCCGACCTACACCGGACGATCGGCGCCTGAAGCACAGCCAATGCCAACTACAACACCTCCCAGCGAGCGGACATCCGGCCCCACTGGACGACCGATAATATTAACGGAATTCCGAGGACACCGGACGTCCGGTGCCTCTTCACAGAACATCTTCAGCGGATGTCCAACGACTAGCGGATGACCGGTCCCTCCCGAGCCACCGGACGACCGGTACCTGCCTGTGTGCAGTTGGGCCGTTGGCCTTGTATCCTTCTCCCGTTTACCCCTTCGTGGCTCTAGACTATATATAATCCTCGACCTCCTCCTAGTTAGGGTTAGCATTGGTTTAGCTCATATTAGAGATAGGGCATTGCTCATCCACATCGGATCTACTCCACGAGAGAGACCGCGGCCCCTCTACGGAGAAGATCCACGTTGGATTCAAGACCTCCTCACGGAGAAGACCGGTTACCTCTTGTATCATCTGTTGTTGACTTTGGATCTTGTATCTTCCTTTGTGTTCATGGATCTAGCACATGTGTGATCATTCTTGTTGGTTTGAGTGTTGTCTTGTGTTCCCCTCGTGTTTTCCCTCCTCATGTTCTTCGTGTTCTTCGCGGGATCCGCTCCTTTCGTGAAAGATCGGCCACATAGGGTTCCTACCCTACATCAATTAGCTTCCTCACTAATTGTTGTAGGAATCACTAGAACTGATTTTTGTGATGAACTACTTTCCAATAAGGGAGCATGTACAATTACCACATCAAGTTCTACTTTCCTCCCACTCCTTTCGAGTGAAACTCCTTCTCTAGAAAGGATCCATTCTTAGCAACGAATACATTGCCTTCAGATATGTTATAGAAGGTGTACCCAACAGTTTCCTTTGGGTATCCTATGAAGACACATTTCTCCGATCTGGGTTCGAGCTTATCAGGTTGAAGCTTTTTCACATAAGCATCGTAGCCCCAAACTTTCAGAAACGACAACTTGTGTTTCTTACTAAACCATAGTTCATATGGTCTCGTCTCAACGGATCTAGATGGTGCCCTATTTAACGTGAATGCAGCCGTCTCTAAAGCATAACCCCAAAACGATAGCGGTAAATCAGTAAGAGACATCATAGATCGCACCATATATAATAAAGTGTGGTTACGACGTTCGGACACACCATTATGCTGTGGTGTTCCAGGTGGCGTGAGTTGTGAAACTATTCCGCATTGTTTCAAATGAAGACCAAACTCATAACTCAAATATTCGCCTCCACGATCAGATCATAGAAACTTTATTTTCTTGTTACGATGATATGCTACTTCACTCTGAAATTCTTTGAACTTTTCAACTGTTTCAGACTTATGTTTCATCAAGTAGATATACCCATATCGGCTCAAATCATCTGTGAAGGTCAGAAAATAATGGTACCCACTGTGAGCCTCAACACTCATCGGACCACATACATCAGTATGTATTATTTCCAACAAGTCAGTTGCTCACTCCATTGCTGCGGAGAATGGATTCTTAGTCATCTTGCCCATGAGGCATGGTTCACAAGCATGAAGTGATTCATAATCAAGTGATTCCAAAAGCCCATCGGCATGGAGTTTCTTCATGTGCTTTACACCAATATGACCTAAACGGCAGTGCCACAAATAAGTTGCACTATCATTATTAACCTGGCATCTTTCGGCTTCAATATTATGAATATGTGTATCACTACAATTGAGATTCAACAAAAATAGACCACTCAACAAGGGTGCATGACCATGAAAGATATTACTCATGTAAATAGAACAACCATTATTCTCTGATTTAAATGTATAACGGTCTCGCATCAAACAAGAGCCAGATATAATGTTCATGCTGAACGCTGGCATCAAATAACAATTATTCAGGTCTAAAACTAATCCCGAAGGTAGATGTGGAGGTAGCATGCCGACGGTGATCACGTCGACTTTGGAACCATTTCCCACGTGCATCATCACCTTGTCCTTAGCCAATCTTCATTTAATCCGTAGCCCCTGTTTCGAGTTGCAAATATGAGAAACAGAACCAGAAACAAATAGCCAGGTGCTACTACGAGCATTAGTAAGGTACACATCAATAACATGTATATCAAATATACCTTTCACTCTACCATCCTTCTTATCCACCAAATACTTGGGGTAGTTCCACTTCCAGTGACCAGTCCCTTTGCAGTAGAAGCACACAGTCTCAGGCTTAGGTGCAGACTTGGGTTTCATCACTTGAGCAGCAACTTGCTTGCCATTATTTTTGAAGTTCCCCTTCTTCCCTTTGCCCTTTTTCTTGAAACTAGTGGTCTTTTTAACCATCAACACTTGATGCTCCTTCTTGAATTCTACCTCCGCAGCTTTAAGCATCACGAAGAGCTCGGGAATTGTCTTATCCATCCCTTGCATATTATAGTTCATCACAAAGCTTCTGTAGCTTGGTGGCAGTGATTGAAGAACTCTGTCAATGACACTATCATCAGGAAGATTAACTCCGAGTTGAGTCAAGTGGTTGTGGTACCCAGACATTCTAAGTATATGTTCATTGATAGAACTATTCTCCTCCATTTTGCAGCTATAGAACTTATTGGAGACTTCATATATATCGATTCGGGAATTTGCTTGAAATATTAACTTCAACTCCTGGAACATCTCATATGCTCCATGACGTTCAAAACGTCCCTGATGTCCCGATTCTAAGCCGTAAAGCATGGCACATTGAACTATCGAGTAGTAATCGGCTTTGCTCTGCCAGACGTTCATAACGTTTGGAGTTGCTCCTGCAGCGAGTCTTGCACCTAGCGGTGCTTCTAGGACGTAATTCTTCTGTGCAGCAATGAGCATAATCCTCAAGTTATGGACCCACTCCGTGTAGTTGCTACCATCATCTTTCAACTTAGCTTTCTCTAGGACGCATTAAAATTCAAGGGAACGATAGCACGGGACATTGATCTACAACAACATAGACATGCAAATACTATCAGGTACTAAGTTCATGATAAATTAAAGTTCAATTAATCATATTGTGACGCCCCGAGACCGATGCTCGAGAAGACTTCCATATGTTCCGGGTTTCGCCGTGTGTTTCATTTGTGCCTGCCCTTTTATTTTTGCTTTGCATCATGTCATCATGCCATCATCTCATAAATCTTTTGCAACTCAACTAAATAAATGGCATGGATCTTTGATCCATTTAAACCGAGGGAATTCACATGGTGATTCTCTTTACAACATATCCTCCCAATATTAGGGAGCTATTTTAAATATTTCTTTAATTGGGATATCACCATAACACACTTGCAAATTATCTCAATGCCTTTGTTATCTTAATTCTTGGTCTCCAACCTTTCCATATATTCTTCCATCATATTCCGGAGCTCCACCAAAAATCCGAACATTTTTTAGACCTTCCCAACCCTCACTTCCTATTCAAATCATTTGAATTTAAATCAAATGAGTTTGAATTTTAATCTTTCAATGATGGCCTTTTTCTATTTTCTCGGAAAAAGCACATTTTTGTCAGTCCGGGAAAATTATCCGCGCGTCCATCTTTGTCCCCTAACCTCTCTTTCTTTTCTTCCTTATCTCTGTTTTTTTCTTTAGAGTGAGAGAGAGGGTGCCCAACAGGCCATTTAGGCCCAGCTGCACCTCAGGCCAGCCGCAGCCCACTTGGGCCTCCCTAGGCCCACTCTCGCGTCGGCCTACCTAGGCTACCCGCACCGAGGCCAGCCCGCACGCCCCGTAACCCTAGGACTCAATCCCACTTCTCCCTCTCCCTCGTTTCCTTCCTCTCGCGCCGCCAGGGAGAGAGCGCTCGCTCTCGATCCCCTCCTCTTTCCCCGTCATCCCTCTCCTCAAACCCCCCTTGTCCTCGTCCCGAGCCACCACCAACCACCATCAGCAGCCAAGCCCCGCCATGGCCGCGCCCCCTGCTGCTGAGGCCCTGCGCCCGCAGACGTCGACCTCCAGCGCCCCAAGTCCCGCGCGACGCGCCCAGTCTCTAGGGTCGTGCCTCCTTGCCGCCCAGACCCGTCGTCCTCCACCCCGCCTCTCCTGCTCGTCGACCGCGCCACTGGAGCCCTGCATCGCGCCAAGCGTCGCCGGCGCCCCCAAGTCCATGTCGCCGGCCTCCTGCCATGGCCTCCTCCTCGCTTCAAGTCCACGCCGTCAAGCTCCAGCACCAGGACCCTCCGTGCTCTTGCCCGTTCCACCCCGCAGCTGCTTGCCAGTAGATGCTCCGCCGCCGTCCAGGATCCATAGCAACGCCTTGCTGCTCCCTGCCTCACCCCATGTTCGCTGGCGTCTTCAACCACCCGAGGCCCTCCTCCGTGCCATCGCTGGCCCCTGTTGTCATTGTCAAGACCCTCCAAATCAGGGAGTACCATGTCCTCCACCGAGACACTAGGATTCACCAAGTCCGGCAAGTACCACGACTTACGGAACACGAACGACCACCGCTCCAAACGCCAAGTACTACTACAAACCCGAAGAATTCGGATGCATCAAGTCCCTGAGGAGACCCGTTTTTCATCAAGTTCGACTACCCGTATCGTCAAGTACCACTACGGCCGGAGACCTCAAACACGACAAGTACCCCTTCGACCTATCAATACCGCAAACGCCAAGTTCCACGATGACCCAAGTACCGCGAGAACGTTTGTACCTCTACCATTGCCGTGGATCCGACAAGTACCCCTACAACAAGTGTACCTCTACCGTCATCTTCAGAATCGCTAAGAACGTCAAGCACCCCTTCGAGATGACGAGACCGACAAGTTCAAATGACCCCAAGTACCTCTCCGAAAACGAGACGTATACCGCTACCGTCGCAAGAATCAAGACCGACAAGTCCGAAGATGCTAGTACCACTACTACCCACTACGCCCGTGTATGACTTCTTCCACTACGAACGTCCCGAGAACGTCTACTTCCCCTACACCACATCGAACTCGAACCGCTCTGATAATGCACGCTACAAAGGTATAACCCCGAGACGACGCCCGTGAACGAATGTTGTGTGATGTATGAGATGCTCGTGGTTGCGCCGTGTCCGAGTTGTTCTTTGCGAGTTCCTCATTGCCTTGCCGTCGGCTTGTGGGAACCCGGTATCCGGGATCACCCCATCGTCCTTGCATGGCACGCTCCCGTCGCTTTTCCTTTTGCACCGGTATCTCCATGAGCTACCGGAACCGATATGTTGCCGTGGCATCATTTTCGGATTCGTTGCCGTGGCACCCCTTCGTTTCCGCCACGATGACAAAAGCCTCATATCTTATCATGTCAACATTTTCTTAAAAATTTCATAACCTTGAACATGACATACGCATCATGATAATAACATTTAAATGTTTAAAATTGTTGTTGCACCAAATTGATAAATGCACATGAGGATATACCGGAATTGTTGTTGTTGTTTCCGGCCTCATTTAAACTTGCCTAAAGGTTTAGTTTACTTATGCTCCACCTCTTGCCATGTTTAAACATAATTTAATATTGTTGAGTACCTAAACGAGATCGAACTAAATAATTGATGTGGTGTTTCGTCAATATGCAACTCGTTGCATATTGGGCTCCACTTAACTTGTAGTTTTGTTTGTTGCACTTTGCCATGCCATGCCTCATTAAACCGGACATGCATCATACTTGGTTGTGCATCATGCCATGTTTATGTGATGGTTTTTTACTATGTTGTTTGCTTCTTTCCAGTGTTGCTTCTTCGGGTTAGTTCTAATAACGTCGCGTTTGTGAGGATCCGTTCGACAACGTCCGTTTGTCTTCTTCATGGACTCGTTCTTCTTCCTTGCGGGATCTCAGGCAAGATGACCATACCCTCGAAATCACTTTTATCTTTGCTTGCTAGTTGCTCGCTCTATTGCTATGCCTATGCCGCGATACCTACCACATGCTTATCATGCCTCCCATATTGCCATGTCAAACCTCTAACCCACCTTGTCCTAGCAAACCGTTGTTTGGCTATGTTACCGCTTTGCTCAGCCCCTCTTATAGCGTTGCTAGTTGCAGGTGAAGATTGGAGTTTGTTCCTTGTTGGAACATGGATATTTTGTTGGGATATCACAATATCTCTTATTTAATTAATGCATCTATATACTTGGTAAAGGGTGGAAGGCTCGGCCTTATGCCTGGTGTTTTGTTCCACTCTTGCCGCCCTAGTTTCCGTCATATCGGTGTTATGTTCCCGGATGTTGCGTTCCTTACATGGTTGGGTTATAATGGGAACCCCTTGATAGTTCGGCTTGAATAAAACTCCTCCAGCAATGCCCAACATTGGTTTTACCATTCGCCACCTAGCCTCTTTTTCCCTTGGGTTCCGCGGACTCAAGGGTCATCTTTATTAACCCCCCGGGCCAGTGCTCCTCTGAGTGTTGGTCCAAACTAGAGCCACTTGCAGCGCCACCTTGGGGAAACTCGAGAGCTGGTTTTAGTTGTACGGATTTCTTATCCGGTGTGCCCTGAGAACTAGATATGTGCAGCTCCTATCGGGATTTGTCGGCACATTCGGGTGGTGTTGCTGGACTTGTTTTACCATTGTCGAGATGTCTTGTAACCGGGATTCCGAGTCTGATCGGGCCATCGTGGGAGAAGGAATATCCTTCGTTGACCGTGAGAGCTTGTGATGGGCTAAGTTGGGACACCCCTGCAGGGATTTGAACTTTCGAAAGCCGTGCCCGCGGTTATGGGCAGATGGGAATTTGTTAATCTCCGGTTGTAGAAAACCTAAAGTTTATCTTAATTAAAATGCATCAACCGCGTGTGTCGCCGTGATGGTCTCTTCTCGGCGGATTCCGGGAAGGGAACACAGTGTTGGAGTTATGCTTGACGTAGGTTGTTCTAGGATCACTTCTTGATCATAGTTCATCGATCACGGCTTTGCATTCTCTTCTCGCTCTCATTTGCGTATGTTAGCCACCATATATGCTAGTCGCTTGCTGCAGCTCCACCTCATACCTTTTACCCTACCTATAAGCTTAAATAGTCTTGATCGCGAGGGTGTGAGATTGCTGAGTCCCCGTGACTCACAGTTTAGTTCCAAACCCAGCTTGCAGGTGCCGATGATACCGTGCAAGTGATACAACTGAGCTCAAGGAGGAGCTCGATGAAGATCGTGTTCGTTATGTTGTTTCGTTTCCATAGTACTGGAGCCCAGTCGGGGCGATCGGGGATCTGTGTAGCATTTGGGGTAGTCTTCTTTTATTTTGGTTCCGTAGTCGGACCTTGAGTGTATCTGGACGAATGTAATGTTTTATACATGTATTGTGTGAAGTGGCGATTGTAAGCGACCTATGTACCTTTTTCCCTTATTGTATTACATGGGTTGTTTGCAAAGATTACCTCACTTGCAAGATTGCTTTCAATGCGGTTATGCCTCTAAGTCGTGCTTCGACACGTGGGGGATATAGTCGCATCGAGGGCGTTACACATATTACTTAAGAACTCCCACTTAGATAGACATCCCTCTAGTCATCTAAATGATCACGTGATCCATATCAACTAAACCATGTCCGATCATCACATGAGATGGAGTAGTTTTCAATGGTGAACATCACTATGTTGATCATATCTACTATATGATTCGCGTTCGACCTTTCGGTCTCAGTGTTCCGAGGCCATATTTGCATATGCTAGGCTTGTCAAGTTTAACCCGAGTATTCTGCACGTGCAAAACTGGCTTGCACTCGTTGTATGCGAACGTAGAGCTTATCACACCCGATCATCACGTGGTGTCTTGCCACGACGAACTGTAGAAACAACGCATACTCAGGGAGAACACTTATACCTTGAAATTTAGTGAGGGATCATCTTATAATGCTACCGCCGTACTAAGCAAAATAAGATGCATAAAGGATAAACATCACATGCAATCAAAATAAGTGATATGATATGGCCATCACCATCTTGTGCCTTTTGATCTCCATCTCCAAAGCACCGTCATGATCACCATCATCACCGGCTTGACACCTTGATCTCCATCGCAGCATCGTTGTCGTCTCGCCAACTATTGCTTCTACGACTATCACTACCGCTTAGTGATAAAGCAAAGCAATTACAAGGCGATTGCATTTCATACAATAAAGCGACAACCATAAGGCTCCTGCCAGTTGTCGATAACTTTTACAAAACATGATCATCTCATACAACAATTTATATGTCATCACGTCTTGACCATATCACATCACAACATGCCCTGCAAAAACAAGTTAGACATCCTCTACTTTGTTGTTGCAAGTTTTACATGGCTGCTATGGGTTTCTAGCAAGAACCATTCTTACCTAAACATCAAAAGCACAACGATTATTCTTCAAGTGTGATGTTTTAACCTTCAACAAGGACCATGCGTAGTCTAACTCGATTCAACTAAACTTGGAGAAACAGACACCCGCCAGCCACCTGTGTCATGAACGCGGTCACGTAATGTCGGTCCGGGCCGCTTCATCCAATAATACCGCTGAATCAAAGTAAGACATTGCCGGTAAGCAGTATGACTATTATCGCCCACAACTCTTTGTGTTCTACTCGTGCATATAACATCTACGCATAGACCTGGCTCGGATGCCACTGATGGGGAACACAATATTTCAACAAATTTCCTACGATCATGCAAGATCTATCTAGGAGAAGCATAGCAACGAGACGGGAGAGTGTGTCCATGTACCCTCATAGACCGAAAGTGGAAGTGTTTAGTAACGCGGTTGATGTAGTCGAACGTCTTCGCGATTCAACCGATCCTAGCATTGAACGTACGGCACCTCCGTGTTCAGCACACGTTCAGCTCGATGACGTCCCTTGAGCTCTTGATCCAGTTGAGGATGAGGGATAGTTCCGTCAGCACGACGGTGTGGCAACGGTGATGATGAAGTTACGGGCGCAGGGCTTCGCCTAAACACTACGACGATATGACCGAGGTGTGTAACTGTGGAGGGGGGCACCGCACACGACTAAGAGAATACTTGGTGTGCCTTTGGGGTGCCTCCTCCCACGTATATAAAGGAGGGGGAGGAGGCCGGCGGCTAGGGAGGAGGCGCGCCAGGTGTGGGGAGTCCTACTATGACTCCCTAGTCCTAGTAGGATTCCCTCTCCTTTTTTCCTTTTGCGGAGTAGCAAAGGGGGAAAGAGAGGAGGGGTAGGAGAGTAAAGGGGGGCGCCGCCCCCACCCCTTGTCCAATTCGGATTGGCAAGGGGGGGTGCCACCTCCTGCCCGGCCCTCTCTCTTCTCCACTAAGGCCCATGATGGCCCATTAACTTCCCGAGGGGGGGTTCCGGTAATCTCCGGTACTCCGAAACTCATCCAAAACAACTCGAACCATTCTAGTGTCCGAATGTAACCTTCCAATATATGAATCTTTACCTCTCGACCATTTCGAGACTCCTCGTCATGCCCGTGATCTCATCAGGGACTCCGAACAAACTTCGATTATCAAATCACATAACTCATAATACAAATCGTCATCGAACATTAAGCGTGCGGACCCTACAGGTTCGAGAACAATGTAGACATGACCGAGACACATCTCTGCTCAATAACCAATAGCGGAACCTGGATGCTCATATTGGTTCCTACATATTCTATGAAGATCTTTATCGGTCAAACCGAATAACATCATACGTTGTTCCCTTTGTCATCAATATGTTACTTGCCCGAGATTCGATCATCGGTATCACCATACCTAGTTCAATCTCGTTACCGGCAAGTCTCTTTACTCATTCCATAATGTATCATCCCGCAACTAACTCATTAGTCACAGTGCTTGCAAGGCTTATAGTGATGAGCATTACCGAGAGGGCCTAGAGATACATCTCCGATACACGGAGTGACAAATCCTAATCTCGATCTATGCCAACTCAACAAACACCATCAGAGACACATGTAGAGCATCTTTATAATCACCCAGTTACATTGTGATGTTTGATAGCACACAAGGTGTTCCTCCGGTATTCGGGAGTTGCATAATGTCATAGTTAGAGGAACATGTATAAGTCATGAAGAAAATAATAGCAATAAAACTAAACAATCATTATGCTAAGCTAACGGATGGGTCGTGTCCATCACATCATTCTCTAATGATGTGATCCCGTTCATCAAATGACAACACATGTCTATGGTTAGGAAACTTAACCATCTTTGATTAACGAGATAGTCAAGTAGAGGCAAACTAGCGACACTCAGTTTTGTCTATGTATTCACACATGTACTAAGTTTCCGGTTAATACAATTCTAGCATGAATAATAAACATTTATCATGATATAAGGAAATATAAATAACAACTATAATTTTGCCTCTAGGGCATATTTCCTTCAATTTTGGATTTACAGGAATTAAAAAACCAAGTTTATCAATCTTTCCAGCCGAGCCACGACGCCCAGATGTTTGAATTTCAATCCCATTTCTTGCATGGGACCTCGAAATTGACCCAAGGACACACATGTGATTTTTCAATCAACTTTGGTGCACTGGAGCATGTGCTTGTAGTTCAAATTTAAATTATGCACATTAAATGCACATAAACTCAATTAATGTATAAAAAAGGCCAAATGAACCTGGAATAATTCCAAAATTTAGCACCATACTTCTATTTGGTCTATTCTGCCTGTGTAAAAAATTAAGGCGGGAGAAGGCAGTGTATGTATGTCGTTTCGCACACGGAGGTGACACGTTCCCTCTCGGAACCACGAGCCTTCTTGAGGGAAGCTCCGTTTTGCAAGAAGCTTACAACAAATCTTGTCCCAATTCGGCCAAAAAAATTACGACAACATGTTGGTGCCATGTCATGATACCATGCCAAGTTTCATGATTTTGAGGTGTGTTTTGGATTTACAGGAATTAAAAAACCAAGTTTCTAAATCTTTCCGGCCGAGCCACGATGCCCACATGTTTGAATTTCATTCCCATTTCTTGCATGGGACCTATAAATTCACCCAAAGGCACACATGTGATTTTTCAAGAAACTTTGGTGCATTGGAGTATCTTCTTGTAGTTCAAATTTGAATTATGCACATTAAATGCCTAGAAACTCAATTAATGCATAAAATGCCAAACGAACCCGGAATAATTCCAAATTTAAACACGACACTCATGTACTAGTTGCATGTTCACTGTACGTAAATGTTCTAGCAATTCAAACCCCGTCCTTTCCCTCCATAACACCATTTTGTCTTTCAAAACATAATGAAAAAAATCAAGTATACCACAAATAGTTTACTAGAAAGAATCGTGTGGGATGCGATATAAAATATCTTGGCGCACTGTCTTGTTTAGCTTACGTAGGAAGCTTCGTCGTCTACAATCCACCGCCCCGGCTTGAACCAGACTTGTGCGCCAGTTTTTCGCGACAACGAGCGAATTTTTTTGCCACCGTGGAAATATCTATCTCCCTGCCCCTCCCTCCCACCAAAAGCCACATTTCCACTGTTCCTCCTTGCTTTCGAAGTTCAGACCTTCACTTCTACTTACTGGCAGCTCAACCTCCTCGCCGGCGACCCTTCTTCTTGCAGCACCGACTCCTCATCGGCTACCCTTCTTCTTACAGCGCCACCTCCTCGCCGGCGACCCTTCTTCTTGCAGCGCCGCCTCCTCGCGGGCAACCTTTCTTCTTGATGTGCGACCTCCTCGCCGCCGACCCTTCTTCTTGCTGCGCGGCCTCGTTAATATGGTCAGGTAATCCACACCCCATCCACACCATCCTCCTCCTTTTCCCGTCCCACATGCCCCGACCGATGGCGTGACACCTTCCATCGAAATCACAGCCCTCCTCCTCCAATTAAGCGCCGCCCACAGCCATTTTGCATGAAGTATAACATGGAGCTCAGTAGCATGCGACCACACACGCGCACGAGGTCGCTATGGCTGCCATGCGTGTCCACCGCTAGATCTTGGAGGAGCACCTCGTCTTCAAGGACACCGTCGACACCGCCACGCGGTTGTCTACTTTAAAATATAGTTTGTGCTGTTTTCTCGAGGCCACCGCCAGTGCCTTCTAGTGATTTGTCCTCTGTAATGTTAATATGCAAGCTGATGTTCAATTAATAGTTTGGTCCTCTAAAATGTAATGTTCAGCTAACACTTTGGTCCAACAATTGCTACATTTCGTAGTACTGTTCTCAAGCATTCTTTATTTTGTTGTCTGTCTTATCTTCTAGTACATGTTTCTATTCTGTAATGTTGTGCTCAGTTAACTATTTTGCTTCATTTGGTTTGCTATCCATTTAACTGTTTGGTTCAGTTCTGGAATTTCATTTTCATTTGTTGTGGGTACAATTTTGTATTGTTATGCATGTGACACCAATCGAATTTGGTTGTACTGAATACATATTCTACTAATAGTATGGAAATTCTCAGTTAACCTGATCAAGATCTTCCTTATGTGTGTTGCTGGGAAACAATGGGAGACACTACGGTTTACCATCAAGGTTTGTTCAAGCAGGTTCCTTTGGCTAATAGCACATTATTGTGCAGTTGCAGGAATCATTCTAATATTTAGGTTCTTACATTTTGGTCATGCACATGTAGGTCCTGCTGTCAGAGGCTTAAACCCATTGTTCAATCCATTTTGCATATGGGGAAATGAGATGTCCATGAATACCAGTCAAGTCAAGAAACTCAGAAGATTGTTAGGATGAAGAAACATGCAACGAATAACAACAAGATCTTTTTTTTGCACAATGAAGAAGACATCAGTCAACTGTAGGATGGTACTAACTCTTTTACCTTGTTTTTACCCCTTGCGCCATTTCAAAATTTATAACAGCGATTCATGCATAGCTTTGTTTTCAGTACTTTTCAAAGCAGTTCACCAATGATTACCTCTCAAACCACCTGCATGGTAAAGAGCCGAGGAAGGTATTCATTCAACACCCACGGTACAATACTGAAGTCTTGCTGAAGAGGATGAAGGTTGGGCGGGAAATTATCCATGGCCACTGGCCTAAAGTTGCAAGGACATTCAACGTCACTGAAGGCTCAATATTTGCCTTCCGCTTCTGCAGTTTCCCAGATGAGATTCATCTGTCTATTTACCATGTAAGATGCTACTTTCCAAAGGTTTTTGACGTTGCATGTGAAACTTGGTGCTGTTGTGTAATGGCATAACTGAGTGCCGAAGCTATATGATGTAATTCGGTTATGAAATCCTGGTTGCTGTTATATAGATATGAAATATCTGGTGTGTTTTGTAAGAAATATCAATTTGATTAGTACATGGATTATCAATAATAGGCTAATTACCCTGCTTATTGGGGTTTTCTATTGCAGACGGTTACTCAGACAACACCGTGGGCGATGAACTCAAACAACCCACACGGTTTCTAGAAAGTAGGCGTGTTCGATCAACCAACAATCACACACGGCTTCTAGCAGCAAACTGTTTGCGTTAGGCCACCTTGCACAAACGTTTCCACACAAAGAACTATGTGTGATATACATACCTACGGAAATGTTTTTCTAGGATTCACCGTATGGGATGTACATACCTACTAATATGATTTGGTTTCGATGCCTTGCCGGATCACACACGAGCTCATTTGGTGTCCCAGGAGGGCCTATCCCTGACGGTTTCTGGGTCGTGTGGGAAGGACCCCCCCTATCGCCCACACTCACTTGGCGACGATTCCAACTGCCGTCGCGGAAAGGGGTTAAAAACTGTTTGTATAGCATGTCGTTGTACCAGTGGTTGTGCTACGCCGTGACCTCATTAGTATTCTAGGCCGGTGTCTCTAGTCTGGTCTAGCCTAGCACCAGCATAGTACCATCATTGAGCGTTTATTCAACATTGCATCTCTGAATTGATTATTGCTACTCTTTTGCTACCAAATATTTAAGCCTTCCAAGCTCCACATATTTCTACACTGGGTATACGTACGTTCCCGTGGCACCTTTACTCAGTCTTCTGAGTTATTTGACACCGCTGGTTGCCTGTCACCACCTGCTGCATGGTAAGAATTTGTAAGATATTGATATTTGCTATACTGTGAGCGTTTTACCACCACATCCTAGTAGTTCATAGGAACATTATTCTCGGATTTTGTTTCTTGTTTTCTACTAACTATGGAAGGTTCCGGAGTTGTTAGTTCTTGGGCTTCATCGATCGTGGGAGATTTGCCATCACCTAAGAAAATACAACAACCCTCACAAGAGGATCAGCAACACCAGAATGCACATAATCAGGTTAATGTTTCCATGCCACCATTTACTGGTCATTTTTAGGCCTGATTTATATATTGTATGGGAGTATGAAATAAATGCTATATTTGCTTCCCATAATTTTGATGAGCATGGAAAATTTCAAGCTACGGTTAGTACTTTCAGTAACTTTCCCTTAGTTTGGTGGAGTGAATATTGTCGGTTAAACCTTGATTTTATACCTACTACTTGGGATGATTTAAAACTTGTCATGAGAGATAGATCCATTGATGTTTACTATATTCGTGGCATGATTACAAAATTACAACATTTAAAACAAGGCACTGACACAGTAACAAAATATTATGATGATTTACAAATTACATTGTTGCACTCATTTTTAGAAGAAAGTGAAGAAGATTTTATGGATAGATTTTGGGGAGGATTGAACTGTGATATTCAAGAGATACTAATTCATGAAGAATGTTATCCTATGGACCATTTGTTTCATCTTGCTTGCAAAGATGAACAGAAAATAAAACGACGTGTGCCCACAAGGAGAACAAGTGCACGGTGCACATTCCAAGTGTTGATACAGATGTTTCTTCAACAACTAGGGGTACTATGACAACCACATCTGTTGTTGTGAGACTACATCATCTCCACCATGTGACACATCACCACCGAGAGTGCCTAAAGCATCTGAGTTGATCAAAAGAGGTAATGACAAAGGAACATATTTTCCACTTTCTCACGAGAATGATGCATGCCTAGTTAACTTGAATACATCATGTGTTGAGTTACATATTGATTTGGCTACACCACCTATTTTAGAATTGTATTACTGTCATGAATGTGTCATGTGATCAAACAACTGAAATACCAACAATTTTGAGTGCACCCATTGAATTAACTATTGATGCAAAAGAACCAATGTTTAATCATTTTGATATGACCTCTAATATTGGTGATAATTCTGTGACCAATGACTTATTGCATGTTTGCTTATTTAAGCATGTAGTACCATGTAAATTTGATGCAAGTAAGGTTTATTCACCAATGTTGGGATGGTTTAAGGATGAACATTGTCAACCTTTTGAAATGAATAAGAGCTTCACTTATAAATGCAAACTGAGTTGCAATATTTTCATGCCTTCTAGTTCTTGTGATAATATTTTGGCCTCAGATTTTATGAACTATGAAAGTTACTCATGCATACATGTGTCATATGTGCAAAAACCAAGGGAAGTAAAACTGGATGACATATACATATACAACATGTACACCTTGTCTCTTTTGTTAGCCACATTTCAGATTAAGCAACACCGAGGACGACTTTGTTTTCAAGAAGGGGAGGATGATGAGGACATGACTACCATGGATATGACAAAAAATATTGCATGCATGTATATTTGTGAGGTGATTTCTAATGCAAACTATGCAATAATTTATTTATGTCACCCAGGACAAAGTGATAGAGGCAAAGGTGTCACGTCTTTCGATGAGATGGTGGCTATTGTTTTGGAGGAAGTCGACTTTGACGATCTGACTACGAACGTGCGAGGATGTCGCACCTTAGCAATCGCTAAACTAACTCCGAGAGGTTATTGACCACGCTGGAGCACGATCAACCTGACCACGAAGGTGCCTTTCCTGCAGGCAAACGAAGAACAAGCAAGAAACTAAGATTGCAATCTGGGTATTGCGAATACAAGAGGAAAACTTTATTGATCAAGGTGCGGTTCTGTGACGCCTTTGTCTGGTTGTTGAACACAAACAAAGTATGCGAAGTTGCAGCTACGGCGAACTTTAATCTAAACAAAACCCAAAGTCTAAACAATGCCCTAACGGTTGTATATATGGAGGAGAGAGGGGGAATTTTGTGGCCCTTGGAGGAGGGGTCCGAAACCAACCCTAACTCTTGTTTCCCCACACATACGGACTCTAAAAACAGCCTATAATCAAGTATTTCGAAATTACATGGGCCGGCCCAAAAATAAGGTGACACAGCACCTAGGATAGCCTCCAAACGAAATTTGTGAAGTGGCATCTTGTATATTTCATCCAAGGCTTCATGCACTCATTATGGTGGCTTCAAATCCAGGAATCATCACTTGTGACTCCGTTCTTGTTCCCCTTGCGTAAGCCATCATCTCCATGCTTGAACTTGCTCCAAGGTTCATCTTTCTTGTCCAAGCTAGGCCATTCATTTGTAATAAAAACAAATGTATCCAATTTAGGCAGCATCATATTCTCATGAACATTAGAATCGTTACCAAGAAACGAAAGTACCTGATAATTCAAGTGGTGTGCGCGAGCTCTAGTAATTGGTCCAGTATGTATAGCAGCAAGGGCTGTGGGTGTAACAATGGTATTGGTGTCCTCATCATCCTCCCCTTCTTGAAATGAAGTCGTCCTCGAGGAAAGCTCATCTTCCTCACCCAAATAACGCTTCAAATCTGCAATGTTAAAAGTGGGACTAACCTCAAAATCTGCAGGCAGCTCAAGTTTATATGCATTATCATTTATTTTCTCTGACACCTTAAAAGGACCATCAACATGTGGCATTATTTTTTATTTGCACAAATTAGGAAATCTATCCTTACGCAAATGTAACCGAGCAAAATCTCCAGGTGCAAACACAACATGTTTTCTACCCTTATCTCCAGCATGTTTATATTTAGCATTCATACGCTCAATGTTTTCCTTAGTTAACTCATGCATTTTAAAATCAATTCAACACGTTCTTTAGCATCAAAATTAACCTTCTCCAAAGATGGAAGAGGCAACATATCAATAGGTGCACGAGGTAGGAAACCATACACTATTTCAAAAGGGCACATCTTAGTAGTAGAACGCAATGAACGATTATAAGCAAATTCAATATGAGGCAAGCATTCTTCCCACATTTTCTTATTATTCTTCAAAACAGCCCTAAGCATAGTAGACAATGCTCTATTGACTACTTCAGTTTATCCATCAGTTTGGGGGTGACAAGTAGTACTAGAAAGCAGCTTAGTCCCCAACTTAGCCCATAAACATCTCCAAAATTGGCTAAGAAATTTAGTATCATGATCTGAAACAATATTATTTGGCACACCAAGCAAGCAAATAATTTCACGAAAGAAAAAATCAGCAACATTAGCAGCATCATCGCTTTTATGACATGGTATAAAGTGTGCCATTTTCGGGAATCTATCCACGACAACAAATATGCTATCCCTCCCCTTCTTTGTTCGTGGTAAACCTAAAAAAGTCCATAGATATATCCTCCCAAGGAACACGATGTATAGGCAAAGGCATATATAAACCGTAAGGATTGAGTCGTGACTTAGCTTTTTGACATGTAGTGCAGCGAGCAACAAAATGCTCAAAATCCCGTCTCATCTATGGTAAAAAAAGTGTAGCAAGTACGTCCTCCGTCTTCTTCACGCCAAAGTGTCGCATTAATCCTCCTCCATGCGCCTCCTGCAACAACAAAAGACGAACGGAGCTACCTGGAATGCATAGCTTGTTAGCATGGAACACAAATCCATCATTAACGACGAACTTGTCCCATGTTCTTCCTTGTTTACAATTCTGCATTACATCTTTAAAATCAGCATCATGCACATATTGATCTTTGATGGTCACCAAACCAAATATTTCGAAGTCAAGTTGTGAAAGCATAGTATAGCGACAAGACAATGCATCAGCAATAACATTTTCTTTACCCTTCTTGTGTTTAATGACATAAGGGAAAGTCTCAATGAATTCAACCCATTTAGCATGTCTACGATTTAGTTTAGCTTGACTTTTAATATGTTTCAAAGATCCATGATCAGAATGTATAACAAATTCTTTAGGCCATAAATAATGTTGCCATGTTTCTAAATTCCAAACAAGAGCATATAATTCCTTATCATAAGTAGAATAATTCAGACTAGGCCCACTAAATTTTTCAGAAAAGTATGCAATAGGTTTGCTATCTTGTAATAACACACCTCCTAATCCAATTCCACTAGCATCAGATTCAGGCTCAAAAGTCTTATTAAAATCTGGAAGTTGGAGTGAAGGAGCATGTGTCAGCTTATCTTTCAATACCATGAAGGCTTCTTCCTATGCGGTACCCCAAACAAAAGGCACATCCTTCTTTGTAAGCTCATTGAGAGGTGTAGCAATGGTGCTAAAATCTCTCACAAAACGCCTATAGAAACTAGGGATTCCAAGAAAACTCCTCACTAGTGTGACCGTTTTGGGCTACAGCCAACTCTCAATAGCTTCAATCTTGGCTTTATCAACTTCAATTCCCTGTGGAGTAACAACATAGTCAAGAAAATATACTCGGTCGGTGCAAAAGGTGCACTTCCCAAGGTTACCAAACAGACGTGCATCACGTAGAGTAATAAAAACAGCTTGTAAATGATCCAAATGTTCTTCTAAAGATTTGCTATAAATCAGTATATCATCAAAATAGACTACCACAAATCGTCCAATGAAAGCAAGTAAAACTTCATTCATTAATCTCATGAATGTACTAATTGCATTAGTTAACCCAAAAGGCATGACTAACCACTCATATAAACCGAACTTCGTTTTAAATGTCGTTTTCCATTCATCTCCCGATTTCATACGTATTCGATGGTATCAACTACAAATCAACATTGGAGAATATTGTAGAGCCACTCTATTCATCAAGCATATCATCTGGCCTAGGAATAGGATGACGATAACAAATAGTAATATTACTAATGCCTCTACAATCAAGACACATACGCGATGTACCATCCTTTTTCGGCACTAGAATAATAGGAACAACACAAGGACTAAGGGATTCACGTATATGACCTTTGTCGAGAAACTCCTGGACTTGACGCATAATCTCCTTCATTGGCTCTGGATTGGTACGGTATGGTGCACGGTTGGGTAGCAAAGCACCAGGAATTAAGTCAATCTGATGCTCAATCCCTTGAATAGGTGGTAATCCTGGTGGCACGTCTTGTGGAAAGACGTCAGCGAACTCCTGCGCAGTGTTGGTAACAGCGGGAGGCAAGGAGGAAGGAACGTCTTCGAATGAAAATAATGCCTCTTTGCACACAAAAGCATAGCAAACAAATTTGCTGAAATCTAGATCATCAATATCAGATTTGGTGGCAAGTAAACATGCACTTTTCAATTTAATTTCAGAAGCAACACTAGATGGTTTATTATTAGGCTTCATTTGTTGCTCAAATTCTTTTGCCACAATCTGATTTTCACTCTTATTTTCTCCTGTTTTGCTTTATTGGCTCTATTAATATCATCTTTCAAAATGGAATCAGGAGACATAGGAAGCAAAGTAATATGTCTATCCTTATGAACAAGAGTATACTGATTATTTCTACCATGGTGTACAGAATTTTTATCAAATTGCCATGGTCTACCAAGTAATAACGAACATACTTGCATGGGTACCACATCACAGTCAACATAATCAGCATATGTAGAGATACTAAAATGCACACAAACAGTACGTGTTACCTTAACCTTGCCGCTGTTGTTGAACCATTCGATGTAGTAAGGATGTGGATGTGGTCTTGTGGTGAGATATAGCTTCTCCACCATCTCCATGCTAGCCAAGTTGTTGCAGCTCCCTCCGTCTATGATGACGCGACCAAAATGTTCCTTCACAACTCCATTTGTATGGAACAAATTATGCCTCTGATTTTGCTCAGCTTGTGTGACCTGCACACTCAAACACATGTTGAGAAACTAAACATTCATACCTGTCAGCGTCTTCAGGAGCCATGTATTGCATCTCATGATCAGAATCATCTCCACCATGTTCTTCACGTGTAATAAGAGCCAAAGTCTCCTCATCATAGTCACTAGCGGACTCATACCCACCATCCTCAGTAGCAATCATCACACGCTGAGATTTGCATTCTCTCGCATAATGACCTCTTCCCTTACAACGACGACAAATAATATCACTTGCATGCCCTATTGATGCCATGGAAGAAGAGCTCCGCGCAGGCCCGACATGTGTGCTCTTGGCAGATAGTGATGGTTGTGCCTGCTTTCTTGTATCACGGCTGGAGGTGGCACCTAATGGAGGTGCTGGTGTAGTGGAAGTAGAGGATGCATGTGGTGTCCATGATGAAGGTCGACCTGCAGAATAGTTAGTTCGTGCCAATGCCTGTCGATCCTGCACTTCACGTTCCGCTTTACAAGCAAGATGGAATAAACAAGTGATATTATTATACTCCTTGTACTCTAGAATGGTCTGCATCTTTCTATTTAATCCACCCATAAAACGTGCAATCGTAGCTTCATTATCCTGAACAATACCACATGTAATCATGCTAGTTTGTAATTCTTGATAATATTCCTCTACAGAATTTTTTCCTTGTCTTAGACGCTGCAATTTTTGAAGTAATTCACGTTGATAATATGGTGGAACCCAACGAGTACGCATAGCAGTTTTCAAAGAAGCCCAGGTAGTTGGAATATTATTCGGATATAATCTACGATGTTCAGACCACCACACACAAGCAAAACTAGTGAAAGCACAAAGTGCAGCAGCAACATGTCTCTCCTCAGGATATTCTAAACATGTAAAACGTTGTTCGGTTTCTAACTCCCAAGTAAGATATATATCAGGAACATATCTACTCTCAAATGGTGGAATATTCAATTTCAGTCTAGGGGGATGGTCATGATCTCGTACCTGAGGGGGAGCCCTACCATTGCCATTATTTGCATGTGGACGACCTAGTAGTTGTGGTGCTGGTGGTTGCACGTAGTTCTCATTTTGATCAACCTCATCCTCGTAATCTCCCGCATAATCATCCTCCTCCGCATCAACAGCAGGACCCACAGAAGTATCAACAGCAGCACCAACAGTTTTGCCAGGCTCAAGAGGGACACGACTCGCTCGGCAGAGGGCTGTTTCGCGACGTGGAGGTAATCATTGTTGTTGTTGTTGTTGTTGTTGTTGTTGTTGTTGTTGTTGTTATTGTTGTTGTTGTTGTTGTTGTTGTTGTTGTTGTTGTTTTTGTTGCAGTGGTGCGGCAGGTGCAACCGGTGGTGGTTGTGGAAGACGCGCAAGCAGTTCATCAAATTTGTTATCGAGCTTTGTATTGAACGTCTTCTCAAAGCCAGTTATCTTTTCCAAGGCCTCTTCAAGATTGTTCAGCACATCTTGCAGCTGTTCAGTCATCATTTGCTGAAATTTATCATGCAACTCCTTATTCGTCATGTTCTCCCAGTCAGTCTCATCAACTTGTGATCCTGCCATGGTTAGCAGCAATAGAAACACTCAAGAATATGATCCTATAGACTACTAGAAAATGGTGGTGGTGGGGCGTCACAAATCCGTCAAGAAAATCTCAAATTCTTACCAGTTCTTACCCAACATCAGGCGGTGATCGACAACCGTCGTAGTCAAAACTCTCAAAACATGGATAGAGCGATTACCAGGGAGAGTCAAACGCACGATGTAGATGTATGTGGAGCTCGGAAGGCTTATAATATGGTTGCAAAAAGGCTCAGCAATAATCAATTCAGAGATGCAAAGTTGAATAAACGCTCAATGACGGTACTGTGGTAGTCCTAGGCTAGACCATGCTAGAGACGCGAGCCTAGAACACTAACAAAATCACGGCGCTGCACGTAAATAAGGGAGGAGCACGCTCTGATTTTTTTTCTTTTTTTCACCTTTTTCCTCTTTTTTTGCTCCATAACAATTTTTTTCGAAAAAGTCTACAAATGGTCTAAAAACTGCCTAGCCAGAATTTTCCAGACTTAGTTTTTTTTAACTGGAACTATTTTTCTATTGCGGGTAGCACGAAAGTTCGGCAGTCCTACTCTGTCACGACTCGGAGTATGGCGTGATCTGGAAATCCAAAACAGAGAAACAAAATACTGGACTCGGACATGGACTGGTGGTGGAGATGAATCTGGTGGAACTCGGAATGGTGGCAGAGATGAATCTGGTGGAACTCGGACCGGTGGTGGATATATGTTGCAGGTGGACTCGAATTGGCGTGATGGCAGCGGATATGTGGTGGCGTATATGGACTCAGATTGGTGGTGAATATGTGGTGGTGGTATATGGCAGCGGCAATGAAGTTGGTGTGGTGGTGGTATATGGCAGTAGCGATGATGATGATGAGTAGTGATATATGGCAGCGGCGACATGACAACCTATGAATAGAACTCGAAACTCCGAAGGACTAGATGCTAAGACCAACAACTTGACACGACGATGCAACCGCGAATTCAACAAAGCAAATACAGAAAAGATTATGCAAAGGCTCAGATTGGTTCGGATAAGATGAACTAACCCTAATTTTTTTGGCATTTTCGTGGACTATAGGTATGAAGAATAGATTCGATCTAAACTATGAAAAACTGGAAAATCTCAGCGAGCAACCTGGAAATTTGATACCACTTGATAGAGGCAAAGGTGTCCCATCTTTCGATGAGATGGTGGCTATCGTTTTGGAGGAAGTCGACTTTGACGATCCGACTACGAACGTGCGAGGACATCGAGCCTTAGCAATCGCTAAACCAACTCCGAGAGGTTATTGACCACGCCAGAGCACGATCAACCTGACCACGAAGGTCTATTTCCTGCAGGCAAATGAAGAACAAGCAAGAAACTAAGATTGCAATCTGGATATTGTGAATATAAGAGGAAAGCTTTATTGATCAAGGTGGGGTTCTGTGATGCCTTTGTCTGGTCGTTGAACACAAACGAAGTAAACGAAGTTGCAAGTATGGCGAACTTTAATCTAAACAAAACCCAAAGTCTAAATGGTGCCCTAAGGGTTGTATATATGGAGGAGAGAGGGGGAATTTCGTGGCCCTTGGAGGAGGGGACCAAAATCAACCCTAATTCTTGTTTCCCCACACATATGGACTCTAAAAATAGCCTATAATCAAGTATTTCGAAATTACATGGGCCTGGCCCAAAAATAAGGTCACGCAACACCTAGGGTAGCCTCTGGATGAAATTTATGAAGTGGCATCTTGTATATTTCGTACAAGGCTTCATGCACTAATTATGGTGGCCTCAAAGTCCTGAAATCATCACTTATAACTTCGTTCTTGTTCCCCTTGCGTATGCCATCATCCCCATGCTTGAACTTGCTCCAAGGTTCATCTTTCTAGTCCAAGCTAGGCCCTTCATTTGTAACCGAAACAAATGTATCCAATTTAGGCAGCATCATATTCTCATGAACATTAGAATCATTACCAAGAAATGAAAGTACCTGATAATTTAATTGGCTTGCGTGAGCTCTAGTAATTGGTCCAGTATGTATAGCAGCAGGGGCTGTGGGTGTAACAATGGTATTGATGTCCTCATCACAAAGATACTTCACAAACCTTTGTGTCATGTTTAATTGCAGGTGTATGGGACGTTTGTACAATCCACATACGAAGATAAGGGAAAAAGAGAAGTTTAGGTGTTGTTCAAAAAGTCTTCTCACGTCACTTTTGGGCCAAGAGAAGATAGAGTCCAAGTCTCCCACATTCTGGATTCAGATTAGGACTGCACAGACATACCTGACTCAAAATGCCAATAACTCTTTCATACGAACTCCGAATTGGGTGATTCTTTTTTGTTGAAAAGTAGATTTCGTGGTCTTTCCAAACCAATTGGGTTCACCTTAAAATTTGTCTGGGTCATTCATTTATCGCTGAAACTATCTGATGCTACAGCAGAATTCGAGTCAAACTACAAGTCCAAACTTGGGCCCTTGAGCCTTGTACGACCTAGGGTTAGTTTTAGGCTGCCTTGGTACGTCCTCCCACCTCCTTGGCCACCACCCCTTGCTCCTATATAAGTAGATCCATCTAGTAGTTTTTTCCTTGAGTTTTATTTAGTTAAAAGTTAGCCATCGCTGCAACTTCGTGTACTTCGTTTGTGTCCAATGACCAGGCCAAGACCGCTTATGAAACCCCACTGAGGGAGTCCTGGCTTAGGGGGTATCCGGACAGCCGGATTATATCCTTTTGTCGGACTGTTGGACTCTGAAGATACAAGATTGAAGACTTCGTCTCGTGTCCGGATAGGACTCTACTTGGCGTGGAAGGCAAGCTAGGCAATATGGATATGTATATCTCCTCCTTTGTAACCGACCTTGTGTAACCCTAGCCCCTCTGGTGTCTATATAAACTGGATGGTTTTAGTCCGTAGGACAACACACAATCATACCATAGGCTAGCTTCTAGGGTTTAGCCTCTTCGATCTCGTGGTAGATCAACTCTTGTAATACTCATATCATCAAGAATAAATCAAGTAGGACGTAGGGTTTTACCTCCATCAAGAGGGCCCAAACCTGGGTAAAACATCGTGTCCCCTGCCTCCTGTTACCATCCGCCTTAGACGCACAATTCGGGACCCCCTACCCGAGATCCGCCGGTTTTGACACCGACATTGGTGCTTTCATTGAGAGTTCCTCTGTGTCATCACCGTTAGTCTTGATGGCTCCTACTATCATCGATAGCGATGCAGTCCAGGGTGAGACTTTTCTCCCCGGACAGATCTTTGTGTTCGGCGGCTTCGCACTGCGGGCCAATTCGCTTGGCCATTTGGAGAATATCAAAAGTTACGCCCCTAGCCACCAGGTCAGGTTTGGAAGCTTAAATTACACGGCCGATATCCGCGGAGACTTGATCTTCGACGGATTCGAGCCCCTGCCTTGTGCGCCACGCGGTCACGATGAGTACGATTTAGCTCTACCATCGGACCATATTCAGGAGATCGCACCGGCAGCCGCTCCGAGCCTCAATTCGGAGCCAGTTGCGCCATCCATGGACGGGTGGATAGAGCCTGTCACGGAGGCCGTATCCTCAGCGGCGATCGAGCCGAATATCGACCTTACCCTTCACGAGAGCCCTGTTGCCAAACTGCTGGATCCTTCTCCGGCCACGGACTCCGAACCGCCTGCACCCGTTCCTATCGAATCCGATTGGGCACCGATCATGGAGTTTACCTCCGCGGATATTTTTCAGCACTCGCCCTTCGGCGACATACTAAACTCATTAAGGTCTCTCTCCTTGTCAGGAGGATCCTGGCCGAACTATGTCCGGCAGGATTGGGATGCGGATGACGAAGAAATTCGCCGCCCACCCACCACCCACTTAGTAGCCACTGTCGACGACTTAACCGACATGCTCGACTTCGACTCCGAAGACATCGACGGTATGGACGACGATGCGGGAGACGAAGAGGAACCACTGCCCACAGGGCACTGGACAACCACCTCATCATACGATATATACATAGTGGACACACCCAAAGAAGGCAATGGCGATGAGACAACGGAGGATGACCCCTCCAAGAAGCAACCCAAGCGTCAGCATCAGCGGCGCCGCTCTAAGTCCCGCCAAGGCAAAAGCGATGATACCGGCACAGGAGATAATAGCACTCCGGATAGTGATGAAGACGGCAACAATCCCCTCCAGCAAGATTTAGGGCAGGAGGATGGAGAAGCCAGCCCTCCAGAGAGAGCGGCAGATGGAGAGGCGGAGGATGATAATTACATGCCTCCCTCCGAAGACGAGGCAAGCCTCGACGATGACGAATTCGTCGTGCCAGAGGATCCCGTCGAACAAGAGCGCTTCAAGCGTCGGCTTATAGCCACAGCAAATAGCCTTAAGAAAAAGCAGCAGCAGCTTCAAGCTGATCAAGATTTGCTAGCTGACAGATGGACTGAAGTCCTGGCAGCCGAGGAATATAAACTCGAACGCCCCTCCAAGAATTACCCAAAGTGCAGGTTGCTACCCCGACTGGAGGAGGAAGCACTGAAACCTACATCCCCGGCATATGACACGGCTGACCGGCCACCTCGTGGCCGCGACAGAGAGACATTCCAGCCAAAAGCTCAGCCCGCACCCCGACGCCATTCAAATAAAAAGGCATGGGGAAATACACCAGACCTGCGAGACATATTGGAGGACAAAGCAAAACATGCAAGATTGATCTACGGATCATGAGGGCACGCCACTATGCGAGACGATAATCGTCACGCTGGATACAGTAAAAGTAAGTCCGGCCGGGCCAAACACAGCGGGCAAGACTCATTTGAGTTGCGTCATGATATAGCCCAGTACAGAGGCGCCGCACACCCCTTATGCTTCACAGATGAAGTAATGGATCATCAAATCCCAGAGGGTTTCAAACCCGTAAATATAGAATCATACGACGGCACAACAGATCCTGTGGTATGGATCGAGGATTTCCTCTTGCACATCCACATGGCCCGCGGTGATGACCTACATGCCATCAAATACCTCCCACTCAAACTCAAAGGACCGGCTCGGCATTGGCTCAACAGCTTGCAAGAAGAGTCCATTGGATGTTGGGAAGATCTAGAAGCCGCATTCCTCGACAACTTTCAGGGCACTTATGTGCGACCACCAGATGCAGATGACTTGAGCCACATAATTCAGCAGCCAGAGGAATCGGCCAGGCAATTCTGGACACGGTTCCTAACAAAGAAAAATCAAATTGTCGACTGTCCAGATGCAGAGGCCCTAGCAGCTTTCAAGCACAACATCCGCGATGAATGGCTCGCCCGGCACCTTGCCCAGGAAAAGCCGAAATCTATGGCAGCCCTCACGACACTCATGACCCGCTTCTGTGCGGGAGAGGACAGCTGGTTGGCTCGCAACAATAACATATCAAAGAACCATGGTACTTCGGATACCAAGGACGGCAACAGTAGGTCACGTCGCAACAAACATAAGCACCACATTAACAGCGACAATACCGAGGATACGACAGTCAATGCCGGACTCAAAGGCTCTAAACCCGGTCAGCGGAAAAAGCCATTCAAAAGAAGCACTCCGGGCCCGTCCAGTTTGGACCGTATACTCGATCTCTCGTGCCAAATACACGGCACCCCCGAGAAGCCAGCCAACCACACCAACAGGGATTGTTGGGTGTTCAAGTAGGCCGGCAAGATAAATGCCGAAAACAAAGATAAGGGGTCACATAGCGATGACGAGGAGGAGCCCCGATAGCCGAACACCAGAGGACAGAAGAGGTTCCCCCCACAAGTGCGGACGGTGAACATGATATACGCAACCCACATCCCCAAGAGGGAGCGGAAGCGTGCGCTCAGGGACGTATATGCGTTGGAGCCAGTCACCCCAAAGTTCAACCCATGGTCTTCCTGCCCGATCACCTTCGACCACAGGGACCACCCCACTAGTATCCGTCATGGCGGATTCTCCATATTGGTCCTAGACCCAATCATTGACGAATTTCACCTCACTCGAGTCCTTATGGATGGCGGCAGCAGCCTGAACCTGCTTTATCAGGACACAGTGCGCAAAATGGGTATATACCCCTCAAGGATCAAACCCACAAAAACGACCTTTAAAGGCCTCATACCAGGTGTAGAGGCCCATTGTACAGGCTTAGTAACACTGGAAGTGGTCTTCGGATCTCCGGATAACTTCTGAAGCGAAGAGTTAATCTTCGACATAGTCCCATTCCGCAGTGGCTACCATGCACTGCTCGGGCCAACCGCATTTGCGAGATTCAATGCGGTACCTCATTACGCATATCTCAAGCTCAAGATGCTAGGACCTCGAGGGGTCATCATAGTCAATGGAAACACAGGGCGCTCTCTCCGCACGGAGGAGCACACTGCAGCCCTCACAGCAGATGCACAAAGCAGCCTCTTAAGGCAATCCACTAGTTCGGTGATTAAGGACCCGGACACCTTCAAGGGCGCCCGGAGTAATCGGCAACAGGACCGCCTGGCACGTTCCGAGCTTGCATAGCAATGCGGCCCCCACCCCGGTCCTAGCCAAACGGCAAAATCCGTGCCACGCGTATATAATTACGCATTAAAAATACCATGGGCACATGCGGGGAGGGGGGCACGACTGCGCCACGCTCCAAGTCGCGGCTTAAACCACACTAGGGGCTTCCCGCTTTGTTATTTTTCTCTTTCAGGACTTTAATCTCTGGAAACCCTGTCCGGCAGCATGATTGCCGAACACATGATGCAGCAACCAAGGAGGCAGAAAGCTACGTCACACCAGGGAACACCCAGGTGGATTACGATAACGAGTGAAATATTTACTTTAATACTATTCCTCAGCTTGCCCTTGGAAGGGACATGTCAAACAGTCCTACTTTTTGCTTATCGTACTACTTGTATCATTCTGCTTTAACACACCTTTTTGAATAAACAATGCATAGAATTAAGACTATTATTGCATTCTTCCTTTCTATAAATATATGTTTATTCATGACCTCTAGCACCCGTACACTCTGGTACGGCCAATACGCTAGGGGCTTAAGCATACCCCATAATACGGCATGAGAAGTCCGAACACTTTCGACAGTGCGGCACCCCGAACTTATAGCACTATATGCATCAGCTCTGAATCATGTCTTGGGTCAATAGTTGGGTTTGCCCGGCTCCCATGTTTTGGTACCTTACGTTCCGCTATATCGGCTAAGGTAGCACTGGGAGAACTACTGCGATTGTGCCCTGGTTCTACTGGGCTAAGCACCTTAGTAGAGAAAGCTAAAACTGACTGTCATGATAAGGCGAGAGACTGGTCGCTGTTCGAGAGGTTTCATGTCCCTAAAGACTTATGCCGCTTAGAGCGAGGAGTCGGCCCTGTCCGGCTTAAGGCGTGTATTGCGCCCCGAATTCAGCCTTCCCAATACTAGGGGCTTCGCCGAAATTTAAAATTATAGAATTCTATTGCTAAGTGAGAGTGATAACGCATTATAGTCCGATTGCCTTGTTCGTTGTGCTAAGCACCTCCCTCGAAGGACCCAAAAATGGGAACAAGAGTGCTCAGGTTTATCCCGAACACCCCAGCACTCGTGGCGTGGGGGCAGAAGCCGACGACTAGCCATCTCTCAGATTTGATAAACAGCCGAACAGAAGGTAATATTTTTAAATTCAGACAAGCGTTGCATAGCGCATATGAACAAGTTTTCATAATACAGGATTACATGAGCATGTTTATTCAAATATTACATCTTTCGCACACTCGTTCTCTACAAGACGGGCACCCTTCAGGACACCCTCATAGTACATCTCGGGGTGGCGATTCTCCTTGCCCTGCGGCGGCCCCTCCTTCCCCAGCTTCACGACGTCCATCTTAGCCCAGTGCACCTTCGCGCGGGCGAAAGCCCGGCGTGCACCTTTGATGCAGACAGACCGCTTGATGACTTCCAGCCGTGGGCAGGCATCCACAAGCCGCCTCACCAGGCCAAAGTAGCTATTGGGAAGGGCGTCGCCAGGCCACATCCAGACTATAAAGCCCTTCATGGCCTATTCGGCCGCCTTGTGCAGCTCGACCAGTTGCTTCAGCTGGTCGCTCTGAGGCATCGGGTGTTCGGTCCCAGTATACTGAGACCAGAACAGCTTCTCCGTTCAGCTTCCCTCCTCGGCCTGGTAAAACTATGCGGCATCCGACATGCTGTGGGGCAAATTTGCGAATGCTCCTGGAGAGCTCCGGACTCGGGTAAGTAACAAGTAATTTACTTTCACATGCTTGCTTTACATATTGAATGCCTTACCCGCCGCTATCTTCTTCATCGCATCAATCTCCTCGAGGACCTTTTGGGCCTCAGCCTTGGCATTCTTTGCGCTCTCGAGGGCCGCGGCAAGCTCGCACTCTCGCGTCTTCAAGTCAAGCTCCAATGCCTTGTGCTTCGTCACGAGAGCATGGAGCTCTTGCTGCACCTCGCCCACCTGTTCCTCCTGCCTTTCCCGCTCGGTGCGCTCCTTGGCCGCTTTGTTTTCGGCCTCGGATAGCGCTTGCTTTAGGGTCGCCACCTCGGTCGTGGCCCCTGGCAAATTTACGATGATCCTGTCATTTTGCAATCGCATTCTTTTTATATATATCCACAGACTAGGTACTACTTACCTCTGTTCTCCTCGAGCTGCCTCTTGGCAAGGCCGAGCTCTTTCTTGGACCCTTCGAGGTCCTGCTTCAGTACGGCGACCTCCGCAGTCAGTGCGGCAGAGGTCAGCAGCGAAGCCTGCATACGCATATAGACATACTTATATTAGACTCCCGCAGATATTAGTTGATCCTCTATTCGGCTTCTCTTTTTGAACACCAAACAAAGCATCAGGGGCTACTGTCTATGCGGTAATATTTTTCCTATATATCAAATACTTACCTCAAATCCTGTTAGAAGGCTGGCATAGGCTTCAGTCAGTCCGCTCTTGGCGGACTGAACCTTCTGGATCACCGCACTCATAATAGTGCGGTGCTCTTCGTTGATGGAAGCACTGCGAAGTGCTCCCAGAAGATTGTCCGGTGCCTCTGAATGGACAGAGGTCACCGGCACAGGCGTCTTGCCCCTTTTGGAAGGAGGCCGCCTGCCTGAGTCCGGAACCACTGGAGGTTCCGGCGCGGTGTTCGGTTGAAGGCCGAACTCGGAGCCCTCGGGAGCCTCCCTCCTGGAGTCTGGAAGGTCGCCTTGAGGCGCCTCCGAGATTGTCTCCCCTCGACCTGGTGCCTCGTGAGAAAATACCTCGGCATTGTCCGTTGGGCAAGGGGAGGTGGCGGTCGGAAGTGGATCGCTATCCATATCTGACGAGTCCAAGGAGCCGCCGGACGAATATACGTCGATATGGGCTTGGGGCGGTCTGCATAATCATATTCGGCGTTAGGGGAAGCAGTGCAACAAAGGTATCCTATGAGTTACTCCGGTATCCGAATACTTACGACTTCGCCAGGGTCTTGGCCCTGAGCACCCACTCGCCTTCGTCTTCGGCGGCGATGGTGGAGCAGTCCGGAAGGAGAGTCCTTCCCTTCTTGGACCCTTCGCCCCCCCGGGTGGGGCGGCCTTCTTTTTCTTGTCTTCCCCGATTGGACGGGGAGCGTCTTCATATTCCTCCTCGCCTTCGGGGGAGGAGTGCATCGCAGAGTTCGGACGATGAGTCCGGCACTACCTGGCGTCGGGAACTCTTTCGGGTTCCCTTGGCCTTCTTGGTCTTCTCCGGCACCTCGTAAGGAGCTGGAGTCAGCATCTGCGTTAGGAGAGCGTCCGCAGTGTCTTTGGGCAGAGGGGCCAGACAGTTGATCTTCTCCGATGCCCCCACCCAGTCCTGTCAAAGGCATGGGAGCTCAGACCCCACACATGGTTAAGCTATGGGAAGTAAAAATCCTACCAGATGTACAAAACTTACCGGATTCGCAGGGCGCTTCGCGCTTAGCCCGCGGTCCTCGGTGAGAGAGGGAGGGACCTCGGCGCGCTTGAACAACACCCTCCAGACATCCTTGTGTGTCGTGTCGAAGAGCTCGCTTAGAGTCTGGTACTAGGCCAGGTCGAACTCCCACAAGTTGAAATCCCGTTGTTGACACGGGAGGATCCGGCGGAAGAGCATGACCTGGACTATGTAGACAAGCTTGAGCTTCTTGCTTGCCATATTCTAGATACATTTCTGGAGTCCGTCTAGCTCCACTGATGAACCCTAGGATAGGCCCTTCTCTTTCTAGGAGGTGAGCCGCGTGGGGATTCCAGATCGAAAGTCGGGGGCCACCACCCAGTTGGTGTCGCGCGGCTCGGTGATGTAGAACCACGCCGATTGCCACCCCTTTATGGTCTCCACGAAGGAGCCTTCAAGCCATGTAACATTGGGCATCTTGCCCACCATGGCTCCGCCTCATTCCGCTTGTTGGCCTCCCACCACCTTCGGCTTGATATTGAAGGTCTTTAACCACAGGGTGAAGTGGGGCCGGATGCGGAGGAAAGCCTCACACACGATGATGAACGCCAAAATATTGAGGATGAAGTTCGGGGCCAGATAATGGAAGTCCAGCCCGTAGTAGAACATGAGACCGCGGACGAATGGATGGAGGGGAAACCCCAGTCCACGACAAAGTTATGGAGGAAAACTACCCTCTAATGAGGTTCCGGGGTAGGAACGATCTGCCCCTCAGCGGGCAACCGATGCGCGATATTCGCGGCTAAGTATCCGGCTCCGCACATCTTTTTGATGTGACCCTCCGTGACGGAGGAAGCCATCCACTTGCCTCCCGCTCCGAACATGTTTGGAGAAGGTTGAGGAGAAGGATGTGGACTTGGGCGTTAGAGCTCGAGTGCGCAAGAATGGATGAGCATGGAGGAAAAAGGCGTGGGTAGAAAAATGTTAAACCTTATCCCCTTATAAGGGCGGCCGAAACTATGAGCCCCCACTAGCCTAGTAAAACTTTCTTATCCCCCAAGCGCCGTAATTGATGGCACGGTTGGGTTACCCACACCCATATTGATGAGAATCCGGTAATAAGGGGGACACGATCTCTGCTTTGACAAGACGTGTCAAGAAACTGCCTCGCGTTATGTGCAGGGCTAGTTAAAGGAAACGGTTCGAATAATCACCGGGCCATGGTATAATGTCATGTTGCCAAAACATGTCAGCAGATTAGATTTGTGGAAATATTATTCTCTCTATGGCGGTATGTGGAACTTATTTTGCAGGGTCGGACACTATCCTTGTATTCAAATTTTTCCGTGGTGTATTCGGAGGAGGAACCCGCCTTGCAATGCCGAAGACAACACTGCGCGCCGGACTCATCATCATTGACGCCTGGTTTAGGGGCTACTAAGGGAGTCCTGGATTAGGGGGTATCCGGACAGCCAGATTATACCGTTTTCCTGGACTATTGGACTATGAAGATACAAGATTGAAGACTTCGTTCCATGTCCGGATAGGACTCTACTTGGCGTGGAAGGCAAGCTAGGCAATACAGATATGTATATCTCCTCCTTTGTAACCGACCTTGTGTAACCCTAGCCCCCTCCGGTGTCTATATAAACTGGAGGGTTTTAGTCCGTAGGACAACATACAATCATACCATAGGCTAGCTTCTAGGTTTTAGCCTCTCCGATCTCGTGGTAGATCAACTCTTGTAATACTCATATCATCAAGAATAAATCAAGCAGGACGTAGGGTTTAACCTCCATCAAGAGGGCCCGAACCTGGGTAAAACATCGTGTCCCCTGCCTCCTGTTACCATCCACCTTAGACGAACAGTTCGGGACCCCCTACCCGAGATCCGCCGATTTTGACACCGACACCCACTTTTATCAATACTTCGTCCATATTCACAATATTCAGATTGCTTAATCATATTCTTGCCTGTTCTTTGATTGCTTGCAGGAATAGACCTTCGTGGTCAGGTTGATCGTGCTCCGGCGTGGTCAATAACCTCTTGGAGTTGGTTTAGCGATTGCTAAGGCGCAATGTCATTGCACGTTTGTAGTCGGATCGTCAAAGTCGTCTCCACCAAATCGATAGTTATCATCTCATCGAAAGATCGGGACAACCTCGCCTCTATTAGGTTATCTTCACCTCGACCGGAACCGCAATTAGTTACCCCTCAACCTACTACACCTACTGAAAATATTGAATATGAAATTCCTTCGGGTATGATAGAACAACTGGTAGCTAATCCTTATGTAGGAGATGGAACCAAACATCCTGATATGCACTTCATATATGTGGAAGAAATTTGTGGATAGTTTAAGCTTGTAGGTTTACCCAGAGATGAAGTTAAGAAGAAGCTTTTCCCTTTATCTTTGAAGGGAAAAGCATTGGCATGGTATAGGCTATGCGATGATATTGGATCTTGGAATTGGAATCCATTGAAATTGGTGTTTCACCAAAAAAAATTATCCTATGCATCTAGTTCATCGTGATCGAAATTATATATATATATATATATATAGGGTCGCGCTATTCGTCACCCTGGGTGACGAATAGTTATTCTTCACCCCCCTCTATTTTACCATCAATGCACCGTAAATTTGCGTTCCGTAAGCTTTATCTTATTTCCGACGCAAAAAGCGACCGTAAGAAAAATATAATCGCCGTAAAAAATATTTTATGTTATGTAAAATTACAAACGTAAAAACATAGTCTAAAATACGCATGAATTGTAAATTTTCTTGTCTTATGACCTATATTTTTATTTTTTTATGTCAAATTTTACGTAGTGAATCAATAGGAATATAACTATTTGAATTTGAAACATAATTTAATTATGAAATAATAAGATTACCTCGGGTGAAGAATAACTTATTCTGCACCCTGGATGATGAATAGTAACACTATATATATAATTTTTGGCCTCGTGAAGGAGAAAGTATCGCTCTAGCTTGGTGGAGGCTTAGGTCAATGTTATATTCATGCCCCAATCATGAGCTCTCAAGAGAAATTATTATTCAGAACTTCTATGCTTGGCTTTCTTGTGATGATCAATCCATGATCGATACTTCTTATACTGGTTCATTTATGAAGAAGACTATTGAATTCCGGTGGGATCTTTTGGAAAGAATTAAATGCAACTCTAAAGATTGGGAACTCAACGAGGGTAAAGAGTCATGTATTAAGCTTAAGTTTGATTGTGTTAAATATTTTATGAATACCGATGCTTTTCAAAAGTTTAGCACTAAATATGGACTTGACTCTGAGATAGTAGCCTCCTTTTGTGAATCATTCTCTACTCATGTTGATCTCCCTAAGGAGAAGTAGTATCACGCACCAATTAAAGAAGAAATTAAAGAACCAGTACTAGCTAAAGAAAAAACTATTATTTATAATGTTGATCTAGTTGTTCCTACTACTTATATTGAGAAACCACCTTTCCCTGTTAGGATCAAGGAACATGCTAAAGTTTCAACTGTGGTCAACAAAATTTATATTAGAACACCTAAACCTGATGAAGAAATCAAAGTAGAAGCTAGTGTTGCTATGGTTAAGGATCTCCTAGAAGAAAATATAGATGGGCATGTTATTTACTTCTGTGAAGAAGCTGCTAGAATTGCCAAACCCAATAAAAAGGATAAACATAGACCTGTTGTTGGCGTGCCCATTGTCTTAGTTAAAATAGGAGATCACTATTATCATGGTTTATGCGACATATGTGCTAGCATGAGTGCTACTCCTTTTTCCTTATATCAAGAAATTATGAATGACATAACACTCGCAGAGATAGAAGACATAGATGTTACTATTAAATTTGCTAATAGAGACACCATATCACCAATTGGGATTGTTAGAGATGTTGAAGTCTTGTGTGGGAAAATAAAATACCCTACTGATTTTCTTGTTCTTGGTTCCCCACAAGATGATTTTTGTCTCATTATCTTTGGTAGACCTGTCTTGAACACCCTTAATGCTAAAATAGATTGTGAGAAACAAACTGTCGGTGTTAGCTTTGGTGACGAGTCTCATGAGTTTAATTTTTCCAAGTTTAGTAGAAAACCTCATAAAAAAGAATTGCCTAGTAAGGATGAAATAATTGGTCTTACCTCTATTGTTGTGTCTCCTACTGATCCTCTAGAACAATATCTACTAGACCATGAAAATGATTTACATATGCATGGAAGAAATGAAATAGATATGATTTTATTTGAACGACGTCCTCTACTAAAACACAATTTGCCTATTGAAACTCCAGGAGGTCCTCTGATGCGGAGCATCCCACGTTCATCCCCATGTACACTTCGACTACTCTCCAAGCCCCAAGGATACATAAGATGAGACCTCGACTATACACCATTGGACAGAAGGTGAACTCGCTCCTCTTTGAACCATCACTTTCCACATATGAGACATGGCTCCTACCTCAAATATATGTGCTATGCATGACCAGGAACAAAGAGGAACACCATGGACAAGACGGCAAGGACACCAAGCACATGGAACAAGAGGAAGAGCTGCCAGGAAGCATCAGCTCCCGGATGTTCGACACTCACCGGACGTCCAGCGCCTGGAGTCTCCACCAGCCAAATGGACCAGCCGACGAAAGCTACAGTGGCCGGACGACCGACCAAGGCCGGACGTCCGACGACCATCAACCACTGGACGACCGACAACGTCCAGAAATCCGACAAGGGCTATCCCGAGCCAAAACGTTGGACGTCCGACAAGTACCGGACGACCGGACCCTCGTGAGCCACCGGACGTCCGGTACCCGTCGGACGACCGGCGCCTATCTGTGCGCAGAGTATCGGGCCGAGGCCCATGTATCCCCCACTTACCCCTTCATGGCCATATACTATATATACTCCTCCACCTCCTCCTAGTTAGGGTTAGCAAAGGATTAGCTCATATTTCGTGTGAGAGCTTTGCTCATCCACTTGGTTACCCTCTCCTCGGAGATTCGAGCCTCCTATGGAGAAGATCCCCCAAGCGGATTCAAGACCCCTCTTTAGGAAAGAACATCAAGACCTCCTCACAGAGAAGACCGTTACCCTTGTATCGTCCTTAGTTGATCTTGTACCATGTGAACCCTATGTATTCAAGGATCTAGCACATGTGTGACTTTCTTTTGTCGGTTTAGTGATTCTCTTGTGTTTCCCTTGTGTTTTCCCTCTCTTTCCCCTCGTGTTCTTCGTGTTCATCGCGGGATCCGCTCCTTTCATGAAAGATCGGGCGATTAGGGTTCTACCCTACATCCTCCTCCTCCACCTAAAGGTGATCCTGTGTTTGAATTAAAACAATTGACGGACACTTTGAAATATGCTTATCTTGATGATAAGAAGATATATCATGTTATTATTAGTGCTAACCTTTCAGAACATGAAGAAGAAAGATTATTGAAAGTTCTAAGGAAGCACCGAGCTGCTATTGGATATACTCCTGATGATTTAAAGGGCATTAGTCCCACTCTATGTCAGCACAAGATTAATATGGAACCTGGTGCTAAGCCCGTTGTTGAACAGCAACGTCGGTTAAATCCAAAAATGAAAGAAGTGGTAAGAATAGAAATATTGAAACTTCTGGAAGCAGGTATAATCTATCCTATAGCTGATAGTAGATGGGTAAGTCATGTTCACTATGTCCCAAAGAAAGGAGGTATTACTGTTGTTCCTAATGATAATAATGAAATTATTCTGTAGAGAATTGTTACAGGCTATAGAATGGTAATTGATTTTAGAAAATTAAACAAAGAAACTAGAAAAGATCACTACCCTCTGCCTTTTATTGATGAAATGCTAGAAATATTATGTAAGCACACACATTTTTCCTTCCTTGATGGATACTTTGGTTTTTCACAAATTCCTGTTTCTCAACCTAATCAAGAAAAGACCACTTTTACTTGTCCCTTTGGAACTTATGCTTATAGTCGTATGCCTTTTGGTTTATGCAATGCACCTGCTACCTTTCAAAGTTGTTTGACTACTATATTCTCTGACTTTTGTGAAAAGATTGTTGAGGTTTTCATGGATGACTTTTCCATTTATGGGAAGTCTTTTGATGATTGTTTAAGCAATCTTGATCGAGTTTTGCAGAGACGCGAGCAAACAAATCTTGTCTTGAATTGGGAGAGCTGCCACTTTATGGTTAATGAAGGTATTGTTTTGGGCCATAAAATTTCTGAAACAGGTATTGAGGTGGACAAAGCTAAGGTTTAAGCAATCAAGAAAATGCCATGTCCTAAAGATATCAAAGGTTTTTCCTAGGTCATGCTGGTTTCTATAGGAGATTTATCAAAGACTTTTCTAAAATTTCTAGGCCCCTTACTAATCTTTTGCAGAAGTATGTTCCTTTTGTTTTTGATGATGATTGTTTAGAAGCCTTTGAAACACTCAAGAAAGCCTTAATTTCTGCACCTATTGTTCCACCACCAGATTGGAACTTGCCATTTGAAATTATGTGTGATGGTAGTGATTATGCTGTTGGTGTTGTTCTAGGACAAAGAGTTGATAAGAAACTAAATGTTATTCTTATGCTAGTAAAACTCTAGACAGTGCTCAATGAAATTATGGTACTACTAAAAAAGAATTTCTAGCAGTGGTGTTTGCTTGTGATAAATTTAGTTCTTACATTGTTTATTCAAAAGTAATTGTTCACACCGACTGTAACACCCACAATGCGGCTATATCTCCCATGTGTCGGGGCACGACTTAGAGGCATAGCCGCATGGTAGGCATGTCGCAAGAGGGGTAATCTTTACACATCCCATGTACTGAATAAGAAAGGGATAAAGAGTTGGCTTACAATCGCCACTTCACACAATACATAAATATAGCATACATCATCTAGAATACAATCAAGGTCCGACTACGGAACCAAAATAAGGAAAGACAACCCCAAATTCTAGATCCCCGATCGCCCCAACTGAGCTCCACTACTGATCAACAGGAAAACGAAACAACACAACGAACACGATCTTCATCGATCTCCCACTTGAGCTCAGTTGCGTCACCTGCACTGGTATCATCGTCACCTGCAACTCTTTGGAAGTATTCGTGAGCCACGAGGACTCAGCAATCTCACACCCGCGAGATCAAGACTATTTAAGCTTATGGGTAGGATAGGGTAGTGAGGTGGAGCTGCAGCAATCACTAAGCATATATGGTGGCTAACATACGCAAATAAGAGCGAGAAGAGAAGCAACGCAACGGTCGTGAACTAGAAGTGATCCTGAAACTACTTCCACACAAACATAACACAAGACCATGTTCACTTCCCGGACTCTGCCGAAAAGAGACCATCATGGCTATACACGCGGTTGATTCATTTTAATTAAGTTAAGTTTCAAGTTCTCTACAACCGGACATTAAAAAATTCCCATCTGCCCATAACCGCGGGCATGGCTTTCGAAAGTTCAAACCCTGCAGGGGTGTCCCAACTTAGCCCATCACAAGCTCTCACGGTCAACGAAGGATATTTCTTCTCCCAGGAAGACCCGATTAGTCTCAGAATCCTGGTTACAAGACATTTCGACAATGGTAAAACAAGACCAGCAAGACCGCCCGATGCGCCGACATCCCGATAGGAGCTGCACATATCTCGTTCTCAGGGCAACAACGGACTGTCCAAGATTCCAGTAGGCCAACCCAGAGTTGCCCCTGGTGGCCACCGGCTGCTGACAGGTTTGGACCAACACTTAGACAAGCACTGGCCCAGGGGGGGGGGGGTAAAATAAAGATGACCCTTCAGTCTGCAGAACCCAAGGGAAGGTGATAGGTTGTTAGGAAAATATAAAACCAATGTTGGGCCTTGCTTGAGGAGTTTTATTCAAAGCGAACTGTCAAGGGGTCCCCATAACACCCAACCGTGTGAGGAACGCAAAATCAAGGAACATAACACCGGTATGACGGAAATTAGGGTGGCAAGAGTGGAACAAAACACCAGGCATAAGGCCGAGCCTTCCACCCTTTACCAAGTATATAGATGCATTAATTAAAATAAGAGATATTGTGATATCCCAACAATATCCATGTTCCAAACATGGAACAAACTTTATCTTCACCTGCAACTAGCAATGCTATAAGAGGGGCTGAGCAAAAGCGGTAACATAGCCAAACAACGGTTTGCTAGGAAAGGTGGGTTAGCGGCTTGACATGGGAATATGGGAGGCATGATATAGCAAGTGGTAGGTATCGCGACATAGCAATAGAGCGAGCAACTAGCAAGCAAAGATAGAAGTGATTTCGGGGGTATGGTCATCTTGCCTAAGATCCCGCAAGGAAGAAGAACGAGTCCATGAAGAAGACAAACGGACGTAGTCGAATGAATCCTCACAAACGCGACGTTATCGTAACTAACCCGAAGAGGCAACACCAGAAAGAAGCAATCAACATAGTAAACAACCATCACATAAGCATGGCATGATGCACAACCAGGTATGATGCATGTCCGGTTTAATGAGGCATGGCATGGCAAAGTGCAACAAACAACACTACAAATTAAGTGGAGCTCAATATGCAACGGAGTTGCATATTGAAGAAAACACCACATGACTTATTTAGTTCTCTCTCGTTTAGGTACTCAACAATATTAAATGTTGTTAAACATGGCAAGAGGTGAAGCATAAATAAACTACGTATCTAGCAAAGTTTAAATGAGGCCGGATCAACAAGCAACAAGTCCGGAAAATCCTCATGTGCATATTTTAGGTTTGGTACTATTTTGCCCTAAAGCATATTTTAGAGTTGTTAACCATGCAAAGTAAAGTCACCATGTTAAAGTAGGCATCTTTCTACCCCATTTACATATAAAGTTTGTTAAATTTGGAGCTACAGTTATTAAGTTATGAAATAAAGCATTTTAACATGGCATAGGAGCAAATTTAACCAAACAACATTTTAAACATTTTAAACATGCATGAAAGTGGCAAAATATTAAACTACACAAAATTCTAAGCACTTTGCATATATAAGTTATTTACATGTGATGCACGGTTGTAGAGTTATTAAATGCATGAACATGAGGGGATTTTCTGTAAAAACTGCAGCCTCTGGTTAAATAGACAAATTCGCTGAACCTAAAAAAACACTACTGGGCTGGGGAAACTGCTCACATGGGCCAAATCTCGTTTGGTGGATAGGGGAGGAAGAGCGAAGGCTGGTGACGCGATGGTTGCTAGGCCGGGGAAACAGGCCAGCTGGAGCGGGCCCGACAGGGGATGGAGTTGGGCCGGGCCCCATGCGGTCGTCCTCCTCCCGACCTGTCTGGATCAGGGCCAGCGGCGACTTTGCAATCGGCAGGGCATCTCTGGTGAGTCGGCTACGCTGTAGCCGAGGGCAGGGCGCCCGGGGACCGGCTGATCTGTGTGAGCCCTAGCCGGATCCAGTGCGGGGACGAGCGCCGGCGATGTGGTGCGGGTGCCGGCGGACCTGCGGGACGGCGGTGGCGACCCCATGCGGCGGCGGGGCTTCCCGAGAGCAAGATGGATCATGAGAGGGGAAGAAGAGGGAGAACTCGAGGGAGGAGGAGAGGAACAGGGCGGTGGCCACTCATCTCCGACGAAGTCGGAGCTCCGGCGAGGCTGAGCCTGCAGGGTCGCGAGGCAGGTGACGGGGATCCGGATCGGGAGCTCCTCTCCCGATCTGGACCTCGGGGTGCAGGGGCGGCACGGTTCGGGCTTCAGGCCCAGATCTGACGCGAGGCGGGCTGGTTGCGGGCTTCCGCGGTCCTCGGGGGGTGGAGGAGGCTAAGGGGCGATGTGGCAGTGTCTGGTTGGCTAGGGTGCCGGCGCTGGCGGCGGCTGGCGAACGGCAGCATGCCAAGTGGCGGAGTGGAGGTGGGTGGGCACGGAAATGGAGGAGATGGTGGGAGGTGGCGGCGGCTGATGATTTGGGGTGCGGAAATTTAGGAGGAGGGGTAGGTAGCTGCTCAAAAATGGAAGGAGAGGTCTATATATAGACACAGGGACTAGGTTAGGGGGATTTTAGGGGCTTTCGGAGCCCTCCAATCATGATCCGACGGCTCCGGTCGACGGGGGGGGGGGGGGGGGGGGGGGGGGGGGGGGGGGGGTTAGGTGGCTGTGGAGAGTGGGTTGGGCTGAGAGAAGAGAAGAGAGAGGTCCGTCGACTATTTTCGGAGACCGAAAACGTCCGATGTTTGACCGACTATAATGTCGCTATAGTTATCCGTTGAGGCATCCAACGATCTCCGAATGCGATGAAATTTGACAGGCGTTCTATCTACACTATAACAACACCGCATGTCAATTTTCAACCCATTCCGAGAACATTTTAGGGCCACTATAAAATAATATTTCGGACGTGCCGCGGGCGCGTGCAAGTGTGTTTGGGCTCAGAACGGACAACAGAAGGAACGGAGAGAACCCGGACGGATGCAAGTTTTGAAAACATGATGATATAATGCACATGATGACATGACAAGATGCAACACGCAAGCGAATGACATGGCAAAGACAACGAATAACTGGAAGACACCTGGCGCAACGGTCTCGGGGCGTCACAACCCTCCACCACTACGAGAGGATCTCGTCCCGAGATCTAGGATGACACCGGAGGGAAACGGAAGAGGAAGGGGTAAAACAAATTTGCTTCTTTGACAAACGAGTGAAACCAAAGAACCTTGAGAGGTTAAACAATTTCAAGAAAAGGACACAACGGAGATGAACGAAGTTGAAAACACTTCGTTAGAAAAGATGAACAAGGACCATTGCGAAAACCTTGTAGGCTGAAAGACATAAGAAAAAGGTTGCAATGTACAAGAAGTACATGCAAGCACTCCGGTTGAAATGAGATGTACAAGGAATGATAAGGATCAATTATGACAACACTCCGGTTGAAACAAGATAGAGAAGGAAAAATATAATGATATAATTTGGACAGCACTCCGACTGAAAATGGAAGGAATTGAACGTGATTTTGACAAGATGAGAGGATACTAGATGACATCAACAACATACTGCCTCTGGAACTATCGAAAGAATGGAACAAGGGGTAAGAAAGATCTCAGACAGAACTCCGGTTGAGAAGGAAGGCAAAACTTGACAGAATGGGAAGAACTTGAAAAGAGGGCACAACACTCCGGTTGAATGGATAAGCAAAGGAAAGAACATGATCCTCACCATTCGAGATGATGAGAGAAAAGAGCAACATCACAATGCCTCCAGAACAAAAGAGTGGGATGAAAACAACGGAGAAGAAAAAAACCAGCTTCTATCACAAATGAGTTTGGAAAGCACCCTTCCAAGAAGGTTATAACGGAGTTGCTGGAAAACCAACAACGAAAAGAACAAGCTTGTAGTGGGCTTATGGAGAACATCTCAAAAATACGAGGTGAAATTCTACCACTAGCGGAAACAATAGATTGAATTTATATCAACAAGGAGACGAGAAGCTTATTTCACTGGGAGGATAAATGAAGAACTTGGGTCATTTATAAGCACCATAAACCGCAACAATCCTTAGGGAAAGCTTTAGGTGAAATATAACCCAAGATAATTCCAATGAAGAGGTTGATTAGTTGAAAAGATGTCTTGAGCGAAGAGAAAATGATGGATTTAGATATGTCACTCTTGAAAAATTGTGAAGCATGAAACACGAAGGGAAATTATCAACAATGACAAAACACCACCTCAAAAGATGAGATATGAAAGAATTGTACTTCGGAATGCAAGATGGAAAATGCTTGAACTCCTGAAAACAAGACATGTGTTGAACATCATGTTTATTTTAGAGTATAGCTTGGTGGATCTTAACTTCGAGAAAAATCTTGAGGACAATTGAAGAATGAAAGGAATCCTTGATGAACCACTATGTAGAGCCTCCATGAAGAACTCCGGTAATAAATGGATGATAAAAAGAAAGAGAAGTTGGAAACACAAGGTGACGCCTTGCAATGATTTAGATGGATCTTCATGATGATATAATTGAGAGATCTTGGAACTCTGGGAAAAGTATGAAGCACTTGAACCGAGAATTTATTCATCATGAACACACTCCGAAAGAAGGAATTAATCACTTGCATGAAAGAAGAATAAAAATTACATTATGTGTATCCTTCACCAATTAAATTGATGACAAGCAACGTATTTGGCATACTACTGATTCTCGTAGAAAGGATGAACATAGATATAGAGCAAACTTGAGAAGGTCTTCAATGAACCACCGGTAGGATTTTCAAACAACGAATGAATTGATATGATAACGAAGGAAGAGAAATCTTGAATGAACCACCATAAGACTTGAAAAAATGAACGAACAAAAGATAAAGAAACACCGGGAAGAATTAGAAAATGAACGAAGATACTTGAGGGAATTTGATACATGAGAATGAATAGATCACGAACTGATTAGAGAATATTTGAATGATGCACCGGTAAGATTTGGAGAACGAGAGCTGAAAGCTGGAATGAATAATCCTGAGATGATGGACTCCGGAGAATCAAACTGAAAAGACTCGTGAATTTCTCCGGATGGGTGAAAAGAAATCTCACAATCGAAAACAATTATGAGAGGATGGTATCAAGCTTGAACTATGCATCTCTGAGAGAACGGATGAGATTTGGAGAAAAAACTCTTCTTTGGTCTTCAAATGTTGAGAATGACGAGAAGAAACACCACCATGACTTGTTGAGATACTCTGGGATGAATAACAGAAAGGTTGACCAACATTGAAAGAATTTGAAAGATCTTGGAGAAATACATTTGACTGATGACAATTCATTCTTATGTCAAACTTTGAAATGAATTTTAAAATGACTCCGGAAAAATTAGAAGAGTCAGGTAAGATCCTGGGAAAAGACCTGTGGGTTAGGGCCCACTCAAAAGAAACACCGTTGAACGATTACTTGAAAGTGAGATTGCGCTGGTTGAATTAAGTTGCTTGAATGAGACAACGACCTCGAGATAGCTTAAACGAATTAGCAAAGTGTTGAATTAAGAACATTGACGGAAAAGAATGGAGAAGCTTCACATCCATAAAATGGATATTTGATTAGGAAATCCGAGCCCTTGCAGAAAAAGGGATGGGAGGGAAGGAAAACAAAGGCAACATGGGGACAGATAAAATGAACAACATTGAGAAAATCGAGAGGTGATCTTGCGGATGTTGAAATGATCAGATCCACTTGAAGAGAAACACACCGATTGAAAAGGATTGACATGACAATCTCGATTATCATGAAGCATTAGTACTCCCATAGAAATATGAGAACACCATTTAGAAAAAGGTATGGATTCAACACTTGACTTCGAAGCAACTCGAATACCACAATCAAATCAAACAAACAAAAGGATTGGCTTGCAAAATAAGCCGGAACAAACATATGATAGATCCCATATCGTATCATGTGTCTGTTGGAAAGATATCCTATGAGATACTTGAATTCCCACCTATAGAACTCCCGAAACTTTCTGGTTATGCAATTAGGTGTTGGGGATACAAGGGAAGCATAATATCTCACCCAAACTAAACAATCCGTACATCCAGCTGTATCCATCCTTCAACACATAACCAAGAAACCTTCGAAAATCGTTTACCTCAACCTTCGAAAAGCATCCGTTATACGAGTTATGGCAATACTCCTGAACTCCCGCCCCAGTACTGGGTGGCGTCGAGGTTATCTCACCAACCACTGCATAAAAGAGATTTTTGATGTCGGCGAAACTCAAGTATTCCAGAACTGCAACGATAAAATTGTGACGACAACACCTCGGAGCTCAACTCCCCGGGACGCTGCCACAACCCCTAAATGTCAGGAGGCACCAAGAACAATGTTCTCGTCACAAAACCATCGGAACGATTCCAAGATACCCGCGTGATCCTAAAAAAAATCGTGAAATTTGAGGAGAGAGGAGTCAAAACTTCTACGTCAGGAGGCCTTACCAGAGCGACGAAGGGACTAAGGAGTAAAAAGAATCCTACTCTCCAATATATATAATCCTGAGACTCAAAACATTTTGTTCTAGACTCAACAACGTCAGCGATTCGATCAAGCAGGGGGCTCCTACGTCGGGGATGGCTCTGACTACCAACTTGTAACACCCACAATGCGGCTATATCTCCCACGTGTCGGGGCACGACTTAGAGGCATAGCCGCATGGTAGGCATGTTGCAAGAGGGGTAATCTTTACACATCCCATGTACTGAATAAGAAAGGGATAAAGAGTCGGCTTACAATCGCCACTTTTCACAATACATAAATATAGCATACATCATCTAGAATACAATCAAGGTCCGACTACGGAACCAAAAAGAAAGACAACTCCAAATGCTAGATCCCTGATCGCCCCAACTGGGCTCCACTACTGATCAACAGGAAAATGAAACAACACAACGAACACGATCTTCATCGATCTCCCACTTGAGCTCAGTTGCGTCACCTACACTGGTATCATCGGCACCTGCAACTGTTTGGAAGTATCTGTGAGCCACGAGGACTCAGCAATCTCACACCCGCGAGATCAAGACTATTTAAGCTTATGGGTAGGATAGGGTAGTGAGGTGGAGCTGCAGCAATCACTAAGCATATATGGTGGCTAAGATACGCAAATAAGAGTGAGAAGAGAAGCAACGCGACGGTCGTAAACTAGAAGTGATCAAGAAGTGATCCTGAAATTACTTACGCACAAACATAACACAAGACCGTGTTCACTTCCTGGACTCCGCCGAAAAGAGACCATCACGGCTACACATGCTTTTAATTAAGTTAAGTTTCAAGTTCTCTACAACCGGACATTAACAAATTCCCATCTGCCCATAACCGCGGGCACGGCTTTCGAAAGTTCAAACCCTGCAGGGGTGTCCCAACTTAGCCCATCACAAGCTCTCACGGTCAACGAAGGATATTCCTTCTCCTAGGAAGACCTGATCAGTCTCGGAATCCCGGTTACAAGACATTTCGACAATGGTGAAACAAGACCAGCAAGACTGCCCGATGAGCCGACATCCCGATAGGAGCTACACATATCTCGTTCTCAGGGCAACACCGGATTGTCCAAGATTCTGGTAGGCCAACCCAGAGTTGCCCCTGGTGGCCACCGGCGGCTGACAGATTCAGACCAACACTTAGACAAGCACTGGCCAGGGGAGGTTAAAATAAAGATGATCCTTGAGTCTGCAGAACCCAAGGGAAGGTGATAGGTTGTTAGGCAAATGTAAAACCAAGGTTGGGCCTTGCTGGAGGAGTTTTATTCAAAGCGAACTGTCAAGGGGTCCCCATAACACCCAACCATGTAAGGAACGCAAAATCAAGGAACATAACACCGGTATGATGGAAACTAGGGCGGCAAGAGTTGAACAAAACACCAGACATAAGGCCGAGCCTTCCACCCTTTACCAAGTATATAGATGCATTAATTAAAATAAGAGATATTGTGATATCCCAACAATATCCATGTTCCAAACATGGAACAAACTTCATCTTCACCTGCAACTAGCAACGCTATAAGAGGGGCTGAGCAAAAGTGGTAACATAGCCAAACAACAGTTTGCTAGGAAAGGTAGCGGCTTGACATGGCAATATGGGAGGCATGATGTAGCAAGTGGTAGGTATCGCAACATAGCAATAGAGCGAGCAACTAGAAAGCAAAGATAGAAGTGATTTCAGGGGTGGTTTAAATGAGGCCGGATCAACAAGCAACAAGTCTGGAAAATCCTCATGTGCATATTTTAGGTTTGGTACTGTTCTACCCTAAAGCATATTCTAGAGTTGTTAACCATGCAAAGTAAAGTCACCATGTTAAACTAGGCATGTTTCTACCCCATTTACATATAAAGTTTGTTAAATTTGGAGCTACGGTTATTAAGTTATGAAATAAAGCATTTTAACATGGCATAGGAGCAAATTTAACCAAACAACATTTTAAACATGCATGAAAAGTGGCAAAATATTAAAATACACAAAATTCTAAGCACTTTGCATATATAAGTTATTTACATGTGATGCATGGTTGTAGAGTTATTAAATGCATGAACATGAGGGGATTTTCTGTAAAAACTGCAGTCTCTGGTTAAATAGACAAATTCGTTGAACCTAAAAAAACTACTGGGCTGGGGAAACTGCTCACATGGGCCAAAGCCCGTTCAGTGGATAGGAGAGGTAGGGCGAAGGCTAGAGATGCGCTGGTTGCTGGGCCGGAGAAGCAGGCCAGCTGGAGCGGGCCTGACGAGGGATGGAGCTAGGCCGGGCCCCATGCGGTCATCCTCCTCCCGACCTGTCTGGATCGGGGCCAGCGGCGACGATGCAGGCGGCAGGGCATCTCTGGCGAGTCGGCTACGCGGTAGCCGAGGGTGGGGCGCCCGGGGATCGGCGGATCTGTGCGCGGCCTAGCCGGATCCAGTGCGGGGACGGCACCGACAACGTGGAGTGGGTGCCGGCGGACCTGCAGGACAGTGGTGGCAACCCCATGCGGCGGCGGGGCTTCCTGAGAGCAAGATGGATCATGAGAGGGGAAGAAGAGGGAGAACCATAGGGAGGAGGAGAGGAAAAGGGCGGCGGCCACTCATATCCGACGAAGTCAGAGCTCCGGCGAGGCTGAGCCAACAGGGTCGCGAGGCAGGTGACGGGGATCCGGATTGGGAGCTCCTCTCCCGATCTGGAGCTCGGGGCGCAGGGGCGGCGCGATTCGGGCTTCGGGCCCAGATCCGACGTGAGGCGGGCCGGTTGCGGGCCTCGCAGTGTGGAGGAGGCTAAGGGGCGATGTGGCGGTGTCTGGTTGGCTGGGGCGCTGGCGCTGGCGGCGGCTGGCGAATAGCGGCTTGCCAAGTGGCGGAGTGGAGGTGGGTGGGCACGGAAATGGAGGAGATGGTGGGAGGTGGCGGCGGCTGATGATTAGGGGTGCGGAAATTTAGGAGGAGGGGTAGGTAGCTGCTCAAAAATGGAAGTAGAGGTCTAGATATAGACACATGGACTAGGTTAGGGGGATTTTAGGGGCTTTCGGAGCCCTCCGATCGTGATCCGACGACTCTGGTCGAAGGGAGCGTTAGGTGGCTGTGGAGAATTGGTTGGGCTGAGAGAAGAGAAGAGAGAGAGGCCCGTCGACTGTTTTCGGAGACCGAAAACGTCCGACGTTTGACCGACTATAATGTCGCTATAGTTATCCGTTGAGGCATCAAACGATCTTCGAATGCGATGAAAGTTGACAGGCGTTCTATCTACACTATAACAACACCGCATGTCAACTTTCAACCCATTCCGAGAACATTTTCCGGCCACACTAAAATAATATTTCAGACGTGTTGCTGGCGCGTGCAAGTGTGTCTGGGCTCAGAACGGACAACAGAAGGAACGGGGAGAACCCGGACGGATGCAAGTTTTGAAAACATGATGATACGATGCACATGGTGACATGACAAGATGCAACACGCAAGCGAATGACATGGCAAAGACAGCGAATAACTGGAAGACACCTGGCGCAACGGTCTCGGGACGTCACACCGACCATGCTGCTATTAAATATCTTATGGAAAAGAAAGATGCTAAACCTAGACTTATTCGATGGGTTCTCTTACTTCAAGAATTTGATTTGCATATCACTGATAGAAAAGGAGCAGAGAACCCCGTAGCTGATAACTTATCTAGGTTGGAGAATGTCCTTGATGACCCGTACTTATTGATGATAGTTTTGCTGATGAGCAGTTAGCTGCAATAAATGTTTCTCATAACACTCCTTGTATGTTGACTATGCTAATTACATTGTTCCTAAATATTTACCACCTAGCTTTACATACCAACAAAAGAAAAAATTCTTCTATGATTTAAGACATTACTATTGGGATGACCCACATCTTTATAAAGGAGTAGATGGTATTATTAGACATTGTGTACCTGAGCGTGAATAGGGACAAATCCTATGGAAATGTCACTCCGAAGCTTACGGAGGGCATCATGCGGGAGACATAACTGCTCACAAGGTATTTCAGTCTCGGTTTTATTAGACTACTCTCATCAAGGATGCTTGTAAGTTCGTCTTATCTTGTGATGAATGTCAAAGAATAGGTAATATCGATAAGCGTCAATTAATGCCTATGAATTATTCACTTGCTGTTGAACCATTTGATGTTTGGGGTTTTGATTACATGGGACCTTTTCCTTCCTCTAACGGGTATACACATATTTTGGTTGCTGTTGATTATGTTACTAAGTGGGTAGAAGCTATTCCAACTAGTAGTGTTGATCACGACACCTCTGTTAAAATGCTTAAGGAAGTTATTTTCCCACGGTTTAGAGTCCCTAGATATTTAATGACTAATGGTGGTTCACACTTTATTCATGGTGCTTTCCGTAAAATGCTTGCCACGTATGATGTTAACCATGAAATTGCAACACCTTATCATCCTCTATCTGTTTTGGAAATTGATAAAAATTAGGAAAATAAGAAACAAACATGAAGGTCACCCTGATGGGCACAAGACACCCGGGCGCGCCTGGCTCGCCAGGCACGCCCAGGTGGGCTGTGCCCACTTGGGGTACCTTCCGGACTCCATTTTTCTTCCGTTTGCTTGTTTCCCAAGATAAAAAAAATCTTTATATACCCCCAGAACCTATTGACCACCGTATCATGGAGAAATCTTCTGTTTTCTTTTCCTTGTTGTTTCCTGACAGATCCCATCTACCATAGCCACTTCAAGCTCCTCCAAGGACAAGTTCTTCAAGAACGTCATCAACCCATATTTGTGGGAGGTGGTGCAGCACTCTCAGGTCATCCAGATGCATGAGGGGGTGCTGCACATCTGCGATGTGCAAGGCCCCAAGGGGACGGAAACCGTGGATGCTAGGCTTGAAGCTATGGAGTAGGATGTTTTTTAGTGCAAGGGGATGGTGGAGCGTGGACTCAATGCCAATCACCTCATGATTACGGACCTTACGTGTGATCTCAAGGTGGATGGCAAGTCCATGCAGGACATCGTGTTCACCCTCAGCGAGCAAATCAACTTCCTCCAAAGCCAGATCTACCATCTCCAAAACCAAGTCTTTGAATGTGAGGCGAGGTTTAAAGGTATGAGTTTGGCTGCCAGTTGTAGGACCCGTGAGACTCGTTCTTCCTCTTATGATGGTGGACCTCTACCATGGAAATCCGAGGTCAAGATCGCCTCTACTTCATCACCACCACCTTCTTCATCACCAAAAGAAAATTGAGTATCGGGTATGGGAACTCCCCTTGGCTTCCGCCAAGCTTGGGGGAGGTGCCCCAGTATCGTATCACCCCCACTATCTTTTGCCATTACTTATCTTAGTTAGATCCATACTTATCTTTTGCTTTATATGAATAAAAGTTTAGTTCGATCCTTTCTTTTTGAGAGTTTGCTTAGTGATCTATCCTTGTAATCATGTGTGAGATATATACTAAAGTTTAGTTTTAGTATTTGCTTTCTTTACTTTCATGTTCCAATAAAATGAAGGAAATAAATGAATAAGATCATATGCCAATCTTATGGTAGGTAATGACACCACATAGGGAAAAGTATAAGTAGAAAATTTTATTAGAGAATGACAAACATAGCATTGGTCAATGATGCAACTCATGAAAAATTAATAAGGGAAGAGAATATTTACATACAAATACACTATCCTGGAAATATTTTGTGATTGTGAGCCCCCATAAAAATATGATATGCCAAAATTGTTGACGTTGGACAAGGAAGACAACGTAATGATTTATGTTTGTTCATAGTCACATAGAAGTTATATTGTGATAGAGGCGAGGGTGTCCCGATGTTTCAGTGAGATCGCTATCATTTTCTATGGGAGTTGACCTTGATGATCCGACTACGAACGTGTGAGACACCGCGCCTTAGCAATCACTAAACCAACTTCTGAGGGGTTATTGACCACGTCGGAGCACGATCAACCTGACCACGAGGTTCTATTTCCTGCAAGCAAACGATGAACAAGCAAGAAACTAAGATTGCAATCTGGATATTGCGAATATAAGATGAAAGCTTTATTGATCAAGGTGGGGTTCTATGACGTATTTTTCAGGTCGTGGAACACAAACGAAGTACGTGAAATTGCACCCGGGGGTCTCTAGACTCTCTTTTTTCGCCTGCCAAAATTTTGGCCTAAAAACTACCCGGGGGTCTCCAGACTCTTTTTTTGAAACCTACTCAGGCAAGGAAACACAAATCGTAAAATAGATGGATCTCGAAAACAAACCTAATATGAAAAGAACTCAGATTTGTGATGGATATATGGTGGTAGGATATGGCAGCGGTAGTGGTATATGGCAGCATTGGTGGGATATGGCAGCGGTGGTGGTATATGGTTGCGGTGGTATGATATGGCAGCGGTGGTGGCATATGGCAGCATTGGCGGTGTTGGTATATGGTAGCGGTGGAGGGATATGGCAGCGGCGGTGGTATATGGTAGCAGCGATGAAGATGGTGCGGCGGCGGCGTGACATACTGTGACAGAACTTGAAACTCTAAAGGAGTAGATGCTAAGACTAGCAATTAGACACGATGATGCGACCGTAAGTTCAACAAACCAAAACCCTAAAAGGATTATGCAAAGGCTCGGATTGGTTTGCATATGATGAACTAACCCTAAATTTTTTTCGGCTTTTTCGTGGACTATAGGTATGAAGAACACACTCGATCTAAACTACTAAAAACTATAAAATCTCACTGAGCAACCTGGAAATATGATACCACTTGATGGAGGCGACAGTGTCCCGAGGTTTCAATGAGATAGCTATCGTTTTCTATGGGAGTTCACCTTGACGATCCGACTGTGAGTGTGGGAGACCTCGCGCCTTAGCAATAGCTAAACCAACTTCCGAGGGGTTATTGACCATGCCGGAGCACGATCAACCTGACCACGAGGGTCTATTTCCTGCAAGCAAACGAACAACAAGCAAGAAACTAAGATTGCAATCTGGATATTGCAAATAAAAGATGAAATCTTTATTGATCAAGGTTGGGTTCTGTGACGTCTTTGTCTGGTCATTGAACACAAATGTAGTACGCGAAGTTGCAGCTATGGCGAACATTTAATCTAAACAAAAACCAAAGTCTTAACAATGCCCTATCGGCTGTATATATGGAGGAAAGAGGGGGAAATTTCGTGGCCCTTGGAGGAGGGGTCCGAAACCAACTCTACCTCTTGTTTCCCCACACATACAGACTCTAAAAACAACCTATAATCAAGTATTTCGAAATTACATGGGCCTGGCCCAAAAATAAGGTAACGCAGCACCTAGAATAGCCTCTGGATGAAATTTATGAAGTGGCATCTTGTATATTTCGTCCAAGGCTTTAGGCACTCATTATGGTGGCTTCAAAGTCCTAGAATCATCACTAGTAACTCCGTTCTTGTTCCCCTTGCGCATGCCATCATCTCCATGCTTGAACTTGCTCCAAGGTTCATCTTTCTTGTACAAGCTAGGCCCTTCATTTGTAAGCAAAACAAATGTATCAAATTTAGGCAGCATCATATTCTCATGAACATTAGAATCGTTACTAAGAAACGGAAGTACCTGGTAATTCAATTGGCGTGCGGGAGCTCTAGTAACAATGGTATTGATGTCCTCATCATCCACCCCTTCTTGAAATGAAGTCGTCCTTGATGGAAGCTCATCTTCCTCACCCAAATAAGCCTTCAAATCTGCAATGTTAAAAGTGGGACTAACCCCAAAATCTGCAGGCAACTCAAGTTTATATGCATTATCATTTATTTTCTCTAACACCTTAAAAGGACCATCAGCATGTGGCATTAGCTTTGATTTGCGCAAATTAGGAAATCTACCCTTACGCAAATGTAGCTGAGCAAGATCTCCAGGTGCAAACACAACATGTTTTCTACCCTTATCTCCAGCAAGTTTATATTCAGCATTCATACGCTCAATGTTTTCCTTATTTAACTCATGCATTTTTAAAATCAATTCAGCACATTGTTTAGCATCAAAATTAACTTTCTCCCAAGATGGAAGAGGCAACAAATCAATAGGTGCACGAGGTAGGAAACCATACACAATTTCGAATGGGCACATCTTAGTAGTAGAATGCAATGAACGATTATAAGCAAATTCAATATGAGGCAAGCATTCCTCCCACATTTTCTTATTATTTTTCAAAACAGCCCTAAGCATAGTAGACAATGTTCTATTGACTACTTCAGTTTGTCCATCAGTTTGGGGATGACATGTAGTACTAAAAAGCAGTTTAGTCCCCAAATTAGCCCATTAAGATCTCCAAAAGTGGCTAAGAAATTTACTTTCACCAACTGAAACAATAGTATTTGGCACACCATGCAAGCTAATAACTTCACGAAAGAACAAATCAGCAACATTAACAACATCATTGCTTTAATGACATGGTATAAAGTGTGCCATTTTCAAGAATCTATCCAGAGAACAAATATGTTATCCGTCCCCTTCTTTATTCGAGGTAAACCTAAAACAAAGTCCATAGATATATCCTCCCAAGGAACACTAGGTACAGGCAAAAGCATATATAAACCATGAGGATTAAGTTGTGACTTAGCTTTTTGAGATGTAGTGCAGCGAGCAATAAAACGCTCAACATCCCGTCTCATCTTTGGCCGAAAGAAATGTGTAGCAAGTACGTCCTCCGTCTTCTTCACGCCAAAGTGTCCCATTAATCCTCCTCCTTGCACCTCCTGCAAAAACAAAAGATGAACGGAGCTAGCTGGAATTCATAGCTTGTTAGCATGGAACACAAATCCATCATTATTGACGACCTTGTTCCACAATCTTTCTTCTTTACAATTCTGCATTACATCTTTAAAATCAGCATCATGCACATATTGATCTTTGATGGTCTCCAAACCAAATATTTTGAAGTCAAGTTGTGAAAGCATAGTATGGCGACGAGACAATGCATCAGCAATAACATTTTCTTTACCCTTCTTGTGTTTAATGACATAAGGGAAAGTCCAAATGAATTCAACCCATTTAGCATGTCTATGATTCAGTTTAGCTTGACTTTTAATATGTTTCAGAGATTCATGATAAGAATTTATAACATATTCTTTGGGCCGTAAATAATGTTGCCATGTTTCTAAAGTCCGAACATGAGCATATAATTCTTTATCACAAGTAGAATAATTCAGGCTAGGCCCACTCAATTTTTCAGAAAAGTATGCAACAAGTTTGCCATCTTGTGATAACACACCTCCTAATCCAATTCCACTAGCATCACATTCAAGCTCAAAAGTCTTATTAAAATCAGGAAGTTGGAGTAAAGGAGCATGTGTCAACTTATCTTTCAATACTGTGAAGGCTTCTTCCTGTGCGGTACCCCAAACAAAAGGTACATCCTTCTTTGTAAGCTCATTGAGAGCTGCATCAATGGTGCTGAAATCTCTCACAAAACACCTATAGAATCCAGCAAGGCCAAGAAAACTCCTCACTTGTGTGACCGTTTTGGGCTGCGGCCAACTCTCAATAGCTTCAATATTGGCTTTATCAACTTCAATTCCGTGTGGAGTAACAACATAGCCAAGAAAAGATACTCAGTCTGCGCAAAAGGTGCACTCACCAAGGTTACCAAAAAAATGTGCATCACGTAGAGAAATAAAAACAACACATAGATGTTCCAAATGATCCTCCAAAGATCTGTTATAAATCAGTATATCATCAAAATAGACTACCAAAAATCGTCCAATGAAAGCATGTAAAACTTCGTCCATTAATCTCATGAAAGTACTAGGTGCATTAGTTAACCCAAAAGGCATGACTAACCACTCATATAATCCAAACTTAGTTTTAAATGTTGTTTTCCGTTCATCTCCCAATTTCATACGAATTTGATGGTATCCACTACGCAAATCAACTTTGGAGAATATTGTAGAGCCACTCAATTCATCAAGCATGTCGTCTAGCCTAGGAATAGGATGACAATAACAAATAGTAATATTATTAATGCCTCTACAATCAACACACATACGCGACGTACCATCCTTTTTCGGCACTAAAATGATAGCAAGAGCACAAGGACTAAGGGATTCGCGTATGTAACCTTTGTCGAGCAGCTCCTGTACTTGATTCATAATCTTCTTAGTCTCCTCTGGATTGGTACGGTATGGCGCACAGTTGGGTAATGACGCACCGGGAATTAAGTCAATTTGATGCTCAATCCCTCGAATAGGTGGTAATCCCGGTGGCACATCTTGTGGAAAGACGTCAGCAATCTCCTTCAAAATGTTAGTGACAGCAGGAGGCAAACAGGAAGGCTTCTTCCTGTGCGGTACCCCAAACAAAAGGCACATCCTTCTTTGTAATCTCATTGAGAGGTGCTGCAATGGTGCTGAAATCTCTCACAAAACGCCTATAGAATCCAGCGAGGCCAAGAGAATTCCTCACTTGTGTGACCATTTTGGGCTGCGGCCAACTCTCAATAGCTTCAATCTTTGCTTTATCAACTTCAATTCCCTTTGGAGTAACAACATAGCGAAGAAAAGATACTCGGTCGGTGCAAAAGGTGCACTTCTCAAGGTTACCAAACAAACGTGCATCACATAGAGCAATAAAAACAACACGTAAATGTTCCTAGTGTTCCTCCAAAGATCTGTTATAAATCAGTATATGATCAAAATAGACTACCACAAATAATTCAATGAAAGCACATAAAACTTCGTTCATTAATCTCATGAAAGTACTAGGTGCATTAGTTAACCCAAAAGGCATGACTAACCACTCATATAATCCAAACTTAGTTTTAAATGCTGTTTTCCATTCATCTCCCAATTTCATACGAATTTGATGGTATCCACTATGAAAATCAACTTTGGAGAATATTGTAGAGCCACTCAATTCATCAAGCATGTCATCTAGCCTAGGAATAGGATGATGATAACGAATAGTAATATTATTAATGCCTCTACAATCAACACACATACACGACGTACCATCCTTTTTTGGCACTAGTATAATAGGAACAGCACAAGGACTAAGAGATTCGCGTATATAACCTTTGTCGAGCAGCTCCTGTACTTGACGCATAATCTCCTTCGTCTACTCTGGATTGGTAAACCTGTAAAACGTTGTTCAGTTTCTAACTCCCAAGTAATATATATATCAGGAACATATCGACCCTCAAACGGTGGAATATTCAATTTTAGTTTAGGAAGATGGGCATGATCTCGTACCTCTGGTGGTGGTGCAGCCCTACCGTTGCGATGATATGCATGAGGACAAACTGGTGGTGCTGGTGGTTGCACGCAGTTCCGATTTTGATCAACCTCATCCTCGTAATGGTCCCCCACCTCTGCAGTAGCAGTAGGAGCTACAGAAGCATCAACAGCAGTACAGCGGCACCAGAACTTTGACCAAGCTCAAGGGGAACGCGCAATGCTCGTCCCACTTGATTTGAAGGCGATGTTGTTGCTCTTGATGTAGAGGTACGATAGGTGCAGCGGGTGGTGGTTGTGGAAGACGCGCGAGTACTTCATCGAACTTGGCGTCCAACTTGGTGTCAATTGTCTTCTCAATGTCATCAGTCTTCTCATGTGCCTTTTCGAAGGTGGCCATGACGTCTTCCACCTGTTGACTCAATATTTGCTGAAATTTATCATGAAGCTCCTTCTTCATCATCTTCTCCCAGTGAATCTCGTAAGCTTGTGGTACTACCATGGTTAGCAACAATAGAAGCGCACAAGAATATGATCCTACAGACTACTAGAAAGTGGCAGTGTGTCACAAATCCGTCAAGCAAATCTCAAATTCTTACCAGTTCTTATCAAGCGGCCGGTGGTGATTGGCAACCGTTGTAGTCAAAACTCTGAAAGCTTGGATAGAGAGATTACCAAGGAGAGTCAAACGCACGACGTAGATGTATGTGGAGCTGGGAAGGATTATAATATGGTAGCAAAAAGGGTCAGCAATAATCAATTCAGAGATACAAAGTTGAATAAATGCTCAACGATGGTACTGTGTTGGTCCTAGGCTAGACCGTACTAGAGACGCAAGCCTAGAACACTAACAGAATCACGTCGTGGCATAGAAACAAGGGAAAAGCCCACTCTAAAAAAATGTTCGCTCCTTTTTTTTGCGTTCCTCTTTTTTTGGTGAAAAATCACTATAATGGCGAGTGTCTCAAAACTCTTCCCAAGTCAAATTGACAGGATAGGCACGAAATGTTTTTGACTATTTTTTTGCGGAAATCAGGAAAGCGATGAAGAAAAAGTGTGACAAAAAATCACTATGATGGTGAGTGTCTCAAAAGAGTTAGAAAATCCCAAAAACAGGATAGGGGAAAAATATTTTCGCCTGCGAAAATTTTCGCCTAAAAACTACCTGGGGGTCTCCAGACTCTTTTTTCCCGAAACCTACTGAGGCTAGGAAACACGGATTGGAAAATAGATGGATCCTAAAAACAAACCTAATATGAAAAGAACTCAGATTTATGATGGATATATGGTGGCAGGATATGGCAGCGGTGGTGGTATATGGTAGCGTTGGTGGGATATGGTTGCGGTGGTATGATATAGCAGCAGTGGTGGTATATGGCAGCGTTGGTGGTGTTGGTATATGGTAGCGCTGGTGGGATATAGCAGCGGTGGTGGTATATGGTAGCAGCGATGAAGATGGTGCAGCGGCGGCATGGCAAACTGTGACAGAACTCAAAACTCTAAAGGACTAGACGCTAAGACCAGCAATTAGACACGACGATGCGACCGCATATTCAACAAAGCAAAACCCTAAAAATATTATGCAAAGTCTCAGATTGGTTCGGGTATGATGAACTAACCCTATTTTTCGGCTTTTTCATGGACTGTAGGTATGAAGAAAACACTCGATCTAAACTACGAAAATCTGTAAAATCTCATCGAGCAACCTGGAAATCTGATACCACTTGATAGAGGCAAAGGTGTCATGTCTTTCGATAAGACGGTGCCTATCGTTTTGGAGGAAGTTGACTTTGACGATCCGACTACGAACGTGCGAGACGTCGCGCCTTAGCAATCGTTAAACCAACTTCCGAGGGGTTATTGACCACGCCGGAGCACGATCAACCAGACGATGAGTGTCTATTTCCTGCAAGCAAATGAAGAACAAGAAATAAACTAATATTGCAATCTGGATATTGTGAATATAAGATGAAAGCTTTATTGATCAAGGTGGGGTTCTGTGACGTCTTTGCCCGGTCGTTGAACACAAATGAAGTACGCGAAGTTGCAGCTATGGTGAACTTTTAATCTAAACAAAACCAAAGTCTAAACGATGCCCTAAGGGCTGTATATATGGAGGAAAGAGGGGGAAATTTCGTGGCCCTTGGAGGAGGGGTCCGAAACCAACCCTAACTCTTGTTTCCCCACACATACAGACTCTAAAAACAGCCTATAATCAAGTATTTCGAAATTACATGTGCCCGACCCAAAAATAAGGTGATGCGGCACCTAGAATAGTCTCTGGACGAAATTTATGAAGTGGCATCTTGTATATTTCGTCCAAGGCTTCATGCACTCATTATGGTGGCTTGGAAGTCCTGGAATCATCACTTGTAACTCCGTTCTTGTTCCCCTTGCGCATGCCATCATCTCCATGCTTCAACTTGCTCCAAAGTTCATCTTTCTTGTCCTAGCTAGGCCCTTGATTTGTAAGCAAAATAAATGTATCCGATTTAGGCAGCATCATATTCTCATGAACATTATAATCGTTACCAAGAAACGATAGTACCTGGTAATTCAATTGGCATGCGCGAACTCTAGTAATAGGTCCAATATGTATAGCAGCAGGGGCAGTGGGTGTAACAATGGTATTGATGTCCTCATCATATTTTCATAGATCCTTCAACATGTGGTGCTTGCCCCCCATCTTCGCTAGCTAAAACTCCGCACTAAGTAGAGATACTACTTGTGCATCCAAAAACCCTTAAACCCAAATCTTATTCTCAGGAGTCCACCATACCTACCTAAGGATTGAGTAAGATCCTTCAAGTAAGTTGTCATCGGTGCAATAAGGCAATAAAAATTGCCTCTAAAATTGTTAGATCATTTAGTGTAAGAGAAAATTGAGCATTGTACGAACTTGTGATAGCAAAGAATAAAGGTGACAGACTGCATAATAAAGTTTGCTATCTTAAGGGGAAATATAATGTGACATTCTTCCACACTAAGGGGTTGAGCATGATAAGCACGTGGAAACCTCTGCTTCCCTCTGCGAAGGGCCTATCTTTTACTTTTATGTATTTACTTTTATCCAAGAGTCAAAGTTTTTGTCTCTATTCCTTTTTATTTTTCTCCTTTGGCAAGCATCATGTGGTGAGGAAAGATCTAGGCACATATGTCCAGTTGAATATGGATAGCATGAGTAATTATTGTTGACGTCACCCTTGAGGTGAATACGTTGGGATGCGAAACTATAAGCCCCTATCTTTCTATGTGTCCGGTTGAAACGTTTTGCTCATGTGTATGCGGGTGTTAGCAATCATAGAAGACTATATGATGGTTGAGTATGTGGACTTGCCTAAAGGCTCCGAGACGTGACCCTTCCCAAAAAGATGATGAATTGTAGTTGCAAAGTTGACTGAGAACATAATTTGTTCGTTTCCAATAGAGTTTATGCTTTATACTTCGATAATGTGATGAATTGTTACTTATTCATGGGAAGTCTATAATAAAAGTTCTATGATAAAGGTTTTATGCTAAAGTTTGTTGCTTGTATAATAATTCACATGATGCTTCTATGTCCGTATTTTGTTTTTATCGACACCTCTCTCTAAGCACATGGACATGTTTTTCGATTTTGGTTTTCGCTTGAGGACAAGCGAGGTCTAAGCTTGGGGGAGTTGAAACATCCATTTTGCATCATGTTTACCTACTGTTATTTATAATGTTTTTATGCATAATAATGCTTTCCTTTTCTCTCATAATTTGCAAGGCTCACACAAAGAGGGAGAATTCTGGCAGCTGGAAATCTGGACCTGGAAAAGCTACGTCAGGCCACCTATTCTGCACAACTCCAAATGGGCTGAAACTTCACAAGGATTTTTTATGGAATAAATAAGAAATACTGGAGAAAATAACCACCGGAGGGGGGCCACCTGGTGAGCACAAGACACCAGGCGCGCCTGCCCCCCCCAAGCGCGCCCTGGTTGGTTGTGCTCAGCCCGGCCCACCTCCGGTGCCCATCTGCCGGGGTTGATCCCTTTGAACATAGCGGTAACCTTGAGCTCTTCATCTGCTATCTAAAGTTTGCTGATGACCTTGGGAGAAATCAGATTCAACCCGGCCCCGCCATCAACCAACATCTTTGTGACCCCGAAATCAACTTTAATTCCCTGTGGAGTAACAACATAGCCAAGAAAAGATACTCGGTCGGTGCAAACGGTGCACTTTCCAAGGTTACCAAACATACGTGCATCATGTAGAGCAATAAAAACAGCACGTAAATGTTCCAAAGTTCCTCCAAAGATTTGCTATAAATCAATATGTCATCAAAGTAAACTACCACAAATTGTCCAATGAAAACATGTAAAACTTCGTTCATTAATCTCATGAAAGTACTAGGTGCATTAGTTAACCCAAAAGGCATGACTAACCACTCATATAATCCAAACTTAGTTTTAAATGTCGTTTTCCATTCATCTCCCAATTTCATACGAATTTGATGGTATCCACTAGGCAAATTTACTTTGGAGAATATTGTAGAGCTACTCAATTCATCAAGCATTTCATCTAGCCTAAGAATAGGATGACGATAAGAATAGTAATATTACTAATGCCTCTACAATCAACGCACATACGCGACATACCATCCTTTTTCGGCACTAAAATGATAGGAACAGCACAAGGACTAAGGCATTCTCGTATATAACCTTTGTCGACCAGTTCTTGTACTTGACGCATAATCTCCTTCATCTCCTCTGGATTGGTATGGTATGGTGCACGGTTGGGTAATGATGCACCGGGAATTAAGTCAATTTGATGCTCAATCCCTCGAATAGGTGGTAATCTCAGTGGCACGTCTTGTGTAAAGACGTCAGCGAACTCCTACAAAATGTTAGTGACAGCTGGAGGCAAAGAGGAAGGCACATCCTCAAATGAAAATAATGCCTCTTTGCAAACAAAAGCATAGCAAACATATTTGCTAAAATCTAGATCATCAATATCAGATTTGGTGGCAAGTAAACATGCAGTTTTCAATTTAATTTCAGAAGCAACACTAGATAGTTTATTATTAGGCTTCATTTGTTGCTCAAATTCTTTTGCCACAATCTGATTTTCACTCTTATTTTTCTCCGGTTTTGCTTTATTAGCTCTATTAATATTATCTTTCAAAATGGAATCAGGAGTCGTAGGAAGCAAAGTAATATTTTATCCTTATGAACAAGAGTATACTGATTGTTTCTACCATGGTGTACAGAATTTTTATCAAATTGCCATGGTCTACCAAGTAATAAGGAACATGCTTGCATAAGTACCACATCACAATCAACATAATCAGTATATGTAGAGATACTAAAATGCACACGAATAGTACATGTTACTTTAACCTTGCCGATGTTGTTGAACCATTGGATGTAGTAAGGATGTGGATGCAGTCTTGTGGTGAGAGATAGCTTCTCCACCATCTCCATGCTAGCCAAGTTATTGCAGCTCCCTCCATCTATGATGACGCGAATAGAACGTTCCTTCACAACTCCCTTTGTATGGAACAAGTTATGCCTATGATTTCGCTCAGCTTGTGTAACCTGCACACTCAAAACACGTTGAGCAACTAAACATTCATACCTATCAGCATCTTCAGCTGCCATGTATTGTGTCTCATGATCAGAATTATCTCCACCGTGTTCTTCATGTGTAATAAGAGCCAAAGTCTCCTCATCATAGTCACTAGGGGAATCATACCCACCATCCTCAGTAACAATCATCACACGCTGAGATTTCCATTCTCTCACAAAATGTCCTCTTCCCTTACAACGACGACAAATAATATCACTTGTGTGCCCTGTTGATGCCATGGAAGAAGAAGAGCTCTGCGCAGGCCCAGCGGGTGTGCTATTGGCAGATAGTGGTGGTTGTGCCTGCTTTCTTGTATCATGGCTGGAGGTGGCACCTGATGGAGGTGCTGGTCCAGTCGAAGTAGAGGATGCATGTGGTGTCCATGATGAAGATCGACCTGCAGAAAAGTTAGTTCACGCCAATGCCTGTAGATCCTGCACTTCACGTTCAGCTTTACAAGCAAGATGGAATAAACGAATGATATTAGTATACTCCTTATACTTTAGAATGGTCTGAATCTCTCTATTTAATCCACCCATAAAACATGCAAGCATAGCTTCATTCTCCTCAACAATACCACATCTAATCATGCCAGTTTGTAATTCCTGATAATATTCTTCTATAGAATTTTTTCCCTGTCTTAAATGCTGCAATTTTTGAAGTAATTCACGTTGATAATATGGTGGAACCCAACGAGTACGCATAGCAATTTTCAAAGCAGCCTAAGTAGTTGGAATAGGATATAATCTACAATGTTTAGACCACCAAACACATGCAAAGCTAGTGAAAGCACAAACAGCAGCAGGAACACGTCTCTCCTCAGGATATTGTAAACATGTAAATCGTTGTTCAGTTTCTAACTCCCAAGTAAGATATATATCAGGAACATATCACCCTCAAATGGTGGAATATTCAATTTTAGCTTAGGGAGATGGTCATGATCTCATACCTGAGGGGGAGCCCTACCATTGCCATTATTTGCATGTGGACAACCTGGTGGTTGTGGTGCTTGTGGTTGCACGTAGTTCTGATTTTGATCAACCTCATCCTCGTAATCTCCCACATAATCATCCTCCTCCGCATCAGCAGCAGGAGCCACAGAAGAATCAACAGCAGCACCAATAGTTTGACAAGGCGCAAGAGGGACACGGCTCGCTTGGCGGAGGGCTATTTCACGACGTGGAGGTAGTAGTAGTAGTAGTAGTTGTTGTTGTTGTTGTTGTTGTTGTTGCTGTTGTTGTTGTAGAGGTGCATTAGGTGCAGCCGGTGGTGGTGGTGGTGGAAGACGCGCGAGCAATTCATTAAACTTGTTATCGAGCTTTGTTTCGAACGTCTTTTCCATGCCATCTATCTTCTCCATGGCCTCTTCAAATCTTTTTAGCACATCTTGCACCTGTCCACTCATCATTTGCTGAAATTTATCATGCAACTCCTTATTCGTCATGTTCTCCCAGTCAGTCTCATCGGCTTGTGATCCTGCCATGGTTAGCAGCAATAGAAACACACAAGAATATGATCCTACAGACTACTAACAAGAGGTGGTGGCGGGTGTCATGAATCCATCAAGCAAATCTCAAATTCTTACCAGTTCTTACCCAGCAGCAGGCGGTGATCGGCAATCATCGTAGTCAAAACTCTCAAAGCTTGGATAGAGCGATTACCATGGAGAGTCAAACGCATGACGTAGATGTATGTGGAGCTGGGAAGGCTTATAATATAGTAGCAAAAGGGTCAGCAATAATCAATTCAGATATGTGAAGCTGAATAAACGCTCAACGACGGTACTGTGCTTGTCCCAGGCTAGACCATGCTAGAGACGCGAGCCTGGAACACTAACAAAATCATGGTGCTGCACATAAACAAGGGAAAAGCACACTCTGGAATTTTTATTTTTTCGATCTGGTTTTTTTGGCGCTCCTCTTTTTTTTGCGAAAAATCACTATAATGGCGAGTGTCGCAAAACTCTTCCCTCGTCAAACTGACAGGATGGGCAAGAAATGTTTTTTGACTTTTTTTTGGAAATCAGGCCAGCGATGACGAAAAAGTGCAACAAAAAATCACTACGATGGCGAGTGTCTCAAAACGCTCCGTGGGACCTAAAAATAGGATAGGGAAAAATATTTTTGGTCGCTGAAATTTTGTCCTAATAACTGCCTTGGGGTCTCCAGACTCTTTTTTTCTGAGACCTACTCACGCAAGGAAACACAAAACGAAAACTGGATGGATCTCAAAAACAAACCTAATATGAAAAGAACTCGGATTGGTGGTGGACAGGCAGATGTATATGTGGACTCGGATTGGTGGTGGATAGGCGGATGTATATGGGGACTCGGATTAGTGATGGATAGACAGATGTATATGTGGACTCGGATTGGTGGTGGACAGGCAGATGTATATGTGGACTCGGTTTGGTGGTGGACAGGCGGATATATATGGCAGCGGTAAGGAATATGTTGGTGGTGGTTGTATATGGTAGGAACGATGATGATGGTGCGGCGGCGGCGTGACAACTTATGACCAGAACTTGAAACTCTAAAAGACTTGACTCTAAGACCAGCAACTAGAGACGACGATGCAACCGCAAATTTAACAAAGCAAAATACTAAAAAGACTATGCAAAGGCTCAGACTGGTTCGGATATGATGAACTAACCCTAATTTTTTTTGGCTTTTTCCTGGACTGTAGGTATGAAGAACAAACTCGATCTAAACTATGAAAAACTGTAAAATCTCACAGAGCAACCTAGAAATCTGATACTACTTGATAGAGGCAAAGGTGTCTCGTCTTTCGATGAGATGGTGGCACTCGTTTTGGAGGAAGTCGACTTTGGCGATCCGACTACGAACGTGCGAGGACGTCGCGCCTTAGCAATCGCTAAACCAACTCCGAGAGGTTATTGACCACGCCGGAGCACGATCAACCTGACTATGAAGGTCTGTTTCCTATAGGCAAACGAAGAACAAGCAAGAAACTGAGATTGCAATCTGGATATTGCGAATATAAGAGGAAAGCTTTATTGATCAAGGTGGGGTTCTGTGACGCCTTTGTCTGGTCGTTGAACACAAATGAAGTACGCGAAGTTGCAGCTATGGCGAACTTTAATCTAACAAAACCCAAAGTCTAAACGATGCCCTAAGGGCTGTCTATATGGAGGAAGAGGGGGGAATTCCGTGGCCCTTGGAGGAGGGGTCCAAAACCAACCCTAACTCTTGTTTCCCCACACATACGGACTCTAAAAACAGCCTACACTTAAGTATTTTGAAAATACATGGGCCTGGCCCAATAATAAGGTGACGCAGCACCTAGAATAGCCTCTGGACGAAATTTATGAAGTGACATCTTGTATATTTCGTCCAAGGCTTCATGCACTCCTTATGGTGGCTTCAAAGTCCTGAAATCATCACTTGTAACTCTGTTCTTGATCCCCTTGCGCATGCCATCATCTCCATGCTTGGTCTTGCTCCAGTGTTCATCCCTCTTATCCATGCCAGGCCCTTCATTTGTAATCAAAACAAATGTATCCAATTTAGGCAGCATCATATTCTAATGAACATTAGAATCATTAACAAGAAACAAAAGCACCAGATAATTTAATTGGCGTGCGCGAGCTCTACTAATTGGTCTAGTATATATAGCAGTAGGGGCTGTGGGTGTAACAATGGTATTGATGTCCTCATCATGTCTCTGGCCACGACTTTTGGGATTTGAAGAGCAATTTCCAGATCTCTTTGCGCGTCGTGCCGAAGAATTATTGCCGAGTTCGTGTCCCTTCTGGATTAAACTCCCATAACTGGAGAGGCCGCCGCTGGCAGGGAACGGTTCGGCGTATGAGCATCACCTGAATCACGTCAGTGTGGCGGGTGCTCTTCTCTATGATACTTTTGATGCGCTTTTGCAGCATCAGCACCTGATCGGTCGATCCCCAATCTGGGCACTTGTTGGTCCATGAAGCAAGTCAAAGAGGGGGTCCAGATCTAAATGCAGGAGCAGCCACCCACTTGGTACCGCGGGGTTTGATGATGTAGAACCACTCTTGCTGCCATGTCTTGACGGTATCCACCAAGGCCCCTTTAGGCCAAATGGCGTGAGGAAGCTTGCTCACCATGGCTCCACCGCAATCCGCGTTCTCCCTATCGACCACCTTCGGCTTGATGTTGAAGGTCATGAGCCACAGGCCGAAGTGCGGAGGGATGCGGAGAAATGCCTTGCACATGACGATGAATGCTGAGATATGGAGGAAGGAGTTCGAGGCTAGATTGTGAAAATCTAGCCCGTAGTAGAACATGAGGCCGCGAACAAATGGGTGAAGGGGAAACCCTAACCCCTAGAGGAAGTGGGGGATGAACACGACCCTTTCGCCAGGCTCTGGAGTAGGGATGATTTGCCCCTTTGTCAGAAGCCTATGTGCGATTTCCGCGGTTAAGTACTTCACCTCCCGCAGTCCCTGCATATCTTTCTTTGTCATGGAGGAGGCCACCCACTTGTGTTGCAAACCGGATCCGGACATGGTCGGAGAGCGTGGTGGCAATGGAGAAGGATTGAGACTTGGACGCTGGAGCTCAAAGATGGGAAGGCCGAGGAAGGAGAAAGCGCGGGTAAAAGATGGGTCCTTATCCCTTTATAAATGCAATGAATGGCAAGCGACCCCACACAAGCCTTAAAAATTGCCTATTCCCAAGGGGTGGATGGCGCAGCTGGATTACCCAACCCATCATTGACGAAAATCCCGCAATAAGGGGGCACGACCTCTGCTTCGACAAGACGTGTCATTGGAAGTTGCGTCTCAAAACGTGAAATGGGAGGTCGAAAAAACGATTCGAAATAATAATAAGGTTGAGATTCAATGCCTCGCCGAAAAAGTTGTCAGAAGACATGACCTATTTTTTAAAGTATTTTGCCTTTGTGGTTCAGGGTTGTAACTATTGTACAGAGCCGGATATAGTTCTCTTGGTCGAGCCACTTTGGAGTATTCGGAGGAGGAATCCGCCTTGCAATGCCGAAGACAATCTGCATGCCGAACACATCGTCATTGAAGCCTGGTTCAGGGGCTACTAAGGGAGTCCTGGATTAGGGGGTCCCCGGGCGTCCGGGCTATGTGACATGGGCCAGACTGGTGCGTCATGAAGATACAAGATAGAAGGCTTCCCCCATGTCCGGATGGGACTCACCTTGGAGTGGAAGGCAAGCTTGGTGTTCGGATATGAAGATTCCTTTCTCTATAAACCAACTCTGTACAAACCCTAGCCCCCTCCGGTATCTATATAAACCGGAGGGTTTAGTCCGTAGAGGCAGTGATAATCATACAGGCTAGACATATAGGGTTTAGCCATTACGATCTCATGGTAGATCAGCTCTTGTAACCCCTGGCTAGGTAAATTATTTATTATTAAATAGGAGCAAAAAGCAAGGAATAAAAAATAAAATTGGGTTGCCTCCCAACAAGCACTATCGTTTAACGCCCCTAGCTAGGCATAAAAATCAAGGATAGATCTAGGTATTGCCATAATAGTAAGATAGATCATTAAAACTCATTTCATATTCTCTACGTTCGGCAGCAAGTTTTCTTTGAGGCAAGAAAAAATAATCAAAAGGGCTAAATTTAATGGGACAAAAGTCCCCAAGATCAACTTTAGGAGGTATAGGTTCCTCCTTTGTCCCTTCGTATTGCACAACCAATTCATCATTATAAGCTCAGGAGAGTATCCTAGCTCATTATTTCGAATAGCAAAATCATTATTAAGTTCAGAAAGTCTACCAATTAGAACATTGGTGGGAACCTTTTTTCTAAGGTTTTCATTAAAAGCAACATAATCTAGAGATTGAAAATGCATTATTTCCTCTTGATCAAATAGGATAGTTTCTATGGGAGGACGGCCAGCGTCCACCCTATAATGCGCAAAGATTTCTTTTGCCTCTCTTATTATAAATCTGAATTCATGAGCCAAAAATATAGTAGAGGCACGCTTGACAGAAGAATGCTCAATATTAGAAAATTCTAGGAAAATCCTTTGTATGCAAGGGTGCATGTGCATAAATTGCCTTTCAAGTTCAACTACAAGCATGGTAATAGCGTCTGCAAGACTACTAGTTCTATGAAGGATAGAACTACCCATAGAAGGTAAAGCACCAGCACAAGAAAAGAAATCTTGGACAACTCCTTTTTCCAATAATATTACCGCTACCAATACGGAATTTTTTTGTATGTAAGGTAGGGGGTTCTTCAGCAGGAGCATCAGAATTTTTCATGATATTATTATTGTCCATATCGACAATAATTTCCCCAATTTTAGACATAACGGCAGAAAGTGCAACAGGCAAAGAGAGGCAAATAGAGAAAGAGAGGGAGGATAGAGAGAGAGAGGGCGAATAAAACGACAAGGGTGAAGTGGGGGAGAGGAAAACAAGAGGCAAATGGCAAATAATGTAATGCGGGAGATAAGGGTTGTGATGGGTACTTGGTATGTTGACTTTTGCGTAGACTCCCCGGCAACGGCTCCAGAAATGGCTCATTGTTGGGAGTCAAATCTTGACTTGCGCGAACCTCCCCGGCAACGGCGCCAGAAATTCTTCTTGCTACCTCTTGAGCACTGCGTTGGATTTCCTTGAAGAGGAAAGGATGATGCAGCAAAGTAGCATAAGTATTTCCCTCAGTTTTTGATAACCAAGGTATTAATCCAGTAGGGGGCTGCATGCAAGTCCCTCGTACCTGCACAAAACAAATAACTCCTCGCAACCAACACGATAAGGGGTTGTCAATCCCTTCACGGTCATTTACGAGAGTGAGATCTGATAGATATGATAAGATAATATTTTTGGTATTTTTGTGATAAAGATGCAAAGTAAAATAAAAGCAAAGGAAATAACTAAGTATTGGAAGATAAATATGATGAAGATAGACCCGGGGGCCATATGTTTCACTAGTGGCTTCTCTCAAGAGCATAAGTATTTTACTGTGGGTGAACGAATTACTATTGAGCAATTGATAGAATTGAGCATAGTTATGAGAATATCTAGGTATGATCATGTATATAGGCATCACATCCGAGACAAGTAGACCGGCTCCTGCTTGCATCTACTACTATTACTCCACTCATCACCGCTATCCAGCATGCATCTAGAGTATTAAGTTCATGAAAACAGAGTAACGCCTTAAGCAAGATGACATGATGTAGAGGGATAAATTCATGCAATATGATAAAAAACCCATCTTGTTATCCTCGATGGCAACAATACAATACGTGCCTTGCTGCCCCTACTGTCACTGGGAAAGGACACCGCAAGATTAAACCCAAAGCTAAGCACTTCTCCCATTGCAAGAAAGATCAATCTAGTAGGCCAAACCAAACTTATAATTCGAAGAGCCTTGCAAAGATAACAAATCATACATAAAATAATTCATAAAAGATTCAAATATTGTTCATAGATAATCTTGATCATAAACCCACAATTTATCGGTCTCAACAAACACACCGCAAAAAGAAGATTACATCGAATAGATCTCCACAAGAGAGGGGGAGAACATTGTATTGAGATCCAAAAAGAGAGAAGAAGCCATCTAGCTAATAACTATGGACCCGAAGGTCTGAGGTAAACTACTCACACTTCACAGGAGAGGCTATGGTGTTGATGTAGAAGCCCTCTGTGATGGATGCCCCCTCCGGCAGAGCTCCGGAATAGGCCCCAAGATGGGATCTCGTGGATACAGAAAGTTACGGCGGTGGAATTAGGGTTTTGGCTCCGTATCTGATCGTTTGGGGGTACATAGGTATATATAGGAGGAAGGAGTATGTCGGTGGAGCAACAGGGGGCCCACGAGGGTGGAGGGCGCGCCTGGGGAGGGGGTAGGCGGGCCCCCTTACCTCGTGGCCTCCCTGTTGGTTGCTTGACGTAGGGTCCAAGTCTCCTAGATCATGTTCGGTGAGAAAATCACGTTCCCGAAGGTTTCATTCCATTTGGACTCTGTTTGATATTCCTTTTCTTTGAAACACTAAAATAGACAAAAACAACAACAATCTGGGTTGGGCCTCCGGTTAATAGGTTACTCCCAAAAATAATATAAAAGTGGATAATAAAGCCCAATAATGTCCAAAACAGTAGATAATATAGCATGGAGCAATCAAAAATTATAGATACGTTGGAGACGTATCAATAGGTAGGAGAAGAGTATATATAGTCTAGGTGGGCGAAGGGGTACATGGGCTGCGGCCCAACACGTAACAGCACACAGGCGCCGGACGTCCGGGAGTCACCGGTCGTCCGGAGGCTCGCGAGGGTCCGGATGTCCGATGCTCGTCGGACGTCCGTAGATTCGGCTCGGGTGTGCTTCGTTCGGACGTCCGGAAGGGGTCGGACGTCCGGGGCGTCGGTCATCCGGAAGGCTCCGGAAATCCGTAGATTCGGCTCAGGTGTGGGTGTGCCAGTCGTCCGGAGCCGGGGGGTCGCCAGAAGTCCATTACTCGCCGGTCGTCCGGAGCCAGGGAACTTCGAGGAGTTCTTCTTCTTGTCCATTGAACTTGGCGTCCTCACCGTCTTGTCCGTTGAGTGTAGTTTGTTCGTGGCTTTCCTCCAAGCACCTGATCACACATAGGGTTTCCACTTGAGGTAGTAGCCAATTCTCATGTATAGGAAGTGGTAGTTCGGAGAGGAGTGAGTTCACCTTGTCTTCGATAGCCTTCGCTCGGGCTCTTGTCATTGGTCCCAGTGGTGTCATAGGAGACGTAGGTAGGTCCATGGGGATGAACTTGGGATGCTCCGCATCATCTCCCCTTCATTGGGGAAGATCTGACCTCAGATCAAATTCTTCATCACCATGGTAAGGCGAGAGTTCCTTGACATTGAAGATTTCGCTCACGTTGTACTTGTCGCGCGGGAGCTCGAGCTTGTAAGCGTTGTTGTTGTAGCGTGCGAGAACCTTGAAGGGTCCATCCGTGCGAGGTAGAAGCTTGGACTTGCGTTCGTTGGGGAAGCGGTCTTTACGAAGGTGTAGCCACACAAGATCACCAATATCGAATACCATGGGTTGCTTGTTGATGTTGAGCTTGGTCACAAGTCATTGTTGATGTAGGGTAGAACCCTAATCACCTGATCTATCACGAAAGGAGCGGATCCTACGATGAACACGAAGAAAACGGGGGAAAACACATGGGGAAACATGAGAGAAACACTAAACCAACAAGAAATAGTCACACATATGCTAGATCCTCGAGTACATAAGAGGTCACACGATCCACAGTCAACTAGGGACGATACAAAGGTAGCCGGTCTTCTCTGTGAGGAGGTCTTGAGGTTCTTCCCATAAAGGGGTCTCGAATCTAAAGGGATGTTCTTCGAAGAGGGGCCGCGGTCTCTCTCGTGGGATAGATCCAATATGGATGAGCAATGCTTTATCTCTAATATGATCTAAACCAATGCTAACCCTAGCTAGAAGGAATAGGAGGTCTATTTATAGTCTTAGTGCAAAAGGGGACGAAGTGAGGGGGTACATGGGCTGCGGCCCAACACATAACAGCACAAAGGCGTCAGACGTCCGGGAGTCACCAGTCGTCCGGAGGCTCATGAGGGTCCGGACGTCCAGTGCTCGTCGGACATCCGTAGAATCGGCTCGGGTGTGCTTTTGTCGGACGTCTGGTCGGGTCGGTCGTCCGCACCGCTTCAGAATTCCGGAGTTTTGGCTCGGGTTTAGGTGTGTCGGCTGTCCGGAGAAGGTCGAACGTCCAGAGCCTGGATGATGCGGAGCATCCTACGGACATCACCTTGTCAAGAGTCCATTCGACAAGTGACACGTAAGACATCTACTTCACATACACAAAGGTGAATCTTCTCCTTTACACGTTCTCACTTGACCCCTTCGAGGATGGTATACAACGTGACACTCCCATCGTGTGCATGCATAGGTATTGTCGGAACGATATGGACGACGAGGAGGAGTGCGAGCGCAAGTGTACAACTACACCATCCGCGAGGGAAGCGTGGAAGCGAAGACGGAAGAAGGAGCTGTGAAGTCTACAGCGACCGGACGACCGGAAGCCACTGGACGTCCGACAATCTACAGCGCCCGGACCAACGTCCACCGGAGGTCCGACGCGACCACGCCAGGACCAGCCAGGAGATCTACATCGACCGGATGACCAACAACCTCTAGACGTCCGACGAATCCCAGCGCCCGGACGACCGGCGCCGACCGGACGACCGGTGCCACTACACCCGAGAAGAATCAACGGACATCCGACGCGCGCGGGACGTTCGGACCGTCCTGAGCTATCGGACGTCCGACCCCCACCGGTCATTCGGTAACTACCTGTGTGCAGCCATGGGCCTTTGGCCTTGTACCCCTCTCCCACTTTCCCCTTCGTGGCTAAGACTATAAATAGACCACCTCCACCTCCTTCCTAATGTTAGCGTTGTGTTATATCATTTGTAAGATAAAGCTTCACTCATCCATATCGGATCTACTCCTTGACACTACTGGAATCAGCTAATTTGCCATCTGCCAGCTCTTTGCCGTCCGCTAGCTGACGGCAAAGAAGCTCTTTGCCATCAGCTACCAAAAAGCAGACGGCAAAGATCTGCCGGACGGCAAACAAGCTCTTTGCCGTCCGCCAGATCTTTGCCGTCTGCCAGCTGACGGCAAAGAATCTTTGCCGTCAGCTGGCGGATGGCAAAGAGAGAGGTGGCCCCCACCCCCCGCCCGTTTGGGAAACACTTAACGGCCCACCTCTTTGCCGTCTGCCAGCAGACGGCAAAGGGGCAAAAGGCGGATGGCAAAGAGGGGCGGACGGCAAAGAGGCAGTACCTAACGGCCCGTATGCCCCCCGCCCCTCTCTGTTCTCTCCTCGCCCCACTTCCCACCCGGCCCACCGCCGCCGCCTCTCGCCCCCGCCGCCGCCGCCCCGTCGCCCCCACCTCCCCGGGCCCCCGCCGGCCCCCCCCGCCCCAGGCCGCCCCGGCGCCCCGGCCAGCTCCTCCACCGCCCCGCCCCCCTCCTCCACCGGCCCTGCCCCAGGTGAGCCCCCTCCTTTTTTCTGTTTTTTTTCTGTTTTTTCTTTTCTAGTTTTAGTTTAGATTTAGTTTTAGGTTTAGTTTTAGTTTAGTTTTAGGTTTAGATTTAGTTTTTTCCTTTTTTTCTGTTTTATTAGTTTTAGGTTTATGTTTAATTTAGATTTAGTTTTAGTTTTAGTTTTAGGTTTAGTTTAGTTTGAGGAAAGAAGAAGAAGAAGAGAAAAAGAGGAGAGGAGGAGAAGAAGAAGAGGAAAAAGGAAAGGAAGAAGAAGAGGAGGAGGAGGAGAAGAAAAAAGAAGAAGAGGAAGAAGAAGAAGAAAAAAGAGGAGAGGAGGAGAAGAAGAAGGAAAAAGGAAAGAAGAGAAGAAGAAGAAGAAGAAAGAAGGAAAAAGGAAGAAAAGGAAGAAAGGAAGAAGAAGAAAAGGAAAAAAGAGGAAAAAAACCCGACCCGACACGGCACCACCGACCCCGACCCGGCACCCCGACACGACCGACCCGACCGACCCCGACACCCCCGACCCCGACACCCCGACCCCGAGCCTGACCGACCCCGGCTGACCGACCCCGATACGGCCCGACCGACCGACCCGGCACCACCGAGACCGCCGCCCCGACACCACACCCCGACACCCCGAAACAACACGACACCACCGACACGAACGACACCCCGACCTCGACACCCCGACCCCGAAACAGCACCCCGACCCCGACACGGCACCCCGACACCGACAGGACACCCCGACCACCGACACCTCCCGAAAAGGTGTTCTTTGGCCTTCCAGAGGCCGACGGGGTCATATATTTGTGAATTATTAGTTAGGTCATATATTTTTCGATTTTGTTATGAAAAACATCATATATAATTGTGTTGATCGTGTAGTTTTAAATGTGCAGTTGTTTCATCGCTGCGAGGTTTGGTGTTCGACGACCTCGCCGTGCGTTTGACGAGCTCTGCCCCTTCGTTCGTGGGTGAGCACAAATGACAAGTCCTCCTCCCCCATTAATTATTTGATCTATTCCGATGAAACTTGATAGCTAGCTATATATGTGTCTTGAATCATCAGTATGCGTAACCAATATGTGTCTCCCGTTCGAAAGCGTCATAGTTATAAATATGCATGCATTTGCATATTTATAACCTTGATTCTTTCGAATTGTCCAATGCTATCCATGGATAGCCCGAGTATGTGTAGATTGGGTTCATTTTTCCATATGCTTTGCTCCGGATCCGACGCATATATTTCGTCAGTGCCTCCCCTATTGTTCTCCGGGTACACATCCTCTCTGTTTATTGCAGAGACGTGTATCAGGAGAACAGCGGGGAGGTGCTGCCGAAATTTTGCGTCGGATCCGGAGCATAGCATGGGAAAATAAACCCAATCTACACATACACGGGTGGGATTAGGACCTATCATTACCTATTAGAGTGTAGGTTGCATGGACGTAATAAAATTGACAAAGTAGATCAACTGATGAATATATACATGGTGAATTACATATATAATTGTTGTGTGTCCAGTAGCTCTGAAAGTCAAGATGAGTGACCGTGCTTGGATGTATACCGGTCACACTGGTCAGAACAAATGGAGCGCTGAATGGTTCACAAAAACTAAGGGGTTTGTGCAAGCCGCATTTGCAAATGGCCAAAAGAAAACCTGGTGCCCCTGTTTCCGGTGCGGCAATTGGGAAAAGAAGACAGAGGCTGAAATGGGCAAACACCTGCAGAAGAGTGGTTTTACGCCCGATTATACGGTGTGGACATTTCATGGTGAGTCTGCCCAACGTGACCGAGCTGAGGTGGATCGTCGTCGCACCGACGAGCATGGTACCGGGATGGAAAACATGGTGCAAGGCTATGATGATGCTCGGGATTCGGACGAGGAGATGGAGGAATCTGCAAAGGCCTTCAATGAAATGTTGGAGTCTTCGAAACGTCCGCTCCACGAGCACACTGAGCTTTGTCAGTTGGATGCCATCTCACAAGTAATGGCTCTGAAGGCTCAGTTCAACTTGGGCAGAGAATGCTATGACGCAATTATGACAGTATTTGGACGCTTTCTACCCAAAGGCCATGTAATGCCTGCAAACCTGTACCAGTCGGACAAAATCCTCCGTGCATTGAAGATGCCCTATGAGAAGATACATGCCTGTGAGAAAGGATGTGCCTTATTTAGGCTTGACTATGCGGACTTGAACTATTGTCCCATTTGCAAGTCTTCCAGGTATATTGTAGTAGACAACGGTATGGGTGAGAAGACACAGACCAAAATCCCCGTTAGTGTTCTTCGGTATATGCCAATCGTACCAAGACTTCAACGTCTTTTCATGGTCGAAGAGACGGCCAGACAGATGACATGGCACAAAACAGGCAAAAGAACCGAACTAGATGCAGATGGGAATCTGATGATGGTACACACATCGGATGGTGTTGCGTGGAAAAGGTTTGATGAATTACATGCTGACAAAGCGGCAGATCCGAGGCATCCTCGAGTCGGCATCAGCACGGATGGGTTCAGTGTGTTTGGTATGACGGCAGCCCAATACAGTTGTTGCCCGTATTTGTCTTTCCACTCAATCTCCCCCCCGGACAGATTATGCAAAGAAAGAACATTTTCCTGACGTTGATAATTCCAGGACCCAACTATCCGGGCAAAAATATGAATGTGTACATGCAGCCGCTTAAGGACGAATTGCAAGAAGCCTGGGATAATGGGTTCAACTCGTGAACGGCCAGTGCAACTCGCCATCAAGGTTAGTGATACGTACTCAGTTATCTTTCTCCATTACATTGTGTGCGCTTCCATCAATGATTACAAATGGTCATGTGAGTGGTGTTGCAGGCTGCTATACAGAGTGAGAGAGATAGAACGGAGAAACTTCTGGCGGAGGCGGCGGAGAGGCAGCGGGAGTTGGAGGAGAGGACGACAAAGATGATGGAGGAGGAGAGGGCACGGAATGACATGCAGGCAAGGGCCATGTACGAGCTCCTTGTGGTAAGTTTCTTCTGCAGATTAGCCAAAACATTCATGTAGTGTTTGTCTCATTACTAACTAGTATGACTGAGTCGTCAAAACCAAATGTGCAGTCTGTGTGCGAGAAGACAGGTCAGACCGCTCCGCCGATGCCAGTGATTGCTCCTGGGACCACGGTGAGTTTTATTGAATGGACATTACTTGCTAGTCTTAACATTTGAGTGTCATCATGCTAACAAGACATTGGAAATGATCTTTGGTGCAGCGTAACTCCAGACAAGCATCGCACGATCCTTCTCCAGCTACCGACACGAGCCACCCCTGCTCCTACACCTCCTACATCTTGGTAAGTTTATCTAGTGTTTTGCTTAACACATGCATAAAGACCTAGACTTAGCTTTATTTCCTCCAATGCTTACCATAATGACCTAGACTTAGCTTCTTCACCTCCAAAATGACTTAATAAGCTTACTGACCTCCAAAACCATCCATTTTACCTAAGTTAGCTCTAAAACGATCTGTACTTAGCTTTGTTTCCTCCAAAATGACCAAAGTTAGCTCTAATATGCTTAGTTAACTAGGTTTGCTCAATAATGACATGTACTTAGCTTACTTATGTCAAAAATGGCATAATTAGCTTATTTAGCTCATAAACGATCCATTTTACCTAAGTTAGTTCTAAAATGATCCATTTTACCTTACTTAGCTCATAAACGATCCATTTTACCTACGTTAGCTCTAAAATGACCCATTTAACCTTACTTAGCTCATAAATGATCCATTCTACCCAAGTTAGCTCTAAAATGACCCATTTTACCTAGGTTAGCTCCAAAATGATCCATCTTACCTAGGTTACCTCTAAAATGATGCATTTTACCTAAGTTTTCTCATAAGCGATCCATTGCACCTAGGTTAGCTCATAAACGATCCATTTCACCTAAGTTAGCTCACAAATGATCAATTTCACCTAAATTAGCTCATAAATGTCATATATTCTTCTTCTTCTTCATTTTCTTCTTCTTCTTCTTCTTCTTCTTCTAATCTTCTTCTTCTAACTTTCTTATTTCCCATTTTGCAGAATTCATTCACTTCACGGAAGCTTGCATAGATGGAGTGCTTGTTTGGATGAACTATGTTTCCTTTGTATCTATGAACTATGCATCTATGGTAGGATGACACTATTGTAATATGTATGGTTGGATGCATGTATATGTCGAACTTGCTATGTATGGTTGATGGAACTATGCATGTATGATGAAATTATATGTGTTGGATATCTCATATGTTTGCTGTGAACTTGCCATGTGAAAAATATATATGTATCATCTATTTGCTGTGAAAATGGTTGGGTATATGAAAAAACAGAGGCAATGCAGGCTCTTTGCTGTCTGCCACTGACGGCAATGGGCTCTTTGCCGTCTGCCGCGGACGGCAAAGAAGCCACGTGGCATCCAGCTGTGCTTCCTGGGAGCTGACCCATTTGGTCAGTTTGCCTACAGTGGCAGACGGCAAAGACTTTGCCGTCAGTGGCAGACGGCAAAGAACCTGCCATGTAGTGACGTGTCGATGACATCATACGGCAGACGGCAAAGACCCTAGAAATTTTGCCGTCAGCGGCGGACGGCAAAGGCCTTCCGTTAGCCACTTAACGGACTGACAGCGCAATTATTGCCGTCCGCTCTCTTTGCCGTCCGCCGCGCTCTCTTTGCCGTCCGCCGCAGACGGCAAAGACTTTGCCGTCAGTAGCAGACGGCAAAGTAGCTGTTTACCGAAGCCTACTTTGCCGGAGCCTTTTGCCGTCCGCGGCTGACGGCAAAGGCCTTTGCCGTCCGCCGTGGCAGACGGCAAAGTAGCTGATTCCTGTAGTGTGAGAGGGACCGCGTCCCATCTTCGGAGAAGATCCACATGGGATTCAATACCCCTTTATAGGAAGATCCCCTTGTGGACTCAAGACCTCCTCACGGAGAAGAACCGGCTACCCTTTGTATCGTCCCTTGTTGGATTTGGATCTTGTATCTCTTTGTGTTTTGAGGATCTAGCATATGTGTGACCATATCTTGTTGGTTATAGTGTTTCTCTCGTGTTTCCCCTCATGATTCCCCTTGTTTTCCCCTCGTGTTCTTCATGTTCTTCACGGGATCCACTCCTTTCGTGAAAGATCAGCCACATAGGGTTCCATCCTACATCATATTGGTATCTAGATCCACGTTGATCACGATTTTGGAGCCTCCCCTCTTCGTTTTCTAGCCTAATTTTGTTGTGTTCTTTCCCAATTTCAAAAATCCCCACCAAAAATAGCCACAATTTTTTTTGTGATTTGTTGGTTTGACGAAGTTTTGTTGGATTTGATCCATGTATTTGCCTGGGTTCAAGTGGATCTAGCATATCCCCATTTTCCGCCTAAAATCGCGCCCTGAATCTCGCATCTCGCATTGACCCCGACCCACCGAACGACCGTTACTTTACGGACGTCCGGAGCCCCTGGAACGACCGGACGTCCGACCTTTTCCAGACATCCGGAACCCCTAACCCGAGCCAAATTTATGGATTTCCGACCCGACCGGACATCCGTCCTTTTACGGACGTCCGTAACCTGTAAAAACTGACTTCGCTGAAATTTTGTTTCGGCCATAACTAGTTCATTCGAACTTTGATTTTGACATTCTTTAGCTTGTTTTGAAGCTCTTGACATCCCCTTCCCACAAAATACCAAAAACATCTTTTGACTCCATCAAATTTTGTGAATTTTGGCATCTTTGCCTAGGGCTTCCACCACATCATCCCCTACACCACCACCGACTTCCGCATCCTAACCAATTTTGTTCCCCATCGCATTAGTGGTTGCTTGAGGAGTGATTTGAGTCTCCTAAGGTGTCTAGGCTACTTAGGGACAGTTTCTTCTTCATCAACCACCACCACTTCCGCATAGGCTTACTAACCATACACTTCTTCCACACCGACTTAACCCAATTTTGTTTGTGTTGTGAGTTGTGTCTCCTAAGGTGTTTCGGCTACTTAGGGACCATGCTTCCAACTACGACACTGTGTATAGTCCACCACCTTACACTCCATTTCCGCATTGCGTACTCCACAACCCATCGTTGCATTTCCGCAATCCCTTTGAGCTTCCGCAACCACCACCACATTCCCGCTACCACCATTTGACATTTGACATTTGAGATTTTGAGTTCGCGGTTTTTCCATTTCCTAAGGTGTTTCGGCTACTTAGGGACGAGTCTCCATCATCTTGGTATCTACATCAAGAGCACCACCACTCATCATTGCCAAGGACGGTAACCTCCATATCATCTTGGTATCGTGGTATTCCTCCATTGTATATTCCCTTGCCATTGCATTGATAACCCCTAGCCCATTTTGCGTCACTTGCTTATCGAGACTAGCCATTTGAGTATTGCCGGCAACGTTACTTGTGCACATTAGTGGTCATTGGTCTACACCTTCCATTGCATACATACCATACCATATCGGTATCATCTTGGTTTCATATCATCTCATGTGCCTCAAGTTTGTTCCCACATATACCCAATCGCTATCTTGATTTGTGCATTCCGCATTGTGGCCATATAAAAAAAGAAAGAAAAGAATAAGATTTTAAGCAAAAGAGAAAGATCAAAGAAGCTTGTAAGCAAGAGCCATAGCATCATACCACATTGCATATAATATTGTCATATCCGATCATCTTGGATCATACCACCGGAACAACATACATAGCATACTTGGGATAGAAAGTTGATACATTTTGCATATCATAGGTTGTGCACAAGTGTCGTATCCGCCTATAGAGCAAATGTGCTAGCGTCTCTCTTGAGTTGTGCAACACGAGCGTTTTCCGTGTATTCCACATTTTGTGCTCATTCCTTGGTTGCACAACCCCATTTATCTATCTCTCTGTGTGTGTGTGTTTTCGTGTACCACATATTGCTATTGGTATACTTGTTTCACTTGAGAATTTGTGAATCTCTTTCAAATTTATTGATTCTTGCTAACATTTGCATTAAATATTTTGTGCCACTATCCTCACCGAGCTCCACCATAAGCCTTATTTGTGTAGGTGTGAGAAACCGATAATAATTGGTACCAATTGTGCTATTCCCTTGTTACGTCATTGAGCGATCATTGATCCATCTTCAACATCGGTCAAGGTACATTTGGTATAGTTCTTATCCTTCCTCCACTCATATTTGCTCAAGTCTTGTGATGGATAGGCAAGGCATTTCATCTTCGGTCTACAACAACAACGACGAGTTCGATGCCACGAACAACTCCATCGACGCCAAGATGCAAGCTCAAATGGAGGAGATCAAAGCCCTCATCAAGTCCTACAAGCGGTCTTCCTCATCTTCGATAAGACGCTCAAGAGCACATGCCTCCGAGCTACCATCTCCGGCAAAATCACATCGGCATCGACACCATCACCAACAAGGACGTGAAGGTCAAGAGCTCAACGCCAACAACCGCTCAACGACTTCACCATCTCCCTTGGCATCTTCGCCAAGCGTCTTCAAGGCATCTCAGCCTATGGACATACGGCATCTTCGCCCACAAGCACCTCAAGAGAAGGTCCCCAAGCTCAAGTCCATGACTTCCACGAGCTACTACGACCTCGACATCGACCACGCGATTCCTTTCTATGGGACTCAAGAACCCGAGGAATATCTCGAGTGGGAGCGTTTGATGGACGACTACCTCAAGCTACATCAAGTTCCTCCCAAAGATAAAGTGAAGTGCGCCACAAGGAACTTCCACGACTACGCGTCCACATGGTGGCTTCACACACCTTCGGAGACCTACAACATGAGTTGGCCCAACATGAAGAGAGCTTTGCGGCGTGAGTTCGTGCCTCCAACCTACATGGAACAACTTCTATGCCAATTGGAGAACACCACCCAAGGATCGAAGTCCATCGACGAGTAGTTCAAGGAGATGAAGAAAGCCTTGCGACGAGCCGGCGTGGATGACCCCATCTCAATGAAGTTCCACTTCATGATGGGATTGCACAACGACATCTCGAAGACGATATTCCTTGAGAACTACAAGTCCCTCGATAACAACTACATTGGTGCTCTCAAGGTGGAACAAGAACTCATGAAGGCCACGGCTTCTCCACCCCAAGCACACTTCACGGCAACCAAGCTCTACGACAACGAGCATGAGGATAGTACCACCAAGATGTCCAAGCCCGACAAGCTCCAAGACGATGCTCCCAAGTTCGACTTCACCGCCATCCCTCTTTGTGGCATTGATGATGCTGAGTCTACTTCGACTCTTTTTCAAGATGGTGCGGCGACGACTATGACTACGGAGACCATCAAGGACCAAGCTTTGGAGGCGAGCGGCATGGTAACGAGCAAGCATGATGCTTCCATCTTAGGAGGCGAGAATGATGATGTGCCATCTTCGGCCTTCATCCACAGCGACGGTGACGAGATGATCTAGCATGGGATTTTCCCTTCGGTCATGGAGGAGAGTGATGATGTGCCATGTTTGGCCTTCATCCATGGCAACATCGATGAGATGGTTGAGTATTTCACCTCGACCACGGCAACGTATGATGACTTGAGTGACTTTTGCCACCATATTGAGAGTGAGAGTGACTTCACCACTAGCCCCATATATGATGTGTTTCCACAATTCCCATGTGAGGAGATCCACAACCCCCACCACTTGAGTGAGATGAGTGACTCCACCATATGTGAGTTTGAGTGCACCTATTTTGAGGGAGGGAGTGAACCACCACATAGAGAGAGTGAGATAGTTGATAGGTCATGCGAGGCCGCTGTCGGTATCAAAACCGGTGGATCTCGGGTAGGGGGTCCCGAACTGTGCGTTTAGGATCGATGGTAACAGGAGACGAGGGACACGATGTTTACCCAGGTTTGGGCCCTCTCTATGGAGGTAATACCCTACTTCCTGCTTGATTGATCTTGATGAATATGAGTATTAGAAGAGTTGATCTACCACGAGATCGTAATGGCTAAACCCCAGAAGTCTAGCCTATGAATATGGTAATGAGTATGTGTGGTGTCCTTTCCGGACTATCCCCTTCGATTTATATAGACACCGAGGGGATCTAGGGTTTACATGGAGTCAGTTGCATAAGAAGGAATCTTCGGTCACCAAGCTTTCCTTCCACGCCAAGTAGAGTCCAATCCGGACACGGTGCAGTCTTTGGCCTTCATGTCTTCACAGCCCATCAGTCCGGCCCATAGATACCTGGCCTTAGTCTAGGACTATGACTCCCTCACGCCGGAGGACCCCTTAGTCTAGGACTCCCTCGGTAGCCCCTGAACCTGGCTTTCAATGACTAGGAGCCCGGCGCGCTGATTGTCTTCGGCATTGTAAGGCGGGTTCCCCTTTCTCCGAACTACAAGATAGTCTTCGGATGCAATGATAATATCCTGACATGTTATGCACACCATACACAACCGCAGAGAGAATATAATATTTGCATGAATCTAATCTGTTGACAGCTTTTTTCCAACACGACATCACGTCTGTCCGGTTATAATTTCGAACCGTTTTTCTTCTGCCATTCCACGCATCAAGACACAGTTGCTATTGGCACATCTTGTCGAAACAGAGATCGTCCCCCCTTATTGCGGGATTCTCGTCAATGCGGGCATGGGTAACTCAACCGTTCCGTTTATACAGCCCTAGGGAACAGGCGAATCCTTAGGCGAGTGAGGGGGCATTTAATCTTTGCTGCCTTTATAAGGGGTAAGGATTCCCTCTTCTTCTCCTCACGCTCTCTCTCTGTCTCCGCCTTTCCGATCTCAAGCTCCAGCGCCCAAGTTCTCATCTCCTTTCCACTCAAGCAACCATGTCCGGATCTGGTGGTCAGGGAAAGTGGATGGTCTCCTCCGTCAAGGAGGAGGACATTACTAAGCTCTGGGCGGCCGGATATTTGGTGAAGGAGATCGCCCATCGTCTGCCAGCCGAGGGACAAGTCATCCCCACGCCAGAGCCCACAGATAGGGTAGTATTCATCCCCCATTTCTTCCGTGGGCTAGGGTTTCCACTTCCACCCTTTCGTCCGCGGGCTGATGTACTACTACGGGATAGATTTACATGATCTGTCCCCGAATTCCTTCCTCAACATCTCGGCGTTTATCGTCGTGTGCGAGGCCTTCCTCCGCATCCATCCCCACTTCAGGTTGTGGCCCAAAGTCTTCAACGTGAAGCCGAAGGTGGTGGATGGCCAGCACGCGGAGTGCGGAGGGGCCATGGTGAGCAAGCTATCCAACGTCTCCTGTCCCAAAGGCACCTCTGTGGAGACAGTAAAGGAATGGCAAAAGCAGTGGTTCTACATTACAGAACCTCGCGGCACCACCTGGTCCGCAGCTACCGAATTCCACTCTTGTGCTCCCATGCGACTCACCTCCTGGGTCGAGAAGAGTCCGGACTGGTGTTCACCTGATGAGCTGATAGCGCTGGAGACGCACATTCAAAGCATGGTGACCAAGGATGTAAAGCTCGTCGACATTATCCAGGTGATGCTAATCCGCCGGATTCTTCCGTGCCAGCGTCGAAGCGCCCTTTATGGGAGTTTAATACAAAGAAGCACCCCGCCCTGAAAAGGCTCTTCGACACTTCTCACGAAGGGCCCTGGAAGTTGCTATTTAAGGGCAACGAGAAGCCACCGGCCACGGACTCAGACCGTGGTCACAATTGTAACCGCTCCGCCAACAAGGTATGTTACATTTGACGTATCCCCAATTTAAATGATTCTAGGATGATGTTTGAGATCTTAGTATTGCTCTCTCAGGACTGGGTAGAGAGGGCGAAGCGGATCCAGTGTCCGGCTCCGTTGCCCGAAGAACCAGTCATCCCACGCTTGGTGAAGATGCTGGTACCGGCGCCATATACAACGTCGGAGAAGAAGGCCAATAAGAATGCCAAGGGGGCCAAGAGTGGCTCCCGTCGCAAGGGCACTTCGGACGCGACGTCCGAAGACGACGAGGCCCATTGCTCTGTCCCTGAGGTCAACGACGAGGAAGAGGAGGAGGAGGAGGAGGAAAACAACCCTCCTCCCGAGGAGAAGAAGAAGAAGAGGGTGGCCTCGGCACATCTGGAGGCGAAAGCACCCAAAAAGGGGAAGGGCACCCTAGCGGTCGACACCGCGTGGGACGTCGACAGTAGCCCAGAACGTCGCCCCCATACTAGGCCTTGGGCCGCATCGTAAGTGCATGGCTTATTTATGCGCACACCCAGCCCTTTTTATTATTCTAACATGGTTAATCCACACCATTGCAATCCGGCCCGTGACCTTATCCAGCTATCCTCATCTGGAGGTTCGTTGGCTCCGTCAGAGATGGCGAGCATGTCACCAACGCCTGCTTATTCCCCCCGGGGCCAGGGATGACACCGAAGTGTTATCCCGGAGGACCACTCCGAAGGGAGGAGCCCAGGACGTTGTTCGGGAGGTGCCACAAGGCAGGACCTCCACTGCCGGACACATGGGGGAGTCAATCCCCATGGAGACTGGCAAAGAGGGCCGTATCCAGTTCGGCCCTCAGCCGAATATGATTTCGGAGACCAATATGGCTCTAGAGTCGGGCTAGCAGCCCCCTTTGAAGGAGGGGGTCCGTCGCCTCCACCGGTGGCTCCTGTCCATCCACGAGCGCCAGATGACCTGATGGGGGCGCTACAAAGCGCCTCCGTCATGGACGAGCACCACATCCTTATGGGTGCGGTGATCGAGAAGGTTCAGTCCGCCAAGAGTGGACTGAATGAAGCCTGCAGCAGCCTATTAACAGGTTTCGAGGTAAGAAAGAGAAAAACCCCGTATAGTCTGTAGCCCTTGAGACGATGTCTGGTGTTCGGCGAGGAGAACCGGATAGGGGATCAATCCTTGATTATAAGAGGCTGACTGAATATGTATCGATAAGCAGGCATTCTTGTTGTCCACGACCTCGCATGCTGCCGAGGTCTCTGAGCTGAAGCGGAGGCTGGAGCGGACCGAGAACGAGCTTGGCAAGGTTAAGGTTCGTCTCCAGGAGAAGCAAGGTGAGGAACGACTTGCTATATGTTCGGGAAAGGATAAGTGTTGTATATTGATAGAGGCATTGTGATATGTGCAGAAGCCACGACCGAGATCGAGGTCCTGAGGAAGGCCCTGGGCGAGGCCGAGGAGCGGGCTGTCCAGCAGCAGGCCGCTCGTAAGAAGCTAAAGGCCTGGGTCAAAGAAGTCCACCAGGAGCTCCAGGACGCGGTGAAAAATGCAAGGCCTTGGAGCACGATGCATCGGTTCTAGGGACCGAACTCGCCAAGGCTCATCAGAGCATGGAGACCGCACGAAAGGAGGCGCAGGCCACCCGCGAGTAAGGCATTTAAGATGCAAAGCAAGTATGCGGAGAAGCAGTACCTTTTACTAACCCGAGTTCTGATTTGCCACGCAGTGTATCGGGTGCCATGGAGTTTTATCGAGCCGAAGGAGGGGGTTCTTCAGAGAGGCTCTTCTGGTCACAGTATGCGGCACCAGAGCATCCCGTGTCCTTCGCCGATTAGCTGAAACAGCTGGTGGAGCTCCATAGGGTGGCCGAACTAGCCATTAAGTATTTGATAATCCGGCTGTGGCCAGCCGAAGCTATGCCTAGCAGCTACTTCGGACTCGTGAGGCGGATGGTGAACGCCTGTCCTCGGCTGGACGTTATCAAGCGCTCCGTCTGTATTGAAGGTGCTCGTATGGCCTTAGCTCGCTGCAAGATGTGGTGGGCGAACATGAACGCTGTTGAAGTCGCCAGCGGGCCGTCGGAGGGCAAGGAGCACCGCACACCCGAGCGATATTTTGAGGATGTCGTAGAAGGGTCTCAACTTGTAGCGGTGCAATGTTCGTGGGACATTGGATTTGAATAAATGTATTCGTGTTGCCTTTGTCTTGTATCATAGGAACAAAGCCAGTTTTCGTAAAGTAATTTTATTATGCTTTGAATTTTTTCCTCCTGTACGGCCGTGTTGTGTGTAATCTGAGGGTTGGCCAATCGTCGGCTTCTGCCCTCATGTAGATAGTACGGAGGTGTTCGAGATGGAATCTAAACAATCTTGATCCAATTACATGGTCCTTGAAGGAGTTGTTTAGCGCAACGAACAAGGCAATCATACTTTATGGCTTTAACGCCCTTAGTTAGCCATATGAGTTCTATAATAAAGCATGGGCGCAGCCCCTGGTTTAAGCCAGAGTACTGTCAGCATATGATCGGGAAGTAGCTGACTGGCTCCCGAGTAGCTGACTGTCTCTCGCCACATCATGACAGTCAGTTTTCGGCTTTCTCTACTAAGGTGCTCGTCTGGTCAAAGCCAGGGCACAATCGCAGTAGTTCTCCCTTTACTACCCTAGCCGATGGAGTGGAACGTAGGGTAGCAAGCACAGGAGCCGGGCAACCCAACTATTGAGCAAAGATATGATTCGGTGCCAATGCATATAATGCTAAACTCGGGGTGCCGAACTTATCTAAGAAGTGTTCGGACTGTGTTGCCGTATTGTGGGGCAACAGGTAGCCCCTGGCTAATATTAAACGTAAAAGAGTGTCGATGCAGCAAATAAGCAGATCGAAATAAACACGAAGTAAGAAACGAAAACCACAGGAACTGGGCCACGAACCATTTTTATTGTAACTGGATGGATAGGTCAAGGCGTATCTTGTACAGATGGTATGAGAAGTGTCCGACTGATAGAGGCAAAGGTGTCCCGATGTTTCGATGAGATGGTGGCTATCGTTTTCTGTGGGAGTCGACCTTGACGATTCGACTACGAACGTGCGAGACGTCGCGCCTTAGCAATCGCTAAACCAACTTCCGAGGGGTTATTGACCACGCCGGAGCACGATCAACCTGACCACGAGGGTCTGTTTCCTGCGAGCAAACGAAGAACAAGCAAGAAACTGAGATTGCAATCTGGATATTGCGAATATAAGATGAAAGCTTTATTGATCAAGGTGGGGTTCTGTGACGTCTTGGTCTGGTCGTTGGACACAAACGAAGTACGCGAAGTTGCAGCTATGGCGAACTTTTAATCTAAACAAAACCCAAACGAAAGTCTAAACGACGCCCTAAGGGCTTGTATATATGGAGGAAGAGGGGGAATTTCGTGGCCCTTGAGGTGGGGTCCGAAACCAACCCTAACTCTTGTTTCCACACACATACGGACTCTAAAAATAGCCTATACTTAAGTATTTCGAAATACATGGGCCTGGCCCATTAATAAGGTGACGCAGCACCTAGAATAGCTCTATGGACGAATATTTATGAAGTGGCATCTTGTATATTTCGTCCAAGGCTTCATGCACTCCTTATGGTGGCTTCAAAGTCCTGAAATCATCACTTGTAACTCCATTCTTGATCCCCTTGTGCATGCCATCATCTCCATGCTTGGTCTTGCTCAAGTGTTCATCCCTCTTATCCATTCTAGGCCCTTCATTTGTAAGCAAAACAAATGTATGCAATTTAGGCAGCAACATATTCTCATGAACATCAGAATCATTACCAAGAAACGAAAGTACCTGATAATTCAATTGGCGTGCCCGAGCTCTAATAATTGGTCCAGTATGTATAGCAGTAGGGGCTGTGGGTGTAATAATGGTATTGATGTCCTCATCATCCTCCCCTTCTTGAAATGAAGTCACCTCCACCCTTGCAACGTCGACAAATAATATCATGTAATATTAGAAGTGGGATTAACCCCAAAATATGCATACAGCTCAAGTTTATATGCATTATCATTTATTTTCTCTAACACCTTAAAAGGACCATGAGCACATGGCATTAGCTTTGATTTGCACAAATTAGGAAATCTAACCTTACGCAAATGTAACCAAACAAGATCTCCACGTGCAAACACAACATGTTTTCTACCCTTATCTCCAGGAAGTTTATATTTAGCATTCACACGCTCAATGTTTTCCTTAGTTAACTCATGCATTTTAAAATCAATTCAGCACGTTCTTTAGCATCAAAATTAACCTTCTCCGAAGATGGAAGAGGCAACAAATCAATAGGTGCACGAGGTAGGAAACCATACACAATTTCAAAAGGGCACATCTTAGTAGTAGAATGCAATGAACGATTATAAGCAAATTCAATATGAGGCAAGCATTCTTCCCACATTTTCTTGTTATTCTTCAAAACAGCCCTAAGCATAGTAGACAATGTTCTATTGACTACTTCAGTTTGTCCATCAGTTTGGGGGTGACAAGTAGTACTAAAAAGCAGCTTAGTCCCCAACTTAGCCCATAAACATCTCCAAAAGTGGCTAAGAAATTTAGTATCACGATCTGAAACAATAGTATTTGGCACACCATGCAAGCGAATAATTTCACGAAAGAACAAATCAGCAACATTAACAGCATCATCGCTTTTATGACATGGTATAAAGTGTGCCATTTTCGAGAACCTATCCACGACAACAAATATGCTATCCCTCCCCTTCTTTGTTCTAGGTAAACCTAAAACAAAGTCCATAGATATATCCTCCCAAGGAACACTAGGTACAGGCAAAGGCATATATAAACCATGAGGATTGAGTCGTGACTTAGCTCTTTGACATGTAGTGCAGCGAGCAACAAAACGCTCAACATCCCGTCTCATCTTTGGCCAAAAGAAATGTGTAGCAAGTATATCCTCCGTCTTCTTGACGCCAAAGTGTCCCATTAATCCTCCTCCATGCGCCTCCTGCAACAACAAAAGACGAACGGAGCTAGCTGGAATGCATAGCTTGTTAGCACGAAACACAAATCCATCGTTAAGAACGAACTTGTTCCAAGTTCTCCCTTCCTTACAATTCTGCAATACATCTTTAAATTCAGCATCATTAACATATTGATCCTTGATGGTCTCCAAACCAAATATTTTAAAGTCAAGTTGTGAAAGCATAGTATAACGACGAGACAAGGCATCAGCAATAACATTTTCTTTACCCTTCTTGTGTTTAATCACATAAGGGAAAGTCTCAATGAATTCAACCCATTTAGCATGTCGACGGTTCAGTTTTGCTTGACTTTTAATGTGTTTCAAAGATTCATGATCAGAATGTATAACAAATTCCTTGGGCCATAAATAATGTTGCCATGTTTCTAAGGTCCGAACAAGAGCATATAATTCTTTATCATAAGTAGAATAGTTCAGACTAGGCCCACTCAATTTTTCAGAAAAGTATGCAACAGGTTTGCCATCTTGTAATAACACACCTCCTAATCCAATTCCACTAGCATCACATTCAAGCTCAAAAGTCTTATTGAAATTCAGGAAGTTGGAGTAAAGGAGCATGTGTCAACTTATCTTTCAATACCGTGAAGGCTTCTTCCTGTGCGGTACCCCAAACAAAAGGCACATCCTTCTTTGTAAGCTCGTTGAGAGGTGCAGCAATGGTGCTGAAATCTCTCACAAAACGCCTAGAAACCAGCGAGGCCAAGGAAACTCCTCACTTGTGTGACCGTTTTGGGCTGCGGCCAACTCTCAATAGCTTCAATCTTGGCTTTATCAACTTCAATTCCCTGTGGAGTAACAACATAGCCAAGAAAAGATACTCGGTCGGTGCAAAAGGTGCACTTTCCAAGGTTACCAAACAAACGTGCATCACGTAGAGCAATAAAAACAGCACGTAAATGTTCCAAATGTTCCTCCAAAGATTTGCTATAAATCAATATGTCATCAAAGTAAACTACCACAAATCGTCCAATGAAAGCACGTAAAACTTCGTTCATTAACCTCATGAAAGTACTAGGTGCATTAGTTAACCCAAAAGGCATGACTAACCACTCATATAATCCAAACTTAGTTTTAAATGCTGTTTTCCATTCATCTCCCAATTTCATACGAATTTGATGGTATCCACTACGCAAATCAACTTTGGAGAATATTGTAGAGCCACTCAATTCATCAAGCATATCATCTAGCCTAGGAATAGGATGACGATAACGAATAGTAATATTATTAATGCCTCTACAATCAACGCACATACGCGACGTACCATCCTTTTTCGGCACTAAAATGATAGGAACAGCACAAGGACTAAGGGATTCGCGTATATAACCTTTGTCGAGCAGTTCTTGTACTTGACGCATAATCTCCTTCGTCTCCTCTGGATTGGTACGGTATGGTGCCCGGTTGGGTAATGATGCACCGGGAATTAAGTCAATTTGATGCTCAATCCCGCGAATAGGTGGTAATCCCGGTGGCACGTCTTGTGGAAAGACGTCGGCGAACTCCTGCAAAATGTTAGTGACAGCAGGAGGCAAAGAGGAAGGCACGTCCTCGATGAAAAATAATGCCTCTTTGCACACAAAAGCATAGCAAACAGATTTGCTAAAATCTAGATCATCAATATCAGATTTGGTGGCAAGTAAACATGCACTTTTCAATTTAATTTCAGAAGCAACACTAGATTGTTTATTATTATTAGGCTGCATTTGTTGCTCAAATTCTTTTGCCACAATCTGATTTTCACTCTTAGTTTTCTCCTGTTTTGCTTTATTAGCTCTATTAATATCATCTTTCAAAATGGAATCAGGAGTCATAGGAAGCAAAGTAATATTTTTATCCTTATGAACAAGAGTATACTGATTGTTTCTACCATGGTGAATAGAATTTTTATCAAATTGCCATGGTCTACCAAGTAATAAGGAACATGCTTGCATCGGTACCACATCACAATCAACATAATCAGCATATGTAGAGATACTAAAATGCACACGAACAGTACGTGTTACCTTAACCTTGCCGCTGTTGTTGAACCATTGGATGTAGTAAGGATGTGGATGTGGTCTTGTGGTGAGAGATAGCTTCTCCACCATCTCGATGCTAGCCAAGTTGTTGCAACTCCCTCCATCTATGATCACGCGAACAGAACGTTCCTTCACAACTCCCTTTGTATGGAACAAATTATGCCTCTGATTTTGCTCAGCTTGTGTAACCTGCACACTCAAAACACGTTGAGCAACTAAACATTCATACCTGTCAGCATCTTCAGGAGCCATGTATTGCGTCTCATGATCAGAATCGTCTCCACCGTGTTCGTCACGTGTAATAAGAGCCAAAGTCTCCTCATCATAGTCACTAGCGGACTCGTACCCACCATCCTCAGTAACAATCATCACACGCTTAGATGGGCATTCTCTCGCATAATGACCTCCACCCTTGCGACGTCGACAAATAATATCATGTGTTTGCCCTGTTGATGCCATGGATGAAGAAGAGCTCTTTGCAGGCCCAGAAGGTGTGCTCTTGGCACATAGTGGTGATTGTGCCTGCTTTATTGTATCACGGTTGGAGGTGGCAGCCGACGGAGGCGCCGGTGAAGCAGAACGTGTGGAAGTAGATGATGCACGTGGTGTCCAGGAAGAAGGTCGACCTGCAGAAAAGTTAGTCCGCGCCAATGCCTGTCGATCCTGCACTTCACGTTCAGCTTTACAAGCAAGATGGAATAAACGAGTGATATTAGTATACTCCTTATACTCTAGAATCGTCTGAATCTCTCTATTTAATCCACCCATAAAACCTGCAAGCATAGCTTCATTCTCCTCAACAATACCACATCTAATCATGCCAGTTTGTAATTCCTGATAATATTCTTCTACAGAATTTTTTCCTTGTCTTAAGCGCTGCAATTTTTGAAGTAATTCACGTTGATAATATGGTGGAACCCAACGAGTACGCATAGCAGTTTTCAAAGCAGCCCAAGTAGCAGGAATGGGATATAATCTACAATGCTCAGACCACCAAACACATGCAAAACTAGTGAATGCACAAACAGCAGCAGGAACACGTCTCTCCTCGGGATATTGTAAACATGTAAATCGTTGTTCAGTTTCTAATTCCCAAGTAAGATATATATCAGGAACATATATACCCTCAAATGGTGGAATATTCAATTTTAGTTTAGGGAGATGGTCATGATCTCGTACCTGAGGGTGAGCCCTACCATTGCCATTATTTGCATGTGGACGACCTGATGGTTGCTGTGCTGGTGGTGGCACGTAGTTCTGATTTTGATCAACCTCATCCTCGTAATCGCCAGCAAAATCATCCTCCTCCGCATCAGCAGCAGGAGCCACAGAAGTAGCAACAGCAGCACCAACAGTTTGGCCAGGTGCAAGAGGGAGACGGCTCGCTCGCCCACTTGATTTGGAGGCGGCGTTGTTGTTGTTGTAGAGGTGCGTTAGGTGCATCTGGTGGTGGTGGTGGAAGACGCGTGAGCAATTCATTAAACTTGTTATCGAGCTTTGTTTCGAACGCCTTCTCCATGCCTTCTATCTTCTCCATGGCCTCTTCAAATCTGTTTAGCACATCAAGCACCTATCCACTCACCATTTGCTGAAATTTATCATGCAACTCCTTATTCGTCATGTTCTCCCACTCAGTCTCGTTGGCTTGTGATCCTGCCATGGTTAGCAACAATAGAAACACACAAGAATATGATCCTACAGAATACTAACAAGAGGTGGTGGTGGTGTCACAAATCCGTCAAGCAAATCTCAAATTCTTACCAGTTCTTACCCAGCAGTAGGCGGTGATCGGCAATCGTCGTAGTCAAAACTCCCAAAGCTTGGATGGAGCGATTACCAGCGAAAATCAAATGCACGACATAGATGTATGTGGAGATGGGAAGGCTTATAATATGGTAGCAAAAAGGGTCAGCAATAATCAATTCAGAGATGCAAAGTTGAATAAACGCTCAACGACGGTACTGTGCTGGTCCTAGGCTAGACCGTGCTAGAGACGCGAGCCTAGAACATTAACAAAATCACGGCGCTGCACGTAAATCAGGGAAAAGCACACTCTGGAACTTCTTTTTTTTTGCTTCTTTTTTTTTGCGCTCCTCTTTTTTTTTGCGCTCCTCTTTTTTTTTTGCGAAAAATTACTATAATGGCGAGTGTCTCAAAACTCTTCCCTCGTCAAACTGATAGGATGGGCACGAAATTTTTTTTTTCACTTTTTTTTTCGGAAATCAGGGCAGCGACGACGAAAAAGTGCGACAAAAAATCACTATGATGGCACGTGGCTCAAAAGACTCAGAAAAGCCTAAAAATAGGATAGGGAAAAAATATTTTTGCCCGTGAAAATTTTGGCCTAAAAACTGCCCGGGGGTCTCCAGACTCTTTTTTTTTCCGAGACCTACGCAGGCAAGGAAACACGAATCGGAATTGAGATTGATCTCAAGAACAAACCTAATATGAGAAGAACTCGGATTGGTGGTGGATATATGGTTGTGGTATATGGCAGCGGTGGTGGTATATGGATAGAGATTGATGGTGGTATATGGATACGGATTGGTAGTGGTATATGGATAAGGATTCAGAGCGGTGGCGGATAAGCAAAAGTGGTAGATGGGCGATGATGATGGTGCGGCGGCGGCGTGACAACTTATGACCAGAACTCGAAACTCTAAAAGACTAGACTCTAAGACCAGCAACTTGACACGACGATGCAACCGCAAATTCAACAAAGCAAAAACCCTAAAAAGATTATGCAAAGGCTCAGATTGGTTCGGATATGATGAACTAACCCTAATTTTTTTTGTGTGGCTTTTTCGTGGACTGTAGGTATGAAGAACAGACTCGATCTAATCTACGAAAAACTGTAAAATCTCACCGAGCAACCTGGAAATCTGATACCACTTGATAGAGGCAAAGGTGTCCCGATGTTTCGATGAGATGGTGGCTATCGTTTTCTGTGGGAGTCGACCTTGACGATCCGACTACGAACGTGCGAGACGTCGCGCCTTAGCAATCGCTAAACCAACTTCCGAGGGGTTATTGACCACGCCGGAGCACGATCAACCTGACCACGAGGGCCTGTTTCCTGCGAGCAAACGAAGAACAAGCAAGAAACTGAGATTGCAATCTGGATATTGCGAATATAAGATGAAAGCTTTATTGATCAAGGTGGGGTTCTGTGACGTCTTGGTCTGGTCGTTGGACACAAACGAAGTACGCGAAGTTGCAGCGGGATTCCCGATATATATACCTCCTTCTCTCCCCTTAAAGCACCGGGAACTCCCACCCCAGGCTTAGGTTGGGATTGAGAACAAAGGGGTGTGTATGCCTGAGATTTTTATCGGATATGAATTCATAAAGCTTTAATGTACCCGGACCGGGTAATATAAGGTGACGCAGCACCTAGAATAGCCTATGGACGAATATTATGAAGTGGCATCTTGTATATTTCGTCCATGGCTTCATGCACTCCTTATGGCGGCTTCAAAGTCCTGAAATCATCAGTTGTAACTCCGTTCTTGATCCCCTTGCGCATGCCATCAACTTCATGCGTGTTCTTGCTCCAATGTTCATCCTTCTCCAAGCTAGGCCCTTCATTTGAAAGCAAAACAAATGTATCCAATTTAGGCAGCATCATAATCTCATGAACATTAGAATCATTACCAAGAAACGGAAGTACCTGGTAATTTAATTGGCGTGCGCGAGCTCTAGTAATTGGTCCAGTATATGTAACAGTAGGGGCTGTGGGTGTAACAATGGTATTGATGTCCTCATCACCGACCATTTAACATGCCGGAATCAATAGGGTGCAACGTGCGGGTCCTGAAAAATAAGTATGAGTACCGTCAAGAAGAACGTATAAAGGTTACCCTACACACCTGTGTTGCTTGCCTCCGTTGTATTTCAGTCCTGCTAAAGGTCTTGACATCAGGCTTGCGGAAAAAGATGCCTAAAACAAGAAAAAGAAGTAAAAGTATGTGTGTCCGGGATCGGTCTGGCCGAATTGTAGACCCCGGGTTATCTCGTGCCTCCGTCGATGTCCATGGAATTTTGCGTGCGTAATTGTGTACGCGTGGTACGAATGCCACTACCTCATTGGGGCTGCGACGGAGGCCGAATTGCTAGTCGAGCTCTTGACGAGACGCGCTGTCTTGTTGAAGTGTAGCCCGGACCCGCTTGATGGTGTCCAGGGGCTTGGTAGCTGGATTATAATGCTGCTTGAGAAGGCCGCTCTGTACTTCTACTGCTAGGGAGGCGGTTTGCACCTCTGTTCGGAGGGAGCATTCCGTATTGCCATTGACTGTTATGATGCCATGTGGACCGGGCATCTTGAGCTTGAGATAAGCATAGTGTGGCACTGCGTTAAATCTAGCAAACGCGGTTCGTCCGAGCAGTGCGTGGTAGCCGCTGCGGAAGGGGACGATATCGAAGATTAACTCTTCGCTTCGGAAGTTGTCTGGAGAACCGAAGACCACCTCCAGCGTGATTGAGCCCGTACATCGGGCCTCTACACCTGGTATGACTCCTTTAAAGGTAGTCTTTGTTGTTTGATTCGTGAGGGATTAATGCCCATCTTTCCTACTGTATCCTGGTACAGCAGGTTGAGGATGCTTCTACCATCCATTAGGACTCGTGTTAGGTGGAATCCGTCGATAATTGGGTCAAGGACAAGTGCGGCTGAACCGTCGTGGTGGATACTAGTCAGATGAGCTCGTCGATCGAAGGTGATCGGAAATGACGACCATGGATTGAATTTTGGGGCGACTGGTTCTACCGCGTAGACATCCCCTAGTGCTCGTTTGCGCTCCTTTCTGGGGATGTGCGTGGCGTATATCATGTTCACCATTTTGACTTGGGGGGATTTCTTCTGCCCCCCGGTGTTTGATAACCCACAAGTATAGGGGATCGCAACAGCTTTCGAGGGTAGAGTATTCAACCCAAATTTATGATTCGAACACAAGGGGAGCCAAAGAATATCTCAAGTATAGCAGATGAGTTGTCAATTCAACCAACCTGGAAAACTAGTATCTGCAGCAAAGTGTTTAGTAAGCAAAGGTAATATGATAGTGTGGTAGCGGCAACAAAAGTAAAGACATCAAAATTAATGTTTTTGGTATTTTGTAGTGATGTAACAAGTAGCAGCGGAAAATGTAAATATGCGTAAACCAGTATATGGAAAACTCGTAGCACCGGATTCAGTGAGGGATAATTATGTCGGGATGCGGTTCATCATGTAACAGTCATAACATAGGGTGACACAGAACTAGCTCCAGTTCGTCAATGTAATGTAGGCATGTATTCCGTATATAGTCATACGTGCTAGGAAAAGACTTGCATGACATTTTTGTCCTACCCTCCCGTGCAGCGGGTCTATTGAAACTAAGGGAAGGCCCTCTTTAATAGAGAACCGAAACAAAGCAATTAGCACATAGTGAATACAATGAACTCCTCAAATTACGGTCATCACGGTAAGTATCTCGATATTGTCACTTCGGGGTTAACGGATCATAACACATAATAGTTGACTATAGACTTGCAAGATAGGATCTAGAACTCACGTATATTCATGAAAACATAATAGGTTCAGATCTGAAATCATGGCACTCGGGCCCTAGTGACAAGCATTAAGCATAGCAAAGTCATAGCAACATCAATCTCAGAACATAGTGGATACTAGGGATCAAACCCTAACAAAACTAACTCGATTACATGATAAATCTCATCCAACCCATCACCGTCCAGCAAGCCAACGATGGAATTACTCACGCACGGTGGTGAGCATCCTGAAATTGGTGATGGAGGATGGTTGATGATGACGATGGCGACGAATCCCCCTCTCCAGAGCCCCGAACGGACTCCAGATCATCCCTCCCGAGAGGTTTTAGGGCTTGGTGGCGGCTCCGTATCGTAAAACATGATGATTTCTTCTCTCCTATTTTTTCTCTCCGAAAGCAAATATATAGAGTTGGAGTTGGCGTCGGAGGGTCTCCAGGAGGCCCACGAGGTAGGGGGGCGTGCCCTAGGGGGGGCGCACCCCACACTCGTGGAAAGGGTGTGGGCCCCCTGGTCTTCATATTTGGCGAGGATTTTTTATTATTTTTTCTAAGACCTCCCGTGGAGTTTCAGGTCATTCCAATAATATTTGTTTTCTGCACATAAAACAACATCATGGTAATTCTGGTGAAAACAACGTCAGTCCGGGTTAGTTCCATTCAAATCATACAAATTAGAGTCCAAAACAAGGGCAAAAGTGTTTGGAAAAGTAGATATGACGGAGACGTATCAACTCCCCCAAGATTAAACCCTTGCTTTTCCTCAAGCAATTCAGTTGACAAACTGAAAGAAAGAAAGAAAGACTTTTACAAACTCTGTTTGCTCTTGTTGTTGTAACTATGTCAAGCCAGCATTCAAGTTTTCAACATAAATCATAACTAACCACATTTGCAATAATTCTCAGGTCTCATAATTACTCATATCAAATAGCATAATCAACTTGCAAGTCGTAATAATAAATCTCGGATGACAACATTTTCTCAAAACAATCATAATACGATATAACAAGATGGTATCTCGCTAGCCCTTTCTGAGACCGCAAAACATAAATGCAGAGCACCTTTAAAGATCAAGGACTGACTAGACATTTTAATTCATGGTAAAAGAGATCCAATCATAGTCACACCCAACGTAAATTAATAGTGATGAATGCAAATGACAGCTGTGCTCTCCAGCTAGTGCTTTTTAATAAGAGGGTGATGACTCAACATAAAAGTAAATGGATAGGCCCTTCGCAGACGGAAGCAGGGATTTGTAGAGGTGCCAGAGCTCGGTTTTGCAATAGATATAAATTGTATTTTGAACGGTATACTTTCATTGTCAACATAACAACTAAGAGATGGCGATATCTTCCATGCTAAACACATTATAGGCGGTTCCCAAACAGAATGGTAAAGTTTATACTCCCCCTCCACCAACAAACATCAATCCCTGGCTTGCTCGAAACAACGAGTGCCTCCAACATACATCAGGTCCCAGGGGGAGTTTTGTTTGCAATGAATTTTGATTTAGTTTGCATAAAGCATGGGACTGGGCATCCCGGTGACCAACCATTTTCTCGTGAGTGAGGAGTAGAGTCCACTCCTCTTCAGAATAACCCGCCTAACACGGAAGATAAGGACAACCTTTGTTGATACATGAGCTATTCGAGCATACAAAACCGAATGATTAATTGAAGGTTTAGAGTTTGGCACATACAAATTTACTTGGAACGGCAGGTAGATACCGCATATAGGAACGTATAGTGGACTCATCTGGAATAACTTTGGGGTTTAATGGATTGGATGCACAAGCAGTATTCCCGCTTAGTACAGGTGAAGGCTAGCAAAAAACTGGGAAGCGACCAACTAGAGAGCGACAACAGCCATGTACATGCATTAAAATTAATAAACATTGGATGCAAGCATGAGTAGGATATAATCCACCATGAACATAAATATCGTGAAGGCTATGTTGATTTGTTTCAACTACATGCGTGAACATGTGCCAAGTCAAGTCACTTAAATCACTCAAAGGAGGATACCACCCCATCATACCACATCATAACCATCTTAATAGCATGTTGGCATACAAGGTAAATCATTATAGCTCCTAGCTAATCAAGCATGGCACAAGCAACTACGATCTCTAATTGTCATTGCAAACATGTTTATTCATAATAAGCTGAATCAAGAACGCGGGACTCATCATATTTACAAAAACAATAGAGGTCGAGTTCATACCAGCTTTTCTCCTCTCAGTCAATCCATCATATGTCATCATAATTGCCTTTCACTTGCACGACCGAACGGTGTGAATAATAATAAGAGTGCACGTGCATTGGACTAAGCTGGAATCTGCGAGCATTCAATAAACAGGAGAAGACAAGGCAATATGGGCTCTTTGGTTAATTCAACCATAATGCATATAAGAGCCATTTCAACAATTTAATTATGGCCTTCTCCTACTGACCCCCAAATGAAAGAAAAGAAATAAAACTATTTACACGGGAAAGCTCCCAACAAGCAAAAGAAGAACAGGAAATATTTTTGGGTTTTCTTTTTAATTACTACTACAAGCATGGAAAGTAAATTGATTAAAAGCTACAACTAATTTTTGGTTTTTCTTAAGGTTTATTAAACACACAAGAAGAAAGCATAAAAAAGAAAATAAACTAGCAAGGATAATACAATGAAAAAGTATGAGCACCGACATCTAGCAATGAGTGCGTGTGAGCATAAATGTAATGTCGGTGAGAAATACGTACTCCCCCCAGCTTAGGATTTTGGCCTAAGTTGGTCTATGGCCACGGCTGGCCTGGCGGATATCCATAATAATAGTTGTTGGGGTCGTACTGTGGTGAGGAGGAATAGTTCGGATCATACTGATGTGCAGCGGTTATCGCCTGCCGAGCTGCAGCGTGGAGTCGAGCTGCCTCCGCTCTCCTCTCGTACTCTTCTGCCTCCTCTCTGGTAATAACATATCTTCCTTTTGACTGTGAATCAAAGAAGGCAGGAGCAGGGAGAGTAATACGGAAAACACGTCGTTTATCAAAAATTATGCGGTATAAGAGAGGTGATTCAGACCTCTCGACAAACTGGTGTGAAGCCATAGAGTCATAATCTAAATATGCAGGGGGCAACTCCATATCACCCTCACGAATGTCTATCTCAAGAAAATGACCTAAGCGGGTTGCATAAATTCCTCCAAAGAAATCTCCATTATGTCTATTATGATGCAACCTACGAGCTACAATGGCTCCCATATGATAAGATTGGTCTTCTAACACAGCACTCCTAAGAATGCTAAGATCAGGGACACACATGTGACATGCTTCATCCTTAGCATTTATGCATCTATCGATGAAGAGAGCAAAATAATGTATAGCAGGAAAGTGAATGCTCCCTATGGTAGCCTGCGTTATATCTCTAGATTCCCCCATAGTTATACTAGCAAGAAAGTTTCTAAATTCAGATTTAGGGGGATCCCTAACACTACCCCATGATGGAAGTTCGCAAGTAGAAGTGAAATCCTCTAAGTCCATGGTATAAGATTTGTCATAAAGATAAAACATGACTGAAGGAGAATTACGCGAAGATGAATACTCAAACCTCCTCACAAATGAACTTGTGAGATCATGATACAAGGGGCATTTGTTAGCCTCAAAATCCTCAAGACCGGCATTCCGCAAATATGATTTGAATTCTTCTTTAATTCCCGCACGGTCCATAAAATTTTCCGACGGCCATTCGCAAGGCCGTACTGGAGCGTCTCTTGGTGGATCCTCGTCAGCATCGCGCATAGCAATCCTGGGTCCTTGCTTCTTAGAGGAACCACATTGGAACATCTTCCTAAACATATTGTTTATCTCTGAAAAATTCTGAAATTTTTAGTAACTTCAAAATAAAAGTAAAGCAAACTCAATAAAACTGATAGTAACTACTCCTACAAGTGCCTAGAGCCTATATCAAGCATTAGAACTACTTGGAACCATATAAATTTGACATGCAAGCTCAAGAACATGGTCACCTATGCAGCACAAATTTGCAATGAATAAAGCACTAGAACAAAAACTAATTGGACCAGTGGAGGAGTCACATACCAAGGAACAATCTCCCCAAGCAGTTTTGCGAGAGGTGCTTTGAGCAAGGAGATCGAAAATCACAGCAAAAGTGGCTGGAACTCGTGCTTGAGTTGGTTTTTCGGGTTTGTGTGAGACAAAGGAAGAAGATGGGTGCTGGGATAAGTGGAGGAGGGCCACTGTGGGCCCACGAGGCAGGGGGCGTGCCCTATAGGGGGGGGCGCCCACCACCCTCGTGGCCAGGTGGCAGCTCCTCTTGCGGTAATTTTTGCACAGTAAATCCTCAAATATTCCCGAAAAAATCATATTAAATTGGCATGTCATTCTGAGGACTTTTATTTTCGGGTTATTTTTATATTGCACGAATAATCAGATAACAGACAGAAAAATACTATTTTTACTTTATTTAATATAAATAACAGAAAATATAAAGAGGGTACAGAAGTTTGTGCTTCTAGTTTCATCCATCTCATGGTCATAAAAAAGAATCCACTAACAAGGTTGATCAAGTCTTGTTAACAAACTCATTCCGATAATCATGGAACCAGAGAAATTTCGAATAACACTAAGTTACCTCAACGGAGATATGCACATCCCCTATAATAAGAATATCATATTTCTTCTTGACAGTATGAAGAGGAAATTCAAAACCTCCAATTATAATCGATGGAATTTTTCCAATGGAGTTGATACTATGAACTTGAGGTTGTTTCCTCAGAAAGTGTACCGTATGCTCATTACCATTAACATGAAAAGTGACATTGCCTTTGTTGCAATCAATAACAGCCCCTGCAGTATTAAGAAAAGGTCTTCCAAGAATAATAGACATACTATCATCCTCGGGAATATCAAGAATAACAAAGTCCGTTAAAATAGTAACGTTTGCAACCACAACAGGAACATCCTCACAAATACCGACAGGTATAGCAGTTGATTTATCAGCCATTTGCAAAGATATTTCAGTAGGTGTCAACTTATTCAAGTCAAGTCTACGATATAAAGAGAGAGGCATAACACTAACACCGGCTCCAAGATCACATAAAGCAATTTTAATATAATTTCTCTTATGGAGCAAGGTATAGTAGGTACTCTGGGATCTCCAAGTTTCTTTGGTATTCCACCCTTAAAAGTATAATTAACAAGCATGGTGGAAATCTCAGCTTCCGGTATCTTCCTTTTATTAGTAATGATATCTTTCATATATTTAGCATAAGGGTTCGTTTTGAGCACATCAGTTAATCTCATACGCAAAAAGATAGGGCTAATCATTTCAGCAAAGCGCTCAAAATCCTCATCATCCTTTTTCTTGGATGGTTTCGGAAGAAAAGGCATGGGTTTCTGAACCCAAGGTTCCCTTTCTTTACCATGTTTCCTAGCAACAAAGTCTTTATTATCATAATGTTGATTCTTTGATTGTGGGTTATCAAGATCAACAGCAAGTTCAATTTCTACATCATTGTCATTACTAGGTTGAGCATCATCATGAACATCAGCATTAATATTTTCACTAGGTTGATGTTCATTACCAGATTGTGTTTCAGCATCAGACATAGATATATCATTTGGATTATCAGGTGGTTCAGCAATAGGTTCGCTAGAAGTTTGCACAGTTCTATCATTTTTCTTTTTCCTCTTTTTAGAAGAACTAGGAGCATCAATATTATTTCTCTAAGAATCTTTCTCGATTCTCTTAGGGTGGCCTTCAGGATACAAAGGTTACTGAGTCATTCTACCAGTTCTAGTAGCCACTCTAACAACATAATCATTTTTCTTACTATTCATTTCATCAAGCACTTCTTTTTGACCTTTAAGTACTTGTTCTACTTGAGTGGTAACCATAGAAGCATGTTTTCTAAAAAGTTTAAGTTCTCCTTTAATATCAGCCATATAATCACCCAAGCGTCTAATCATATAAGAATTTTCTTTTAATTGTCTTCCAAAATAAGCATTGAAGTCGTCTTGTTTATACATAAAGTTATCAAACTCATCCAAGCACTGACTAGCAATTTTAGTAGGAGGAACTTCAGCTTTATGATATCTATAGAGAGAATTTACCTTTATTACATGTGTCGGGATATTGGGGTCAGGAGGTTCTTCAACGAATAAATAATTGAGATCATAAGTTTCTTCAACAGGCGGTGAATTAAGACCATGTATTTCTTCAATAGTAGGTAAATTCTTAACATCTTCATCTTTAATACCTTTTTCTTTCATAGATTTCTTTGCCTCTTGCATATCTTCGGGACTGAGAAATAGAACACCTCTCTTCTTCAGAGTTGGTTTAGGAATAAGCTCAGTAATTGGAGCAGGAGCTGGCTCAGGAGCTAGCTCAGGAGGTGCCCAATTATTTTCATTTGTCAACATATTATACAATAGAATTTCAGCTTCATCCGGTGTTCTTTCCCTGAAAAGAGAACCAGCACAACTATCCAGGTAATCTCTTGAAGCATCAGTTAGTCCATTATAAAAGATATCAAGTATTTCGGGTTTCTTAAGAGGATGATCAGGCAAAGCATTAAGTAACTTGAGAAGCCTCCCCCAAGCTTGTGGGAGATTCTCTTCTTTAATTTGCACAAAGTTGTATATTTCCCTCAAAGCAGCTTGTTTCTTATGAGCAGGGAAATATTTAGCAGAGAAGTAATAAATCATATCCTGGGGACTACGCACACAACCAGGATCAAGAGAAATAAACCATATCTTAGCATCACCCTTTAATGAGAACGGAAATATTTTGAGTAAATAGAGGTAACATGATCTCTCATCATTAGTGAACAGGGCAGCTACATCATTTAACTTAGTAAGATGTGCCACAACAGTTTCAGATTCATAGCCATAAAATGGATCAGATTCAACCAAAGTAATTATATCAGGATCAACAAAGAATTAATAATCTTTATCAAGAACACATATAGGTGAAGTAGCAAAAGCAGGATCGGGTCTCATTCTATCTCTAAGTGATTCCTTGTTCCATTTAATTAATAACCTGTTAAGCTCATATCTATCCTTGCAAGCGAAAATAGCGGCAGAAGATTCCTTATCAAAAAGATAACCTTTAGGAATAACAGGCATGTTTTCATCATCACTATCATCATCATATTCAGATTCAATAATTTCTTTTTCTCTAGCCCTAGCAATTTGTTCATCAAGAAATTCACTAAGGGGCACAGTAGTATCAGACATAGAAGCATTTTCATCATAAGTATCATGCATAGCAGAAGTGGCATCATCAATAACATGCGACATATTAGAACGAATAGCAGAAGCAGGTGTAGGTGTCGCTAGCTTACTCATAACAGAAGGTGAATCAAGTGCAGAGCTAGATGGCAGTTCCTTACCTCCCCTCGTAGTTGAGGGATAGATTTTGGTTTTTGGATCTCTCAAGTTCTTCATAATAATAAGCAGATATAAATCCCAAGTGACTCAAAGAATAGAGCTATGCTCCCCGGCAATGGCGCCAGAAAAAGGTCTTGATAACCCACAAGTATAGGGGATCGCAACAGCTTTCGAGGGTAGAGTATTCAACCCAAATTTATTGATTCGACACAAGGGGAGCCAAAGAATATTCTCAAGTATTAGCAGCTGAGTTGTCAATTCAACCACATCTGGAAACTTAGTATCTGCAGCAAAGTGTTTAGTAGCAAAGTAATATGATAGTAGTGGTAGCGGCAACAAAAGTAAAGACAGCAAAAGTAATGTTTTTGGTATTTTGTAGTGATTGTAACAGTAGCAGCGGACAAGTAAATAAGCGTAAACCAGTATATGGAAAACTCGTAGGCACCGGATCAGTGATGGATAATTATGTCGGATGCGGTTCATCATGTAACAGTCATAACATAGGGTGACACAGAACTAGCTCCAGTTCGTCAATGTAATGTAGGCATGTATTCCGTATATAGTCATACGTGCTTATGGAAAAGAACTTGCATGGCATTTTTTGTCCTACCCTCCTGTGGCAGCGGGGTCCTATTGGAAACTAAGGGATATTAAGGCCTCCTTTTAATAGAGAACCGAAACAAAGCATTAGCACATAGTGAATACATGAACTCCTCAAACTACGGTCATCACCAGTAATTACCCCGATTATTGTCACTTCGGGGTTAACGGATCATAACACATAATAGGTGACTATAGACTTGCAAGATAGGATCTAGAACTCACATATATTCATGAAAACATAATAGGTTCAGATCTGAAATCATGGCACTCGGGCCCTAGTAACAAGCATTAAGCATAGCAAAGTCATAGCAACATCAATCTCAGAACATAGTGGATACTAGGGTTCAAACCCTAACAAAACTAACTCGATTACATGATAAATCTCATCCAACCCATCACCGTCCAGCAAGCCTATGATGGAATTACTCACGCACGGCGGTGAGCATCATGAAATTGGTGATGGAGGATGGTTGATGATGACGACGGCGACGAATCCCCCTCTCCGGAGCCCCAAACGGACTCCAGATTAGCCCTCCCGAGAGGTTTTAGGGCTTGGCGGCGGCTCCGTATCGTAAAACGTGATGATTTCTTCTCTCCTATTTTTTTCTCTCCGAAAGCAAATATATAGAGTTGGAGTTGGCGTCGGAGGGTCTCCAGGGGGCCCATGAGGTAGGGGGGCGCGCCCCCCACCCTCGTGGAAAGGGTGTGCCCCCCTGGTCTTCATATTTGGCGAGGATTTTTTTATTATTTTTTCTAAGAACTCTCGCGGAGTTTCAGGTCATTCCGAGAATATTTGTTTTCTACACATAAAACAACATCATGGTAATTCTGCTAAAAACAGCGTCAGTCCGGGTTAGTTCCATTCAAATCATACAAATTAGAGTCCAAAACAAGGGCAAAAGTGTTTGAAAAAGTAGATACGACGGAGACGTATCAGTGTTCGGCTGTCGGGGCTCTTCATCCTCGTCCTCACTTTGTGATCCCGTTTCTTTGTTTTCGATATTTAACTTGCCAGCCTGCTTGAAGAACCAAAAATCCCTGTTGGTATGATTGGCTTGCTTATCCGGGGTGCCGTGAATTTGGCACGGACGGTCGAGTATGCGGTCGAGGCTGGAAGGTCCTTCGTTGTTTCTTTTGTAGGGTTTCTTCCGTTGGCCGGACTTGGAGCCGCTCAATCCGGCGTTGACTGTATTGTCCTCGGTGTTGTCGCCATTGCTTCTGCATTTGTGTCTATTGCGCCAGAGCCTGCTGGTGCTATTCTTGGCCTCTGTGGGTCCTACCTCGCTGGCTGTGTTTTTGCTATGAGCCAGCCAGCTGTCCTCGCTTGTGCAAAAGCGGGTCATGAGTGCCACCAGGGCTGCCATTGACTTTGGCTTTTCTTATCCGAGGTGGCGTGCTAGCCATTCGTCACGGATGCTGTGTTTGAAGGCTGCTAGGGCCTCGGCACCTGGACAGTCAACGATCTCGTTCTTTTTGGTTAGGAAGCTAGTCCAGAATTTTTTGGCTGATTCTCCAGGTTGTTGGACTATGTGGCTTAGGTCATCGGCATCTGGTGGCCGGACATAAGTTCCTTGGAAGTTTCGAGGAAAGCCTCTTCCAAGTCCTCCCAGCTGCCGATGGAGTTCTCAGGAAGGCTATTTAACTAGTGCCGACCTGGTCCTTTATGCTTTAATGGGAGGTATTTGATGGCGTGGAGGTCGTCTCCTCAGGCCATGTGGATGTGGAGAATGAAATCCTTGATCCATACTGTAGGATCGGTTGTGCCGTCGTATGATTCGATATTGACGGGCTTGAACCCCTCGAGGAATTCATGATCCAGTACTTCATCTGTGAAGCATAGCGGGTGTGCGGCGCCTCTATATCGGGCCGCATCGTGGCGGAGCTCTGAAGGAGTCCGTCTGCGGCATTCGGCCCGAGCATGGTTAGGTTTGTCACGTCCGAATAGGTAGCCGTTGTCGTGCCTCGAGGAACGTCCTCGTGATCCATAGATCGATCTTGTGTGTCCTACTCTACTATCTAGGGTCTATCTGAGGTCGTACATATGACTCTGGACTCTTCCGTCCCTATTTTGATGGGGTGGTGGGCGGTCTACTTTTCGGCCTGAGTTACCGCTTTATCCCGACCGTGTGGTGGCCGTTCCGCCGCTCTGTCCCGACCACGTGGTTGTCAATCCGTATTACGTGAGGGAGATATGTGCTCCGGCGCCTCCTCATCGAACTGAGGTAGCAGTCTGTGTTTCGGGTAGCTCTTGGCTGGGCGGTTGAGGCCGTATTCTTCGGCTGTCAGGACGTCAGTCCATCTGTCAACGAGTAGGTCCTGTTCAGCTTGACGCTGCTGTTGTTTCTTTTTCAGGCTCCTTGAAGTGGCTATGAGCTGAAGCTTAAAGCGCTCCTGCTCGAGAGGATCCTCAGGCACGATGAAGTCTTCGTTGCCAAGGCTTGTATCCTCCTCGGAGGGTGGACGGTGACTATCATCCTCCAAGTCATCTTCTATGGCCTGTTCGTCAGGGTTGTCTTGCCTGTTGTTGTGTTCCTGTTCGGATGTAGCCCCAACAGGGTCTTCGTTGTTTTCGGCATCGCCCGGAGTACTATTTTCTCCGGTGCCTTTAAGCGGCGGGGCTTGGGACGGAGCTTGGACTGTGTCTCGGAAGTTTTATTCGCATCTGGCTCTTCTTTGTCATCGCCAGATCCTTTAGGTGTATCAACCATGTACACGTCGTACGAAGAGGTAGCCGTCCAACGTCTAGTGAATGGCGGGTCTGGGCCTTGCTCCTTGTCGGCATCGTCGTCCATACCGTCGATGTCTTCAGAGCCATAGTCAAGCATGTCGGTTAAGTCATCGATGGTGGCTATGAAGTGGGTGGCGGGTGAGAAGCAAGATTCCACATCATCAGTCTCTAGCTTGAACCGGACATAGTTCGGCCGTGAGTCCTTCTCCAAGTACAAATTCTTTAAAGATTTTAGCACGTCACCCAAAGGCGAGTGCTGGAAAACGTCAGCGGCGCTGAACTCGAAGATGGATAACTCATCTAGCTCGGTGTCCGCGGGCGTACACAATCCAGAACTTATAACCGGAGACAAGTCCGAAGTTCCGTTAAAGAGAATATTGCAGGGCATCGATTCCATGTGCGGCTCCAACGCCGCAGACTCTGCGGCCTCGGATGGCTCGATCTACTTCGGCTCTAAGGTCATTGCAGCCGCAGGGACCATCTCCTGGGCGTGATCCGATGACAGATTTAAGTCACGTTCATCGGGATGAGGGGGAGCGATTGCCGCGGGTTCAAATCCCTCAAAGATCAAGTCTTCATGGATATCCATGACGTAGTTCAAGCTTCAGAATCTGACCTGATGGCCAGGGGCGTAGCTGTTGATCTGCTCCAGATGGCCAAGCGAGTTAGCCCGCAGTACGAGCCGCCGAATACGAAGATCTGTCTGGGGAGGAAGGTTCCTCTTTGGACAACGTCATTATTGACGATTGAAGGGGCCATCGAACCTTGACGGCATAGCGGAACTCTCAATGAAAGCACCAATGTCGGTGTCAAAACCGACAGATCTCGGGTAGGGGGTCCTGAACTGTGCGTCTAGGATCGATGGTAACAGGAGACGGGGGACATGATGTTTACCCAGGTTCGGGCCCTCTCTATGGAGGTAATACCCTACTTCCTCCTTGATTGATCTTGATGAATATGAGTATTACAAGAGTTGATCTACCACGAGATCGTAATGGCTAAACCCTAGAAGTCTAGCCTATGAATATGGTAATGAGTATATGTGGTGTCCTTTCCGGACTAACCCCTTCGGTTTATATAGACACCGAGGGGATATAGGGTTTACATGGAGTCAGTTGCATAAGAAGGAATCTTCGGTCGCCAAGCTTGCCTTCCACGCCAAGTAGAGTCCAATCCGGACACGGTGCAGTCTTCGGCCTTCATGTCTTCACAGTCCATCAGTCCGGCCCATGGATAACCGGGCGGACGCCCGAGGACCCCTCTCAAGTTTTGTATCATTTGGACTTTGCTTGATACTCCAATGGTTAACCGAGGGACCGAAAAGGCCTCGTGTGTGTTGCAGCCCAACACCCCTCCAATTTGGCCCAAAACCCACCAAACTCTGCTCCGTCATCTAGATCGTTCAATCACGAACGCGTGGCCGAAAACCGCACCTCATTTAGACTCTCCTACCTCCACTTATGCCTATAAATAGCCCCCCCCCCCCCGTTTTCGGATCTCTCTCCCCCACGAAACCATAAAAAAAAGATCCCGCCGCCGCCGGAGGTGTCCGCGCCAGGCCGGACAACGTCCGGATCCACCCGCCGCCGCCGCCGTCAGGGCCCGCGGGGCCCATCTCCAGCCCTCCCGGCCCGGGCCACCAACCGCCGCCGCCCGGGGCTCCCGCCGCCCACGCGCCGCCCGGAGACTCACCGCCGCAACCGCGCGCCTCACCGCCGCCTCCCCGCCGGCGCGCGCGCGCCGCCTGCCGCCCGGCCGCCGCCGCAACCGCTCCACCGCCCCGCGTCCTCTCCTCCACTCCGGCGAGCCTCCCCACGTCCGGCTTCTTCCTCTCCGGCAAGAACTCCGGTGGTGAACAGTGTTTTCCGGCCATCCTCGGTTCCCGTGCCCGATCTGGATCTAGATCTAGAAATTTGACGGTTGACTTTTATCCCCGAAACCCTAATTTTTGTGCATACTTTGACCTGCCATATCTCCGCAGCCGTAGCTCTGTTTTGGACATATAGTATATCAAAATGTTCGTCTCGACGAGTACATCATTTCATTCCATTGCATCATTTTCATTTGAGTTCATCTTGATGCCCGAAATGCTGTTAGAAGGAGGCTTCGTGAGTTAATTGTTAGATCTGCTAGTTCATCTTAAACTTTTGTCATTTTTGCCATGATTGTTGTGTGCATGATATGCCTGTGAGTCCTTCATATGTTTTGTTAAGCATCTTGTTATCTTTCCAGAGGTGCAACCCATGCATTTTTATGATGTGTGTGGTGACTTGTGCAAGCTTGCAAAGTGAGGCACCCGGTAAATCTGTTTTCAGGGAGTTAGTAGTTTTCACTATGTCCGGGATTATTTAGTTCTTGATGCCATATGTTCTTGCTGTTTCCTAGTGATCCGTACCTCTTTTGAGGATAATCAGTAAAGGAGTTTTGTTAATCTTGTTATGCTCTATCCATCCATGTCTTTACTTGCAATTATGGAGCAGCCTAGCTTGAGTCAATCGAGCTCTACTTTTGCTTCGTTGTGAATCTGGGCAGATCGTCAACTCGTTTACGATTTTGCCGATGCTATTGTAGTTGATCCGCGCATGCTATGCCATTGTATTTGCCATTCCTAGCTAGCATTTTGTGCCTTCTTAATGGATGTATGCTTTCCTTGCCATGACTTGCACTGTAGTGAGTGCATCGAGCTCGTTTACATGCCTTCGTGAGTTAATTTCAGCATGTCTCAGATTTCACTAAGTCTGAGAACTGATTGTGTTTTAGCTATGTTCGTGAGCTCGTTAGTATATTTTGTGATCCCTTTTGGCCCCAGGTCACTTAGGGTATTTTGTTAAGCTTGTAGAGTAGCTCCATTCCATGTTCTTATTTATCTTAATCAGGTCCTGTAGCATGTTGTTTTCTTGCTCCGAAGAGGGCTTCATGATCTGAAATTTCAGACAAGTGTTAATTTCACTAAGTCTGAAATCTGTTTTGCATTTGCGTTTTTGCCATGCTTGTTTGAACCTCTTAATGGATGAATTGGCCTTAGCTCAGTGCTAGTCTTTTGTTAAGCATCTTGAATGCTTCTCTGCCATGTATTTTATTGTCATGTTTGGTGGCTGTAGCATGTTCATTTCGTTGCATTTAGATGCCTACTTGCTGTAAATCACAGACCGGTGTCATTCTTAAATCGCTTGCCATTTCCAAACCGTAACTCTGATTCCGGCGTTCTTTATATCGTTTTCAAGCGATTTCATCCCCTCTTTCCAGTGGCACACTTGGTTTTCCAGGTTGAGGCCAGGTTCATGCATTTCCTGTCATATCTTGCATTTTGCATCCCGCATCGCATCCCGCATAGCATACCATCCTTGCATCTTATTGTTTGAGCTTGCACGTTGTTGATTGTATTCTTGTTGCTTGTTTGTCTTGTTTGGGTAGAGCCGGGAGATGAGTTCGCTAACGAGGAGCCCGTTGAGTTTGCTTTTGAGGATCCAGTCAACTCTGACAGCTTTGCAGGCAAGATGATCATACCCTCAAAATCACTACTATCTTTGCTATGCTAGTTTGCTCGCTCTTGCTATGCCAATGCTACGATGCCTACCTTTTGCTTGTCAGCCTCCCAATTGCCATGTTGAACCTCTAACCCACCATGTCCTAGCAAACCGTTGATTGGCTATGTTACCGCTTTGCTCAGCCCCTCTTATAGCGTTGCTAGTTGCAGGTGAAGATTGGAGCCGTTCCTTGTTGGAACATGTATTTACTTGTTGGGATATCATTATATTGCTATGTTATCTTAATGCATCTATATACTTAGTAAAGGGTGGAAGGCTCGGCCTCTCGCCTAGTGTTTTGTTCCACTCTTGCCGCCCTAGTTTCCGTCATATCGGTGTTATGTTCCCGGATTTTTTGCGTCCCTTACACGGTTGGGCTATAATGGGAACCGCTTGATAGTTCGTCTTGATTAAAGCTTTTCCAGCAATGCCCAACATTGGTTTTACCATTTTCCACCTAGCCTCTTTTTCCCTTGGGTTTCCGGAGCCCGAGGGTCATCTTATTTTAGCCCCCCACGGGCCAGTGCTCCTCTGAGTGTTGGTCCGACCGAGTAGACTGCGGGGCCACCTCGGGGCAACTTGAGGGTTGGTTTTACTCGTAGGATGTCTCATCTGAGTGTGCCCTGAGAACGAGATATGTGCAGCTCCTATCGGGATTTGTCGGCACATTCGGGGGGTGTTGCTGGTCTAGTTTTAACCCGTCGAAATGTCTTGTTGTACCGGGATAGCGAGTCTGATCGGAACGTCTCGGGTGGAGGTCTATTCCTTCGTTGACCCTGGGAGCTTGTCATGGGCTAAGTTGGGACTCCCTGCAGGGATTGAACTTTCGAAAGCCGTGCGCGCGGTTATGGGCAGATCGGAATTTGTTAATGTCCGGTTGTAGATAACTTGAACATAAACTTAATTAAAATGAATCAACCGTGTGTGTTACCGTGATGGCCCCTTCTCGGCGGAGTCCGGGAAGTGGACACGGTGTTGGAGTTATGCTTGCGCAGGTTGTTCCTCTAGGTTCTCGCGCGCGCTTTGCCTTCTCTTCTCGCTCTCTTTTGCGTATAAGTTAGCCACCATATATGCTAGTCGCTTGCTGCAGCTCCACATACTTTTGCCTTACCCTTCCTACAAGCTTAAATAGTCTTGATCGCGAGGGTGCGAGATTGCTGAGTCCCTGTGGCTCACAGATACTATAACTCCAGATGCAGGTCCAAGTGTTTCCGCTCCAGGTGACGAGTACGAGCTCAAGTGGGAGTTCGACGAGGACTCTCAGCGTTGCTACGTGTCTTTTCCTGATGATCAGTAGTGGTGCCCAGTTGGGGTTCGATCGGGCCGTGTCGCATGTTGGGTTTTCTTCTATTTTGGCGTCGTAGTCGGGCCATGAGTGTTTGGTTGATGAATGTTATTTATGTACTTTGATGTGACATGGCGAGTGTAAGCCAACTATGTATCTCCCCTTTTATTCTATATATTACATGGGATGTTGTGATGATTGCCTAACTTGCGACATTGCTTTCAATTCGGTTATGTCTCTAAGTCATGCCTTGACACGTGGGAGCTATAGCCGCATCGAGGGCGTTACAAGTTGGTTTCAGAGCCTTCCCCGACCTTAGGAGCCCCATTGCTTGATCGTTTTTAGCAGCCGAGTTGTGTCTAGAAAAATGTTTTGAGTCATTTAGGAATTATATATCGGAGAGCTTAGGAATTCTTTTTTACTTCCTAGTCTCCTCATTGCTCTGGTAAGGCATCCTGACGTAGAGTTTTGACTCTTCTCTTCTCAAATTTCACTAAAAAAAATTTTAGGATCACGCAAGTATCTTGGAATCGTTCCGATGGCTTATGATGAGAACATTGTCTTGGTGCCTCCTGTCAGGGGCTTAGTGGAAGTGTCCCGGGGAGTTGAGCTCTGAGGTGTTGTCATCATAATTTTATTGTTGCAATTCTGGAATACTTGAGATATGTTCGCCGACATCGAAAATCTCTTTTATGCAGTTCGTTGGTGAGATAACCTCGACGCCACCTAGTACTGGGGCGGGAGTTCGGGAGTATCGCCATAACTTGTATAATGGATGCTTTTCGAAGGTTGAGGTAGATGGTTTCCGAAGGTTTCTTGGTTATGTGTTGAAGGATGGATACATCTGGATGTAGGAATTGCTAGTTTGGGTGAGATATTATGCTTCCCCTGTATCCCCAACACCTGATTGCATAACCGGAAAGTTTCGGGAGTTTCATAGGTGGGAATTCTCGTAGCTCTAGTTCTTCTTCCACGGATATTGGTTTGAGATTGGGATTTCTTACCGATTATTCGTTCTTGATCCGTACCTTGTTGATTTACTTCTTCTACCTTCATTCTACGTGGCTTCGCAATTTAGGGATATGTGACCACTTCAAGAGAAATGCATTCATTCATTTTGTTCGGATGTGAAGACTTTATGTTGCAATTTTCATTCCGTTGGTTTCAGCTTCATTTATCTGTCTATGTGCTAACGGTGGTCAACCTCTTCAGGATGGCTCCCGCTAAGAGCACCAGTCAGAACCAGAATCAAGATCCACCACCTCCTCCACCTCCTCCGGAGGCATGGCAAGCTGTGATGGCCACAACCAATGCAAACACACAGTTGATCATGCAAATCCTCCAAGAGCACAATCAAGGCAGGCAAGTGAATCAAGGCAACAATTAGAACCACTTTGCTACACTGAACCAGTTCCTTGCTAATGGGCCAAAGACGTTCAGCAATTGTGTTGAGGCTTCCGATGCTGACGATTGGCTTGTGGATCTAGGCAAGCATTTTGAATGCAGCAACGTCAGGCCTGAATATTTCGTCAAGTTCGCTTCGTTCCAACTCAAAGATCAGGCTGCAGAATGGTTCCAGCAGTACAAGGATTCCAGAGGTGGACGTCTGATCACTTGGGATGATTTCCGTCAAGACTTCCGAGCTCATCACATCCCTCAAAGTGTGGTTGAGAGTAAGTGTCAGGAATTCCGCAATCTGAAGCAAGGCTCTTTGTCTGTCTATGACTACAACAAGTTGTTCCAGAAGCTCGCCCGCTTTGCCAAGCAGGACGTCCCTGATGAGAAGAGCATGATATATCAGTTCAGGGGTGGTCTCAGAGAAGAAATTCAGCTCGCTCTTGTCCTCTTTGAGCAGTTGAGATACGATGAGTTCTACAACATGGCACTGAAGCAAGAGGCTGCTCAGTTGAGGTGTGATGCTTCCAAGAAGCGAGCCAGAGATGCTAATCCTTCTTCCTCTACTCAAGTGGCCAAGCAGCAGAAGTATTGGCTTCCTCCTCCTCCGTTCCGTCAGCCGTATCAGCATAAGAGCAAAGGTGGCAGTGGTTCTTCCCACCCACCCAACCCTGGATTTCAGAACAAGTCTTCGTCTCAACCTCCAAGACCAAGTGCTCCGTACCACCGTCCGCTTTCAGAGGTCACGTGCAACAAGTGCCAAGAAAAGGGTCACTATGCCAACAAGTGTTTCAACCAGAGGCGTCTTCCTCCTCCTCCTCCTCCTCCTCCTCCTGTGAGATCGGCAAGTACAGCTGTGGTCAAGCATAATCCCAAGCATGCCAAGGTCAACTTGATGAACGCAGCTCAGGCAGAGGATTCTTCAGATGTCATCATGGGTAACCTTCCTGTTAACGACATTCCTGCAAAAGTACTTTTTGATACTGGTGCATCGCATTCTTTCTTGTCATGCCCGTTTGCTTCGAAGCACGATGTTGATACTGAGATTATGCCCAAAGCCATGCAAGTTGTTTCTCCCGGCAAGCTTTTGACTTCTAGTTTGGTTGCTCCCAATATCTCTATCACTTTGGGTGACTACAAGTTTCTTTCTTCTCCAATGGTTGTTGGTAACTCGGATATTGATCTTATTCTCGGAATGGATTGGCTTTCTAAGAACAAGGCACATCTGGATTGTGTAGCTAGGCAGATTCAATTGACTCATTCGTTTGAGGATGTAATTGTCTTTGCCGCTCGTGATGATACCATCCGTCTGTTTTCTCTCAATGAGAAGGGTGAACTTGATGCTATCTCGCAAATTCCAGTCGTTTGCGAATATCAAGACGTCTTTCCAGAAGAGCTCCCAGGAATGCCTCCGCACCGGCCAGTTGAATTCGTTATTGATCTTGAGCCCGGCATGGAACCTGTGTGCAAACGTCCTTACAAGCTCGGACCTAAAGAGTTGAAGGAGCTGAAGAAGCAACTCGATGAGCAAGAAAGAATGGGTCTCATCCGGCCTAGTTCTTCTCCATGGTGTTGTGGTGTTCTTTTTGTGAAAAAAAGGATGGATCGGACCGACTTTGTGTTGATTACCGACCATTGAACAAGAAGACCATAAAGAACAAATACCCACTCCCCAACATCAATGAGCTGTTCGAACAACTCAATGGTGCCCAAGTATTCTCCAAGCTTGATCTTCGTATGGGGTATCATCAGATTCGAATCCGTGAGCAAGATATTCCCAAGACGGCTTTCAGGACAAGTTTTGGTTCATATGAATACACTGTCATGTCTTTTGGCCTTGTCAATGCTCCTCCAACGTTCTCTCGCATGATGAACTTCATCTTCAGCGCCTACACCAATGACTTCGTTTTGGTCTATCTCGACGACATTCTGGTTTTCTCGAAGAACAAGGAAGATCATGCCAAACACTTGCGTTTGGTGCTTGATAAGCTCAGGGAACATCAATTCTATGCCAAGTTCTCCAAGTGTGAATTTTGGCTCAATGAGGTTCTTTATCTTGGTCATAATATCTCTGCCAAGGGCATTGCCGTGAATCCTGAGAAGGTGTCTGCAATTGTCAATTGGGAACCTCCTCAGAATGTGAAGCAACTCCGCAGTTTCCTCGGTCTCGCAAGCTATTGCCGAAGATTCGTTGAAAACTTTTCTAAGATCACGAAGCCTCTCTCAAATCTTCTTCAGAAGCACGCCAAGTACGTTTGGTCTCCGGAGTGTGATATTGCTTTCAACACTTTGAAAGAGAAGTTGATCACTGCTCCAGTTTTGACTCCGCCTGATGAATCCAAACCGTACGAGGTCTTTTGTGATGCCTCTCTCCAAGGTCTTGGCGCAGTATTGATGCAAGAGAAGAAAGTTGTTGCTTATACATCTCGCCAGCTGAAGCCTAATGAGAAGAACTACCCCACTCATGATCTCGAGTTGGCGGCAGTTGTGCATGCTCTTTTGACTTGGAGACATCTTCTATTGGGAAGAAAAGTGGATATTTTCACCGATCACAAGAGTCTCAAGTACATCTTCACTCAGCCTAATCTCAACCTCAGGCAAACTCGATGGGTCGAAATGATTCAAGAGTATAATCCAAGTATCGAGTATACTCCAGGCAAGGCCAATGTGATCGCTGACGCTTTGAGCAGAAAAGCGTATTGCAACAGTCTGATTCTTAAGCCTTATCAACCCGAGCTTTGTGAAGCTTTCCGCAAACTGAATCTGCAAGTTGTTCCTCAAGGTTTCCTCGCCAACCTTCTAGTCTCTCCTACCTTAGAAGACCAGATTCGCCAAGCCCAGCTTCTTGATGCTATGGTGAAAAAGGTGAAGATTGGGATTGCCAAGAGTCAGTCCAAGTACAAGTGCTACCGCCTTGATGACAAGGACACTCTCTTCTTCGAGGATCAAATTGTTGTACCCAAGGGTGACCTCCGTAAAGTGATCATGAACGAGGCTCACAATTCTCTCCTCTCCATCCACCCTGGGAGTACGAAGATGTATCAGGATATCAAGCAAGCTTATTGGTGGACTCGAATGAAGCGCGAGATCGCTCAATTCGTGAATGAATGTGATGTCTGCAGAAGAGTGAAGGCAGAACACCAAAGGCCAGCAGGTCTCCTCCAACCTCTTTCCATTCCAGAATGGAAGTTTGACCACATTGAAATGGACTTCGTGACTAGGTTTCCAAAGTCCAAGCGTGGCAATGATGCTATATTCGTTGTCATCGACAAGCTCACCAAAGTGGCTCACTTTCTGCCTATCAAAGAGTCGATCACTGCAGCTCAATTGGCGGAACTCTATACCTCTCGTATTGTCTCTCTACACGGTATTCCTCAAGTGATATCTTTAGACCGTGGTAGCATCTTTACCTCCAAGTTTTGGGATTCGTTCCAGAAGGCCATGGGCACCAACATCCGTTTCAGCACTGCTTTCCACCCTCAAACAAGCGGTCAAGTCGAGCGTGTCAACCAGATTCTTGAAGATATGCTCAGGGCTTGTGTGATCTCCTTCGGCATGAAGTGGGAGGATTGTCTTCCTTATGCTGAATTCTCCTACAACAACAGTTTTCAAGCAAGTTCGGGCAAGGCCCCAGTTGAAATTCTGTATGGCAGGAAGTGCCGTACCCCTCTCAACTGGTCTGAAACCGGTGAACGTCAGCTGCTGGGTAATGACTTAATCATAGAGGCAGAAGAAATGTGCAAAGTCATTCGTGATAACCTCAAAGCAGCCCAATCCCGCCAAAAGAGCTACTATGATAGTAAGCACCGTGATTTGGCTTTCGAGATCGGAGATCATGTTTACCTCCGCGTCTCTCCTATGAAAGGTACTCGTCGCTTCGGTATCAAAGGGAAGCTTGCCCCTAGATATGTGGGACCTTTCAAGATTGTCAGCAAGAGAGGCGACCTCGCCTATCAACTCGAGCTTCCTTCAAACTTTGCAAATGTTCATGACGTGTTCCATGTCTCTCAGCTTCGAAAGTGCTTCAAGACTCCTGACCGCACAGTCAACTTCGAGGACATTGAGCTCCAAGAAGATCTCTCTTATCGTGAGCACCCAGTTGCTATTCTTGAAGAGACCGAACGCAAGAATCGCAACAAGTCAATCAAATCCCTCAAAGTCAAGTGGTCACACTATTCCGACCGTGAAGCTACCTGGGAACGCGAGGATCACCTCCGTTCTGAGTACCCGGCGTTCTTTCAGTCCTAGATCTCGGGACGAGATCCTTTCGTAGTGGTGGAGTGTTGTAACGCCCCAGATATAACTTTCCCAATTTGTACTCCAACTCTTGCCGTTTCCGGCGTTAAGTTATATTTATTTCTCGGGTTCGGGTCTTTGTCTCTGTGTGTTGTTTTCGTTTTCATGCATCTCATATCATGTCATCATGTGCATTGCATTTGCATACGTGTTCATCTCATGCATTCGAGCATTTTCCCCGTTGTCCGTTTTGCATTCCGGCGCTTCGTTCTCCTCCGGTGGTTATTTCTAGCTTTCTTTCGTGGATTGGACCGAGACTTGTCATGCGGCCTTGGTTTAGTACCGGTAGACCGCCTGTCAAGTTTTGTATCATTTGGACTTTGCTTGATACTCCAACGGTTAACCGAGGGACCGAAAAGGCCTCGTGTGTGTTGCAGCCCAACACCCCTCCAATTTGGCCCAAAACCCACCAAACTCTGCTCCGTCATCTAGATCGTTCAATCACGAACGCGTGGCCGAAAACCGCACCTCATTTAGACTCTCCTACCTCCACTTATGCCTATAAATACCCCCCCCCCCCCCCCCCCCCCCCCCCCCCCCCCCCCCCCCCCCCCCCTCCCCGCCGGCGCGCGCGCGCCGCCTGCCGCCCGGCCGCCGCCGCAACCGCTCCACCGCCCCGCGTCCTCTCCTCCACTCCGGCGAGCCTCCCCACGTCCGGCTTCTTCCTCTCCGGCAAGAACTCCGGTGGTGAACAGTGTTTTCCGGCCATCCTCGGTTCCCGTGCCCGATCTGGATCTAGATCTAGAAATTTGACGGTTGACTTTTATCCCCGAAACCCTAATTTTTGTGCATACTTTGACCTGCCATATCTCCGCAGCCGTAGCTCTGTTTTGGACATATAGTATATCAAAATGTTCGTCTCGACGAGTACATCATTTCATTCCATTGCATCATTTTCATTTGAGTTCATCTTGATGCCCGAAATGCTGTTAGAAGGAGGCTTCGTGAGTTAATTGTTAGATCTGCTAGTTCATCTTAAACTTTTGTCATTTTTGCCATGATTGTTGTGTGCATGATATGCCTGTGAGTCCTTCATATGTTTTGTTAAGCATCTTGTTATCTTTCCAGAGGTGCAACCCATGCATTTTTATGATGTGTGTGGTGACTTGTGCAAGCTTGCAAAGTGAGGCACCCGGTAAATCTGTTTTCAGGGAGTTAGTAGTTTTCACTATGTCCGGGATTATTTAGTTCTTGATGCCATATGTTCTTGCTGTTTCCTAGTGATCCGTACCTCTTTTGAGGATAATCAGTAAAGGAGTTTTGTTAATCTTGTTATGCTCTATCCATCCATGTCTTTACTTGCAATTATGGAGCAGCCTAGCTTGAGTCAATCGAGCTCTACTTTTGCTTCGTTGTGAATCTGGGCAGATCGTCAACTCGTTTACGATTTTGCCGATGCTATTGTAGTTGATCCGCGCATGCTATGCCATTGTATTTGCCATTCCTAGCTAGCATTTTGTGCCTTCTTAATGGATGTATGCTTTCCTTGCCATGACTTGCACTGTAGTGAGTGCATCGAGCTCGTTTACATGCCTTCGTGAGTTAATTTCAGCATGTCTCAGATTTCACTAAGTCTGAGAACTGATTGTGTTTTAGCTATGTTCGTGAGCTCGTTAGTATATTTTGTGATCCCTTTTGGCCCCAGGTCACTTAGGGTATTTTGTTAAGCTTGTAGAGTAGCTCCATTCCATGTTCTTATTTATCTTAATCAGGTCCTGTAGCATGTTGTTTTCTTGCTCCGAAGAGGGCTTCATGATCTGAAATTTCAGACAAGTGTTAATTTCACTAAGTCTGAAATCTGTTTTGCATTTGCGTTTTTGCCATGCTTGTTTGAACCTCTTAATGGATGAATTGGCCTTAGCTCAGTGCTAGTCTTTTGTTAAGCATCTTGAATGCTTCTCTGCCATGTATTTTATTGTCATGTTTGGTGGCTGTAGCATGTTCATTTCGTTGCATTTAGATGCCTACTTGCTGTAAATCACAGACCGGTGTCATTCTTAAATCGCTTGCCATTTCCAAACCGTAACTCTGATTCCGGCGTTCTTTATATCGTTTTCAAGCGATTTCATCCCCTCTTTCCAGTGGCACACTTGGTTTTCCAGGTTGAGGCCAGGTTCATGCATTTCCTGTCATATCTTGCATTTTGCATCCCGCATCGCATCCCGCATAGCATACCATCCTTGCATCTTATTGTTTGAGCTTGCACGTTGTTGATTGTATTCTTGTTGCTTGTTTGTCTTGTTTGGGTAGAGCCGGGAGATGAGTTCGCTAACGAGGAGCCCGTTGAGTTTGCTTTTGAGGATCCAGTCAACTCTGACAGCTTTGCAGGCAAGATGATCATACCCTCAAAATCACTACTATCTTTGCTATGCTAGTTTGCTCGCTCTTGCTATGCCAATGCTACGATGCCTACCTTTTGCTTGTCAGCCTCCCAATTGCCATGTTGAACCTCTAACCCACCATGTCCTAGCAAACCGTTGATTGGCTATGTTACCGCTTTGCTCAGCCCCTCTTATAGCGTTGCTAGTTGCAGGTGAAGATTGGAGCCGTTCCTTGTTGGAACATTTATTTACTTGTTGGGATATCATTATATTGCTATGTTATCTTAATGAATCTATATACTTAGTAAAGGGTGGAAGGCTCGGCCTCTCGCCTAGTGTTTTGTGATCCCTTTTGGCCCCAGGTCACTTAGGGTCTTTTGTTAAGCTTGTAGAGTATCTCCATGCCATGTTCTTATTTATCTTAATCAGGTCCTGTAGCATGTTGTTTTGTTGCTCCGAAGAGGGCTTCATGATCTAAAATTTCAGACAAGTGTTAATTTCACTAAGTCTGAAATCTGTTCTGCATTTGCGTTTTTGCCATGCTTGTTTGAACCTCTTAATGGATGAATTGGCCTTAGCTCAGTGCTAGTCTTTTGTTAAGAATGTTGAATGCTTCCCTGCCATGTATTTTGTTTTCATGTTTGGTGGCTGTAGCATGTTCATTTCGTTGCATTTAAATACCTACTTGCTGTAAATCACAGACCGGTGTCATTCTTAAATCGCTTGCCATTCCCAAACCGTAACTCCGATTCCAGCGTTCTTTATATCGTTTTCAAGCGATTTCATCCCCTCTATCCAGTGGCACACCTGGTTTTACAAGTTGTGGCCATGTTCATGCATTTCCTGTCATATCTTGCATTTTGCATCCCGCATCGCATCCCGCGTAGCACACCATCCTTGCATCTTATTGTTTGAGCTTGCACGTGGTTGATTGTATTCTTGTTGCTTGTTTGTATTGTTTGGGTAGAGCCGGGAGACGAGTTCGCTAACGAGGAGCCCGTTGAGTTTGCTTTTGAGGATCCAGTCAACTCTAACAGCTTTGCAGGCAAGATGATCATACCCTAGAAATCACTACTATCTTTGCTATGCTAGTTTGCTCGCTCTTGCTATGCCAATGCTACGATGCCTACCTTTTGCTTGTCAGCCTCCCAATTGCCATGTTGAACCTCTAACCCACCATGTCCTAGCAAACCGTTGATTGGCTATGTTACCGCTTTGCTCAGCCCCTCTTATAGCGTTGCTAGTTGCAGGTGAAGATTGGAGCCGTTCCTTGTTGGAACATTTATTTACTTGTTGGGATATCATTATATTGCTATATTATCTTAACGCATCTATATACTTGGTAAAGGGTGGAAGGCTCGGCCTCTCGCCTAGTGTTTTGTTCCACTCTTGCCGCCCTAGTTTCCGTCATATCGGTGTTATGTTCCCGGATTTTTTGCGTCCCTTACACGGTTGGGCTATAATGGGAACCCCTTGATAGTTCATCTTGATTAAAGCTTTTCCAGCAATGCCCAACATTGGTTTTACCATTTGCCACCTAGCCTCTTTTTCCTTGGGTTTCCGGAGCCCGAGGGTCATCTTATTTTAGCCCCCCACGGGCCAGTGCTCCTCTGAGTGTTGGTCCGACCGAGTAGACTGCGGGGCCACCTCGGGGCAACTTGAGGGTTGGTTTTACTCGTAGGATGTCTCATCTGAGTGTGCCCTGAGAACGAGATATGTGCAGCTCCTATCGGGATTTGTCGGCACATTCGGGCGGTGTTGCTGGTCTAGTTTTAACCCGTCGAAATGTCTTGTTGTACCGGGATACCGAGTCTGATCGGAACGTCTCGGGTGGAGGTCTATTCCTTCGTTGACCGTGAGAGCTTGTCATGGGCTAAGTTGGGACTCCCCTGCAGGGATTGAACTTTCGAAAGCCGTGCCCGCGGTTATGGGCAGATGGGAATTTGTTAATGTCCGGTTGTAGATAACTTGAACATAAACTTAATTAAAATGAATCAACCGTGTGTGTTACCGTGATGGCCCCTTCTCGGCGGAGTCCGGGAAGTGGACACGGTGTTGGAGTTATGCTTGCGCAGGTTGTTCCTCTAGATTCTCGCGCGCGCTTTGCCTTCTCTTCTCGCTCTCTTTTGCGTATAAGTTAGCCACCATATATGCTAGTCGCTTGCCGCAGCTCCACATACTTTTGCCTTACCCTTCCTACAAGCTTAAATAGTCTTGATCACGAGGGTGCGAGATTGCTGAGTCCCTGTGGCTCACAGATACTATAACTCCAGATGCAGGTCCAGGTGTTTCCGCTCCAGGTGACGAGTACGAGCGCAAGTGGGAGTTCGACGAGGACTCTCAGCGTTGCTACGTGTCTTTTCCTGATGATCAGTAGTGGTGCCTAGTTGGGGTTCGATCGGGCCGTGTCGCATGTTGGGTTTTCTTCTATTTTGGTGCCGTAGTCGGGCCATGAGTGTTTGGTTGATGAATGTTATTTATGTACTTTGATGTGACGTGGCGAGTGTAAGCCAACTATGTATCTCCCCTTTTATTCTATATATTACATGGGATGTTGTGATGATTGCCTGACTTGCGACATTGCTTTCAATGCGGTTATGTCTCTAAGTCGTGCCTCAACACGTGGGAGCTATAGCCGCATCGAGGGCGTTACAGCCTCCCTGCCGGCTCGGCACCGCCGGTCACCGCCCGCCCTGAGCTCCACCGCCCCGGAGCCCTGCTGCCCCCGTCGCCACCACCACCCTACCCCGCGAAACCCCGGCCCCCATCTGCTCCGGTGAGTTATTTTTTTCTGTTTTTTTTCTTTTTTTGCTGTTTAATTGTTAGTGTTAGATTTAGTGCTAGATATGTGTTAGTGTTAGATTCAGTTTAGTTTTAGTGCTAGAATATGTAGAAGGGGAAGAAGAAGAAGAAGAAGAAGAAGAGGGGAGAAGGGAGGAAGAGGAGGAGGGAGAAGAAGAAAGAAAAGGAGAGGAAGAGGAAACCCTAAACCTTAGTTTAATTATAGTTTTGCTCTAGTTTTATTTTCAGTTTAGTTTTAGTTTTATTTTTAGTTTAGTTTGTTTTAGATTAGTTTTAGTTTTAGTTCAGAAGAAGAAGAAGAGTAGAAGGAGGAGGAGGAGGAGGGAGGAAGAGGAGGAGGGAGAAGAAGACAGAAAATAAGAAGAAGAAAGAAGAAGAAGAAGAAGAAGAAGAAGAAGAAGAAGAAGAAGAAGAAGAAGAAGAAGAAGAAGAAGAAGAAGAAGAAGAAGAAGAAGAAGAAGAAGAAGAAAGAAGAAGAAGAAGAAGAAGAAGAAGAAGAAGAAAAGGAGAAGAAGAAAAAAGAAGAAGAAGAAAAAAGTAGTAGAAGAAGAAAAAGATAAGAGGGGGAGAAGAAGAAGAGGCAAAGGGAAAGGAAGAAGAAGAAGAAGAGGAGGAGAAAAAGAAGAAGAAGAAAGAAGAAGAAAAGTGGAGAGGGGGAGAAGAAGAAGAGGGAAACGGAAAGGAAGAAGAAGAAGAGGAGGAGAAAAAGAAGAAGAAAAAGAAGAAGAAGAAGAAGAAGAAGAAGAAGAAGAAGAAGAAGAAGAAGAAGAAGAAGAAGAAGAAGAAGAAGAAGAATAAGAATAAGAAGAAGAAGAGGAAGAAAAGGAAAAAAAGAGGAACAAGAAGAAGAGGGGAAGAAGAAGAAAAATACACTTTTTTATACTTTCTTATTTAGGGTTCCGCCACGTTTTGCAGTTTCTTTCTTTTCTTTAGTTGAATGTTTTTATACTGCTAGCTAGTTGCCTAGTTTGCTGACCGAAAGAAGTTAAAATAGTTATTATATGAAATTCAACTAAAGTCAACATTTTTGACGACTAGTGCTACTAATAAATTCAACTAGAGCCATCATATGTCCACAAGTGCATTTTTTTGAATGAGAAATGATAACTTGGTGTAGTTGATTATCTTCTGCTCAAAATTTCTTATGTTATAATGTTGTATGATAATGTTGTAAGGGTACTAATTGGTCTCTTCTGCTGCTTATCAGAGACGGAGGGAAGCCGCCATCGCAGACTCCGCTCTGCCACACCGGAGTACGAGTTGGATGCTTTCGAGTTCTTCAGTATCATACTTGGGACTTCAGTATCATCCACGAAGCAGGTATATAAATGGAGAGATCTCCCCTTCAACCATCTCATTATGATAACTCTGTTGTTTGCTACATCACTCATTGTCCCAAACTGCAGAGGCTGCCTGACACTTTTATGAACATGCTGGGTGAAGATCCGCCAAATAATGTGAAGTTGCGACAGGCCGGCAATGGGTTTCGCAGGCTGTGGGATGTGGAGTTGGTGATCAAGGAGGGCCACATGTACATGTGTCATGGCTGGGAGAAGTTCTACCGTGCCTACGGCCTGCGGCAGGGGTACTTCCTTCTCTTCAGGTACGACGACGATGCCACCATGCTCATCGTGAAGGTGTTCAACGCGACTATGTGTCGCATGCGCTACGCTGACAACGATGATGCCATTAAGTTCTGCCTCTTCTTATTCCTCTACATTTGGCTTTGTCTCGCATCAATTGTTAACGGTCATTATTGCATTTGGACAGGCAATGGGAGTAGCAGCAGCGACACTGGCTACAGCCAAAGCAGCAGCGATTCTAGCTGTAGCAAAAGCAACAGCGATTCTGGCTGTAGCAAAAGCAACAGCGATTCTGGCTGCAACAAAGACAGCAAGGAGGATGATCCGAACTGGAGGGGGGAAGAAGAGGATCAGAGTGGGCATCAGGCTCAGGATGACCTAGCGATGGTGGTGGCTGACCAAGGGCAAGAGATGGTGGTGGCTGAGGATGACCTAGCGATGGTCGTGCCTGTCGTGCCTGAAGATGGCCTCGCGATGGTGGTTGATACGTCTCCAACATATCTATAATTTTTGATTGCTCCATGCTATATTATCTACTGTTTTGGACATTATTGGGCTTTATTATCCACTTTTATATTATTTTTGGGACTAACCTATTAACCGGAGGCCCAGCCCAGAATTGCTGTTTTTTTGCCTATTTTAGGGTTTCAAAGAAAAGGAATATCAAACGGAGTCCAAACGGAATGAAACCTTCGGGAACGTGATTTTCTCACTGAACATGATCCAGGAGACTTGGACCCTACGTCAAGAAACAAAGGAGGAAGCCACGAGGTAGGGGGCCCGCCTACCCCCCCAGGCACGCCCTCCACCCTCATGGGCCCCCTGTTGCTCCACCTACGTACTCCTTCCTCCTATATATACCCGCGTACCCCGAAACAATCATATAGGGAGCCAAAAACCTAATTCCACCCACAACCTTCTATATCCACGAGATCCCATCTTGGGGCCTGTTCCGGAGCTCCGCCGGAGGGGGCATCCATCACGGAGGGCTTCTACATCAACAACATAGCCTCTCCGATGAAGTGTGAGTAGTTTACCTCAGACCTTCGGGTCCATAGTTATTAGCTAGATGGCTTCTTCTCTCTATTTGGATCTCAATACAATGATCTCCCCCTCTCTTGTGGAGATCTATTCGATGTCATCTTCTTTTTGCGGTGTGTTTATTGAGATCGATGAATTGTGGGTTTATGATCAAGATTATCTATGAACAATAATTGAATCTTCTCTGAATTATTTTATGTATGATTGGTTATTTTTGCAAGTCTCTTTGAATTATGAGTTTGGTTTGGCCTACTAGATTGATCTTTCTTGCAATGGGAGAAGTGCTTAGCTTTGGGTTCAATCTTGCGGTGTCCTTTCCCAATGACAGTAGGGGCAGCAAGGCACGTATTGTATTGTTGCCATCGAGGATAACAAGATGGTTTTTTTATCATATTGCATGAATTTATCCCTCTACATCATGTCATCTTGCTTAAGGCGTTACTCTGTTTTCATGAACTTAATACTCTAGATGCATGCTGGATAGCGGTCGATGAGTGGAGTAATAGTAGTAGATGCAGGCAGGAGTCGGTCTACTTGTCTAAGACGTGATGCCTATATACATGATCATACCTATATATTCTCATAACTATGCTCAATTATGTCAATTGTTTAACAGTAATTCGTTCACCCACCGTAAAATACTTATGCTCTTGAGAGAAGCCACTAGTGAAACCTATGGCCCCCGGGTCTATCTTCATCATATTAATCTTACAATACTTAGTTATTTCCTTTGCTTTTATTTTACTTTGCATGTTTATCATAAAAACACCAAAAATATGATCTTATCATATCTATCAGATCTCACTCTCGTAAGTGACCGTGAAGGGATTGACAACCCATTATCGCGTTGGTTGCGAGGAGTTATTTGTTTTGTGCATGTACTAGGGACTTGCGTGCAGCCTCCTACTGGATTGATACCTTGGTTCTCAAAAACTAAGGGAAATACTTACGCTACTTTGCTGCATCATCCTTTCCTCTTCAAGGAAATCAACCGCAGTGCTCAAGAGGTAGCACGAAGAATTTCTGGCGCCGTTGCCGGGGAGGTTCGCGCAAGTCAAGATTTGACTCCCGACAACGAGCCATTTCTGGCGCCGTTGCCGGGGAGTCTCGCAAAAATCAACATACAAAGTACCCATCACAACCCTAATCTCCCGCATTACATTATTTGCCATTTGCCTCTCGTTTTCCTCACCCCCACTTCACCTTTGCTGTTTTATTCGCCCTCTCTCTCTCTATCCTCCCTCTCTTTCTCTATTTGCCTCTTTTTGCCCGCTTGCTTTTTGTTTGCTTGTGTGTTGGATTGCCTGCTTGGCACGATCGCTCAATATAACACTAAATTGTGTGACTTTACCAATACCAACAACAATGATTTTATTAGCACTCTGATTGCTCCTCTTACCGATGCTGAATCTTGTGAAATTAATGCCGCTTTGCTGAATCTTGTCATGAAAGATCCGTTTTTCGGCCTTCCTAGTGAAGATGCCGCTACCCATCTAAATAGCTTCATTGATTTGTGTGATATGCAAAAGAAGAAAGATGTCGATCATGATATTGTCAAATTGAAGCTATTTCCTTTTTCGCTTAGAGATCGTGCTAAAGCTTGGTTTTCATCTTTGCCTAAAAATAGTATTGATTCTTGGAACAAGTGCAAAGATGCTTTTATCTCTAAGTATTTTCCTCCCGCTAAGATCATCTCCCTTAGAAACGATATTATGAATTTTAAGCAACTTGATCATGAACATGTTGCACAAGCTTGGGAGAGGATGAAATTAATGATACATAATTGCCCTACTCATGGTTTGAATTTGTGGATGATTATACAAAAAAATTATGCTAGATTGAATTTTGCTTCTAGAAATCTTTTAGATTCGGCCGCGGGAGGCACTTTTATGGAAATCACTTTAGGAGAAGCAACTAAACTCCTAGATAATATTATGGTTAATTATTCTAAATGGCATACTGAAAGATCTACTAATAAAAAGGTGCATGTGATAGAAGAAATTAATGTTTTGAGTGGAAAGATGGATGAACTTATGAAATTATTTGCTAGTAAGAGTGTTTCTTCTGATCCTAATGATATGCCCTTGTCTACTTTGATTAAGAATAATAATGAATCTATGGATGTGAATTTTGTTGGTAGGAACAATTTTGGTAACAACGCGTATAGAGGAAATTTTAATCCTAGGCCTTATCCTAGTAATCCCTCTAATAATTATGGTAATTCCTACAACAATTCTTATGGAAATTATAATAAGATGCCCTCTGATTTTGAATCTAATATTAAAGAATTTATTACTTCGCAAAAGAATTTCAATGCTTTGATTGAAGAAAAAATGCTTAAGATTGATGAGTTGGCTAGGAACGTTGATAGCATTTCTCTTGATGTTGAATATTTGAAACTTAGATCTATTCCACCTAAGCATGATATCAATGAGTCTCTCAAAGCCATGAGAATTTCCATTGATGAGTGCAAAGAAAGAACCTCTAGGATGCGTGCTAAGAAAGATGCCTTTATAAGAGTGTGTTCTTCTAGTTCCTATGAAAATAAAGATGAAGATCTAAAAGTTATTGATGTGTCCCCTATAAAATCTTTGTTTTGAAATATGAATCTTAATAATGATGGGGCTAAATATGATCCACCTTTACCTAGGAGGCGTTCTAAAAATTCGGAGTTTTTAGATCTTGATGCTAAATTTGACGAAAGTGGGATTGAAGAAATTAAAACCCTAGATGTTGCTAAACCCACTATTTTGGATTTCAAAGAATTTAATTATGAAAATTGCTCTTTGATTGATTGTATTTCCTTGTTGCAATCCGTGGTAAATTCTCATCATGCTTATAGTCAAAATAAAGCGTTTACTAAACATATCGTTGATGCCTTGATGCAATCTTATGAAGAAAAACTTGAGTTGGAAGTTTCTATCCCTAGAAAGCTTTATGATGAGTGGGAACCAACTATTAAAATTAAGATTAAAGATCATGAGTTCTATGCTTTATGTGATTTGGGTGCTAGTGTTTCCACGATTCCAAAGACTTTGTGTGATTTGTTAGGTTTCCGTGATTTTGATGATTGCTCTCTGAACTTGCACCTTACGGATTCCACTGTTAAGAAACTTATGGGAAGAATTAATGATGTTCTTATTGTTGCAAATAGGAATTATGTGCCCGTAGATTTTATCGTTCTTGATATAGATTGCAATCCTTCATGTCCTATTATTCTTGATAGACCTTTCCTTAGAACGATTGGTGCAATTATTGATATGAAGGAAGGAAATATTAGATTCCAATTTATCTTAAGGAAAGGCATGGAACACTTTCCTAGAAAGAAAATTAAATTACCTTATGAATCTATTATGAGAGCCACTTATGGATTGCCTACCAAAGATGGCAATACCTAGATCTATGCTTGCTTTTTATGCCTAGCTAGGGGCGTTAAACGATAGTGCTTGGTGGGAGGCAACCCAATTTTATTTTTATTCCTTGCTTTTTTCTCCTGTTTAGTAATAAATAATTTACCTAGCCTCTGTTTTGGTTGTGTTTTTTGTGTTTAATTAGTGTTTGTGCCAAGTAGAACCGTTGGGAAGACTTGGGGAAAGTCTTAATATCTTGCTGTAAAAAACAGAAACTTTAGCGCTCACGAGAAATGCTTCCATTTTTATTTGGAAAGTGCTATTTAGTTAATTCTTTTTGAATATGATTGAAAGATAAATTCCTAAGGTCCAGCAATTTATTTTAGAATATTTGGGGTTCCAGATCTTGCGCTAGCTACAGATTACTACAGACTGTTCTGTTTTTGACAGATTCTGTTTTTCGTGTGTTGTTTGCTTATTTTGATGAATCTATGGCTAGTAAAATAGTTTATAAACCATAGAGAAGTTGGAATACAGTAGGTTTAACACAAATATAAATAAATAATGAGTTCATTACAGTACCTTGAAGTGGTCTTTTGTTTTCTTTTGCTAACGGAGCTCACGAGATTTCCTACTTTAAGTTTTGTGTTGTGAAGTTTTCAAGTTTTGGGTAAAGATTTGATGGATTATGGAACAAGGAGTTGCAAGAGCCTAAGCTTGGAGATGCCCATGGCACCCCCAGGATAATCTAAGGACACCTAAAAGCCAAAGCTTGGGGATGCCCCAGAGGGCATCCCCTCTTTCGTCTACTTCTATCGGTAACTTTACTTGGAGCTATATTTTTATTCACCACATGATATGTGTTTTGCTTGGAGCGTCTTGTATTATTTGAGTATTTATTTGTTAGTTTACCACAATCATCCTTTCTGTACACACCTTTTGAGAGAGCCATACATGATTTGGAATTTGTTAGAATACTCTATGTGCTTCGCTTATATCATTTGAGTTATATAGTTTTGCTCTAGTACTTCACTTATATCTTTTAGAGCACGGTGGTGGAATTGTTTTATAGAAACTATTGATCTCTCATGCTTCACTTAGATTATTTTCAGAGTCTTAAATAGCATGGTAATTTGCTTAAATAATCCTTATATGCTAGGTATACAAGATTAATAATAAAACTTTCTTATGAGTGTGTTGAATGCTATGAGAAGTTTGATGCTTGATAATTGTTTTGAGATATGAAGATGGTGATATTAAAGTTGTGCTAGTTTAGTAGTTGTGAATTTGAGAAATACTTGTGTTAAAGTTTGTGATTCCCGTAGCATGCACGTATGGTGAACCGTTATGTGATGAAGTCGGAGCATGATTTATTTTTTGATTGTCTTCCTTATGAGTGGCGGTCGGGGACAAGCGATGGTCTTTTCCTACCAAACTATCCCCCTAGGAGCATGCGCGTAATACTTTGCTTTGATAACTTGTAGATTTTTGCAATAAGTATATAAGTTCTTCATGACTAATGTAGACTCCATGGATTATACGCACTTTTCTTCCTTCCACCATTGCTAGCCTCTCTAATACTGCGCACCTTTCGCCGGTATCATACACCCACCATATACCTTCCTCAAAACAGCCACCATACCTACCTATTATGGCATTTCCATAGTCATTCCGAGATATATTGCCATGCAAATTTCCACCGTTCCGTTTATATGACACACTCCATCATTGTCATATTGCTTAGCATGATCATGTAGTTGACATCGTATTTTTGGCAAAGCCACCATTCATAATTCTTTCATACATGTCACTCATGAGTCATTGCATATCCCGGTACACCGCCGGAGGCATTCATATAGAGTCATATTTTGTTCTAAGTATCGAGTTGTAATTGTTGAGTTGTAAGAAAATAAAATTGTGATGATCATTATTATTAGAGCATTGTCCCAAGTGAGGAAAGGATGATGGAGACTATGATTCCCCCACAAGTCGGGATGAGACTCCGGACGAACAATAAAAAAATGGAGAAAGAAAAGAGGCCATAAAAAAGAGAAAAGGTCCAAAATATGAGGGAAAAATAGAGAAGGGACAATGCTACTATCCTTTTACCACACTTGTGCTTCAAAGTAGCACCATGATCTTCATGATAGAGAGTTTCCTATGTTTTCACTTTCATATACTAGTGGGAAATTTTTATTATAGAACTTGTCTTGTATATTCCAATGATGGGCTTCCTCAAAATGCCCTAGGTCTTCATGAGCAAGCGAGTTGGATGCACACCCACTTAGTTTCTTTTGTGGAGCTTTCATATACTTATAGCTCTAGTGCATCCGTTGCATGGCAATCCCTACTCACTCACATTGATATCTATTGATGGAAATCTCCATAGCCCGTTGATACGCCTAGTTGATGTGAGACTATCTTCTCCTTTTTGTCTCCTCCACAACCACCATTCTATTCCACCTATAGTGCTATATCCATGGCTCACGCTCATGTATTGCGTGAAGATTGAAAAAGTTTGAGAATGTAAAAAGTATGAAACAATTGCTTGGCTTGTCATCGGGGTTGTGCATGATTTAAATACTTTGTGTGGTGAAGATGAATCATAGCCAGACTATATGATTTTGTAGGGATAACTTTCTTTGGCCATGTTATTTTGAGAAGACATGATTGCTTAGTTAGTATGCTTGAAGTATTATTATTTTTATGTAAATATTAAACTTTTATCTTGAATATTTCGGATCTGAATATTCATACCACAATTAAGAAGAATTACATTAAAATTATGCCAAGTAGCATTCCACATCAAAAATTCTGTTTTGATCATTTACCTACTCGAGGACGAGCAGGAATTAAGCTTGGGGATGCTTGATACGTCTCCAACGTATCTATAATTTTTGATTGCTCCATGCTATATTATCTACTATTTTGGACATTATTAGGCTTTATTATCCACTTTTATATTATTTTTGAGACTAACCTATTAATTGGAGGCCCAGCCCAGAATTGCTGTTTTTTGCCTATTTTAGGGTTTCGAAGAAAAGGAATATCAAACGGAGTCCAAACGGAATGAAACCTTCGGGAACGTGATTTTCTCACGGAACATGATCCAAGAGACTTGGACCCTACGTCAAGAAACAAAGGAGGAAGCCACGAGGTAGGGGGCGCGCCTACCCCCCAAGGCACGCCCTCCACCCTCGTGGGCCCCCTGTTGCTCCACCGACGTACTCCTTCCTCCTATATATACCTACGTACCCCCAAACGATCAAATACGGAGCCAAAAACCTAATTCCACCGCCGCAACCTTCTGTATCCACGAGATCCCATGTTGGGGCCTGTTCCGGAGCTCCGCTGGAGGGGGCATCCATCACGGAGGGCTTCTACATCAACACCATAGCCTCTCCGAGTAGTTTACCTCAGACCTTCGGGTCCATAGTTATTAGCTAGATGGCTTCTTCTCTCTTTTTGGATCTCAATACAATGATCTCCCCCTTTCTTGTGGAGATCTATTCAATGTAATCTTCTTTTTGCGGTGTGTTTGTTGAGACTGATGAATTGTGGGTTTATGATCAAGATTATCTGTGAACAATATTTGAATCTTCTCTGAATTCTTTTATGTATGACTGGTTATGTTTGCAAGTCACTTCGAATTATCAGTTTGGTTTGGCCTACTAGATTGATCTTTCTTTCAATGGGAGAAGTGCTTAGCTTTGGGTTCAATCTTGCGGTGTCCTTTCCCAATGATAGTAGGGGCAGCAAGGCACGTATTGTATTGTTGCCATCGAGGATAACAAGATGGATCTTTCTTGGCGCATCAGGCTGAGGAAGGAGAAGGAGAAGAACAGTGAGAACTGAACTATGTCAGGTATGTCAGATCTCCAAAATGATCTATATATACTTAGCTTTGTTTCCTCCGAAATGACATAAGTTAGCTCTAAGTTAGCTCTAATATTCTTAGTTAACTATGTTAGCTCTAATATGCTTAGTTACCTATGTTAGCTCTAATATGCTAAGTTATCTCTACTATGCTTAGTTTTCTATATGTTAGCTCCAAAATTACTTATGTTAGCACAAAATGACCAAGTTTACATAATAAGCTTATAGTCTTCTTCTTCTACTACTACTTCTTCTTCTCCAAAATGACATAAGTTAGCTCTAATATGCTTACTTCACTTAAAGATGGCATAATCAGCTAGGTTGGCTCCATTTTACCTAAGTTGGCTCTAATATTCTAAGTTATCTCTAATATGCTTAGTTTCGTATAGGTTAGCTCCAAAATTACTTATGTTAGCACAAAATGACCAAGTTTACATAATAAGCTTATAGTCTTCTTCTTCTTATTCTTCTTCTTCTCCAAAATGACATAACTTAGCTCTAAGTTAGCTATAATATGCTTAGTTTCCTATAGGTTAACTCCAAAATTACTTATGTTAGCACAAAATGACCAAGTTTACATAATAAGTATGCTTACTTCTTATAGTCTTCTTCTTCTTCTTCATTTTCTTCTTCTTCTTCTAACATCTTGTTTATCATTTTGCAGATTTGATTTAATTCACGGAAGCTTGCATGGATGGAGTGCTTCTTTTCCATTTGTGCTTTTATTTTGTATCAATGAACTTGCATGGTTGGGACTTGTTATACGGATGGATGGATAACGGTGTTGGATGAATGTGAAACTTTTGTAATATGTAAGGATGGAACTATATATGTGTTGGTTATGTATGTATATATGATGAAACTTGTGTGTTGGATATGCTTGTTGTGTATATATGTATATATGTGAATTGCTGTCAAATTAAATGAATTAAATTAAAAATAGGGCTGTACAGGCTCTTTGCTGTTAGCTAGCTGACGACAAACATCCCACGTGGCAGCTACCTGTGATTCCTGGGACTGGCATGTTTGAGCACTTTGTCATCAGCCAGCAGACGGCAAAGACCTTAGCCTCTTTGCCGTCCGCTGGCTGACGGCAAAGCACGCTGTTAACCCCTAACGGCTCTCACCCCACCTCACTGCCGTCCACGATCTTTGCCGTCTACTGGCCACCAACGGCGGACGGCACAACCCTTTGCCGTCCGTTTCCAGGAAGCGGACGACAAAGAAGGCCTTTTCTAGCACGTGTTCAGGCAGACTGTTTGCCGTCTGCTGGCGGACGGCAAAGGAGTTTGCCGTCCGTGATCCATGCCTTTGCCGTCCGCCATGGCGGACAGCAAAGAAGCTGATTCCAGTAGTGATGCTAGTGTGACTTCCCCATGCGATGATTTACCCATTTATGATGAGTATGATGATTGCCATGTGGAGTCTATTAGTTGTGATGCCATGTTACATAGGATTTCTTGTGCTAATTCTCTCGGTCACATCATGTTTGACAATCCGCTTGACTTGTCATATGCTATGCATGAGATCAATCATATGTCATATTTGCAATCTCATCTTAGTGACTATGCATATGCCATTAAAATAAACCCAATTTGCACATATGGCATATATGACAAGCCCATGGTTATTGGCATTTGTTTTTCTTGTGATGATATTGATATGCTTCCTTTGCATCATTTATCTCATATGCCATGCCATGACTACCTAGCTTCGGATATGCATTGTTGTGGATGCTGTCCATTTTCTCCATGTGATGTTTACAATATTGCTCATGAGGAGACCCCCATAGTTTCCTCACACATTTTAGGAGATTTTGATTCATCCTGTTCATTGCATGATCCCAATACTTGTGTGCACAATATGCTCCCCATGAATAAACATGCTATTGATGTGCCATATACTTGTATGCTAAATTTGCATCCCCATCGTGTCATACACAATGACTATTCTTTCACGATGGATGACATGTTCTTATACCATGCATGAAATTTCTTTGAGCGATGCTTATCTTGTGCTAACTCTCACGTGTACATACACATCATGATGGATGATGTGTACATTTACCACACACACAATCTCTTTCGTTTGTGTATCTTTTGTGTAGGTACCCATGAATTCTTGTCAACGTCGCAATCCCACGAGTTGACAAAATGAGCTCTAGAGATCAATGATGACTTTGGATCCCATGGCGTGTCTTTTCCACCACTCTCTTCGCGCAAAGACTTCGCGCATTTCTTCTACATGGCCCTCACTTGGCTATGGGTTATTGTTCATTATATATCATTCTATGCCCATCTTGCCATGTTCACTTTGCATGATATGCTTATTCCTATGCCTTTGCCATGCATTTGTGACCCATGCTTTGCATTACACATGATGATTGATTCTACTGCTTGTATGTGTATTTGCAAGCTTGGTGGAGATATTGCTTGCTATTGCCATGTTTGCTTTGTGCCCCATGCCTATGATGATACTTTCATCTTACTTTGTGTTCGTGCTTGCGATATGTCATGTACATTGCCTATGACTATTATTTGCTCTCATGACATGATTGCCATGATTTACTCTAGTATGTTGCATCTTCGCACTACTAGCTTGCACGACTTCATTACTATGATTGCTTGCCTTATTGCATCACCGATGATTCATACTTGCTCATTTCATGCGGTTGATGACAACCATCTACATGCTTTCCACATGATTGTTATTGCTTCTTGTCATATATCTCCATGTGTTGCCTCTCTCATGTTAGACAATTTGCCATGTATTGAGTGCAACAATGATTCTAATCTTGCTCATGAGATTGCCCCCATAGCATTCTCGCCTATATTTGGAGATTTTGACCTATTTTTTGTGAAGCATGCGTGTCTTCCTTCTCTGCACCATATACCTCGTGCCATGAATATTGCCATTGTTGCATCATATTATTCGTGCACTTGTGCTTCTAATGGTTATGTGCAAGAGAAGAGAACCATCATGATGAATGATGTCTTTATCTACCATGCACATACGTTCTTTGTTTTGTTGTGTGCAGGTGTAGGATACTTGGACCTTGTGTCAACTTCCACATCACGTGAGTTGACAATCCGAGCTCTTGAGAGCAAACCACCTTCTACCACAATGATTCCACATCGCACTTGCTTGTACTTCAGCATTGTGAAGGACGCACAAGGACATGCTTCCAAGGTGATATCCTTCTCTTTTGAGAACCCCAAACCATGAGCATGGATATTATGGATCATACTACTTGTGTTTCTTTCCCCATGAGACTTATTATTCATCTTGGACCACTTGATTGCACACTTATTAGAGATCTTGCTTTGACTTGTCATTTTCACCATTCCATGCATCATGATATATATGCCTTGTGTGTTGCATCCAATTCTTGGATTACTTGCTCCGCCCATATGTTTGGTTGCAACAATGTCATCACTTCACATATGCCATGCCCCATTGATTGCTACATGCTTGCCTTGATTGCCTCACACATGATGAACAATTGCTCTTTCTATTGTGTTGAGTGCCACACGATATTCACTACACCCAATGCACATTATGCTTGGATTGTCTTGCACTTGACCCATGTGTTTAGACACTTCATTTTATTTGGTGCTGTGAATGATTCCTATGCCTACCATAGACCTTTATTGAGCGCTTTGCCCATGTTTGCTATGATCTTGAGGTAGATGCTTATTCACTTGTCCAACATATTTGCATCACTACCTCACATTTACATGCTTGTCCCCATGATATCTTTGCTTGTGCTCAATTTATGTGCTTATATGCCATGTCACAATCCTCTGTCAAACCACATGCTTTGCATGCTGACGACACTTGTTTGGTGAATCACCTCTTGAATGCTTGGTTTTGCACTAACGCTAACCACATTTGTTTTTCCAAGTGTTTGTTTTCTTTGCTCCTTTTGAAGGAATCCCAAGATGGTGGGACATTGGAGAGTGCCCATTTCGAGCTTGAAGATGATGATAACCTGGTGATCGACCACTCCTACACGGCGACGCCATCTCTTTCCCATGGTGATTTGGATTTCGATCTGAGGTCAGATCTTTCCCTAGGGAGGCGAGATGATGCGGAGCATCCTACGGACATCACCATGTCAAGAGTCCATTCGGCAAGTGACACGTGCGACATCTACTTAACATACACGAAGGTGAATCATCTCCTTTACACTTCCTCACTTGACCCCTTCGAGGATGGTATACTACGTGACACTCCACTCGTGTGCATGCATAGGTATAGTCAGAACGGTACGGACGACGAGGAGGAGTGCGAGCGCAAGTGTACAACTACACCATCTGGGAGGGAAGCGTGGAAGCGAAGACGGAAGGAGGAGCTGTGGAGTCTACAGCGACCGAACGACCGGAAGCCACCGGACGTCTGACACTCTACAGCGCCCGGACGACCGACGTCCACCGGACGTCCGATGCGACCACGCCAGTACCAGCCAGGAGATCTGCAGCGCCTGGACGACCGACAACCTCCGGACGTCCGACGAGTCCCAGCGCCCGGACAACCGACGCCGACCGGACGACCGGTGCCACTACACCCGGGAAGAATCAGCAGACATCCGACGCGTGCCGGACGTCTTGACCGTCCTGAGCCACCGGATGTCTGATCCCCACCGGTCGTCCGGTACCTGCCTATGTGCTGCCGCGGGCCTTTGCCCTTGTACCCCTCTCCCACTTACCCATTCGTGGCTAAGACTATAAATAGACCACCTCCACCTTCTTTCTAAGGTTAGAGTTGTGTTAGATCATTTGCGAGATAGAGCTTCGCTCATCCATATCGGATCTACTCCTTGAGAGAGACCGCGACCCCTCTTCGGAGAAGATCCACCTTGGATTCGAGACCCCTTTACGGGAAGACCCCCTTGTGGATTCAAGACCTCCTCACGGAGAAGAACCGACTACCCTTTGTATCGTCCCTTGTTGGATTTGGATCGTGTATCTCTTTGTGTTTCGAGGATCTAGCATATGTGTGACCATATCTTGTTGGTTTTAGTGTTTCTCTCGTGTTTCCCCTCGTGATTCCCCTCGTTTTCCCCCTCGTGTTCTTCGTGTTGTTCGCGGGATCTGCTCCTTTCGTGAAAGATCGGCCACATAGGGTTCCACCCTACATCATCTTGGTATCTAGAGCCACGTTGATCACGATTTCGGAGCCTCCCCTCTTCGTTTTCTAGCCTAATTTTGTTGTGTTCTTCCCCAATTTCGAAAATCCCCACCAAAAATAGCCCCATTTTTTGTGATTTGTTGGTTTGACGAAGTTTTGTTGGATTTGATCCATGTATTTGCTTGGTTTCAAGTGGATCTAGCATCTCCCCAAGTTTCCCTATCTTTCCTCCATGAAATCTCATCAATTTCGACCCAAAAACGCCCATTTTCCGCCCAAAATCGCGCCCGGGATCTCGCATCTCGCGTTGACCCCGACCCACCGGACGACAGACACTTTACGGACGTCCGGAGCCCCTAGAACGACCAGACGTCCAACCTTTTTCAGACATCCAGAACCGCTAACCCGAGCCAAATTTACAGATTTCTGACCCAACCGGACGTCCGGCGACCGGACATCCGTCCTTTTACGGACGTCCGTAACCTGTAAAAACTGACTTCGCTAAAATTTTGTTTCGACCATAACTAATTCATCCAAACTCTGATTTTGACGTTCTTTAGCTCGTTTTGAAGCTATTGACATCCCGTTACCATAAAAATACCACCAACATCCTTTTACTCCATCAAATTTTGTGAATTTTGGCATCTTTGCCTAGGGCTTCCACCACATCATCTGCTACACCACCACCGACTTCCGCAACCTAACCAATTTTGTTCCCCATCGCATTAGTGGTTGCTTGAGGAGTGATTTGATTCACATTAGTGACGGATCAAATTCTTCATCACCATGGTAGGGCGAAAGGTCCTTGACATTGAAGATGTCGCTCACGTTGTACTTGTGGCGTGAGAGGTCGATTTTGTAGGTGTTGTTGTTGTAGCGTGCGAGCACCTTGAAGGGTCCATCCGCTCGAGGTAGAAGCTTGGACTTGCGTTCGTTGGGGAAGTGGCTTTGTGAAGGTGTAGCCACACAAGGTCACCAATGTCGAATACCATGGCTTGCTTGTTGATGTTGAGCTTGGTCGCAAGTCGTTGTACTTGGCGCTCGATGGTTTACCTTGTATCTTCATGCACGTTCTCGAGATGGTTCACGCGTGCACTTGCGTCCAAATTGATGCGCTCTTGGAGTGGTAGAGGGAGAATGTCCAATGGGGACAATGGGTTGAATCTGTAGACGACGTCGAAGGGGGACTTGCCGGTTGTTGAGTGTCTTGCTCGGTTGTAGGCGGACTCGGCGATAGGTAGACACTCCTCCCACTCCTTGATGTTTTTTCTTGATGAGCACATGAAGTAGAGCGGAGAGTGTGCGGTTGGTCACCTCCGTGTGGCCGTCGGTTTGTGGATGATACGCCATGGAGAAGAGTAGCTTAATTCCGAGCCTGGCGCATAGGGTCTTCCAAAAGTAGCTTAGGAACTTGACGTCACGGTCTGAGACGATCGTCTTTGGCATTGCATGTAGACGCAATATTTCCCTACAAAAGAGATTGGCAACATGTGAAGCATCGTCTATCTTGTTGCAAGGAATGAAATGTTCCATCTTAGAGAATCGGTCCACAACGAAAAATACCAAATCCTTTCCATTTCTAGTCCTAGGCAAGCCAAGTACAAAATCCATGCTAATGTCTTCCCATTGTTGATATGGAATTGGGAGAGGCATGTAAAGGCCATGGGATTGGTCTTTAGACTTAGCTTTGCGACATGTAAAGCATCGGTTGGTGAAGTGGCTGACGTTGCGAAACATCTTGGGCTAATAGGAGTTCTTGGAGAGCATGGCGAAAGTCTTGTCGCGTCCAAAATGTCCCATTAGTCCTCCTCCATGAGATTCCTGCAAAAGCAACAAACAAAGAGAAGACTCGGGGATGCAAAGCTTGTTAGCTCTCATAAGATATCCATCTTTTATGTAATAGGGTTCCCAAGAGGTATGCGTCAAACATTTGGCATAAGGAGTAGCAAAAGTAGGATCATGCTCATACAAGTCTTTTATTTGTGCAAAGCCAATGACATCCAATTCAAGTTGAATGACAAGCATGCATATGCGGGAAAGGGCATCCGCCACAATATTTTACTTACCTTTGATGTAATTGATGACATAAGGAAAAGACTGTATGAATTCACTCCATTTAGCATGACACTTGTTCAACTTGGTTTGACCTTTAAGATACTTGAGCGTTTCATGATCGGTATGAATGATGAATTCATGAGGGCAAAGATAGTGTTCCCATTCATGCAAAACTCGCACTAAAGCATATAGCTCTTTGTCATAGATGGGGTAATTGAGTTGCGCTCCGGAAAGTTTCTCACTAAAGTAAGCTATGGGGCGCTTCTCTTGCGTTAACACACCTCCTATGCCATTACCACTAGCATTGCAATGAATCTCGAAGGGCTTGTCAAAGTTGGGTAATGCAAGCACGGGAGCATGAGTAAGTAAATTCTTAAGCTCATTGAAAGTGGTATCTTGGGATGGTCCCCAAACAAAAGGCACATTTTTCTTGCTTAAAGCATGCAAAGGTGAAGCAATTGTGCTAAAGTCCTTCACAAATCTACGGTAGAAATCGGCTAGACCAAGGAAGCTACGCACTTGATGCAAGTTGGTTGGTTGTGGCCAAGTTTTGATAGCATTGATCTTGGAGTCATCAACATGAACACCCTTAGAGGAAACTACAAAACCCAAGAAAACGAGCTTATCAACACCGAAAATGCACTTTTCCATGTTGGCATAGAGACGCTCTTTTCGAAGAGTTTGCAAAACGGTTCGAACATGGGTGACATGATCTTGAAGAGATTTGCTATAAAAAAGGATATCATCGATGTAGACCACAACAAACACACCAATGAAAGGGCGAAAGACATGATTCATAAGACGCATAAAAGTACCCGGTGCTTTCGATAGACCCATAGGCATAACTAACCACTCATACAACCCAAACTTGGTTTCGAAAGAGGTTTTCCATTCATCACCCTCTTGTATGCGGATTTGATATTAACCACTTTTAAGATCCATCATAGAAAAGATAGTGGCACCACTAAGTTCATCAAGCATATCATCAAGGCGTGGAATGGGATACCTATAACAAATGGTGATAGCATTGATAGGTCTACAATCGGAGCACATGCGAAAGCTACCATCTCGTTTTGTCACAAGAATGACCGGAACGGCACAAGGACTCAAACTTTCACGCACATGTCCATGGTCTATGAGATGCTTCACTTGCCTTTGTATTTCTTTGGTTTCTTTAGGGCTGACGCGGTATGGAGCTTTGTTCGGAAGAGGTGCTCCAGGAATGAGCTCGATGCGGTGCTTTATGCCTCGTACTGGAGGTAGTCCCGGAGGTAGCTCGTCAGGGAAAACATCTTGAAATTCCTGCAAAAGAGAAGACAACACTAAATGTAGAGCGTGAGAGGTGTTAGCGTTTGGTGCGTCGTTCTTGCACAAAAGGACATAGTGTAGGACACTAGATGGGTTCTCACACACTCCTCTTATCTCACTTTTGGTGGCAAATAGGACAAAGTTCTTCTTTTTTCTCATCGTGGAGGCACTCGATTTGGACTTGTGGCGCTCACTCTCTTTTTGGTGGTTCGTTCTCTCGCTATTCTATCCATGATGGGTGGCTTGCTTGTCGGCGATCACTTGGCTTGGAGACATGGGGCGAATTATGTACTCCCTTCCTTTCATCTTGAAGATGTAGTGGTTCGTTCGGCCGTTGTGGATGACACCTCTATCAAATTGCCATGGGCGTCCAAGAAGAAAGTGGCAAATGGTCATTGGAACGACGTCACACTCCAAAGTGTCTCCGTAGGCACCAATTCTGAAGGAGACTTGTACTCGATGCTCGACTTGGATAGTGCCGGAGTCGCTAAGCCATTGAACTTTGCAGGGATGTGGGTGCTTCGTCTTGGGCAATTGGAGTTTGGATCAAAGTTCTTCACTTGCGAGGTTATGACAACTCCCTCCATTGATGATGACCTTGACGGATCTTCCATTGATGCCGGCCTTAGTGTGGAATATGTGGCATCTTTGGTCTTCTTCTTGTTGATGTTGAAGAGTCAAGACCTTGGAGACAACGAGAGCGGGACTTGAATCTTCGTCACAAAATACTTGTTCCAAGTCTTATTCGTTCACTTGCCAGTGTATGGCTACTTGCTCAAGGGCTTCCATTTCTCCTTCAATCATTGAGTCATAAGTGTCGTCATCTTTGAGGATCATGGTCTGCTTGTTGGTGCACTCGTAGGACTTGTGGCCTCGGCCTCCGCATGTGAAGCATTTGAAGGAACTCGTCTTGACGGTCTCATCGGTTGGAGTAGATGATGATGAAGCTCTCGGCTTGAAGTTTCTCGTTGTAGGAGGATGACTTGGGGTTGACGAAGCTTTATTGGAACTTGACTTGTCGACATTGCTTGTAGAAGTCTTGGTAGACGGTGTTGGAGTCGTTGAAGCTTAGGTGTTAGAGAAGCCGTATGACTTGGATGAGAACTTGGCATACTTGTAATCGTCTTATACTTGACGTTCCGATTTGGTAGCTTGATGCACTAGCTCGATGAGGTTCGAGTATGGTTGGAAGTCGGCGATCTTCTTGATAGGATGGTTGAGTCCATTCAAGAAACGTGCCATAGTTTTCTCATCATCTTCCGTGACGTTGGCTCTTATCATGGCAATCTCCATCTCCTTGTAGTAATCTTCAACGCTCTTGGTTCCTTGCTTGAGTAGTTGAAGTTTCTTGAAGAGGTCGTGGTTGTAGTAGGTAGGCACGAAGCGTGCTCCCATGACATCCTTCATTTGCGCCCAAGTAGTGATGGGTGGCTCACCTCTTGCCTCACGGCGCTCAATGACTTGTTCCCACCAAATGAGGACATAGTCTTGGAACTCCAGGGATGCCATTGTGATCTTCTCTTCATCGTAGTTGTGCAAACGGAAGATTTTGTCGACCTTTAATGCCCATGAAAGGTACTCTTCAGGATCGTTGCTTCCATTGAACTTGGGCGTGGTAAACTTTAGCTTGCCATAGCATTGCTCTTCATTGTGTTGGGGTCGGGGATGATGACGCCCATGTTGTTGATGATTGTCTCTTGGCGAGGAGGGTTGTCGAACTCATGTTGCCCTTGTTGTGGAGGATTTCCATTGTCTTCATGCTTTTGGCGAACCTCATGTTCTTGGCGAGCTTGTGGAGGTACTTGTTGAGCTTGACGTTGCACGCGAGCTTCAAATCTTCGTTCGTGACCTTCTTCACGAAGTGCTTCTTCATGTTCACGAGCTTGTCATCCTCGGTTGGCTACGGCTCGACTTGAATCTCGGAGGGCACGATGCGCCTCAAGTGCTAGAGCTTTACGGAGTTGTTGTTCTTGGAGTTGTGCCTCGGCATCTTGTGCATCTTGGTGTAAGCGCGCTCGCTCTTCCTCTTCATGTTGGCGTTGTTGTTGCCATTCTCATGCTAGCGCAAAAGCCGCTTGGGTTTGACGTTATCGGTGCTCTTGAGAGTCGGTGTCGTGTAGAGGATTGAGGCTTGCTTGACTATTGAGGGAGTCCTGGATTAGGGGGTCTCCGGACAGCCGGACTATATCCTTTGGCCGGGCTGTTGGACTATGAAGATACAAGATTAAAGACTTCGTCACGTGTCCGGATGGGACTCTACTTGGCGTGGAAGGCAAGCTAGGCAATACGGATATGTATATCTCCTCCTTTGTAACCAACCTTGTGTAACCCTAGCCCCCTCCGATGTCTATATAAACCGGAGGGTTTTAGTCCGTAGGACAACATACAATCATACCATAGGCTAGCTTCTAGGGTTTAGCCTCTCTGATCTCTTGGTAGATCAACTCTTGTAATACTCATATCATCAAGAACAATCAAGCAGGACGTAGGGTTTTACCTCCAACAAGAGGGCTCGAACCTGGGTAAACATCGTGTTCCCTGCCTCCTGTTACCATCCGCCTTAGACGCATAGTTCGGGACCCCCTACTTGAGATCCGCCAGTTTTGACACCGACAACGATCGTTGCGCGCGGCACGTCGAAGAGTGTTCGATGTCGGTTTACTTGAGCCGGAGAGGGTGAAGTGGGTGTGTCGACTTGAGTGGCTCCTTCTTGAAGAGGACGAAGTGGAAGAAGAGCGGTTGAGCAACAAAGCACGAATCTCGTCCATTCTTGCGTCGTTCTCTTGCTTGTGATCGTCGAGCTTGTGGTCGAAGTAGTCCCTTGTATGTTGCTCACAGAGTCGCACATCGGCGGCAAGGTTGTCGATGCATTCACTCATTGCTTGTTGCTCTTGATGCGAAGCATGTTGTGCACCAATGAGGTGGCTCTTGGTGACGTAGGAGTTCATGTCGTCGTCGTGCTCAATGAAGAGTGGGTTGGTAGAAGTACTTGGCCTATCCATCATTCCAAAAGAAAATTGTGAGTGGTAGAACGAGAAGAACGTATACCAAATGTACCTTGACCGAAGTTGAAGGTGGATCAATGATCACTCCAATGTGGACAAGGAAATAGCACAATTGGTACCAATTCTTGTCGGTTTGTCACACCTACACAAGTAAAAGCTTATGGTGGAGCTTGGTTAGGATGGTGGCACAAAATTTGATGCAATTGTAAGTGAGCTTCAATAATGTTGGAAAAGATTCTCTAGTTTGCAATGCAACAAGTAGACCAAGCAATAAAAGGTACACGAAAACACACACGCAAAAAGATAAATGGGATTGTGCAACCAAGGGTGAGCCAAAATGTGGAATCCAAAAAAATTCTCTTGTTGCACAACATTAGAGAGACGCTAGAACGATTGCACAAAAGGCGGATACAAAGACTTGTGCACAACCTACTTAGCAAAAATGCAACGACTTCTATCCCAAGTATGCTCTATGTATGGTGTTTCGATGCTATGATCCAAGATGATCTAGTATGACAATCTTAATGTTGTATGATGTTGTGGTTCTTGCTTAAAAGATCTTTGCTTATCTTTACCTTTTGCTTAAAAGCCTATTTGGCCCTTTGTTGTTTGAGCTTTTTTCTCATGCAATGCTTCACGAACCAAGATAGAAATTGTGTATGCGATGACAACCTTGTGACACAAGAGATGATACCAAGATATGCACCAATGATGTATGTATGTTATGGGAAGTATGATCACTAATGTGCACAAGTCTCGTTGCCGGCAATACTCAAAAGCTAGTCTCGATGGGTAAGCGACGCAAAGGAGTAAGGCAATGAAGGCTATCAATGTAATGGCAAGAATGATATGTACAATACCAAGGTGAGGTTACCGCTTATTTCATACGGTATGGTGTCAGAATGGTGGCACGAATACCAAGATGTAGTCGAGGTGGTCGTTGTTGATGACGCGTCCGTGACGAAAATGAGCGGCGGTGATGTTGATGTCGAACCGTACCTAAATAGCCGAAACACAATAGGACATGGAACCGCAACTCAAATTCTCATAGCTCGAAGTGGCAAAACGTGCCGGGATGCGAAGCAGGTAAGCAATGGTGGTGGTATGCGGAAGTGGTGATGGTGTATAGGTGGAGGTAGTACGTATGCGGAAGTGGGGCGGTGGTGGTGACTAATCTGAAAAAGATTCAGCTTTGCCAGGGTACGTCGGATGCCCGGGATGGGCCGGTCTTCCGGGCGTCTGGAGAATTCAGTGGATGGAAAGGCGTGGAGACAAGGGGGAAAATGTAGATCCACTCAAGGCAAAGCAAATCCACGGATCAAATCCAACAAAATTTCAACACACAAAAAAAAATTGGGGCTATTATTGTGGGGAATTTTCGAATTAGGGACAAAAACAAGGCTAGAAACACAACGGGGAGGCTCCGAAATCGTGATCAACGTAGCTCTAGATACACTCAAGGCAAAGAAAAGGTAGAAAATGGTCAAATCCGGAGGATTTTGTGGATGGAAAGGGGTGGAGACAAGGGGGAAAAGGTAGACCACTCAAGGCAAAGCAAATCCACGGATCAAATCCAACAAAATTTCAACACACCAACAAATCACAAAAAAAGGTAGATCCACTCAAGGCAAAGCACATCCACGGATCAAATCCAACAAAATTTCAACACACCAACAAATCACAAAAAACAATTGGGGATATTTTTGTGGGTAATTTTTGAATTATGGACAAAAACAAGGCTAGAAACACAACGGGGAGGCTCCGAAATCATGATCAACATGGCTCTAGATATCAAGGTGATGTAGGGTAGAACCCTAATCGCCCGATCTTTCACGAATGGAGCGGATCCCGTGATGAACACGAAGAACACGAGGGAAAACATGAGGGGAACATGAGGGGAAACACATATGCTAGATCCTTGAGTACATAAGAGGTCACACGATCCATGGTCAACTAGGGACGATACAAAGGTAGCCGGTCTTCTCCGTGAGGAGGTCTTGAGGTTCTTCCCGTAAAGGGGTCTTGAATCCAAAGGGATATTCTCCGAAGAGGGGCCGCTGTGACACCCAAAAAAAAATTGGCCTTGTTTTAATGAATTAAATTTTTTGCCAGGAATTAAAACTTTGAATTTCTGAGCTCCATTTTGATTTTTAAATTATTTCCTTCCCTGTTATGATGAGTTTTTCCCAAAGAGAAAACTTTTCAAATATGTCATTGGACATAGTTAATCTCTCAAGAGAAACTTTCCCTTATTTAATATAACTAATTAAATAATTAAGTTGCTTGATCTTTACTTTCTTGAAAATGGTTTTTCAAGGTTAAATGGCCATATTTGAACTACAACCATTTGATAAATTCACCTAAAATTCTAACCAAAATTTGGAGATGTCATGTGATGTTTTTAAACCACTTTTATACAAAAATATCTCTTATTCATGAAATATTTTGAGCTCTACACAAAATTTTTCTTCTCTGGTCCATAGTGCAATTTGCACTATAACCCATTTAAATAATTCTTTCTAGCCTCCACCAAAATTATGGGATGTTGGTAGTAGCATATGATTCAACTTTATGCAAAAACCCAGTGATGTCATTTGAAAATTTTGAGTGAATCAACCTCATTTTCATTCTGGTCCAGCCTTGTGATTTCTACTACAACCCTATTTAATTTTGCTCCAATGATCTTGTGCTTTCTCCCACTTGTATATAGCCCTACAAAACCCCTAAATCCAGGAGCATATACCCATTGGATTAATTTTGGTTCATGAAATAATGTCATTTATTTCCTGTCCAGAATTGAAGTTTTGCAAAACTTGCACTAACAAGTTTCTACTTTTGGCAAACTAACCTCACCACTCTCTCTTGCATCTAAAGAGACTTCCATATGGTGTTTTTGACCACTCCAAGACTTGCCTAAGTGCCCTTGACATTTTGCCAAACACCTTATGGGCAGGATCTGTTTTGGCATGAATTTTTGGTTTGCACTGTGAACCTGATCCCCTGACCAAACCAGCTTGTCCACTGATCTCCTTGCAAGCCCAAACCTAGCCCTGTTTCTACCCAGCCTCAACTGCGACCTCTAGCATGCTTTAGCATTTCGTCGAGCACACTCAGTGCGTGCACGTGACGCGCCCAGAGCGCGCGTATTGCACGACCCGTGCGCCGAGCCGACACGCTGGCCCCCACGGTTTTGGCCCGCTCTGCAGAGCCACGCCACGCGCTCCCCTTCTCACAGCAACGCGCCAAGCCACCCTGGCAGCCTACAGCACCGCCGACAGAGCTTTTGGCGGCACACCGGCGTCCGTAGCGCGCCTCTGCCACGGTCGGCGCCGCCAAAGCCACCCCCGCTCGCCACCTGCCTCCTGGAGCAGTGCGTGCTCATCCGCATGCATGTCCCCTAGCGCTAGTCGCCGCCACGACGCCCTGCCACTACAGGAAGGCGGTCCGCCGTCGTTCTTATCCGGCCGCCGCGGAACCGACCTCGACGAGCTATAAAAGGAGGCCCCCGAGCTTCCCCGAGCACGCAGGCAACCTCAGGCCACCCCTATGGCACTCCCCTAGCTCGCATTCGACCCGGGGAGGCCTCCTTCCTCATCTCCGGCAACTCCTGCCGCCGCCACCGCCCCGGCCATTCCAGCACCACCAGGGCCTCCCCCTCTCCGTTCTCTTCGCCAGGAACCTCCTCATCCTCCCATGAACACATCGCCCTACTCAATTTTGATCGGGACACACCGCGGGAGAAATATCACTTTGCCCGACGGTCTCCATCCGCCGCGAAGCTCGCCGCCGGCAGCTCCGTCCATCCCCGAGACCATATCGACCACCGGAGTGACCGTCTTGATCCCCTGAGCACGCCGATGGCCTCCGTTCCCCGAACGGTGCCGTCATTCGCCGGTGAGCCTCGCCGGAGCCCCGCCCCGCTCGGGCAGAGGAGGGAGAAGACGCGGGCGACTGGTCAAACCTGACCAGTGGGCCAGGCGGGCCCACCGTCAGTGACCCAGCGCCGGTCCACGTGGGTTAAGTGGAAGCGTAAAAGGCGCAAATGCGTCTTCTCTGTCCGAAAGCGTAATCTCTTTTGAAACGTTTTCTTTTTCCTGATTTTATTAAAAACAGATTTTGACCACAACTTTGACTGCCTATAAATTTTTAAATATAACTCCAAATGAATTAATTCTTTTTCCTACATCTCTCAAATATTGTCTAGTTTATTTTAAGATTTATTTGAAAATTTTCCAAACAATTTTTTTGTACTGTTTTTGAAATGTGTGTTAATTCAAATATATTTTAAAATAGGATTTTGGAGAGAGAGAAGAAACTTTCAAAAGTTTTGGAGAGCACCCCCCCCTCCACAACTTAAAGGCAAGCATTCTGAACCCCGGAATAATATTTTTGGTATGCTAATTGACACGTTTATAACACCACCTTATATCGAAGAACTTGTTATTTCATGTGATATGATCATTTGCATGAATGCATATTAGTGATTTCCTTGCTGTTGGAAATGAATATACTTGTGATGGTAATCACCCTCATGTGCCTTGCATGCATGCCGGAAAGGAATCCGGGAAAGCCTCTGCCTTGGGTAGGAGTGAGCTTGTCGCCGGTCCCCGTCGTGACGGTTATGTCCGGTATGGCATGGTAAGGTATATTGAGTGGTGATTTTGTTGATTGAAATACATTTGTTTACATGTCATGCAGGGAACTTATAAACCTCCTGAGTCGACCATAGACCGAGTCTTGTTCCAGTAACCCCCATACTTGCTATGTACTACCACTTGTCCCTGCCGCAGGTAGGGTATGGTTCAGTAAGTCGTCAACCCCTTTCAAGCACACACCGTACAGAGAGGCCATGGTGGAAGATACCGGTTGTAGCTGGTAGGCAGGCCACCTGGTCCGGGGGCATGGGTGTTTCCGGTTGAGACCGAGAGGGGAGGCCACCCCTTAGAGCGCGCGATATAAATTTGATCCCATGTTATGCGAGGTTGTAGCCCCCCACTTAGAGTTTTGCTTAACAAGTGTCGTGGGTGATTCCAGACACCGATGAGTTAAGCTGGTGTGTGCAAGTTAGGCGTGTTTTCAACTAAAAGACCATAGATGGAATTAGTCCCGATGGACTAAAGGAATCCGTTACTCGTGGGTAAAGAGTACACCCTCTGCAGAGATTAAACCTATTCGAATAGTCGTGTCCATGGTTAAGGATTACAGTCTGGGATGGGTCAAGTGTTGGTCTTAGTGTCGGTCTTCGGAGGAGATATTGTTAAACCAAACTTGGATATCGACTGGTTACTTGTGAGGACCATGATTATTATTTTGGGATGTACTAACCTGTTGCATTATTTGTATTATTGAGTATCCCTGGGACGATTCTACCTCCTGGATATTCATTGTGATTATTTATTTTAAAGCCTTTTATGTGGTGTCGCTCAGACGCCCGACTGTGGCATTTCTTTTTAAGCCCTTTATGTGGTGTCGCTCAGACGCCCGACTGTGGCATTTCTTTTAAGCCCTTTTTGTGGTGTCGCTTAGATGCCCGACTGTGGCATTTCTTTTTAAGCCCTTTATGTGGTGTCGCTTAGACGCCCGATTGTGGCATTTCTTTTAAGCCCTTTATGTGGCGTCGCTTAGACGCCCGACTGTGGCATTTCCTTTAAGCCCTTTATGTGGTGTCACTCAGACGCCCGACTGTGGCATTTATTTTAAAGCCCTTTATGTGGTGTCGCTCAGACGCCCGACTGTGGCATTTATTTTTAAGCCCCCGACTGTGGTATTTCTTTTAAGCCCTTTATGTGGTGTCGCGCAGACGCCCGACTGCGGCATTTTATTTCCCACTCCATGATTGCTTATTCATGTTGCATATAAATAACCTGCTTGCATGCATAAAAGATATTTTATTTGTGACTGACGATGTGATCATAGAATATTTCAGTGCATGATTATCAATTATATTATCCCAGTGTTCATAATGTTTGCGAGTACATTCAAAGTACTCACTGGCTTGTCCCTGGCTATTGTCTTGGCCAGATTTCTGCATGGAGAGGAGCGTTGCGGTGACAGCCCCGGAAACTAAGCAACGGTGATAGCAGCCTCGCGAAGATAGGAGTTAACCTGGTCAGCTGTTCCCGTGGGAAATGGAGTCCCATACACTGATTATTCACAAACCGCTTCCGCCATCGACCACTAGAAAACCATTTGATGTACTCATAGGCCACAATGGTCTTGTACTACACATTTTGTGCTTTTGCTTGGAATTTCTGTAACAAGTTGGTGCCTCATCAGCTAACAGTAATCCTGGGGCTAGTGAGCACAACGGCCACTTTCTGGAAATTTATGTCCGGAAAACCGGTCGTGACAGACTTGGTATTAGAGCCAGGCTGACCATTGGCTAATCCTATCTTAGCCAGGTCGATAAACTTAGGCAGACCAACCCATCAAGCCATAACCGAACCAAGTTTCTCATACAAGATAGCCCCATAGTGACCCAACACCTTTTGGCAGTAGGTGCCCAACCTATCAACCCAACCTGTCGCTCATGCGCCAGTGATCGAATCCTAAATAGTCCTTTCTCGCAAGCGTGCGAAGGAAGACTCCGTCCCCTTTTTCCTATAAAAAGGGGCACGCTAACCCCAACACAGCACAGCACAGCCTCTACCCCAAACCAAGCTACAATGCCTAGCCCTGTCGTGCACAATGAGACCACAGCAACCAACCTTGGAGGCTTTGTGACCATACTAGCAAACCTCACCCGTCGTGCCTATGCGTTAGAAGAGCCCCCAGAATATGTTGTGTACCAAGGACCCATGAGCGGTGAGAGCCGTCAATTCTGGGCCACTGTGCACATTTATGGTAGGGGACTAGAGCCCGAGCGCCCCTACAGGTTCACCGGAAGGACAACTTCCTTTGAGCTTCAAGCCATCCAACTAGCTGCTCGAGAGGCTATAGTTCATCTCCGGCACTTGTCGCCCAGAGTTAACTGTCACTCGTTCCACTACTACCCCAGACGTGAAGGGTATGGTAGACCACCCCAAGTTGCCAACGGAGATCACGAGACAGATCCTGCATTGTTGCACCTGGTGCGCTATGTAAGTGCACTAGAGCAACTGTGCGATCAAATCACTATTGATTTAATCGCAGCTCGTGGAGAGCTGGTTCGTCGAGCCCCGGCGAGAGAAGAAAATGAGCCCAACGCCGACAACCCAGTCGTGCTGTTTGGACACCCGATCGAGTCCCTGAGGCCTGCCCCAGCCATCGGCCAAGGTGCTGCGATAACCCCAGAAGTGCTTCGTCGCATATTGGGAGCACACTCCAACGGGATTGTGGCCAACAATCCCCGAGATGGTCCTCATCGCTACCCCGAGCCTGCAGCCCCTCAACCCACTCCAGCTAATTCCGACGACGAGACCCGTGGAGGAGCCTCAAGGCACGCCCGCTTGGATGTAAACGAGGTAGACTAGGTCACCCGAGTTGTATCGAGTCCCAGTGTACCCTCGCTTTGTAATCGTGAGGCCTCGTATTTAAATGCCGCCTGTTGTCGTGCCTCTATCTTAATAGTGGCCTTGCCTGGATACGCCAGTATGCAGTATAAGATTTCTATCCCGGACACAGTTACCAAGAATCACCCCGTCAACCCCACAGTAACACATCACTATAGTGAGATGTGTAAATCTGTGGCTTGACCCCGACCCATGGAATAGAGCTGAAAATTTTCTTTACCATTCACCTCGGTAAACATGACCCAGCTCCGGTGCTATAAAAAGGCCACCGCGTGACCTTGCCAAGCACCTCTCACCTTGTGCACCACCCTCACAACCATTTCCTTGCCATGCCGAGCCCTAGCATTTATCTGAGAACCCCAGATGCAACCCCAGGTAGTTTTGTCAATATATTGCGGGATTTTACCTGCAGTACCATGGGCGCTACCCAGCCACCCCAGTACGAGCTGTTCAAATCAAGAATTACCCCTTCCACCTCGAGATATTGGGCAGCAGTACACATCCCTCCCGTAAACTCAAACCAAGATCCAACGGAGGTCTCCTTCGTTGGGAAATCTATGCCAGCCCCACATATGGCCATAGAAGCTGTTGCATACGAAGCGCTTGCTCGCCTTCGATTCGCGGTACCCTATGCCAGCGAACGAGGGTATTATTACTTCCCGAGCCGTGCAGCACCCGGAGGAGTGACATCTTTTCCCGGTGGACGAATTGAGAGAGACCCGGTCCTGGCCAACCTTGTCCAGTACGTCATCGCTCAAGAGCGTTTAACCCAACGTGTGATGGGTTATCTCCAGAGCCTCGCAGATTTAAATCCTCAGATTGCCATCGGCAGAGCACTAAGGCCCGACCAGGAGAGACACGTGCATCGACTGGTCAATCCACTTCCCCCGATAGAAGAGGAGTGTATCCCAGTACCAGAGACGTTTTCTAGGGACCCCGTCCAGTTGCCGTTTCCATTTTAGAACATCGTTGCGGTGTTCATTATTGCAACATTTATTTATGTGTGTGACTTATGTGTGATACCCTGAGTTTGTACGACAATACAATTAATTGGCTTCTACTAATGTGCATAGTTTTTGTTGTGGTTTATGCTCCTTTCAATTAACTGTTTTTCCCTCGCAAAATTCTGGAGTGAGATTTCTTCTCCCTGAGTTGCTACATCTACACTTTCTCACGGTGTGGATTATTTAATTTCACACAGCACCACGCAGCAGACTCACAACCATTACCATTTGAACACATACACTGTTTGCAAAACTTTGCAACGGTGTTACATCCAGCTAATCACCCCCTAACAACGGTTAGCACCCGGCACACCTCACCTACTCCTCGTGATCACCACCACCGCGGAGAGCCAACACCCGAGCAGCAGCGTCGCGACGATCGTCGAGGATCATCGCGCACAGGAGCACGGAGAGCCCCAGCAGTGTCGCCAGCCCTCCGCATATCAGGATCGCAAACCAGTCCGGCATCGCCTCCGCCATTAGAGCCTAACCCGAGCTTTTGTAAGCAGTATTGGAGGGAGAAGGAGGAGGAGAAGTGAGGCCAGGTGTGAGGAACAAGAGAGAGGCCCCCGGCCGTTTTATAGCTCGAGCTCGGTGTACGGTGGGCGAAATCCACCAACGCCGCTCGTCGCCGATCGCCGGTGTTCGGAGTCGAATCCGCGAGCAGTGCCGACAGCACGCTGGCCCGCGAGGTGAGTGCACGCTGCACCGGCAGCTAGCACGCCGCGCACTACCGCGGTACGGCCTAGATGCCCTACGCGCTAGGCGTCGCCGGTGGAGAAAGCGCGCGGGAGAGAGGAAGAAGAGAGAACCAGAGGGAGAAGAAGAGACTGACAGTGGACCCCGGGTCCACCTGTCAGCCAGAGAGAGCACTGTGCTCTCGGGTACGACCAGCGTATATTTAAATTTAGAAATTATTCTAAATTTATATCCAGCGTAGAAATCTCACGATTTTGTCCCGAACCGTAGACTTTTCCACGCGGCACCAGTTTTCACACTGTGGTTTTTCACCACTTATTGCCCCCTCACTGTAGCCACATTTTTACTGCTTATTGTTCTTCTTAAAACAGCTTTTAACAAATCTCGAGGACGAGATTTTTCTTAAGGGGGGTAGTGTTGTGACACCCAAAAAAAATTGGCCTTGTTTTAATGAATTAAAATTTTTGCCAGGAATTAAAACTTTGAATTTCTGAGCTCCATTTTGATTTTTAAATTATTTCCTTCCCTGTTATGATGAGTTTTTCCCAAAGAGAAAACTTTTCAAATATGTCATTGGACATATTTAATCTCTCAAGAGAAACTTTCCCTTATTTAATATAACTAATTAAATAATTAAGTTGCTTGATCTTTACTTTCTTGAAAATAGTTTTTCAAGGTTAAATGGCCATATTTGAACTACAACCATTTGATAAATTCACCTAAAATTCTAACCAAAATTTGGAGATGTCATGTGATGTTTTTAAACCACTTTTATACAAAAATATCTCTTATTCATGAAATAATTTGAGCTCTACACAAATTTTTTCTTCTCTGGTCCATAGTGCAATTTGCACTATAACCCATTTAAATAATTCTTTCTAGCCTCCACCAAAATTATGGGATGTTGGTAGTAGAATATGATTCAACTTTATGCAAAAACCCAGTGATGTTATTTGAAAATTTTGAGTGAATCAACCTCATTTTCATTCTGGTCCAGCCTTGTGATTTCTACTACAACCCTATTTAATTTTGCTCCAATGATCTTGTGCTTTCTCCCACTTGTATATAGCCCTACAAAACCCCTAAATCCAAGAGCATGTACCCATTGGATTAATTTTGGTTCATGAAATAATGTCATTTATTTCCTGTCCAGAATTGAAGTTTTGCAAAACTTGCACTAACAAGTTTCTACTTTTGGCAAACTAACCTCACCACTCTATCTTGCATCTAAAGAGACTTCCATCTGGAGTTTTTGACCACTCCAAGACTTGCCTAAGTGCCCTTGACATTTTGCCAAACACCTTATGGGCAGGATCTGTTTTGGCATGAATTTTGGGTTTGCACTGTGAACCTGATCCCCTGACCAAACCAGCTTGTCCACTGATCTCCTTGCAAGCCCAAACCTAGCCCTGTTTCTACCCAGCCTCAACTGCGACCTCTAGCATGCTTTAGCGTTTCGTCGAGCACACTCAGTGCGTGCACGGGACGCGCCCAGAGCGCGCGTATTGCACGACCCGTGCGCCGAGCCGACACGCTGGCCCCCACGGTTTTGGCCCGCTCTGCAGAGCCACGCCACGCGCTCCCCTTCTCACAGCAACGCGCCAAGCCGCCCTGGCAGCCTACAGCACCGCCGACAGAGCTTTTGGCGGCACACCGGCGTCCGTAGCGCGCCTCTGCCACGGTCGGCGCCGCCAAAGCCACCCCCGCTCGCCACCTGCCTCCTGGAGCAGTGCGAGCTCATCCGCATGCATGTCCCCTAGCGCTAGTCGCCGCCACGACGCCCTGCCACTACAGGAAGGCGGTCCGCCGTCGTTCTTATCCGGCCGCCGCGGAACCGACCTCGACGAGCTATAAAAGGAGGCCCCCGAGCTTCCCCGAGCACGCAGGCAACCTCAGGCCACCCCTATGGCACTCCCCTAGCTCGCATTCGACCCGTGGAGGCCTCCTTCCTCATCTCCGGCAACTCCTGCCGCCGCCACCGCCCCGGCCATTCCGGCACCACCAGGGCCTCCCCCTCTCCGTTCTCTTCGCCAGGAACCTCCTCATCCTCCCATGAACACATCGCCCTACTCAATTTTGATCGGGACACACCGCGGGAGAAATATCACTTTGCCCGACGGTCTCCATCCGCCGCGAAGCTCGCCGCCGGCAGCTCCGTCCATCCCCGAGACCATATCGACCACCGGAGTGACCGTCTTGATCCCCTGAGCACGCCGATGGCCTCCGTTCCCCGAACGGTGCCGTCATTCGCCGGTGAGCCTCGCCGGAGCCCCGCCCCGTTCGGCAGGGGGAGAGACAGACGCGCGCGTGGACCAGTCAAACCTGACCAGTGGGCCAGGCGGGCCCACTGTCGGTGACTCACGCCAGCACAGCTGGATAAGTGGAGGCGTAAAGGCAAATACGTCTTCTCTGTCCGAAAGCGTAATCTCTTTTGAAACGTTTTCTTTTTCCTGATTTTATTAAAAACAGATTTTGACCACAACTTTGACTGGCTATAACTTTTTAAATATAACTCCAAATGAATTGATTCTTTTTCCTACCTTCTCTCAAATTTATGTCTAGTTTATTTTAAGATTTATTTGAAAATTTTCCAAACAACTTTTTTGTACTGTTTTTGAAATGTGTGTTAATTCAAATATATTTTAAAATAGGATTTTGGAGAGAGAGAAGAAACTTTCAAAAGTTTTGGAGAGCACCTCACCCCTCCACAACTTAAAGGCAAGCATTCTGAACCCTGGCATAATGTTTTTGGTGTGTTATTTGACACGTTTATAACACCACCTTATTCGGGACTTGTTATTTCATGTGATATGATCATTTGCATGAATGCATATTAGTGATTTTCCTTGCTGTTGGAGATGAATATACTTGTGATGGTAATCATCCTCATGTGCCTTGCATGCATGCCGGAAAGGAATCCGGGAAAGCCTCTGCCTTGGGTAGGAGTGAGCTTGTCGCGTCCCCCGTCGGGACGGTTATGTCCGGTATGGCATGGTAAGGTATATTGAGTGGTGATTTTGTTGATTGAAATATATTTGTTACATGTCATGCAGGGAACTTATAAACCTCCTGAGTCGACCGTAGACCGAGTCTTGTTTTCCAGTAACCCCCATACTTGCTATGTACTACCACTTGTCCCTGCCGCAGGTAGGGTATGGTTCAGTAAGTCGTCAACCCCTTTCAAGCACACACCGTACAGAGAGGCCATGGTGGAAGATACCGGTTGTAGCTGGTAGGCAGGCCACCTGGTCCGGGGGCATGGGTGTTTCCGGTTGAGACCGAGAGGGGAGGCCACCCCTTAGAGCGCGCGATATAAATTTGATCCCATGCTACGCGAGGTTGTAGCCTCCCCACTTAGAGTTTTGCTTAACAAGTGTCGTGGGTGATTCCAGACACCGATGAGTTAAGCTGGTGTGTGCAAGTTAGGCGTGTTTTCAACTAAAAGACCGTAGACGGAATTAGTCCCGATGGACTAAAGTAATCCGTTACTCGTGGGTAAAGAGTACACCCTCTGCAGAGATTAAACCTATTCGAATAGCCGTGTCCATGGTTAAGGATTACAGTCTGGGATGGGTCAAGTGTTGGTCTTAGTGTCGGTCTTCGGAGGAGATATTGTTAAACCAAACTTGGATATCGACTGGTTACTTGTGAGGACCATGATTATTATTTTGTGATGTACTAACCTGTTGCATTATTTGTATTATTGAGTATCCCTGGGACGGTTCTACCTCGTGGATATTCATTGTGATTATTTATTTTAAAGCGTTTTATGTGGTGTCGCTCAGACGCCCGACTGTGGCATTTCTTTTCAAGCCCTTTATGTGGTGTCGCTCAGACGCCCGACTGTGGCATTTGTTTTAAGCCCTTTTTGTGGCGTCGCTTAGACGCCCGACTGTGGCATTTCTTTTTAAGCCCTTTATGTGGTGTCGCTTAGACGCCCGACTGTGGCATTTATTTTAAGCCCTTTATGTGGCGTTGCTTAGACGCCCGACTGTGGCATTTCCTTTAAGCCCTTTATTTGGTGTCGCTCAGACGCCCGACTGTGGCATTTCTTTTAAAGCCCTTTATGTGGTGTCGCTCAGACGCCCGACTGTGGCATTTCTTTTTAAGCCCTTTATGTGGTGTCGCTCAGACGCCCGACTGTGGTATTTCTTTTAAGCCCTTTATGTGGTGTCGCGCAGACGCCCGACTGCGGCATTTTATTTCCCACTCCATGATTGCTTATTCATGTTGCATATAAATAACCTGCTTGCATGCATAAAAGATATTTTATTTGTGACTGACGATGTGATCATAGAATATTTCAGTGCATGATTATCAATTATATTATCCCAGTGTTCATAATGTTTGCGAGTACATTCAAAGTACTCACTGGCTTGTCCCTGGCTATTGTCTTGGCCAGATTTCTGCATGGAGAGGAGCGTTGCGGTGACAGCCCCAGAAACTAAGCAACGGTGATAGCAGCCTCGCGAAGATAGGAGTTAACCTGGTCAGCTGTTCCCGTGGGAAATGGAGTCCCATGCACTGATGATTCACAAACCGCTTCCGCTATCGACCACTGGAAACCATTTGATGTACTCATAGGCCACAATGGTCTTGTACTACACATTTTGTGCTTTTGCTTGGAATTTCTGTAACAAGTTGGTGCCTCATCAGCTAACAGTAATCCTGGGGCTGGTGAGCACAACGACCATTTTCTGGAAATTTATGTCCGGAAAACCAGTCGTGACAGCCGCGGTCTTTCTTGTGGAGTAGATCCGATGTGGATGAGCAATGCTCTATCTCTAATATGAGCTAAACCAATGCTAACCCTAGCTAGAAGGAATAGGAGGTCTATTTATAGTCTTAGTGCAAAAGGGGACAAAGTGAGGGGGTACATGGGCTACGGCCCAACACATAACAGCACATAGGCGTCGGACGTCCGGGAGTCACAGTTCGGGACGTAGGGTTTTACCTCCATCAAGAGGGCCCGAACCTGGGTAAACATCTTGTCCTCTACCTCCTGTTACCATCATCCTTAGACGCACAGTTCGGGACCCCCTACCCGAGATCCGCCGGTTTTCACACCGACATTGGTGCTTTCATTGAGAGTTCCACTGTGTCGTCACCATAAGGCTTGATGGTTCCTTCGATCATCCCTAGCGATGCGGTCCAGGGTGAGGCTTTCCTACCCGGATAGATCTTCGTATTCGGCAGCTTTGCACCACGGGCCAATTCGCTTGGCCATCTGGAGCAGATTGAGAGCTACGACCCTGGCCATCGGGTCAGATTTGGAAACTTGAACTACACGGCCGATATCCGCGGAGACTTGATCCTCGACGGATTCGAGCCCATGCCGGATGCGCCGTGCAGTCACGATGAGCAAGAAGTAACTCTACCGTCGGACAGTGTACGGGAGATCGCATCCACAGCTACTCCGGCCTTTAATCCGGAGCAAGTCGCGCCATCCGAGAGCGGAGGGATGGACCCCGCCATGGAAGCCGCACTCTCAGTGGCGATAGAGCCAGATACTGACTTCACCCCTTACGAGAGCCGTGTCGCCGAACCACTAGATTCATGTCCGGCCACGGACTCCGAGCTGCTCATATCCATGCCCGTCGAGTCCGACTGGGCGACGATCATGGAGTTCACCTCCGCGGAGCACTCACCTTTCGGAGATGTGCTAAATTCATTAAGGTCTCTCTCCCTGTCAGGAGAACCTTGGCCGAACTATGTCCGGCTAGAATGGGATGCGGACGACGAAGGAATTCGCTGCCCACCCACCACCCACTTAGTAGCCACTGTCGACGACTTAACCGACATGCTCGACTTCGACTCCGAAGACATCAACGGTATGGACGACGATGCAGGAGATGAACCAGAACCACGGCCCACAGGGCGCTGGAACGCTACTTCATCACATGACATATACATGGTGGACACCCCCAAATAAGCCAATGTCGATGAGAAAGCGGAGGATGACCCCTTCAAGAAGCAACCCAAGCGCCGACGTCAGCGCCGCCGCTCTAAGTCCTGCCATAGCAAGAACAGCGATAATAATAGTCCACGCGACTCTGGAAGAGACGACAACTGCACCACCCGGTGGCAAAAAAAACGATCAAGATGCAAACTGCAAACATAGACAGATCCGACGTCCGAACACCATGACGCCAAAGATAAGCCTCATCAATCCCCGTCTAGGGAAGAAAACAGTCCGGACGAAGATGCACCCATCATCCCGGAAACACACTTGGAGCAAGAGAACCTCCGCAAAAGGTTTACTGCCACAGCGAGAAGCCTGAAGAAATAGAAGCAAAGGCTCAAGGTTGCACAAGATACGCTCAACAGCAAGGGGAACAAAGTAACAAAGTATGGTGGAAGTTACCATCCAAAAAGCTATCCAAAGCGCAAGCTATTACCGGAATTCGACGATGAGGCCTTAGAGCCCATACAGCCGACAAGTGATACGGCCATCCGGGCGGATCCGCCACCATGTGAACGCGATAGAGCGGCTAACAAAGTTACGCATAAGTCAACACACGATCTACGTGAGAACTTGCGTCAAAAATCCGGCGCGACCAGATCTATCTATGGATCTAGGAAGCGCGCTACAGTACACAACCAACACGAAATACTACAACCGTCTGAACACCATGGCGCATTCCAATACAGGGGTGCCGCACACCCCTTATGTTTCACTGATGAGGTGCTGGATCACGAATTCCTAGAGGGATTCAAACCGGTGAACATAGAGGCGTACGACGGAACCACAGACCCTAGAGTCTGGATAGAGGACTTCATCCTCCACATCCATATGGCTCGTGGAGACGATCTCCATGCCATTAAATACTTGCCCCTCAAGCTTAAAGGGCCAGCTAGGCACTGGCTGAAAAGCCTCCCCGAAAACTCAATTGGAAGCTGGGAGGAGATCGAGGACGCTTTTCGGGCCAATTTTCAAGGGACTTATGTCCGACCTCCGGATGTAGACGATTTAAGTCATATAATCCAACAGTCCGGAGAGTCCGCCCGAAAGCTTTAGAACAGGTTCCTCACCAAGAAAAACCAAATTGTTGACTGTGCGGACACCGAAGCCTTAGCAGCGTTCAAACACAGCGTCCGAGACGAATGGCTCGCCAGACACCTCGGTCAAGAAAAACCGAGAACAATGGCAGCCCTAACAAGCCTCATGGCCCGCTTTTGTGTAGGTGAGGACAGCTGGTTGGCCCATAGCAACACCAGCGACCCAAGCACATTCGAAGTCAGGGATGGCAATGGTAAACCACAACGCGACAAAAACAAGCGTCGAAATAAAGAAGGTAGCCCAATAACACGGCAGTAAATGCCGGATTCAGGGGCTCCCGACCAGGTCAGCGGAAAAAGCCTTTCAAAGGAAGCAGAGAAGGACAATCTGGCCTAAACAAAATTCTTGACAAACTCTGTCAGATTCATGGCACCCCAGACAAACCTGCAAATCATACCCACATCGAATGTTGGGTCTTCAAGCAGGCCGGTAAGCTAAACGCCGAACACAAAGGGGAAGAGACACCAAGCGAAGACGAGGATGAACCTCGCCAGCAAAGCGCCGGGGGACAGAAAAAGTCCCCACCGGAGGTTAAAACTATAAACGTGATCCATGTGACAAAGACGAGAAGCAATCACGCACTCCGATACACACGTGCCATAGAGCCCGTCACCCCTAAGTCCAACCCCTGGTCAGCCTGCCCGATCACTTTTGATCATAGGGATCACGATACCCATATCCGGCGCGAAGGACTGACGGCCTTGGTGTTAGACCCAATAATAAATGGGTACCATTTCACAAGGGTCCTCATGGACGGCGGTAGTGATCTAAATCTGATATATCAGGACACAGTCCGCAAAATGGGGATAGACCCGACACAAATAAGCCACAGTAATACTACCTTTAAGGGAGTAATACCAGGGCAAGAGGCCCACTACACAGGCTCTCTACTACTAGAGGTGGTATTCGGTTCTCCCGATAACTTCCGAAGTTAAACACTAACTTTTCACATCGTTCCATTCCGAAGTGATTTTCAAGCACTACTCGGAAGGGCGGCTTTCGCTCATTTTAACGCAATACCACACTATGCTTTTCTCAAGCTCAAGATGCCCGGTCCACGAGGCGTCATCACAGTTAGCGGAAATAACAATCGTTCTTTATGTACAGAAGAGGACGTAGCGGCTCTACCAGCCGCACACTAGACAGCCTCACCAACCAGAAAAAATGGCAGGTCATCAAGACCATGGACACGGTTAGACGACTCCGGCGTTCCATCATACATGCATGAGAATGGTTTTCGAACCCTCATAAAACGATACCAGGGGCTTCCCGCGTGTAATCAGGGCCAGCCCAGCTCAACTAGGCTTCTCTGGGATTTTGATAATTCATTCTTCTTTTTTGCACGGCAACTTTCACCTAAGTTCTTTCCTTTTGCAGATGACAATCGTGCTACACCCGTCCAGGACACGGCACAACGGAGACACAGGCGCAGACGTGCAGCAAGGACCCGCCCAAAGGTTTCTTTTTGGATTAAGGCCTTGCGTAAACCTTTTTTATTGTCTCTTGTTGCTCACATCCTTCGGATACTCCACACAACCGAGAAGGATGCCGGCGTTATTGGCATGAGGCCACGCCAGGATTTTGCACGTACCTAGACACACGGGGTTTCTTATAAAGGGCATTGTTTAGCCTGGTATATGTTATAAAGACCAAACACCTTAGGGAGTGTTCGGTGTCGCGAGTTTGGCCCTATATGCATCAGCTCTGAATCATGTCTTTGGTCAAATGTTGGGTTTGCCCGGCTCCCATGTTTTGGTACCTTACGTTCCGTTATATCGGCTAAGGTAGCACGGGGAGAACTACTGCGATTGTGCCCTGGTTCATCTAGATGAGCACCTCACTAGAGAAAGCCGAAAACTGACTGTCATGATATAGCGAGAGACTGGTCAACCACTCGATGACTAATCAGAATCTTCGGGATTCCTCCGCATTAACGAAGGGTCGTTTCCCGGTCATGTACGTACGCGCCCCGTATTCAGACGAGCGCAGAAGTACCAGGGGCTATATAGTAGCCCCACTGTCAAACTCCTATGGCTAAGTGAAAGTGTTAAAGCAATATAGTCCGATTGCCTCGTTCGCTACGCTATCACCTCCTTAACGGACCAAGACGCTGGATCAAGTGTGGATATGCATCTTTTGCGAACACCCCCGCATTATATGCGTGGGGGCGGAAGCCGACAACTGCAAACTTTCAGGTTATATACATATATACATAAACGGCCGCACAGGAGGCATCATAGTACTTTCGGGCAATAGTAGAAATACATCCTTGATTAATTCAGGAAAACATTGTTTGTACAATGGGACTACATGTCACTGGAAAATAATATTCTTCGAGCACTAAGCCTCTATCGAATGAGCGCCTTCAAGGACTTCTTCAAAGTAGTGCTCGGCAGCCACTCGACCTATGGCCGAACCCTGTGCCGCAACAGTGGTGGCCTCCATATCGGCCCAGTATGTTTTGACACGGGCAAGGGCCATCCGCGCACCTTCTATGCATGCCGATCTCTTCACAGCATCGATGCGTGGCACAACATCAAGGAATTGTTGCACTATGCTAAAGTAGCTATTTGGCCTTGGCCCTCCCGGCCACAGGTGATCCACAACGGACCTCATGGCAAGTCCGGACAACCTATGGAGCTCGGCCCACCCAGCCAATCGCTCATTCAGCAGCAGCGGACGGACTGGAGCGTGAAACTGTGACTAGAACAGCTTTTCCACTTTGGGACCTTTCTGATCCTTCAAGTACTCGGCTGCATCAGCAGCACTTGCAGCCAAATCCATGTACGTGCCCGGAGAACTCCATAGCCGGTCCAGAGTAGCATACTTCGGATCTCCGAACTTAGTCCGCAACAAGAAGGGCTTCCCAGACACGATATCTGCAGCATGATTCAGCTTCTCCTTCGTCGCTCTAATTTTGGAGCGGGCTTCCTTGGCAGCTACCCAGGCCTTCTCCAGGTCCGGCGCCTTCGCCCGGTTTTCTTCTTCAAGAACCTGTTAACGGTCAGCAGCATCTTTTAACTCTATAGTCATCTTGGCTATTTTTTCCTTGCTCTCATAATGCGCGGCCTGTTCGGCCCTTAACTCTTCGGCCACCTTTAAAGCGGCCGCATTGCCACTCCTTGCTTGCTCTTTGGCTCGGGCAAGCTCCGCCCGAAGGGTCTCCACTGTGGCAGCTCCATCTGCAGTCACAACATATTAAAGATACTGGCATCATGCTGCTCTTATTATGTGACGATCACCAGAAAAATCACTCACCCTGTGCCTCGTCAAGCCGCTTGTTGACAAGCACGATGTCGGCATGTGCCGCATCCAGTTGCCGCTTTAGTTCGGCAAACCCATCAGTCCGGCTAGCCACCGGAGCTTCAACCACCTGCACATAAAGGCGGTCTGGTTATTACCTGGGACTATGATCCTCTGTTTGCCGCCGTTCTCGACGACAACCAGAGTCTCAGGGGCTACTATCTGCATGGGCATACCTAATGTATGCCGTACTGTTAAAAGCATACATTATTTCACGTACCTCGAAGCCTTTCGGTAGACTCATAAAAGCTTCATGCAAACCGCTTTCAGCGGATGAAATCCTTTCAATTACCGTACCCATTAGCGTACGATGCACTTCCGAGACAGCAGCTTGCCCCAGAAGATCCTTCAGCGCGTCCAACCGCACACTGAACGGACCCTTGCTGTCGCTCTCCTTAGGAGCCGGATACTAGGGATTCTAGGCAGCCAAAGGGTTATCCTCTGGCCCTAGTGGATCGGAGATACCCTTCGCGGCGACACTTCAAGGTCGCCCGCTTCTTGAGCTGGGGAGTCCGGGGGAGGCATTTAGCTCTCCATCATCTCCGGAAGAAGATCCCCCGAAGATGAACTCTATCGAGTGGGGCTGCGATCCGGACTACAATTTATAAGCATCGGTTATTATCTTCGGAAGTAAGGAAGGATATCTTCACTATTAAGTACTTTTTGATTACTTACAGCTCGGTAGAGGGATGATCCCCGCGTGGACATTGTGCGGCAAGAATACTCTCTGAGGCAGGACCCTCTGGCTGAGAGTTCTTCTCCCGTTTGGAAACCTTAGTTTCCGAATCTTCAGAGGTAGCCCTCTTCCTTCCCCGGGGAGAGAGAATGTCAGATTCTTCCCCTTGGTTATCCTCCCTCGCGGAGGTGCTCATTCCCTCGGTTGGAATAGGTAGCGAAGGAGGCCCGCTTTCGCCCTCTTTATTCCCCCCTTCATCTTCCTTTGAGGGCACTAGACAAGGTGCTGGCTCGAGCATCTTTTCCAGCACCGGATTGTCCAAACCCTCAGGAAGGGGGGCCGAACACCGGATCATCTTCGCCTTTGTTATCTAGTACTGGTCAAAGAGCGATTCTTCAAAATGATGTCATGATAAATAAAAGGACAGTATGTTTGGCCATAGGATTACTTACTTGGGCATCGGGGCGGTTGTAGCTCAGGCCCACGTCCTCGGTGGTGTCCGGACACTCTATTTGGGGTCCGAAGAATGATTTGTACATCTCGTCGTGCCTCATGCCGAGGAAATGCTGAATAGTGCGCGGTCCTTCCGGGTTGAATTCCCACATGTGGAGGGGCCGGCGTTTGCAAGGCTGGACTTGATGAACCAGCATAACTTGCATTACCATAACCAGACTAAAATATCCCTCGAAGAGATCTCGGATACGGCTCTGCAGCATTGGCACGTCCTTGGCTGGACCCCAGCTCAGCCCCTTGCTGATCCATGACATCAGTTGTGGTGGGGGGGCCGAGAGAAAGGTGGGGGCAGCTACCCATTTGGCGCTTCGGGGAGCTGTGATGTAAAACCACTCCCGCTGCCACAATCCGGACACCTCTGGAAAGGAACCCTTTGGCCATGGAGCATCAGCAGTTTTGCTTATTAAAGCACCTCCGCATGCTGCATACTGCCCTTCGACCATCTTCGGCTTCACATCGAAGGTCTTGAGCCACAGGCCGAAGTGAGGGGTAATGCGGAGGAAGGCCTCACATACGACAACAAATGAGGAGATGTGAAGAAGGGAATCCGGAGCTAGATCGTGAAAATCCAGCCTGTAATAGAACATAAGACCCCTAACAAAGGTATCCAGAGCGAGGCCTAGTCCTCGAAGGAAGTTTGAGACGAACACAACGCTCTCATTGGGTTCGGGAGTAGGGGAGACCTGCCCTCGGGCGGGCAGCCCATGAGAAATTTCGACGGTCAGATATCTGGCCTCCCTCAACTTCTTGATGTCCTCCTCCGTGACGGAGGAAGGCATCCACCGGCCTTGAAGGCTGGATCCGGACATGATTGAAGGTCCGAAGCACCTGACCTGAGCTTTGGGTGCTAGAACTCAAGGCGGGGGGAGGATTCGATTGAGCGCAGAAGGGAAAAAAGAAAAATCCTTGTCCCCTTTATAAAGAGGGTGAATATCAGGCATCCTCCTCGTGGCCGTTTGAGACTTACCTAAGATCTAGGAGTCATACCAACAGGTACGATTGGGTTACCCACGTTTGTATTGATGAGGATCCCGTGATAAGGGGAACACGATCTCTGCTTTGACAAGACGTGTCAAGGAAACCGCCTCGCGTTATGTGCGGGGTTGGCTAAAGAAAAACGGTTCGAATAATGACCGGGTCGTGGCGTGATGTCATGCTGTCAAAACGTGTCAGCAGATTAGATTTGTGGAAATATTATTCTCTCTACGGTGGTATGTGGAGCTTATTTTGTAGGGTCGGACACTATCCTTGTATTCAAACTCTTCCATGGTGTATTCAGAGGAGGAACCCGCCTTGCAATGTCGAAGACAACACTGCACGCCGGACTCATCGTCATTGAAGCCTGGTTCAGGGGCTACTGAGGGAGTCCTGGATTAGGGGGTCTCCGGACAACCGGACTATATCCTTTGGCCGGACTGTTGGACTATGAAGATACAAGATTAAAGACTTCGTCACGTGTCCGGATGGGACTCTACTTGGCGTGGAAGGCAAGCTAGGCAATACGGATATGTATATCTCCTCCTTTGTAACCAACCTTGTGTAACCCTAGCCCCCTCCGATGTCTATATAAACCGGAGGGTTTTAGTCCGTAGGACAACATACAATCATACCATAGGCTAGCTTCTAGGGTTTAGCCTCTCTGATCTCTTGGTAGATCAACTCTTGTAATACTCATATCATCAAGAACAATCAAGCAGGACGTAGGGTTTTACCTCCAACAAGAGGGCTCGAACCTGGGTAAACATCGTGTTCCCTGCCTCCTGTTACCATCCGCCTTAGACGCACAGTTCGGGACCCCCTACTTGAGATCCGCCAGTTTTGACACCGACAACGATCGTTGCGCGCGGCACGTCGAAGAGTGTTCGATGTCGGTTTACTTGAGCCGGAGAGGGTGAAGTGGGTGTGTCGACTTGAGTGGCTCCTTCTTGAAGAGGACGAAGTGGAAGAAGAGCGGTTGAGCAACAAAGCACGAATCTCGTCCATTCTTGCGTCGTTCTCTTGCTTGTGATCGTCGAGCTTGTGGTCGAAGTAGTCCGTTGTACGTTGCTTGGAGAGTCGCACGTCGGCGGCAAGGTTGTTGATGCATTCACTCATTTCTTGTTGCTCTTGATGCGAAGCATGTTGTGCACCAATGAGGTGGCTCTTGGTGACGTAGGAGTTCATGTCATCGTCGTGCTCAATGAAGAGTGGGTTGGTAGAAGTACTTGGCCTATCCATCATTCCAAAAGAAAATTGTGAGTGGTAGAACGAGAAGAACGTATACCAAATGTACCTTGACCGAAGTTGAAGGTGGATCAATGATCACTCCAATGTGGACAAGGAAATAGCACAATTGGTACCAATTCTTGTCGGTTTGTCACACCTACACAAGTAAAAGCTTATGGTGGAGCTTGGTTAGGATGGTGGCACAAAATTTGATGCAATTGTAAGTGAGCTTCAATAATGTTGGAAAAGATTCTCTAGTTTGCAATGCAACAAGTAGACCAAGCAATATAAGGTACACGGAAACACACACGCAAAAAGATAAATGGGATTGTGCAACCAAGGGTGAGCCAAAATGTGGAATCCAAAAAAATTCTCTTGTTGCACAACATTAGAGAGACGCTAGCACGATTGCACAAAAGGCGGATACAAAGACTTGTGCACAACCTACTTAGCAAAAATGCAACGACTTCTATCCCAAGTATGCTCTATGTATGGTGTTTCGATGCTATGATCCAAGATGATCTAGTATGACAATCTTAATGTTGTATGATGTTGTGGTTCTTGCTTAAAAGATCTTTGCTTATCTTTACCTTTTGCTTAAAAGCCTATTTGGCCCTTTGTTGTTTGAGCTTTTTTCTCATGCAATGCTTCACGAACCAAGATAGAAATTGTGTATGCGATGACAACCTTGTGACACAAGAGATGATACCAAGATATGCACCAATGATGTATGTATGCTATGGGAAGTATGATCACTAATGTGCACAAGTCTCGTTGCTGGCAATACTCAAAAGCTAGTCTCGATGGGTAAGCGACGCAAAGGAGTAAGGCAATGAAGGCTATCAATGTAATGGCAAGAATGATATGTCCAATACCAAGGTGAGGTTACCGCTTATTTCTTACGGTATGGTGTCAAAATGGTGGCACGAATACCAAGATGTAGTCGAGGTGGTCGTTGTTGATGACGCGTCCATGACGAAGATGAGCGGCGGTGATGTTGATGTCAAACCATACCTAAATAGCCGAAACACAATAGGACATGGAACCACAACTCAAATTCTCATAGCTCGAAGTGGCAAAACGTGTCGGGATGCGAAACAGGTAAGCAATGGTGGTGGTATGCGGAAGTGGTGATGGTGTATAGGTGGACGTAGTGCGTATGCGGAAGTGGGGCGGTGGTGGTGACTAAACTGAAAAAGATTCAGCTTTGTCAGGGTACGTCGGATGCCCGGGATGGGCCGGTCTTCTGGGCGTCTGGAGAATTCAGTGGATGGAAAGGCATGGAGACAAGGGGGAAAATGTAGATCCACTCAAGGGAAAGCAAATCCACGGATCAAATCCAACAAAATTTCAACACACCAACAAATCACAAAAAAAATTGGGGATATTATTGTGGGGAATTTTCGAATTAGGTACAAAAATAAGGCTAGAAACACAACGGGGAGGCTCCGAAATCGTGATCAACGTGGCTCTAGATACACTCAAGGCAAAGAAAAGGTAGAAAATGGTCAAATCCGGAGGATTTTGTGGATGGAAAGGGGTGGAGACAAGGGGGGAAAGGTAGATCCACTCAAGGCAAAGCAAATCCACGGATCAAATCCAACAAAATTTCAACACACCAACAAATCACAAAAAAGGTAGATCCACTCAAGGCAAAGCACATCCACGGATCAAATCCAACTAAATTTCAACACACCAACAAATCACAAAAAACAATTGGGGCTATTTTTGTGGGTAATTTCTGAATTATGGACAAAAACAAGGCTAGAAACACAACGGGGAGGCTCCGAAATCATGATCAACATGGCTCTAGATACCAAGATGATGTAGGGTAGAACCCTAATCGCCCGATCTTTCACGAATAGAGCGGATCCCGAGATGAACATGAAGAACACGAGGGAAAACACGAGGGGAACATGAGGGGAAACACATATGCTAGATCCTCGAGTACATAAGAGGTCACACGATCCATGGTCAACTAGGGACGATACAAAGGTAGCCGGTCTTCTCCGTGAGGAGGTCTTGAGGTTCTTCCCGTAAAGGGGTCTTGAATCCAAAGGAATCTTCTCCAAAGGGGGGCCGCGGTCTTTCTCGTGGAGTAGATCCGATGTGGATGAGCAATGCTCTCTCTCTAATATGATCTAAACCAATGCTAACCCTAGCTAGAAGGAATAGGAGGTCTATTTATAGTCTTAGTGCAAAAGGGGACGAAGTGAGGGGGTACATGGGCTACGGCCCAACACATAACAGCACATAGGCGTCGGACGTCCGGGAGTCACCGGTCGTCCGGAGGCTCATGAGGGTCCGGACGTCCGGTGCCTGTCGGACGTCCGTAGAATCGGCTCGGGTGTGGTTCGTTCGGACGTCCTGTCGGGGTCAGTTGTCCGGGCATCTGTCGTCCATAGGGCTTCGCAATTCCGTAGTTTAGGCTCATGTGTAGGTGTGTTGGTCGTCCAGAGAAGGTCGAACGTCCGGAGCCTGGAGGTCGTCGGACGTCCGGTCTTGGTCGGCCGCCCGGAACCTATAGATCGTCGGACGTCCGGTCTTGGTCGGTCGTCTGGAGCCTGTAGCTTCTTCCGCATGTCTTCTTCTTCACGTCCATCTTCCTCTTCTGATTCTCCTTGCTCCTTAGCTTCTTCATGGCTAACTCCTTGATACCTGAGTATGCATAATATCTCTTTTTGAGGTAGTAGCCATGTCTCATGTGCATTGAAGTGAACTTGTGAGAGGAGAGATGTCACCTCGGTTTCGAGAGCTCTTGCACGTGCTCATGTCATGGGTCCGCTAGGCACTTGGTGAGACGATGGTAGGTCCATGGGGATGACCTTGGGATGCTCCGCATCAGTTGTACTTGGCGCTCGATTGTGTGCCTTGTATCTTCATGCACCTTCTTGAGATGGTTCACACATGCACATGCGTCCATATTGATGCGCTCTTGTAGTGGTAGGGGAAGAATGTCCAATGGGGACAATGGGTTGAATCCGCAGACTACCTGATGCGGAGCATCCTATGGTCATCGCCATGGACCTACCATCGTCTCACGAAGTGTCAAGAGGACCTATGACTCGAGCTAGAGCTAGAGCACTCGAGACCGAGGTGACTTCTCTCCTTAGTGATATTGCTTATGATCCCCTCGAGACATGGCTACTACTTAAGTCCGAGATGTTGTGCATGATCAGGTACCAAGAGGACCCTCCCGAAGATGCATGTGAAGACGTACAAGCCGCCAATTCCACGGATGAAGAGGAATGCCGAAAGATGAAGAAGGCATCTCCAGGGCCCGGGCATCTGGCCCCAAGCCCGGACATACGGCCGCTAGATGCATCCACTACAGCAACCTCCCAGCCGCAGGACATCTACAGGCCCCAGACATCCGGCCCCGGCCCGGAAATCTAGCCTCTCGGCCGGATATCCGGACAAACTGCGATAGAGAACAGAAGCAAACCCCCGCCAGCCCGGACATCCGGCCTTCCGCGAACGCTCGGACATCCGGCCAGACGCCCGGACATCCGGCCTCACTTGTCTATGCATAGTGTAAGGGCCCGAGGCCCGTGTACCCCTTCGCCCACCTAGACTATATATACTCTTCTCTTACCTATGTTTTAGTCATATTAGAGATAGAGCATTGCTCATCCACATCGGATCTACTCCACGAGAGAGATCGCGACCCCTCTTCGGAGAAGATCCCTTTGGATTCAAGACCCCTTTATGGGAAGAACCTCAAGACCTCCTCGCGGAGAAGATCGGCTACCTTTGTATCGTCCTTAGTTGTCCGTGGATCGTGTGATCTCCCATGTACCCGAGGATCAAGTACACCGACATCGAACACTCTTCGATGAGCCACGCGAAACGATCGTCAAGCAAGCCTCAATCCTCTACGCGACACCGACTCTCTAGATCACCGACAATGTCAAACCCAAACGGCTTTTGTGGTAGCACGAGAACGGCAACGACAATGCCAACACGAAGAGGAAGAGTGAGTGCGTCTACACCAAGATGCACAAGATGCCGACGCAGAACACCAAGAATTACAACTCTGTGAAGCTCATGCACTTCAGGCGCAACGTGCCCACCAAGATTCAAGTTAAGCCGTAGCCAACCGAGGCCGGCAAGCTCGTGAACATGAAGAAGCACTTCGCGAAGAATCTCAGGAACGAAGATTTCAAGCTCGCGTGCAACGTCAAGCTCGACAAGTTCCTCCACAAGCTCGCCAAGGACATCAAGTTCACCAAGAGAATGAAGACAATGGGAATCCTCCACGACAAGAGCAACACGAGGTTGACAACCCTCCTCGCCAAGAGCGACACGAGCTTGACAATCATCAAAAACACGGGCGTCATCATCCCCAACCCCAACATAATGAAGAGCAACGCTACGGCAAGCTAAAGTTCACCATGCCCAAGTTCAATGGAAGCAACAACCCCGAAGAGTACCTTTCATGGGCATTTAAGATCGACAAAATCTTCCGCTTGCACGACTATGAAGAAGAGAAGAAGATCGCGATGGCATCCCTGAGTTCCAAGATCATGTCCTCATTTGATGGGAACAAGTTATGGAGCGCCGTGAGGAAAGAGGTGAACCACCAATCACTACATGGATGCAAATGAAGGATCTCATGAGAGCACGCTTTGTGCCTACCTACTACAACCGCGACCTCTTCAAGAAACTCCAACTACTCAAGCAAGGAACCAAGAGCGTTGAAGAGTACTACAAGGAGATGGAGATTGCCATGATAAGAGCCAATGTCACGGAAGATGATGAGCAAACAATGGCATGTTTCTTGAATGTACTCAACCACCCTATCAAGAAAATCGCCGACTTCCAACCATACTCGAACCTCATTGAGCTAGTGCATCAAGCTACCAAAGCGGAACGCCAAGTGCAAGATGATTTCAAGTATGCCAAGTTCTCATCCAAGTCATACGGTTTCTCCAACAACCAAGCTTCAACGACTCCAACATTGTCTACCAAGCCTTCTACTAGCAACATCGACAAGTCGAGTTCCAAGAAAGCTTCATCAACTCCAACTCACCCTCCTACTAGAAGCAACTTCAAGCCAAGAGCTTCATCATCATCCACTCCAACCGATGAGACTGTGAAGACAAGTTCCTTCAAATGCTTCACATGCGCAGGCTGAGGCCACAAGTCCTATGAGTGCACCAAAAAGCGGACCATGATCCTCAACGACGACGGCACCTACGATTCGATGAGTGAAGGAGAAATGGACGCTCTTGAACAAGTAGCCATGCCCCGGCAAGTGAACGATAAGAGGAACAAGTCTTTTGCGATGAAGATTCAAGTCCCGCTCTTGTTGTCTCCAAAGTCTTAACTCTCCACCATCACCAAGAAGAAGACCAAAGATGCCACATATTCCACACAAAGGTCGGCATTAATGGACGATCCGTCAAGGTCATCATCGATGGAGGGAGTTGTCATAACCTCACAAGTGAAGAACTTTGCTCGAAGCTCCAATTGCCCAAGACGAAGCACCCTCATCCATATAAAGTGCAATGGCTTAGTGACACCGGTTCTATCTAGGTCGAGCATCGAGTACAAGTCTCCTTCAAAATTGGTGCCTATGAAGACATCTTGGAGTGTGACGTCGTCCCAATGACCGTTTGCCACATTCTCCTTGGATGCCCATGGCAATTGTATAGAGGAGTCATCCACAACGGCCGAATGAACCACTACATCTTCAAGATGAAGGGCAATGAGTATGTCCTTCGTCCAATGTTGCCAAGCCAAGTGATCGCCGACAAGCAAGCCACCCATCGTCGAGATCATAGTGAGAGAGCGAGCCACCAGAAAGAGAGTAAGCGCCACAAGCCCAAATCGAACACCTCCACGATGAGCGAAAAGAAGAACTTAGTCCTATTTGCCACCAAAAGTGAGATAAGAGGTGTGCGTGTGAACCCATCTAGTGTCCTACACTACATTATTGTGTGCAAGGACAATGCACCACAAACTAACAGTTCTCACACTCTTCCTCTAGTGTTGTCTTCTCTTTTGTAGGAATTTCACGATGTTTTCCCCAACGAGCTACCTCCGGGACTACCTCCACTACGAGGCATTGAGCACCGCATCGACCTCATCCCCGGAGCACCGCTTCCGAACAAAGCTCCTTACCGCGTCAACCCCGAAGAAACCAAAGAAATAAAAAGGCAAGTAAAGCATCTCATAGACCGTGGACATGTGCGTGAAAGTTTGAGCCCTTGTGTCGTTCCGGTCATTCTTGTGCCTAAAGGAGACGGTAGCTTTCGCATGTGCTCCGATTGTAGACCTATCAATGCTATCACTGTTTGTTATAGGTATCCCATTCCACGCCTTGATGATATGCTTGATGAACTTAGTGGTGCCACTATCTTTTCAAAAATTGATCTTAAGAGTGGTTACTATCAAATCTGCATACAAGAGGGTGATCAATGGAAAACCGCTTTCAAAACCAAGTTTGTCTTGTATGAGTGGTTAGTCATGCCTATGGGTCTCTCCGAAGCACCGGGTACTTTCATGTGTCCTATGAATCATGTCTTTCGCCGTTACATTGGTGTGTTTGTTGTGGTCTACTTTGATGATATCCTTGTTTATATAAAATCTCTTAGAGATCATGTCACCCATGTTCGAACCATTTTGCAAACTCTTCGAATAGAGCACCTCTTTGCTAATATGGAGAAATGCCTTTTTGGCATTGACAAGCTCATTTTCTTGGGTTTTCTTATTTCTTCTAAGGGTGTTCATGTTGATGAGTCCAAGATCAATGCTATTAATACTTGGCCACAACCAACCAATTTGCATCAAGTGCGTAGCTTTCTTGGCCTTGCGGGTTTCTATCGTCACTTTGTGAAAGATTTTAGCACCATTGCTTCGCCTTTGCATGCTTTGAGCAGGAAGAATGCGCCTTTTGTTTGGGGACCATCCCAAGATACCACTTTCAATGAGCTTAGGAATTTTCTCACTCATGCTCCCGTGCTTGCATTACCCAACTTTGACAAACCCTTTGAGATTCATTGCGATGCTAGTGGTAATGGCATAGGAGGTGTGTTAACGCAAGAGAAGCGACCCATAGCTTACTTTAGTGAGAAACTCTCCGGCACGCAACTCAATTACCCCATCCATGACAAAGAGCTATATGATTTAGTTCGCGTTTTGCATGAATGGGAACACTATGTTCGCCCTCATGAGTTTATCATTCATACCGATCATGAAACGCTCAAGTACCTTAAGGGCCAAACCAAGTTGAACAAGTGTCATGCTAAATGGAGTGAATTTATTGAGTATTTTCCTTATGTCATCAAGTACATTAAAGGTAAATACAACATTGTGGCGGATGCCCTTTCTCGCATATGCATGCTTGTTACACAACTTGAATTGGATGCCATTGGTTTTGAGCATATCAAATACTTGTATGAGCATGATCCTACCTTTGCTACTCCTTATGCCAAGTGTTTAACGCATACCTCTTGGGAACGCTATTACATCAAAGATGGATATCTTATGAGAGCTAACAAACTTTGCATCCCCGAGTCTTCTCTTCGTTTGTTGCTTTTGCAGGAATCTCATGGAGGAGGCTTAATGGGACATTTTGGACGAGACAAGACGTTCGCCATGCTCTCGAAGAACTACTTTTGGCCAAAGATGTTTCGCGGCGTCAACTGCTTCACCAACCGATGCTCTACATGTCGCAAAGCTATGTCCAAAGATCAATCTCATGGCCTTTATATGCCTCTACCAATTCCATATCAACCATGGGAAGACATTAGCATGGACTTTGTACTTGGTTTGCCTAGGACTAGAAATGGGAAGGATTCAGTATTTGTCGTTGTGGACCATTTTTCAAAAATGGAAAATTTCATTCCTTGCAACAAGATAGACGATGCTTCACATGTTGCTACTCTCTTTTGTAGGGAAATATTGCATCTACACGGAGTGGCAAAGACGATCATCTCGGACCGCGACATCATGTTCCTTAGCTACTTTTGGAAGACCCGATGCGCCAAGCTCGGAATCAAGCTACTTTTCTCCATGGCGTATCATCCACAAACCGATGGCCAAACGGAAGTTACCAACCGCACACTCTCCACTCTACTTCGAGTACTCATGAAGAAGAACATCAAGGAGTGGGAGGAGTGCCTACCTATCGCCGAGTTCGCCTACAACTGAGCAATACACTCAACAACCGGCAAGTCCCCCTTCGAGGTCGTCTACGGCATCAACCCTTTGTCACCATTGGACATTCTCCCTCTACCACTCCAAGAGCGCATCAATTTGGACGCTAGTGCAAGAGCGACACATCTCAAGAAGGTGCATGAAGATACAAGGAATACCATCGAGTGCCAAGTTCAACGCCTTCCCTCCAAGCTCAACTTCAACAAGCACCCTATGGTCTTCAACATTGGTGATCTCGTGTGGATACACCTTCGCAAGGACCGTTTTTCACAAGAATGCAAGTCCAAGCTTCGACCCCGAGAGGATGGACCCTTCAAGGTGCTCGCACGGTACAATAACAACGCTTACAAGATCGACCTCCCACGCGACAAGTACAACGTGAGCGACATCTTCAACGTCAAAGATCTCTCCCTTCCATGGTGATGAAGAATTTGATCCGAGGACGGATCTTCCCCAATGCGGAGCATCCCAAGGCCATCCCCATGGACCCAACTACATCTCCTACGACACCTCTTGGACCCATGACACGAGCACGTGCAAGAGCTCTTGAAACCGAGGTGACATCTCTCCTCTCACATTTCCACTTTGATGCTCATGAGGCATGGCTACTACCTCATACACACACTTTGTGCATTCTCAGGTATCATGGGGAAGCTAAGGAGCAAGGAGAAGAGGAAGAGGAAGATGGATGTGACAACGGAGAAGAATAAGTGATGAAGAAGGAGCTACAGGCTCCGGACGACCGGCCAGGACCGGACGTCCGACGACCTCCAGGCTCCGGACGTCTGAGCCAGACCGGACGTCAGACACTTCCACACCAGAGCCAAAACGATGGACTTCCGACGCTCCACGGACGACCGACGCTCCTCGGATAATCGACCCCGACCGGACGTCCGGCCGAAGACCACCCGAGCCGAATCTACGGACGTCCGACAGGCACCGGACGTCCGGACCCTCGCGAGCCTCCGGACGACCGGTGACTCCTGGACGTCCGACGCCTGTGCGCTGTTTCGTGTTGGGCCACAGCCCATGTACCCCTTCGCCCCCCTCTTTTGCACTAAGACTATATATAGTCCACCTCGTCCAACTTTCTAGGGTTAGCATTGGTTTAGCTCATTTGAGAGATAGAGCATTGCTCATCCACATCGGATCTACTCCTCGTGAGAGAATGCGGCCTCTTCGGAGAAGATCCTTTTGGATTCAAGACCTCCTCGTGGAGAAGAACATCAAGACCTCCTCACGGAGAAGACCGGCTACCCTTGTATCGTCCGTTGTTGACCGTGTACCGTGTGAACCCTTATGTATCCGAGGATCTAGCACATGTGTGACTTTCTTGTGTCGGTTTAGTGATTCTCTTGTGTTTCCCTTGTGTTTTACCTCTTTTCCCCCTCGTGTTCTTCGTGTTCATCGCGGGATCCGCTCCTTTCATGAAAGATCGGCCGATTAGGGTTCTACTCTACATCAACGGTGCTCGATGACTTGTTCCCACCAAATGAGGACATAGTCTTGGAACTCAAGGGATGCCATCACGATCTTCTTCCCTTCTTCATAGTTGTGCAAGCGGAAGATTTTGTCGACCATCAATGCCCATGAAAGGTAATCTTCGGGATCGTCGCTTCCGTTGAACTTGGGTGATGTAGGGTAGAACCCTAATCGGTCGATCTTTCACGAAAGGAGCGGATCCCGCGATGAACACGAAGAACAAGAGGAGGGAAATGAGGGAAAACACAAGGGGAAACACAAGAGGAACACTCAAACTAACAAGAACAAGTTACACATGTGCTAGATCCTCGAGTGCAAAGGGGAAGATACACGATCCAAAGTCAACAACGGACGATACACGGTAACCGGTCTTCCGGAGCCTATAGCTTCTTCTTCATCACTTCTTCTTCTCCGTCTTCACGTCCATCTTCCTCTTCTTCTTCTCCTTGCTCCTTAGCTTCTCCATGGTACCTGAGTATGAACAATGTGTCCGTATGAGGTAGTAGCCATGTCTCATGTGCATCGAAGTGGAAACGTGAGAGGAGTGATGTCACCTCAACTTCGAGAGCTCTTGCACGTGCTCGTGTCATGGGTCCACTAGGTACTTGGTGAGGCGATGGTAGGTCCATGGGGATGACCTTGGGATGCTCTGCATCATCTCCCCTCCCTTGGGGAAGATCCGTCCTCGGATCAAATTCTTCATCACCATGGTAGGGAGAGAGATCTTTGACGTTGAAGATGTCGCTCACAGAGTACTTGTAGCGTGGAATGTCGATCTTGTACGCGTTCTCGTTGTAGTGTGCAAGCACCTTAGAGGGTCCATCCGCTCGTGGTCGAAGCTTGGACTTGCGTTCTTGTCGAGAGAGGTCCTTGCAAAGGTGTAGCCGAGATCACCAATGTTAAAGACCATGGGGTGCTTGTTGATGTTGAGTTTGGTCGCAAGTCGTTGTACTTGGCACTTGATAGTATGTCTTGTATCTTCATGCACCTTCTTGAAATGAGTCACATGTGCACTTGCGTCCAAATTGATGCGTTCTTGGAGTGGTAGAGGTAGAATGTCCACTGGTGACAATGGGTTGAGTCCGTAGACGACCACGAAGGGGTACTTGACGGTAGTTGAGTGTCTTGCGCGGTTGTAGGCGTACTCGGCGATAGGTAAGCACGGTTGCAATATTTACCTACAAAATAGATGTGCAATATGTGAAGTATCGTGTATCTTGTTGCAAGGTATGAAATGAGCCGTTTTAGAGAATCGGTTCACAACAACAAACACAGAATTTTTTCCATTCCTTTTTCGAGGCAACCCAAGCACAAAATCCATATGAAAATCCTCCCATGGGTGATATGCAATTGGAAGTGGCAATGAAGGTCCAAGATATTTAGCTTCGTACTTAGCTTTGCGAGATTTAGAGTATTGGTTGGTGAAGTGGTTGACATCTCGAAGCATCGAGTGCCAATAATAGTGCTTGGAGATAGTAGCTAGTGTCTTGTCGTGTCCAAGGTGGATGAGTAGTTGAACTTACCATTGGATCTCCTTAGGTTCCTCGGGGTTGACGCGGTAGCGAACCTTGTTAGGAAGGGGCGCTCCAGGGATGATGTCGAGTCGGTGCTTAATGCCTTGTAGTGGAGGTAGTCCCGGAGGTAGCTCGTCGGGGAAAACATCGTGAAATTCCTGCAAAAGAGAAGACAACACTAGAGCAAGAGTGTGATGGGTGTTAGCTTTTGGTGCCTCATTGTTGCACGAAAGGTCATAGTGGATGACACTAGATGGGTTCCCACACACTTCTCTCATCTCACGTGTGGTGGCAAATAGAATGAAGTACTTCTTGTCGATCATCGTGGAGTCGCTCAATTTGGGCTTGTGGCGCTCACTTTCTTTTTGGTGGTTCGCTCTCTCACTATTTTCCCCATGATGGGTGGCTTGCTTGTCGGCGATCACTTGGCTTGGCGACACGGGGCGAAGTACGTACTCCTTTCCATTCATCTTGAAGATGTAGTGGTTCGTTCGGCCATTGTGAATGACTCCTGTATCAAATTGCCAGGAAAAGGTGGCAAACGGTAATTGGAATGACATCGCACTCCATAGTGTCTTTGTAGGCACCAATGTTGAAGGAAACTTGAACTCAATGCTCGACTCAGATAGTTCTGGAGTCGCTAAGCCGTTGCACTTTGTATGGATGTGGGTGCTTCGTCTTGGGCAATTGGAGCTTGGAGCGAAGTTCTTCGCTTGTGAGATTATGAAAACTCCCTCCATCCATGATGACCTTGACGGATCTTCCATTGATGCCGGCCTTGGTGTGGAATATGTGGCATCTTTGGTCTTCGTCTTGGTGATGTTGAAGAGTCAAGACCTTGGAGACAACGAGAGTGGGAATTGAATCTCCATCAAAAAAGACTTGATTCTCTTCTTCTTCGGTCATGTGCCGGTCCCTTGCCACTTCCTCAAGGGCTTTCATCTCCTCATCACTCATGGAGTCGTATGTACCATCGTTTTTTAGGATCATGGTTCACTTGTTGGTACACTCGGATGACTTGTGGCCTTGGCCACCGCATGTGAGGCATTTGAAGGAACTCGTCTTGACGGTCTCATCGGTTGGGGTAGATGATGATGAAGCTCTCGGCTTGAAGTTGCTTGTAGTAGTATGATGACTTGGGGTGATCGAAGATGTTGGAGTCATTGAAGCTTGATTGTTGGAGAAGCCGTCGGACTTGGATGAGAACTTGGCATACTTGAAATCGTCTTGCACTTGACGTTCCGCTTTGGTAGCTTGATGCACTAGCTCGATGAGGTTCGAGTATGGTTGGAAGTTGGTGATCTTCTTGATAGGATGGTTGGGTCCATTCAAGAAACGTGACATAGTTTGATCATCATCTTCTGTGACATTGGCTCGTATCATGGCAATCTCCATCTCCTTGTAGTACTCTTCAACGCTCTTGGTTCCTTGCTTGAGTAGTTGGAGTTTCTTGAAGAGGTCGCGGTTGTAGTAGGTAGGCACAAAGCGTGCTCTCGTGACATCCTTCATTTGCGCCCAACTAGTGATGGGTGGTTCACCTCTTGCCTCTCGGCGCTCGATAACTTGTTCCCACCAAATGAGGACATAGTCTTGGAACTCAAGGGATGCCATCGCGATCTTCTTCTCTTCTTCAAAGTTGTACAAACGGAAGATTTTGTCGACCTTCAATGCCCTTGAAAGGTACTCTTTGGTATCGTTGCTTCCGTTAAACTTGTCTATGGTGAACTTGAGCTTTCTGTAGCGTTGCTCTTCATAGTGTTGAGGTCGGGGATGATGACGCCCATGTTGTAGATGATTGTCAAGCTCGTGTCGCTCTTGGTGAGGAGGGTTGTCAACCTCATATTGTTCTTGTCATGGAGGATTTCCATTGTCATCATGCTCTTGATGAACTTTATGTTCTTGGCGAGCTTGTGGAGGAGCTTGTCGAGCTCGAGGAGGAACTTGAGGAACTTGACGATGCACGCGAGCTTGAAATCTTCGTTCTTGAACTTCTTCGTGAAGTGCTTCTTCATGTTCACTAGCTTGTCAGCCTCGGTTGGCTACGGCTCGACTTGAATCTTGGAGGGCTTGTTGTGCCGCAAGTGCTTGAGCTTCACGGAGTTGTTGTTCTTGGCATTGTGCCTCGGCATCTTATGCAACTTAGTGTAGACACGCTCACTCTTCCTCTTCAAGTTGGCATTGTCGTTGCCGTTCTCGACCTAGCGCAAAGGCCTCTTGGGTTTGATGTTGTCGGTGCTCTTGAGAGTCGGTGTCGCGTAGAGGATTGAGGCTTGCTTGACGATCGTTGCGCGTGGCATAGCGTAGATTCTTCGATGTCGGTATACTTGAGCCGGAGAGGGTGAAGTCGGAGTGTCGGCTTGAGCGAGTCCTTCTTAATGGAGACGAAGTGGAAGAAGAGCTGTTGAGCAACAAAGCACGAATTTCGTCCATCCTTGCGTCATTCTCTTGCTTTTGGTCGTCGAGCTTGTGGTCGAAGTAGTCCCTTGTACGTTGCTCGGAGAGTCGCAAGTCGGCGGCGAGGTTGTCGATGCGTGCACTAATGGCTTGTTGCTCTTGATGCAAAGCGCATTGTGGACCAAAGAGGTGTCTCTTGGTGACGTAGGAGTTCATGTCGTCGTCATGCTCAATGAAGAGTGGGTTCGTAGAAGTACTTGGCCTATCCATCATTCCAAGAAAAATGTGAGTGGTAGAAAGAGAAGAACGAATAGCAAATGTACCTTGACCGAAGTTGAAAGTGGATCTATGATCACTCCAATGTAGGACAAGGAAATAACACAATTGGTACTAGCTCTTGTCGCTTTATCACACATACACAAGTAAAATCTTATGGTGGAGCTTGGTTAGGATGGTGGCACCAAATTTGATGTAATTGTAAGTGAGCTTTAATAATGTTGGAAAATATTCGCAAGATGCAACGTAACAAGTAGACCAAGCATATAAGGTACATGGAAACACACACACACAAAACGATAAGTGGGGTCGTGCAACCAAGGATGAGCCCAAAAAGTGGGATCCACAAAAATGCTTGTGTTGCACAACACTAGAGAGATGCTAGCACGATTGCACAATAGGCGGATACAAGGACTTGTGCACAACCTACTTAGCAAAAATGCAATGACTTCTATCCCAAGTATGTTCTATGCAAGGTGTTTCTATGTGATAATCCAAAATGATCGAGTATGACAATCTTAATGTTGTGGGATGATATGGTTCTTGCTTAAAAGCTCTTCGCTTATCTTTCGTTTTGCTTAAAAGCTTGGTTGGCTCTTTGTTGTTTGAGCTCTTTTCTCATGCAATGCTTGAAGAACCAAGATAGCAATTGTGTATGCGATGACAACCTTGTGACACAAGAGATGATACTAAGATATGCAACAATGATGTATGTATGCTATGGGAAGTATGATCACTAATGTGCATAAGTCTCGTTTCCGGCAATACTTAATGGCTAGTCTCGATGGGTAAGCAATGCAAAGGAGGAAGGATATGATGGCTATCAATGTAATGGCAAGAATGATGAATCACGATACCAAGATGTAACACCCCGGATATAACTTTCCCAATTTGTACTCCAACTCTTGTCGTTTCCGGCGTTAAGTTATATTTATTTTCTCGGGTTCGGGTCTTTGTCTCCATGTGTTGTTATCGTTGTCATGCATCTCATATCATGTCATCATATGCATTGCATTTGCATACGTGTTCATCTCATGCATTCGAGCATTTTCCCGTTGTCCCTTTTGCTTTCCGGCGCTTCGTTCTCCTCCGGTGGTCATGTCTAGATTTCTTTCGTGTGTGGGGATTAAACATTTCCAGATTGGACCAAAACTTGTCAAGCGGCCTTGGTTTACTACCGGTAGACCGCCTGTCAAGTTTCGTATCATTTGGACTTCGTTTGATACTCCAACAGTTAACCGAGGGACCGAAAAGGCCTCGTGTGTGTTGCAGCCCAACACCCCAACATTTTGGCCCAAAACCCACCAAACTCTTCTCCATCATCTAGATCATTCGATCACGATCGCATGGCCGAAAACCGCACCTCATTTGGACTCTCCTAGCTCCCTCTACCTATAAAACTAGACCCCCCATTCCTAAATCCGGATCCCCTCGCCTGAAACCCTAATTTTCTCCACCTCGCGCGCACCAGACAGTGTCCGCCCGGATCGGACACTTCGCGCCGCCGCCCCCGCACCAGTGGCGTTTCGCCACGTGGCGCTCGCCGCCCGCCCCCGCCGTGGGGCGGGAAGCCCGGATCCCCCCCCCGAGCCCGTTCCTCTCCGCCGCCTCGCGCCCCTTCTCCTCCCGAGCCGGCCAAGCTCCGCCGCGGGAGCTCGCCGCCCAGCCGTCGCCGGCCGCCTCTGATCTCGCCGCCCTCGTCGCCAGCAAACCCCGGCAAGCGCGTGGCCCCGGTGCCTCGACGTCCGCGCCGGCCCCGCGTCTCCTTCGGCCTCCTCCTCGATCCGGCCCCCTCGTCCCGGCTTCCGTGCAGCTCCGGCCGCCACCGGCGCCCACTCCGGCGAGCTTTCCGGCGAACTTCGGTGAACAGTGCTGCTACAGTACCCGGGCGCCAGATCTGGATCTGTGGATCCCCTCGGTTGACTTTTTCCCTCCGATCCCTAATTATTTTTCTATCTTTGACCTGCTATAACTCCGCATCCGTAGCTCCGATTTGGACATATAGCATATCAAAATGTTCGTCTCAGGGAGTACATCATTTCATTTCATTGCATCATTTTCATTTGAGCTCATCTTGATGCCCGAGATGCTGTTAGAAGAGGGCTTCATGAGTTAATTGTCAGTTCTGCTACTTCATCTTAGACATTTGTCATTTTTACCATGATTATTGTGTGCATGATATGCCCATGAGTGCTACATATGTTTTGTTAAGGGTTTTGTCATCTTTCCAGAGGTGCAACCCATGTATTTTTGTGATGTGTGTGGTGCCTAGTGCAAGCTTGCAAAGTGAGGCACCCGGTAACTCTGTTTTCAGGGACTTGGTATTTTCACTAAGTCCTGGGATTGTTTAGTTCATGATGCCATATGTTCGTGTTGTTTCCTAGTGATCCGTGCCTTTTTTGAGGATGATCAGTAAAGGAGTTTTGTTAATAATGTAGTGCTCTATCCATCCATGCCTTTTTTTGCAATTATGGAGCAACCTAGCTTGAGTCAATCGAGCTCTACTTTTGCTTCGTTGTGAATATGGGCAGATCGTCAACTTGTTTGCGATTTTGCCGATGATGTTGTAGTTGACCCGTGCATGCTATGCCTTTGTTCTTGCAATGTCTAGCTTGAATTTTGTGCCTTCTTAATGGATGTATGCTTGCCTTGCCATGACTTGCACCGTAGTGAGAGCATCGAGCTCGTTAACATGCCTTCGTGAGTTATATTTCAGCATGTGTCAGTTTTCACTAAGTCGGAAAACTGATTATGTTTTAGCTATGTTCGTGTGCTTGTTAGTATATTTTCGGATCCCTTTTGGCTCAAGGTCACTAAGGATCTTTTGTTAAGCTTGTTGAGTAGCTCCATGACATGTTCTTATTTGTCATAATCAGGTTTTGTAGCATGTTGTTTTGTTGCTCCGAAGAGGGCTATATGATCTGAAATTTCACACAATTGTTAATTTCACTAAGTCTGAGATGTGTTTACCATTTGCGTTTTTGCCATGCTTGTTTGAACCTCTTAATGGATGAATTAGCCGTGGATCAGTACTAGTATTTTGTTAAGCATCTTGAATGCTTCCCTGCCATGTATTTTGTTGCCATGTTTGAGTGCTGTAGCATGTTCATTTCGTTGCATTTAGAGGCCTACTTGCTGAAAATCGCAGACCGGTGCCAATTTTGAATCGCTTGCCATTTCCAAACCGTAACTCCGATTCTGGCGTTCTTTATATCATTTTCAAGCGATTTCATCTCATCTTTCCAGTGGCACACTTGGTTTTCCAAGTTGAGGCCAGGTTCATGCATTTCCTGTCATATCTTGCATTTTGCATCCCGCATCGCATCCTGCATAGCATACCATCATTGCATCTTGTTGCTTGAGCTTGCACGTGGTTGATTGTATCCTTGTTGCTTGTTTGTCTTGTTTGGGTAGAGCCGGGAGACGAGTTCGCTAATGAGGAGCCCGTTGAGTTTGCTTTTGAGGATCCAGTCAACTCTGACAACTGTGCAGGCAAGATGATCATACCCTCGAAATCACTACTATCTTTGCTATGCTAGTTTGCTCGCTCTTTTGCTATGCCAATGCTACGATGCCTACCATTTGCTTGTCAGCCTCACAAATTGCCATGTCAAACCTCTAACCCACCATGTCCTAGCAAACCGTTGATTGGCTATGTTACCGCTTTGCTCAGCCCCTCTTATAGCGTTGCTAGTTGCAGGTGAAGATTGGAGGCGTTCCTTGTTGGGACATCTATTTACTTGTTGGGATATCATTATATTGCTATGTTATCTTAATGCATCTATATACTTGGTAAAGGGTGGAAGGCTCGGCCTCTTGCCTAGTGTTTTGTTCCACTCTTGCCGCCCTAGTTTCCGTCATATCGGTGTTATGTTCCCGGATTTTTGCGTTCCTTACGCGGTTGGGTTATAATGGGAACCCCTTGATAGTTCGCCTTGATTAAAGCTTTTCCAGCAATGCCCAACCTTGGTTTTACCATTTTCCAGTGAGCCTTTTCCTTCCCTTGGGTTCTGCAGACTCAAGGGTCATCTTATTTAAACCCCCCCGGGCCAGTGCTCCTCTGAGTGTTGGTCCAACTGAGCGATGTTCGGGGCTACCAGGGGCAACTCTGGGCTGGCCTACCCGACGTCTGGCTCATCTGAGTGTGCCCTAAGAACGAGATATGTGCAGCTCCTATCGGGATTTGTCGGCACATTCGGGCGGTGTTGCTGGTCTTGTTTTAACCTGTCGAAATGTCTTGTTGTACTGGGATACCGAGTCTGATCGGAATGTCTCGGGTGAAGGTCTATTCCTTCGTTGAGCGTGAGAGCTTGTCATGGGCTAAGTTGGGACTCCCCTGCAGGGATTAAACTTTCGAAAGCCGTGCCCGCGGTTATGGGCAGATGGGAATTTGTTAATGTCCGGTTGTAGATAACTTGAACCTTAATTTAATTAAAATGAATCAACTGAGTGTGTTACCATGATGGCCTCTTCTCGGCGGGGTCCGGGAAGTGGACACGATGTTGGAGTAATGTTTGCGTAGGTTGCTCTAGTTTCCCGCTCGCGCTTTGCCTCCTCTTCTCGCCCTCTTTTGAGAATAAGTTAGCCACCATATATGCTAGTCGCTTGCTGCAGCTCCACCTGTTTTCACCTTACCCTTCCTATAAGCTTAAATAGTCTTGATCGCAAGGGTGCGAGATTGCTGAGTCCCTGTGGCTCACAGATTCCTATTACACCAGATGCAGGTCCAGGTGATTCCGCTCTAGGTGACGCGTACGAGCTCAAGTGGGAGTTCGACGAGGACTCTCAGCGATACTATGTGTCCTCTCCTGATGATCAGTAGTGGTGCCCAGTTGGGGGTGATCGGGACCGTGTCGCATGTTGGGTTTTCTTCTATTTTGGCGCCATAGTCGGGCCATGAGTGTTTGGATGATGTATGTAATTTATGTACTTTGATTGACGTGGCGAGTGTAAGCCAACTATGTATCTCCCCTTTTATGATCTATATTACATGGGATGTTGTGATGATTGCCTAACTTGTGACATTGCATTCAATGCGGTTATGTCTCTAAGTCATGCCTCGACACGTGGGAGCTATAGCCGCATCGAGGGCGTTAAATAAGACGAGGTTACCGTTCTTGCTTACGGTATGGTGTCAAAATGGTGGACCGAAATACCAAGATGTAGTCGAGGTGGTCGTTTTTGATGACGTGTCCGTGTTGAAGATGAGCGACAGTGATGTTGATGTCGAACCGTACCTAGAGAGCTGAAACACAAAAGGTACGGAACCGCAACTCAAATTCTCAAAGCTCGAAGTGGCAACACATGTCGTCGTGCGAGACGGGTAAGCAATGGTGGTGGTATGCGGAAGTGGTGATGGTGTATAGGTGGTAGGAGTGTGTATGCGGAAATGTGGGGCGGTGGTGGTAACTAGAACTGAAAAAATTCAGTTTCGTCAGTGTGGGTCGGACGTCCGGGCTGGGCCAGTCGTCCGGTCGTCGGACGTCCGGAAGGGGTCGGACGTCCGGTGCCTGGGCGAAATTAGGGCACGGGATGAACAACTAGGGTTCGTGGTGGAGGAGTGGAAATTCGTCGAATCCAGAGGATTTTGTGGATGGAAAGGGTGGAGACAAGGGGGAAAAGCTAGATCCACTTAAAACAAAGCAAATCCACAGATCAAATCCAACAAAATTTTAACACACCAGCAAATCACAAAAAAAATTGGGGCTATTTTATGGGGAATTTTCGAATTTGGGACAAAACAACAAAAGCTAGGCTAGCAACACAATGGGGATGCTCCGAAATCATGATCAACTGGCTCTTGATACCAAGCTGGTGTAGGGTAGAACCCTAATCGGCTGATATTTCACGAAAGGAGCGGATCTCGCGATGAAAACAAAGAACACGAGGAGGGAAACAAGGGAAAACACAAGGGGAAACACAAGAGGAACACTCAAACTAACAATAACAAGTTACACATGTGCTAGATCCTCGAGTACAAATGGGAAGATACACAATCCAAAGTCAACAACGGACGATACACGGTAACCGGTCTTCTCCGTGAGGAGGTCTTGAGTTCTTCCCTAAAGAGGGGTCTTGAATCCGCTCGGGGGATCTTCTCCGGTGGAGGCTCGAATCTCCGAGGAGAAGGTAACCAAGTGGATGAGCAAAGCTCTCACACAAAATATGAGCTAATCCTTTGCTAACCCTAGCTAGAACGAATAGGAGGTCTATATATAGTCTTAGTGCAAAAGAGGGGGCGAAGGGGTACATGGGCTGCGGCCCAACACGAAATAGCACACAAGCGTCGGACGTCCGGGAGTCACCGGTCGTCCGGAGGCTCGCGAGGGTCCGGACATCCGGTGCCTGTCGGATGTCCATAGATTCGTCTCGGGTGGTCTTCGGTCGGACGTCCGGTCGGGGTCAGTCATCCGAGGAGCGTCGGTCGTCCGTGGAGCATCGGAAGTCCGTAGTTTTGGCTTGGGTGTGGAAGTGTCAGACGTCCGGTCTGGGTCGGACGTCCGTAGACTGGAGGTCATCGGACGTCCGAACCTGGCCGGTCGTCCGGAGCCTGTAGCTTCTTCTTCATCACTTCTTCTTCTCCGTCTTCACGTCGATCTTCCTCTTCTTCTTCTAATTGCTCCTTAGCTTCTCCATGGTACCTGAGTATGCACAATGTGTCCGTATGAGGTAGTAGCCATGTCTCATGTGCATCGAAGTGGAAACGTGAGAGGAGTGATGTCACCTTGGTTTTGAGAGCTCTTGCGCGTGCTCATGTCATGGGTCCGCTAGGTACTTGGTGAGGCGATGGTAGGTCCATGGGGACGACCTTGGGATGCTCCGCATCATTGGGATGGTGAACTTTAGCTTGCCGTAGTGTTGCTCTTCATTGTGTTGTGGTCGGGGATGATGACGCCCATGTTGTTGAGGATTGGCAAACTCGTGTTGCTCTTGGTGAGGAGGGTTGTCAACCTCGTATTGCTCTTGTCATGGAGGATTTCCATTGTCTTCATGCTCTTGTTGAACTTGGGGTTCTTGAGGAGCTTTTGGGGGCACTTGTTGAGCTCGAGGACGAACGTGAGGAACTTGACGACGTACATGTGATTGGTAAATCCTCTCTTGAACTTCTTCGCGAAGTGCTTCCTCTTGTTCACGCCGATGGCAATTATGTGTGGCAACGGCGTGAGTTGAATCTCGAAGGGCACGTTGTGCCTCAAGTGCTTGAGCTTCATGGAGTAGTTTTTCTTGGCCTTGTGCCTCGGCATCTTGTGCATCTTGGTGTAGACGCGCTCGCTCTTCCTCTTCATGTTGGCGTTGTCGTTGCTGTTCTCGTGCTAGCGCAAAGGCCGCTTGGTTTTGACAGTGTCGGTGCTCTGGAGAGTCGGTGTCACGTAGAGGATTAAGGCTCACTTGACGATCGTTGCGCGCGGCACATCGAAGAGTGTTCGATGTCGGTGTACTTGAGCCGGAGAGGGTGAAGTCGGAGTGGCGACTTGAACGGATCCTTCTTGAAGAGGACGAAGTGGAATAAGAGCGGTTGAGCAACAAAGCACGAATCTCGTCCATTCTTGCATCGTTCTCTTGCTTGTGATCGTCAAGCTTGTGGTCAAAGTAGTCCCTTGTACGTTGCTCAAAGAGTCGCAAGTCGGTGGCGAGGTTGTCGATGCGTTCACTCATCGCTTGTTGCTCTTGATGCAAAGCACGTTGTGCACCAAAGAGGTGGCCCTTTGTGACGTAGGATTTCATGTCGTCGTCTTGTCCAATGAAGAGTGGGTTGGTAGAAGTAATTGGCCTATCCATCATTCCAAGAGAAATATGTGAGTGGGACAAAGAGAAGAACGTATACCAAATGTACCTTGACCGAAGTTGAAGGTGGATCAATGATCACTCCAATGTGGAACAAGGAAATAGCACAATTGGTACCAATTCTTGTTGGTTTCTCACACCTACAAAAGAAAAGCTTAAGGTGGAGCTTGGTTTGGATGGTGGCACAAAATTTGATGCAATTGTTAGTGAGCTTCAATAATGTTGGAAAAGATTCGCAAGTTTGCAATGCAACAAGTAGACCAAGCAATATATGGTACACAGAAACACACACGCAAAAAGATAAGTGGGGTCGTGCTACCAAGGATGAGCCAAAATGTGGAATCCACGAAAATGCTCTTGTTGCACAACACTAGAGAGACGCTAGCACAATTGCAAAATAGGCGGATACAAGACTTGTGCACAACCTACTAAGCAAAAATGCAACAACTTCTATCCCAAGTATGCTCTATGTATGGTGTTTTGATGCTATGATCCAAGATGATCTAGTATGACAATCTTAATGTTGTATGGTGCTACGGTTCTTTCTTAAAAGCTCTTTGCTTATCTTTCCCTTTTGCTTAATAGCTTGTTTGGCTCTTTGTTGTTTGAGCTCTTTTCTCATCAATGCTTCACGAACCAAGATAGCAATTGTGTATGCGATGACAACCTTGTGACACAAGCGATGATACCGAGATATGCACCAATGATGTATGTATGCTATGGGAAGTATGATCACTAATGTGCACAAGTCGCGTTGCCGGCAATACTCAAAGGCTAGTCTCGATGGGTAAGTGACGCAAAGGAGTAAGGCTATGATGGCTATCAAAGTAATGGCAAGAATGATATATCCAATACCAAAATGAGGTTACCGTTTCCTGCATAGAGTACAGTGTCAAAATGTTGGCACAAATACCATGATATAGTCGAGGTGGTCGTTGTTGATGACGCGTCCCTGGCGAAGATGAGCGCTGATGATGTTGATGTCGAACCGTACCTAAATAGCCAAAACACAATAGGACACGGAACCGCAACTCAAATTCTCAAAGCCCAAAGTGGCAAAACGTGTCGGAGTGCGAAATGGGTAAGCAATGGTGGTGGTATGCGGAAGTGGTGATGGTGTATAGGTGGTGGGAGTGCGTATGCAGAAGTGGGGCGGTGGTGGTGACCAAACTGAAGAAAATTCAGTTTCGTCAGGGAACGTCGGACGTCCAGGAGGCGGTCGGACGTCCAGAGGCGGTCGGACGTCCAGTGCCTGGGAGATTTTCAGGAACGGGATGAACAGCTCGTGGACGTGGTGGAGAGGGCAAAATTCGTCGAATCCGGCCGATTTCATGGATGGAAAAGGTGGGGAAGTGGGGGAAAAGCTAGATCAACTCAAGGCAAAGCAAATCCACAGATCAAATCCAACAAAATTTCAACACACCAACAAATCACAAAAAAAAATTGGGGCTATTTTTGTGGGGAATTTTGCGAATTAGGGACAAAATCAACAAAAACAAGGCTAGAAACACAACGGGGAGGCTCCGAAATCGTGATCAACGTGGCTCTAGATACCAAGATGATGTAGGGTAGGAACCCTAGGGGATGATCTTTCACGAAAGGAGCGGATCCCGCGAGGAACACGAAGAACATGAGGGAAAACACGAGAGAATCACTAAACCAACCAAAAATAGTCACAAATATGCTAGATCCTCGAGTACATAAGAGACCACACGATCCACGGTCAACTAAGGACGATACAAGTAGCATGATCTTCTCCGTGAGGAGGTCTTGAGGTTATTCTCGTAAAGGGGTCTTGAATCCGCTTGGGGGATCTTCTCCGAGGAGAAGGTAACCAAGTGGATGAGCAAAGCTCTCACGCAAAATATGAGCTAATCCTTTGCTGACCCTAAAACGTAGGTAGGAGAAGAGTATATATAGTCTAGGTGGGCGAAGGAGTACATGGGTTGCGGCCCAACAGGCAACAGCACACAGGCGTCGGACGTTTGGGAGTCACCAGTCGTCCGGAAGCTCGCGAGGGTTCGGGCGTCCGGTGCTCGTCGGACGTTCGTAGATTCAGCTCGGGTGGGCTTCGGTCGGACGTCCGGACGGGGTCGGACGTCCGGACGGGGTCGGACGTCCGGACGGGGTCGGACGTCCGGGGCGTCGGTCATCCGGAAGGCTCCAGAAATCCATAGATTCGGCTCGGGTGTGGGTGTGCCGGTCGTCCGTAGAGGGCCGGTCGTCCGGAGCCTGGAGGTCACCGGACATCCGTTGCTCGCGGGTCATCCAGAGCGTGGCAACATCCAGCAGTTCTTCTTCTTGTCCATTGAAATTGGAGTCCTCACCGTCTTGTCCATTGAGTGTAGTTGGTCCGTGGCTTTCCTCCAAGCACCTGACGCTTGAGGTAGTAGCCAATTCTCATGCATATAAAGTGTTAGTTCGGAGAGGAGTGAGTTCACCTTGTCTTTGATAGCCTTCGCTCGGGCTCTTGTCATTGGTCCAAGTGGTGTCGTAGGAGACGTAGGTAGGTCCATGGGGATGACCTTGGGATGCTCCGCATCAGAGTGAGTTCACCACTAGCCCCATATATGATGTGTTTCCACAATTCCCATGTGAGGAGAGCCACAAAACCCACCACTTGAGTGAGATGAGTGACTCCACCATACGTGAGTTTGAGTGCACCTATTTTGAGGGAGTGAGTGAACCACCACATAAAGAGAGTGAGGTAGTTGATAGGTCATGTGAGGCCACTATGATTTCTAACGACCTGACCTCTACCTCTATTGTGTCTTCTCATTTGGTGCTAGGTCCCATCTATGATGACGCGCCGATTCGTGATGACTTCGTCCTCCCTTTGGACAAGACGATGGACATGGTGGAATATAATGCACCCCCCCACTTGGTTCCATCAAGATGAAGATGACCACCATTTGTTCTTTCCCACCTCACCTACACCACTTGAGTGGAATGAGAATGGTAACATAGGTGACGGTGATGCTCTAGTCCCACTAGTGGACATTCATGACAATGATTGCTTGCATGATGTTGATCCACCTAGTACCATGATTCATGCTAATGTGAATTCCTCCTGTGATGATTTCTTGCCCATTTACGATGAGTATGGTGATTCTAATGTGAAGTCTATTAGTTGTGATGCCATGCTACATAGGGTTTCTTGTGACAATTCTCTAGGTCACATCATGTTTGACAATACACTTGCTTGTCATATGCTATGCATGAGATCAACAATATGTCATATTTGCAATCTCATCGTAGTGACTATGCATATGCCATTGAAATTAACCCAATTTGCACATATGGCATAGATGACAAGCCCATGGTTGTCGACATTTGTTTTTCTTGTGATGATATTGATATGATCCCTTTGAATCATTCATCTCATATGCCATGCCATGACCACCTAGCTCCGAATATGCATTGTTTTGGATGTTGTCCATTTTATCCTTATGATGTTTCCAAAATTGCTTATGAGGCGACCCCCATAGTTTCCTCATACATTTTAGCAGATTTTAATTCATCCCATTCATTGCATGATCCCAATACTTGTGTGCACCATATGCTCCACATGAATCAAAATGCTATTGTTGTGCCTTATACTTGTATGCACAATTTGCATCCCCATCGTGTTATACAGAATAACTATTCTTTCATGATGGATGACATGTTCCTATACCATGCATCAAATATCTTTGAGCGATGGTTATCTCGTACTAACTCTCACGTGCACATACACCTCATGATGGATGATGTGTACATTTACCACACACATAATTTCTTTGGCTTGTGTCTCTTTTGTGTAGGTACCCACGAATACTTGTCAACCTCACAATCCCATGAGTTGACAAAACGAGCTCTAGAGAGCAATCATGACTTGGGATCCCATGGATTGTCTTTCCCACCGCTCTCTTCACGCTTTTCTTCTACATGACCCTCACTTTGCATGATATGCTAATTACTATGCCTTTGCCATGCATTTGTGACCCATGTTTTGCATTACACATGATGATTGATTCTCATACTTGTATGTGTATTTGCAAGCTTGGTGGAGATATTGCTTGTTATTGCCATGTTCATCCTATGACCCATTCCTATGATGATACTTTGATCTTGCTTTGTGTTCGTGCTTGCGATATGTCATGTGCATTGTCTATGCCTATTATTTGCTCACATGACATGATTGCCATGATTTCCTCTAGTATGTTGCATCTTTGCACTACTAGCTTGCATGACATGATTGATATGCTTGCTTATGTTGCATCACCCATGATTCATACTTGCTCATTTCTTGCGGTTGATGACAACCACCTACATGCTTTGCACATGATAGTTATTGCTTCTTGTCATATATCTCCATGTGTTGCCTCTCTCATGCTAGATGATTTGCCATGTATTGAGTGCAACTATGCCTTAAGCCTTGATAATGAGTTTGCCCCCATAGCATTCTCACATATATTTGAAGATTTTGACATATTTCTTGTGAAGCATGCTTGTCTTACCTCTTTGCACCATATACCTAGTGCCATGAATATTGCCATTGTTGCATCATATTATTCATGCACTTGTGCTTCTAATGGTTATGTGCAAGAGAAGAGAACCATCATGATGGATGATGTGCTTATCTACAATGTGCATACATTCTTTGCTTTCTTTTGTGAATGTGTAAGATACTTGGACCTTGTGTCGACTTCCGCTTCATGTGAGTTGACCATTCGAGCTCTTGAGAGCGAGCCTCATACATTTGACCATGACTCGCTTCTACACCACCTTTCCTACCACTTCTGCATTGTGAAGAATGCACAAGGACACGCCTTCAAGGTGACATCTTTCTTGAGCATGGATATTATGGATCATACTACTTGTGTTTCTTGCACCATGAGACCTATTGTTCATCTTGGACCACTTGATTGCACACATGTTAGAGATCTTGCTTCGACTTGTCATTTTCACCGTTCCATGCATCATGATATATATGCCTTGTGTGGTGCATCCAATTCCTGGATTACTTGCTCCTCTCATATGTTTGGTTGTAACAATGTCGTCACTTCACATATGCCATGTCCCATTGCTTGCTACATGCTTGCCTTGATTGCCTCACACATGATGAACAATTGCTCTTTTTATTGTGTTGAGTGCCACACTATCTTCACTACACCCTATGCACATATTGCTTGGATTGTCTTGCACTTGACCCATGTGTTTAGACACTTCATTTTATTTGGAGTTATGAATGCTTCTTATGCCTACCATAGACCTTTCATTGAGCGCTTTGCCCATGCTTGCTATGCCTTTGAGGTAGATGCTTATTTTCTTGTCACACATATTTGCATCACTACCTCACAATTTCATACTTTCTCCATGATATTTTTGCTTGTGCTCGATTGGTATGCTTACATGCCATGTCACAATCCTTTGTCAAACTATATGCTTTGCATGACAATGAAACTTGTTGGGTGAATCATCGCTTGAATGCTTGGTTTTGCACTAACGCTAACCACATTTTTTTCAACTATTTTTTGTCTTTGCTCCTTTTGAAGGAATCCCAAGATGTTGCGACATTGGCGAGTGCACATTTCAAGATTCAAGATGACGAGAACTTTGTGATCGACCACTCCTACACGGCGACGCCATCTCTTTCCCATGGTGATTTGGATTTTGAACCAAGGTCAGATCTTTCCCAAGGGGGGGATGATGCGGAGCATCCTATGGACATCACCATGTCAAGAGTCCATTCGGCAAGTGACACGTGCGACATCTACTTCACATACACAAAGGTGAATCATATCCTTTACACATGCTCACTTGACCCCTTCGAGGATGGTATACTACTTGAAACTTCTCCCGTGTGCATGCATAGGTATTGTTAGAGCTTCACGGATGTCGAGGAGGTGTGCAAGCGCCGAGGAACGACTACACCGTCCGCGAGGGAAGCATGGAAGAGAAGGAAGAAGAGGACCCGCCCAGTCTGGAACGAGCGGTATTACTGCTAACACTAGGCGGTACTACCGCTGAAGGCACACGGGCGGTACAACCGCTCGACTACCGTCCAACTACCGGCCCAGCTTCTGTATTCGAGCGGTGCAAGGCCGGTACAGCCCCGGTTTTCCCCCCCAGCTGCGACAAGACCGGTACAACCGGTCCTACCACCGGTACAACTGCTCCTAACTTCGTGTAGACCCCCAGAAACCGGTACATGAGCTCCTAGCGGTACAACCGCTCACATATCCATTACAACCGCCCTGCCTGTGCGCAATGAGAGGGGTTTAACCCCATGTATCCCCCAACTTACCCCTTGGACTATATATACTTGTCTCCTAGCTCCGTACTAGGGTTAGCAGAGTAGTAGCTCATTTAGAGATAGAGCTTTGCTCATCCAATACGGATCTACTCCACGAGAGAGACCGTGGCCCCTCTTCGGAGAAGATCCGCCTTGGATTCAAGACCCCTCACGGGAAGATCCCCTCATGGATTCAATACCTCCTCATGGAGATGAACCTTACCTTGTATCTTTCCCTTTGTTGTTCATGTACCTTGTGGATCTTGTGTGTTTGATTGTCTAGTGGATGTGTGATTGGACTTGTTCTTGAGTGTTTCCCCTTGTGATTTCTCTCCGTTCTTCCCCTTGTCCTTCATGTTCTTAGTCGGGATCCGCTCGTTTCGTGAAAGATTGGGCATCTAGGGTTCCACCCTACATCAAATAGCTGGTAGTAGCATGGCCAATTCTCCCATCCTTTGGCAAGGTTGGATTCACATATTGCAAATTAGTTGCCGATGAATAAAAAGGTGAAACACTATCTTGTATGCCTTTGGAATTTTTAACATGAGGTGTTTCAAATTGATTAACCAAACCCATCATGTTGTTCATCGGCATATGGATTTGTGGGGTTGCTGATGCATGAAAGTTTGGATACATATGTTGTACGTTGCTAAAATCATAAGAATTTGAAGCATGAAGATAGTTTTGCACCGGCCCTTGCGCATAATTAGATGCATGATTGATAAAACTAGGGCTAGCCGATACATTATGCTCATTAGGTGATCTAGCAACAACATATGGATTATCTGCATCTATAAAGGGGAATTGGGTATTCATATTACCTTTGTAGATTGCAGCAACTTCATGACGATCTCTTCGTAGCAAGAACGGACTGGAGACCGTTCAAAGCTTCGTCCCTAGCGGAGTTGCCAAAAAGTGTGTTCGCACACAAACACGTCACCGTGTACCATGGACGCTGGGGGTGATGCACCATAGCTCACATTGAAGGAGACCCGTCTGGAAGCACGGTACTCAAGCAATCCGGCGGGCACTTTTGAGGACCCGAAACCCCACACACCCGGGAGGGACCCCGTCAGGATGAGCGGCGGCTATGAGCTGACCGAAGTCGGCCTGACCATCCCTAGGGCCTCGAAGTTTTCCGCCCTGCAAAAGAAGAACGAACGAAGAACGAGGAAGAAGAATAACAAGGGAGAAGATAAAAGATAAAAAACTTGATGAGGACATCAATACCATTGTTACACACACAGCCCCTGCTGTTATACATACTAGACCAATTATTAGAGCTCGTGCATGCCAATTAAATTATCAGGTACTTTCGTTTCTTGGTGATGATTCTAATGTTCATTAGAATATGATGCTGCCTAAATTGGATACATTTGTTTTGCTTACAAATGAAGAGCCTAGCTTGGAGAAGGATGAACATTGGAGCAAGAACAAGCATGGAGATGATGGAATGTGCAAGGGAAACAAGACCGGACTTTCAAGTGATGATTTCAGGACTTTGAAGCCACCATAATGAGTGCACAAAGCCTTGGACAAAATATACAAGATGCCACTTCATAATTTTCGTCCAGAGGCTATTCTAGGTGCTGCGTCACCTTATTATTGGGCCATGCCCATGTATTTTCCAAATACTTAAGTATAGGCTGTTTTTAGAGTCCGTATGTGTGGAGAAACAAGATTTAGGGTTGGTTTCGGACCCCTCCTCCAAGGGCCACGAAATTCCCCCCTCTTCCTCCATATATACAACCCTTAGGGCATCGTTTAGACTTTGGGGTTTTGTTTAGATCAAAAGTTTGCCATAGCTGCAACTTTGCGTACTTCATTTGTGTTCAATAACCAGACCAAGACGTCACAGAATCCCACCTTGATCAATAAAGCTTTCATCTTATATTCGCAATATCCAGATTGCAATCTCAGTTTCTTGCTTGTTCTTCATTTGCTCACAGGAAACAGACCCTCGTAGTTAGGTTGATCGTGCTCCGTCGTGATCAATGACCCCTCGGAAGTTGGTTTAGCGATTGCTAAGGTGCGACCTCTCGCACGTTCGTAGTCGGATCGTCAAGGTCGATTCCCACAGAAAATGATAGCCACCATCTCATCGAAACATCGGGACACCTTTGCCTCTATCAAGTGGTATCAGATTTTCTAGTTGCTCGGTGAGATTCAAAGTTTTTTCGTAGTTTCGATCGAGTCTATTCTTCATAACTATAGTCCACGAAAAAGCCAAAAGAATTACGGTTAGTTCATCCTATCTGAACCAATCTGATCCTTTGCATAATCTTTTCTATATTTTCTTTGTTGAAGTTGCGGTTGCATCGTTGTGTCAAGTTGCTGGTCTTAGCGTCTAGTCCTTTAGAGTTTCGAGTTCTCTTCACAGGTTTTCACGTCTCCGCTGCCATATATATCACCACCGCATCATCATCATCGCTGCTGTCGTATACTACCACCGCACGAACTTCATCGCCGCTGCCATATACCACCAGCACATATTCACCGCCAATCTGAGTCCATATCCGCCACCACCTATCCGCCGCCATCACGCCAATCCGAGTTCCACCAGATTCATCGCTGCCACCAGTTCGAGTTCCACTAGATTCATCTCCGCCACCAGTCCGAGTACAGTATTTTGTTACTCTATTTTGGATTTCCATATCACGCCATACTCTGAGTCGTGACAGAGTAGGACTCCCGAACTTTCGTGCTACCCGCAGTAGAAAAATAGCTCCAAACCCCAAAAAAAACTAAGTCTAGAAAATTCTGGCTAGGCAGTTTTTAGAGCATTTGTAGACTTATTCGAAAAAAATTGTTGGGGAGCAAAAAAAGAGGAGAAAAAGTGCAAAAAAGTGAAAAAAGAAAAAAAAATCAAAGCGTGCCCCTCCCTTGTTTACGTGCAGCGTCGTGATTTTGTTAGTGTTCTAGGCTCGCGTCTCTAGCACGGTCTAGCCTAGGACCAGCTCAGTAACGTCGTTGAGCATTTATTCAACTTTGCATCTCTGAATTGATTATTGCTGACCCTTTTTGCTACCATATTATAGGCCTTCCCAGCTCCACATACATCTACATCGTGCGTTTGACTCTCCCTGGTAATTGCTCTATCCAAGCTTTGAGAGTTTTGACCACGACGATTGTTGATCACCGCCTGCTGCTGGGTAAGAACTGGTAAGAATTTGAGATTTGCTTGACAGATTTGTGACACCCACCACCACCTCTTGTTAGTAGTCTTTGGAGCAAGAACAAGCATGGAGATGATGGCATGCGCAAGGGAAACAAGACCGGAGTTTCAAGTGATGATTTCAGGACTTTGAAGCCACCATAATGAGTGCATGAAGCCTTGGACGAAATACACAAGATGCCACTTCATAATTTTCGTCCAGAAGCTATTCTAGGTGCTGCATCACCTTATTATTGGGCCAGGCCCATGTATTTTCAAAATACTTAAGTATAGGCTATTTTTAGAGTCCGTATGTGTGGGGAAACAAGAGTTAGGGTTGGTTTCAGACCACTCCTCCAAGGGCCACTAAATTCCCCCATCTTCCTCCATATATACAGCCCTTAGGGCATCGTTTAGACTTTGGGTTTTGTTTAGATCAAAAGTTCGCCACAGCTTCAACTTCGCGTACTTCGTTTGTGTTCAACGGCCAGACTAAGACGTCACAGAACCTGATGTAGAGTAGAACCCTAATCGGCCGGTCTTTCACGAAAGGAGCGGATCCCACGATGAACACGAAGAGCACGAGGGGGGAAAGAGCGAAAACACAAGAGAATCACTAAACCGACACAAGAAAGTCACACATGTGCAAGATCCTCGGATACATAAGGGTTCACATGGTACCTGAGCATGCACAAATTGTCTGTATGAGGTAGTAGCCATGCCTCATGAGCATCAAAGTGGAAATGTGAGAGGAGAGATGTCACCTCGGTTTCAAGAGCTCTTGCACGTGCTCGTGTCATGGGTCCAAGAGGTGTCGTAGGAGATGTAGTTGGGTCCATGGGGATGGCCTTGGGATGCTCCGCATCATCTCCCCTCCCTTGGGGAAGATCTGTCCTCGGATCAAATTCTTCATCACCATGGAAGGGAGAGAGATCTTTGACGTTGAAAATGTCGCTCATGTTGTACTTGTCACGTGGGAGGTCGATCTTGTAAGCGTTGTTGTTGTATCGTGCGAGCACCTTGAAGGGTCCATCCGCTCATGGTCGAAGCTTGGACTTGTGTTCTTGCGGAAAACGGTCCTTGCGAAGGTGTATCCACACGAGATCACCAATGTTGAGGACCATAGGGTGCTTGTTGAAGTTGAGCTTGGACGCAAGGTGTTGAACTTGGCTCTCGGTTGTGTTCCTTGTATCTTCATGCACCTTCTTGAGATGTGTCGCTCTTGCACTAGCATCCAAATTGATGCGCTCTTGGAGTGTTAGAGGGAGAATGTCCAATGGTGACAAAGGGTTTAAGCCGTAGACGACCTTGAAGCGAGACTTGCCAGTTGTTGAGTGTCTTGCTCGGTTGTAGGTGAACTCGGCGATAGGTAGGCACTCCTCCCACTCCTTGATGTTCTTCTTGATGAGTACTCGAAGTAGAGCAGAGAGTGTGTGGTTGGTAACTTCCGTTTGGCCATCGGTTTGTGGATGATACGCCGTGGAGAAAAGTAGCTTGATTTCGAGCTTGGTGCATAGGGTCTTCAAAAAGTAGCTAAGGAACATGACATCGCGGTTTGAGACGATCGTCTTTGGCTCTCCGTGTAGACGCAATATTTCCCTACAAAAGAGAGTAGCAACATGTGAAGCATCGTCTATCTTGTTGCAAGGAATGAAATGTGCCATTTTTGAGGAACGGTCCACAGCGACAAATACCGAATCCTTCCCATTTCTAGTCCTAGGAAAAGCAAGTACAAAGTCCATGCTAATGTCTTCCCATGGTTGATATGGAATTGGTAGAGGCATATAAAGGCCATGGGATTGAGCTTTGGACTTAGCTTTGCGACATGTAGAGCATCGGTTGGTGAAGCGGTTGACGTCGCGAAACATCTTTGGCCAAAAGTAGTTCTTCGAGAGCGTGGCGAATGTCTTGTCTTGTCCAAAATGTCCCATTAAGCCTCCTCCATGAGATTCCTGCAGAAGCAACAAATGAAGAGAAGACTCGGGGATGCAAAGTTTGTTAGCTCTCATAAGAAATCCATCTTTGATGTAATAGCGTTCCCAAGAGGTATGCGTCAAACACTTGGCATAAGGAGTAGCAAAGGTAAGATCATGCTCATACAAGTCTTTGATATGCTCAAAACCAATGACATCCAATTCAAGTTGAGTAACAAGCATGCATATGCGAGAAAGGGTATCGGCCACAATGTTGTCTTTACCTTTAATGTACTTGATGACATAAGGAAAATACTCAATAAATTCACTCCATTTAGCATGACGCTTGTACAACTTGGTTTGGCCCTTAAGGTACTTGAGCGTTTCATGATCGGTATGAATGATAAACTCATGAGGGCGAAGATAGTGCTACCATTCATGCAAAACACGGACTAAATCATATAGCTCTTTATCATAGATGGGGTAATTGAGTTGCGCGCCGGAGAGTTTCTCACTAAAGTAAGCTATGGGTCGCTTCTCTTGTGTTAACACACCTCCTATGCCATTACCACTAGCATCGCAATGAATCTCAAAGGGTTTGTCAAAGTTGGGTAATGCAAGCACGGGAGCATGAGTAAGCAAAATCTTAAGCTCATTGAAAGCGGTATCTTGGGATGGTCCCCAAACAAAAGGCACATTCTTCTTGCTCAAAGCATGCAAAGGCGAAGCAATGGTGCTAAAGTCTTTCACAAAGCGATGATAGAAACCCGCAAGGCCAAGAAAGCTACGCACTTGATGCAAATTGGTTGGTTGTGTCCAAGACTTAATAGCATTGATCTTGGACTCATCAACATGAACACCCTTAGAAGAAACAACAAAACCCAAGAAAACGAGCTTGTCAATGCCAAAAAGGCATTTCTCCATATTAGCAAAGAGGTGCTCTTTTTGAAGAGTTTGTAAAACGGTTCGAACATGGGTGACATGATCTATAAGAGATTTGCTATAAACAAGGATATCATCAAAGTAGACCACAACAAACACAGCAATGTAAGGGCTAAAGACATGATTCATAAGATGCATAAAAGTACCCGGTGCTTCCGAGAGACCCATAGGCATGACTAACCACTCATACAAGCCAAACTTGGTTTTGACACCGGTTTTCCATTCATCACCCTCTTGTATGCGGATTTGATAGTAACCACTCTTAAGATCAATTTTTGAAAATATAGTGGCACCACTAAGTTCATCAAGCATATCGTCAAGGCGTGGAATGGGATACCTATAACAAACAGTGATAGCATTGATAGGTCTACAATCGGAGCACATGCGAAAGCTACCGTCTCGTTTAGGCACAAGAATGACTGGGACGTCACAAGGGCTCAAACTTTCACGCACATGTGCATGGTCTTTGAGATGCTTTACTTGCCTTTGTATTTCTTTTGTTTCTTCGGGGTTGATGCGGTAAGGAGCTTTGTTCGAAGCGGTTCTCAATGCCTCGTAGTGGAGGTAGTCCCGGAGGTAGCTCGTCAGGGAAAACATCGTGAAATTCCTGCAAAAGAGAAGACGCCACTAGAGGAAGAGTGTGAGAAGTGTTAGTTTGTGGGGCATTGTCCTTGCACACAATGACGTAGTGTAGGACACTAGATGGGTTCTCACACACCCCTCTTATCTCACTTTTGGTGGAAAATAGGACTAAGTTCTTCTTTTCGCTCATCGTGGAGGTGTTCGATTTGGGCTTGTGGCGCTCACTCTCTTTCTGGTGGCTCGCTCTCTCACTATGATCTCCATGATGGGTGGCTTGCTTCTCGGCGATCACTTGGCTTGGCGACATTGGACGAAGGACGTACTCCTTGCCCTTCATCTTGAAGATGTAGTGGTTCGTTCAGCCATTGTGGATGACTCCTCTATCAAATTGACAAGGGCGTCCAAGGAGAATGTGGCAAACGGTCATTGGGACGACGTCGCACTCCAAGGTGTCTTCGTATGCGCCAATTTTGAAGGAGACTTGTACTCGATGCTCGACTTGGATAGAGCCGGAGTCACTAAGCCATTGCACTTTGTATGGATGAGGGTGTTTCGTCTTGGTCAATTGGAGCTTCGAGCAAAGTTCTTCACTTGCGAGGTTATGACAACTCCCTCCATCGATGATGACCTTGACGGATCGTCCATTGATGCCAGCCTTTGTGTGGAATATGTGGCATCTTTGTTCTTCTTCTTGAAGATGTTGGAGAGTCAAGACTTTGGAGACAACAAGAGCGGGACTTGAATCTTCATCGCAAACGACTTGTTCCTCTTCATCGTTCACTTGCCGGTGCATGGCTACTTGTTCAAGAGCGTCCATTTCTCCTACACTCATCGAATCGTAGGTGCCGTCGTCGTTGAGGATCATGGTCCGCTTGTTGGTGCACTCATACGACTTGTGGCCTCGGCCTCCGCATGTGAAGCATTTGAAGGAACTTGTCTTGACAGCCTCATCGGTTGGAGTGGATGATGATGAAGCTCTCGGCTTGAAGCTGCTTGTAGTAGGAGGGTGACTTGGAGTGTACGAAGATTTCTTGGAACTCGACTTGTCGATGTTGCTAGTAGAAGGCTTGGTAGATGGTGTTGGAGTCGTTGAAGCTTGGTTGTTGGAGAAACCGTATGACTTGGATGAGAACTTGGCATACTTGAAATCATCTTGCACTTGGCGTTCCGCTTTGGTAGCTTGATGCACTAGCTCGATGAGGTTCGAGTATGGTTGGAAGTCAGCGATCTTCTTGATAGGATGGTTGAGTCCATTCAAGAAACTTTCCATTGTTTGCTCATCATCTTCCGTGACATTGGCTCTTATCATGGCAATCTCCATCTCCTCGTAGTACTCTTCAACGCTCTTGGTTCGTTGCTTGAGTAGTTGGAGTTCCTTGAAGAGGGCGCGGTTGTACTAGGTAGGCACAAAACATGCTCTCGTGACATCCTTCATTTGCGCCCAAGTAGTGATGGGTGGTTCACCTCTTGCCTCTCGGCGCTCGATAACTTGTTCCCACCAAATGAGGACATAGTCTTGGAACTCAAGGGATGCCATCGCGATCTTCTTCTCTTCTTCATAGTTGTGCAAATGGAAGATTTTGTCAACCTTCAATGCCCATGAAAGGTACTCTTCGAGATCGTTGCTTCTGTTGAACTTGGGCATGGTGAACTACAGCTTGCCATAGTGTTGTTCTTCATTGTGTTGGGGTCGAGGATGATGTCGCTTGTGTTGTAGATGATTGTCAAGCTCGTGTCGCTCTTGGTGAGGGGGATTGTCAACCTCATGATGCTCTTGTCGTGGAGGATTTCTATTGTCATCATGATCTTGATGAACTTGATGTTCTTGGCGAGCTTGTGGAGGAACTTGAGGAACGTGATGGTGCACGCAATCTTGATGTCGTCGTTCATGAAGTTCTTCGCGAAGTGCTTCCTCTTGTTCATGGACTTGTCGGCTTCGGTTGGCTATGGCTCTACTTGAATCTTGGAGGGCTTGTTTCGTCACAAGTGCTTGAGGTTCACGGAGTTGTTGTTCTTGGCGTTGTGCCTCAGCATCTTGTGCAACTTGGTGTAGACGCGCTCGCTCTTCCTCTTCATGTTGGCATTGTTGTTGCCATTCTCGTGCTAGCGCAAAAGCCTCTTGAGTTTGACATTGTCGGCGCTCTTAAGAGTCGGTATCGCGTAGAGGATTGAGGCTTGCTTAACAATCATTGCGTGCGGCACAGCGAAGAGTGTTCTATGTCGGTGTACTTGAGCCGGAGAGGGTGAAGTCAGAGTGTCGACTTGAGCGGGTCCTTCTTGATGAAGACGAAGTGGAAGAAGAGCGGTTGAGCAACAAAGCGCGAATCTCGTCCATCCTTGCATCATTCTCTTGCTTGTGATCGTCGAGCTTGTGGTCGAAGTAGTCCCTTGTACGTTGCTCGAAGAGTCGCAAGTCAGCGGCGAGGTTATCGATGCGTTCATTCATTGCTTGTTGCTCTTGATGCAAAGCACGTTGTGCACCAAAGAGGTGTCTCTTGGTGACGTAGGAGTTCATGTCGTCATCGTGATCAATGAAGAGTGGGTTGGTAGAAGTACTTGGCCTATCCATCATTCCAAGACAAATGTGAGTGGTAGAAAGAGAAGAACAAATACCAAATGTACCTTGACCGAAGTTGAAAGTGGATCGATGATCACTCCAATGTAGGACAAGGAAATATCACAATTGGTACTAGCTCTTGTCGGTTTCTCACACCCACACAAGTAAAAGCTTATGGTGGAGCTTGGTTAGGATGGTGGCACAAAATTTGATGCAATTGTAAGTGAGCTTCAATAATGTTGGAAAAGATTCGCAAGATGCAATGTAGCAAGTAGACCAAGCATATAAGGTACACGAAAACACACACGCAAAAAGATAAGTGACGTCGTGCAACCAAGGATGAGCCAAAATGTGCAATCCACAAAATTGCTCTTGTCGCACAACACTACAGAGACGCTAGCACAATTGCACAATAGGCTGATACAAAGAACTTGTGCACAACCTACTTAGCAAAAATGCAACGACTTCTATCCCAAGTATGCTCTATGCAAGGTGTTTCTATGGTATGATCCAAGATGATCTAGTATGACAATCTTAATGTTGTATGATGCTATGGTTCTTGCTTAAAAGCTCTTTGCTTATCTTTCCTCTTTGCTTACAAGCTTGTTTGGCTCTTTGATGTTTGAGCTCTTTTCTCATGCAATGCTTGACGAACCAAGATAGCAATTGTGTATGCGATGACAACTTTGTGACACAAGAGATGATACCAATATATGCATCAATGATGTATGTATGCTATGGGAAGTATGATCACCAATGTGCACTAGTCTCGTTGCCGGCAATACTCAATGGCTAGTCTCGATGGGTAAGCAACACAAAGGAGTAAGGCTATGATGGATATCGAAGTAATGGCAAGAATGATGTATCATGATACCAAGACGAGGTTACCATTCTTGCTTATGGTATGGTGTCAAAATGGTGGACCGAATACCAAGATGTAGTCGAGGTGGTCGTTGTTGATGACGCATCCGTGGCGAAGATAAGTGGCGGTTATGTTGATGTCGAACCATACCTAGATAGCTGAAACACAAAAGGATACGGAACCGCAACTCAAATTCTGAAAGCTTGAAGTGGCAACACGTGTCGGAGAGCAAAATGAAATGGTGGTGGTATGCGAAAGTGGTGATGGTGTATTGGTGGTAGGAGTGCGTATGCGGGAATGTGGGGCGATGGTGGTGACTACACTGAAAAAATTTCTGTTTCGTCAGGGTTTGTCGGACATCCAGGCTAGGTCGGACGTCCGGTGCCTGGGCGAATTCAGGCACGGGGTGTACTGCTTGGTTTCGAGGTGGAGATGGCGAAAATGGTCAAATCCGGAGGATTTTGTGGATGGAAAGGGTGGGGAAAGGGGGGGAAAGCTAGATCCACTCAAAACAAAGCAAATCCACGGATCCAAACCAACAAAATCTCAACACACTAACAAATCGCAAACAAATTGGGGCTATTTTTGTGGGGAATTTTTCGAATTAGGACAAAAAACAACAAAACAAGGCTAGAAAACAACGAGGGGAAGCTCCGAAATCGTGATCAACCTGGCTCAGGATACCAATATGATGTAGAGTAGAACCCTAATCGGCCATTCTTTCACGAAAGGAGCGGATCCCGCGATGAACATGAAAAACACGAGGGGGAAAAGAGAGAAAACACAAGGGAAACACAAGAGAATCACTAAACCGACACAAGAAAGTCACACATGTGCTAGATCCTCGGATACATAAGGGTTCACACGGTACACGGTCAACTACGGACGATGCAAGGGTAGCCGGTCTTCTCCGTGAGGAGGTCTTGAATCCAAAAGGATCTTCTCTGAAGAGGTCGCGGTCTCTCACGAGGAGTAGATCCGATGTGGATGAGCAATGCTCTATCTCTCAAATGAGCTAAACCAATGCTAACCCTAGAAAGTTGGACGAGGTGGAGTATATATAGTCTTACTGCAAAAGAGGGGGCGAAGGGGTACATGGGCTGCGGCCCAACACGAAACAGCGCACAGGCGTCGGACGTCCGGGTGTCATCGGTCGTCCGGAGGCTCGCAAGGGTCCGGACATCCGGTGTTTGTCAGACGTCCGTAGATTCGGCTTGGGTGGTCTTCGGTAGGACGTCCGATCGGGGTCGGTCATCCGAGGAGCGTCGGTTGTCCGTGGAGTGTCGGAAGTCTGTCATTTTGGCTCGGGTGTGGAAGTGTCGGACGTCCGGTCTGGGTTGAACCATTGGATGTTGTAAGGATGTGGATGCGGTCTTGTGGTGAGAGAGAGCTTCTCCAACATCTCCTTGCTAGCCAAGTTATTGCTTCTCCAACAACAGTTTGACCAGACACAAGAGGGACACGGCTCGCTCGGCGGAGGGCTGTTTCGCGATGTGGAGGTAGTCGTTGTTGTTGTAGAGGTGTGTTAGGTGCAGCCGGTGGTGGTGGTTGAAGACGCGTGATCAATTCATTAAAATTGTTATCTACCTTTGTTTCGAACGTCTTCTCCATGCCATCTATCTTCTCCATGGCCTCTTCAAATCTGTTTAGAACATCTTGCACCTGTCCACTCATCATTTGCTGAAATTTATCATGCAACTCCTTATTCGTCATGTTCTCCCAGTCAGTCTCGTCGGCTTGTGATCCTCCCATGGTTAGCACCAATAGAAACACACAAGAATATGATCCTATAGACTACTAAGAAGAGGTGGTGGTGGGTGTCACAAATCCGTCAAGCAAATCTAAAATTCTTACCAGTTCTTACCCAGCAACAGGCGGTGATCGGCAACCGTCATAGTCAAAACTCTCAAAGCTTGGATAAAGCGATTACCAGGGAGAGTCAAACGCACGACGTAGATGTATGTGGAGCTGGTAAGGCTTATAATATGGTAGCAAAAAGGGTCAACAATAATCAATTCAGAGATGCAAAGTTAAATAAACGCTCAACGACGGTAGTGTGCTGGTCCTAGGCTAGACCGTGCTACAGACGCGAGCCTAGAACACTAACAAAATCACGACGCTGCACGTAAACAAGGGAGGAGCACGCTCTGAATTTTTTAATTTTTTTGCACTTTTTTCCTCTCTTTTTTTGGCTGCGCAACAATTTTTTTTCGAAAAAGTCTACAAATGGTCTAAAAACTGCCTAGCCAGAGTTTTCCAGACTTAGTTTTTTTTGAGTTTGGAACTATTTTTCTACTACGGGTAGCATGAAAGTTCGGGAGTCCTACTCTGTCACGACTCAGAGTATCGCGTGATCTGGAAATCCAAAACAAAGTAACAAGTTACTAAAATGCACACGAACAGTACGTGTTACCTTAACCTTGCCGCTGTTGTTGAACCATTGGATGTAGTAAGGATGTGGATGTGGTCTTGTGGTGAGAGATAGCTTCTCCACCATCACCATGCTAGCCAAGTTGTCGCAGCTCCCTCCATCTATGATGACGCAAACAGAACGTTCCTTCACAATTCCCTTTGTATGGAACAAATTATGCCTCTGATTTTGCTCAGCTTGTGTAACCTGCACACTCAAAACATGTTGAGCAACTAAACATTCATACTTGTCAGCATCTTCGGCAGCCATGTATTGCGTCTCATGATCAGAATCATCTCCACTGTGTTCTTCATGTGTAATAATAGCCAAAGTCTCCTCATCATAGTCACTAGCGGACTCGTACCCACCATCCTCAGTAGAAATCATCACACACTGAGATTTGCATTCTCTCGCAAAATGTTCTCTACCCTTACAACAACAACAAATAATATCACTTGTGTGCCCTGTTGATGCCATGGAAGAAGAAGAGCTCTACGCAGGCCCGACAAGTGTGCTCTTGACAGATAGTGGTGGTTGTGCCTGCTTTCTTGTATCACGGCTGGAGGTGGCACCTGATGGAGGTGCTGGTGTAGTGGAAGTAGAGGATGCACGTGGTGTCCATGATGAAGATCGACCTGCAGAAAAGTTAGTTCGCGCCAATGTTTGTCGATCCTGCACTTCACATTCAACTTTACAAGCAAGATCGAATAAATGAGTGATATTATTATACTCCTTATACTCTAGAATGGTCTGAATATCTCTATTTAATCCACCCATAAAACGTGCAAGCATAGCTTATTCTCCTCAACAATACCACATCTAATCATGCCAGTTTGTAATTCCTGATAATATTCTTCTACATAATTTTTTCCTTATCCTAAACACTGCAATTTTTATATTAATTCACGTTGATAATATGGTGGAACCCAACGAGTACGCATAGCAGTTTTCAAAGGAGCCCAAGTAGCTGGAATAGGATACAATCAACAATGTTCAGACCACCAAACACATGCAAAGCTAGTGAAAGCACAAACAACGGCAGGAACACGTCTCTCCTCAGGATATTGTAAACATGTAAATCGTTGTTCAGTTTCTAACTCCCAAGTAAGATATATATCTGGAACATATCTACCCTCAAATGGTGGAATATTCAATTTCAGTTTAGGGAGATGGTCATGATCTCGTACCTAAGGGGGAGCCCTACCATTGCCATTTTTGCATGTGGACGACCTGGTGGTTGTGGTGCTTGTAGTTGCACGTAGTTCTGATTTTGATCAACCTCATCCTCGTAATCTCCCGCATAATCATCCTCCTCCGCATCAGGAGCAGGAGCCAGAAAAGTACCAACAGCAGCTCAAACAGTTTGGCCAAAAATGAGACAGGATGTTGAGTGTTTTGTTGCTTGCTGCACTACATGTCAAAAAGCTAAGTCACGACTCAATCCTCATGGTTTATATATGCCTTTGCCTGTACCTAGTGTTCCTTGGAAGGATATATCTATGGACTTTGTTTTAGGTTTCCCTCGAACAAAGAAGGGGAGGGATAGCATATTTGTTGTCATGGATAGATTCTCGAAAATGGCACACTTTATACCATGTCATAAAAGCGATGATGCTGTTAATGTTGCTGATTTGTTCTTTCGTGAAATTATTCGCTTGCATGGTGTGCCAAATACTATTGTTTGAGATTGATAAAGGCGAATGTGTCCCGATGTTTCGATGTGATGGTGGCTATCATTTTCTGTGGGAGTCGACCTTGACGATTCGACTACGAACGTGCGAGACGTCGCGCCATAGCAATCGCTAAACCAACTTCCGAGGGGTTATTGACCACGCTGGAGCACGATCAACCTGACCACGAGGGTCTGTTTTCTGCGAGCAAATGAAGAACAAGCAAGAAACTGAGATTGCAATATGGATATTGCGAATACAAGATGAAAGCTTTATTAATTAAGGTGGGGTTCTGTGACGTCTTGGTCTGGTCGTTGAACACAAATGAAGTACGCGAAGTTGCATCTACGGCAAACTTTTGATCTAAACAAAACCCCAAACTTTTGAGAAGAACTAATACTTGATCTTGCGGATGTTGCAATGATCGGATCCACTTGAATAGAAGCACACCGGTTAAAAAGGATTGACATGACAAACTCGATGATCGAGAAGGATTAGTGTTCAAATCGGGGTATGAGAACACCGCTTAGGAAAAGGTATGGAATCAACATTTGACTTTGAAGCAACCCGAATACCACAACTCAAAACAAAAACAAAGGATTGGCTTGCAGAATAAGCCGGAACAAACATATGATAGAGATTTCGTCCGAAGTTTTCGTGGTGGGGCCTACAGGGGCTCGATCTTACAGCACCATCATGTAAAAGGCAGTGCACATGACATACGAAGCGTCCCCGAGTCGGCATAGCCAAGGACTCTTTAAGACACAACGAGACCACTGTAAAACCAACTGTGAATAGGCGGACCACTAGACGTCGAACCCCTATTTCATATCATACATCTGTCGGAAAGATATCCTAAGAGCTACTCGAATTCCCACTTATAAACTCCCGAAATTTTCCGGTTATGCAATCAGGTGTTGGGGATACAGGGGAAGCATAATATCTCACCCAAACTAGCAAATCCTACATCCAGCTCTATCCATCCTTCAACACATAACCAAGAAACCTTCAGAAATCATCTACCTCAACCTTTGAAAAGCATCCGTTATATGAGTTATAGCAATACTCCCGAACTCCCGCCCCAGTACTGGGTGGCGTCGAGGTTATCTCACCAACAACTGCATAAAAGAGATTCCCGATGTCGGCGAAACTAAACTCAGGTATTTGAGAACTGCAATGATAAAATTGTGATGACAACACCTCGGAGCTCAACTCCCCGGGACACTGCCAGAACCCCTAAATGTCAGGAGGCACCAAGAACAATGTTCTCATCACAAAACCATCGGAACAATTCCAAGATACCCGCGTGATCCTAAATTTTTTTTAGTGAAATTTGAGAAGAGAAGAGTCAAAACTCTACATCAGGAGTCCTCACCAGAGCGACGAAGGGACTGAGGAGTAAAAAGAATTCCTAACTCTCCTATATATAAAATCCTAAATGACTCAAAACATTTTTCTAGACTCAACAACGCCAATGATTCGATCAAGCAGGGGGCTCCTAAGGTCGGGGAAGGCTCTGATACCAACTTGTAACGCCCTCGATGCGGCTATATCTCCCACGTGTCGAAGCACGACTTAGAGGCATAACCGCATTGAAAGCAATGTCGCAAGTGAGGTAATCTTCACACAACCCATGTAATACATAAGGGAAAAAGATACATAGTTGGCTTACAATCGCCACTTCACACAATTACATGAATAAAGCATTACATCATCCAAATACAATCAAGGCCCGACTACGGAGCCAAAATAAAAGAAGACTACCCCAAAAGCTACACAGATCCCCGATCGACCCCAACTGGGCTCCGCTACTGATCAACTAGAAATGAAACAACACAAAGGACAAGATCTTCATCGAGCTCCTCCTTGAGCTTGGTTGTGTCACCTTCTCGGTATCATCGGCACCTGCAAACTAGTTTTGGAAGTATTTATGAGCCACAGGGACTCAACAATCTCACACCCTCGCGATCAAGACTATTTAAGCTTATAGGTAGGGTAAAAGGTATGAGGTGGAGCTGCAGCAAGCGACTAGCATATATGGTGGCTAACATACGCAAAAGAGAGCGAGAAGAGAAGACAAAGCATGGTCGACCAACTATGATCAAGAAGTGATCCTAGAACAACCTACGTCAAGCATTACTCCAACACCATGTTCACTCCCTGGACTCCGCCGAGAAGAGACCATCACGATTACACACGCGGTTGATGTATTTTAATTAAGGTCAACTTCAGGTTTTCTACAACCGGACATTAACAAATTCCCATCTGCCCATAACCGCGGGCACGGCTTTCGAAAGTTCAAATCCCTGCAGGGGTGTCCCAACTTAGCCCATCACAAGCTCTCATGGTCAACGAAGGATATTCCTTCTAGCAGGAAGACCCGATCAGGCTCGGAATCCCGGTTACAAGACATTTCGACAATGGTAAAACAAGACCAGCAAGACCACCCAGATGTGCCGACAAATCCCGATAGGAGCTGCACATATCTCGTTCTCAGGGCACACCGGATGAGCAAGACGTCGGGTAAGCCAGCCCAGAGTTGCCCCTGGTAGCCTTGGACATCGCTCAGTTTGGACCAACACTTAGAGAAGCACTGGCCCGGGGGGTTAAAATAAGATGACCCATGAGCCGGCCGACCCAAGGGAAAGAAAAGGCTAGGTGGCAAATGGTAAAACCAATGTTGGGCCTTGCTGGAGGAGTTTTACTGAAGCCGAAGTCCGGGAACATAACACCGATATGACGAAAACTAGGGCGGCAAGAGTGGAACAAAACACCAGGCATAAGGCCGAGCCTTCCACCCTTTACCAAGTATATAGATGCATTAATTAAATAAGAGATATTGTGATATCCCAACAAATATCCATGTTCCAAACATGGAACAAGCTCCAATCTTCACCTGCAACTAACAACGCTATAAGACGGGCTGAGCAAAGCGGTAACATAGCCAAACAACGGTTTGCTAGGTCAAGGTGGGTTAGAGGCTTGGCTCAACAATATGGAAGGCATGATAAGCAAGTGGTAGGTATCGCAGCATAGGCATAGCAAAAGAGCGAGCAACTAGAAAGCAAAGATAGAAGTGATTTCGAAGGTATGGTCATCTTGCCTCAGATCCGGCAAGGAAGAAGAACGAGTCCATGAAGAAGACAAACGGACGTAGTCGAACGGACCCTCACAACTCCGGAACGAAACTGAAGCTAACGCGAGAAGCAACCCGGAAAGAAGCAAACAACATAGTAAACAACCATCACATAACATGGAACGATGCGCAAACAAGTATGATGCATGTCCGGTTTAAATATGCATGGCATGGCAAAGGGCACAAACAAAAATACAAGTTAAGTGGAGCTCAATATGCAACGAGTTGCATATTGATGGAACACCACATCAATTATTTAGTTCTCTCGGGTTTATGTACTCAACAATATTAAATGTTGTTAAGCATGGCAAGAGGTGAGGCATAACAAAACTACACCATCTAAAGAATTTAAATGGGGCCAGGTATAACAAATAACGAATCTGGTAAACCCCCATATGCATTAGTAATTTATTGCAACAACAATTTAAACATTTTAATTGTTGTTATCATGATGCGGATGACATGAACAAGTTTATGCAATTTTTATTAAAAGTTGACAAGAGCATGAAGAAGCATTTGTCACCGTGGTGGAAAGGAAAGGGGTGCCACGGCAACGATAAAAAAACGGTGCCACGGCAGCGTTCCGGTTCCAATAACTCGATTGAGATACCGATGCAAAGGAGAAGTTTGCGGATGCGTGCAAAAGATGGTGGGGCACTCCCAGATACCGGGTGTCCCACGGATGGACGGCATGGCAACGAGGAGGACCGAGCAAGTGACAACTCGGACACGGTGCAAACATAGGGTGCAACTCATACATCGCAAGCATTCATTCACGGACGTTGTCTTGAGGTTATACCTTCGAAGCGTGCAAACGGGATGGATCAAGTTCGTAGAGGGAAGTAGGCGTTCTCGCGATGGCGGTAGTGGAAGTAGTCGTTCTCGCTTCGTAGATGTTCGGGGTCACGACACGGAACTTGATGTCCACAGGGTCTTCCGCGATGGTTGTGGTACATGTTTCGTAGACGTTCGTGGTCGCCGATAGTTGTACATAGTCGTTGTTAGACTTGACGGATCTGATGACTTAGGGGTTCACCGTTGGACTTGACAAAACCCACGGCAACAGAGAGGTACGCGTCGGCGGTAGTCGTTCGGGCGGGCAGCGTCGTCGAACTTGGCGGGCGTCGCGTAGTCGTACACTTTGATGGTAGTCGTTCACGTTCGTATTGGTACTTGGTGCCATTGTGTCTCGAGTACTTGATGGTTCCGGTCGGGACAGAAAAATGTAGTCAACCATGACGATGTTTCGGTGCGGACCTTAGCGAACCAAAACAAGGCAGCACCATGGTGGTCTTGGCGGCCAACAAAGGGGTCACGGTGACCACGACGATGAACAGGGGCGCGTCACCATGGCGGGATGTGGCGTACCCGTTTCGTTTGTCACAGGAAAACACGGCAGCAGCAGGAATGAGAGCTCTGGTGTGGGGCTGCCCGGTTCTCGCCGGAGCCATGGCCAGAGGCGGGCGGTGCGGCTTCCTGAGGAGCCTAGGGCGGCCATGCTGGAGAGAGAGGCGCAGGCGGGAGGAGGCACCCTCGTGTGTGGCCGCAGCGTCGAGCACGGGAGGAGGACAAGGCCACGATGTGGCAGCGGGGAACTTGGTAGAGCCGGCCATCCATGGCTGAACCAAAAATGCACGGTGCGCAGGCAAAGGAACGAGGAAGGAGAGGGGTGGCTTCGTGCGGAGAAGAGTTGGTAGGGCGTGGCGATCGCTAGAGTCGAGGCCGAAGGGGACGGTTCGAGGGTGGTGATGCCATGGCCTAGAGGGAGAGATGGGTGTCAAGGGAGAGAAGTGAACGGCGTGTGGAGCTCTCCCTCCCATTTCTGACTGCAGGTGCGGCGCAGGAGGAGGACTCGGCCGCGAGTCGTCGAGCTCGACCAGCAGGGTCAGGCGGCGGGGCGAAGTGGCATCCGGGCGTCGAGGCGGGGCGCGGCAGCCATGGAGGTGGGGTGCAGCATAGCGGCAAGACGGCGACGACTGCAGGGCGCCGGCGGCAGGCCAGATCGAGGAGGAAGGAGGCTCGAGCTGATGGCGATGGTGATTGGGCAGCTCTCTGTGAGTGCGAGAGAGAAGGTGAGAGGAGAGAGCAAGGGGGATCGAGGAGATGGCTCTGGCGGCGGTGAGGGAACGAGGGAAGGAGTTCGAGGGAGTTGAGAGGGGATTCGGTCGGGCCTGGTAGACCACTAGGGTTGGAGGGTGTGGCTGGGCCTTGGGCCAGCGCTGGAGTTGGCCTAGGAAGGCTGGCGGCTGGATGGGCCTATAGGCCACTGGTGGGAGGTGGCTGCTGGGCTGCGAGAGGCCTTGGCCAAAAGGGTTGGTAGCTGGGCTCCCTCTCTCCTTACTTCTCTACTCTTATAGAAAAGAAAGAAAGGAGAAAAAGAGAGAAGAGCAACGGTTAGGGAAAGAATTGGGCATAGGGTTTGGAGAAGGTTGGAAAGGAAATTATGAAAGGCATATAATTTAAACTACAAGTGTGTTTGAGGGTGGTTCCACACTAATGGAATATTTCAATATAGCTCCCTAAAATAGTAGGAGACTTTTATATGTTATAAAGAGAATTTCACCTTGTGAACTCCCTCGATTTAAATGGACCGAAGATCCATACGGTTTATTTGGTTGAGTTTTAAAACGGGTTGCATGATGACATCATGCAATGCACATGATGCAAAGATGAATGCAACGAACCAAACAAAATACACGACGAAACTCGGAACCCATGGAAGGCATCTGAAGCTCCGGTCTTGGGGCGTCACAACACTCCACCACTACGAGAGGATCTCGTCCCGAGATCTAGGATGGCACCAGAGGGAAACAGAAGAGGAAGAGAAAAGGTAAAACAAAGTTGCTTCTTGGACAAACAAGTGAAACCACGCACCTTGAGAGGTTGAATAAATTCGTGAAAGAAAGAATACAACGGAAATGAACGAAGTTGAAAGCACTCCGTTAGAAAATAGGGACAAGGAAGAACAACTTCGAGAAGCACTCCGATAGAACAAGGTAGAGAGGAAATAAAGATGATATAATTTGGGCAGCACTCCGTCTGAGAAGGGAGGCAAAACTTGACAGAATGGGAAGAATTTGATAAGAGGGAACGACACTCCGGTTTAGCAGATAAGCACGAAAAGAAAAACATGATCTTCACAATTCGAGATGATGATTGAAAAGAGCAACATCACAAGGCCTCCGGAAGAAAGAATAGAAGATAGATAATTGAAATAAAAGAATGGAGAAGAAAATGCCATCTTATGCCACAAAAGAGCTTGAGAAGGCATCCTTAGGAGACGGGTCGAGCGGAGTTGTTGGAAAACCAACAACGAAAGGATAAGCTTGATATGGTCTTGTGGAGTACATCTCAAATTAAGAGATGACAACCTGCCACTCACGGGAAAAGAATTGGATTGATATGAACAAGGAGACGAGAAAGTAATTCACCGGGAGGATAATGATAAGGACATGACTACCTTGGATACGACCAAAAATATTGCATACATGCATAATTGTCAGGTGATTTCTAATGCAAACTATTCAATAATCTATTTATGTTATCCAGAACAAAAATACTTCATACACTTGTGTTTTGTCTAACTGCAGGTGTATGCGACATTTGTACAATCCACATATGAAGACAAGGGAAAAGGAGAAGTATAGGTTGTGTTCAAAAAGTCCTCTCACGTCACTTTTGGGCCAAGAGAAGATAGAGTCCAAGTCTCTCACGTTCTGGATTCAGATTCGGACTGCACAGACATACCTGACTCAAAACGCCAACAACTTTTTAATACGGACTCTGAATTGGGTGATTCTTTTTTTGTTGGAAACTAGATTTCGTGATCTTTCCAACTCAATTGGATTCACCTTCAAATTCGTCCGGAGCGTTGAGTTATGGACGAAACAATCTGACGTTGCAGCAGAATACGAGTCAAACTACAAGCCCAAAGGTGTTGCATCACCTCCACTTGGGCCCATGAGCCTTGTACGACCTAGGGTTAGTTTTAGGCTGCCTTGGGACGTCCTCCCACCTCCTTCGCCGCCACCCCTTGCTCCTATATAAGTAGATCCATCTAGTAGCTTTTTCCTGGGGTTTTGTTTAGATTAAAAGTTTGCCATAGCTGCAACTTCTCGTACTTTGTTTGTGTCCAACGACTAGACCAAGACGTCGCAGAACCCCACCTTGATCAATAAAGCTTTCATCTTATATTCGCAATATCCAGATTGCAATCTCAGTTTCTTGCTTGTTCTTCGTTTGCGTGCAGGAAACAGACCTCGTGGTCAGGTTGGTCGTGCTCCGGCGTGGTCACTAACCCTCGGAAGTTGGTTTAGCGATTTGATAGAGGCAAAGGTGTCCCGATGTTTCGATGAGATGGTGGCTATCGTTTTCTGTGGGAGTCGACCTTGACGATCCGACTACGAACGTGCGAGACGTCGCGCCTTAGCAATCGCTAAACCAACTTCCGAGGGGTTATTGACCACGCCGGAGCACGATCAACCTGACCACGAGGGCATGTTTCCTGCGAGCAAACGAAGAACAAGCAAGAAACTGAGATTGCAATCTGGATATTGCGAATATAAGATGAAAGCTTTATTGATCAAGGTGGGGTTCTGTGACGTCTTGGTCTGGTCGTTGGACACAAACGAAGTACGCGAAGTTGCAGCTATGGCGAACTTTTAATCTAAACAAAACCCAAAGTCTAAACGACGCCCTATGGGCTGTATATATGGAGGAAGAGAGGGGAATTTCGTGGCCCTTGAGGGTGGGGTCCGAAACCAACCCTAACTCTTGTTTCCCCACACATACGGACTCTAAAAATAGCCTATACTTAAGTATTTCGAAATTACATGGGCCTGGCCCATTAATAAGGTGACGCAGCACCTAGAGTAGCCTATGGACGAATATTATGAAGTGGCATCTTATATATTTCGTCCATGGCTTCATGCACTCCTTATGGCAGCTTCAAAGTCCTGAAATCATCACTTGTAACTCCCTTCTTGATCCCCTTGCGCATGCCATCAACTTCATGCGTGTTCTTGCTCCAATGTTCATCCTTCTCCAAGCTAGGCCCTTCATTTGAAAGCAAAACAAATGTATCCAATTTAGGCAGCATCATAATCTCATGAACATTAGAATCATTACCGAGAAACGAAAGTACCTGGTAATTTAATTGGCGTGCGCGAGCTCTAGTAATTGGTCCAGTATATGTAACAGTAGGGGCTGTGGGTGTAACAATGGTATTGATGTCCTCATCAATCCTCCCCTTCTTGAAATGAAGTCATCCTCGACGGAAGCTCATCTTCCTCACCCAAATAAGGCTTCAAATCTGCAATATTAAAAGTGGGACTAACCCCAAAATCTGCAGGTAGCTCAAGTTTATATGCATTATCATTTATTTTCTCTAAAACCTTAAAAGGACCATCAGCACGTGGCATTAGCTTTGATTTGCGCAGATTAGGAAATCTATCTTTACGCAAATGTAACCAAACAAGATCTCCAGGTGCAAACACAACATGTTTTCTACCCTTATCTCCAGCAAGTTTATATTTAGCATTCATACGCTCAATGTTTTCCTTAGTTAACTCATGCATTTTTAAAATCAATTCAGAACGTTCTTTAGCATCAAAATTAACCTTCTCCGAAGATGGAAGAGGCAACAAATCAATAGGTGCACGAGGTAGGAAACCATACACAATTTCAAAAGGGCACATCTTAGTAGTAGAATGCAATGAACGATTATAAGCAAATTCAATATGAGGCAAGCATTCTTCCCACATTTTCTTGTTATTCTTCAAAACAGCCCTAAGCATAGTAGACAATGTTCTATTGACTACTTCAGTTTGTCCATCAGTTTGGGGGTGACAAGTAGTACTAAAAAGCAGCTTAGTCCCCAACTTAGCCCATAAACATCTCCAAAAGTGGCTAAGAAATTTAGTATCACGATCTGAAACAATAGTAACCATGTAAGCGAATAATTTCACGAAAGAACAAATCAGCAACATTAACAGCATCATCGCTTTTATGACATGGTATAAAGTGTGCCATTTTCGAGAACCTATCCACGACAACAAATATGCTATCCCTCCCCTTCTTTGTTCTAGGTAAACCTAAAACAAAGTCCATAGATATATCCTCCCAAGGAACACTAGGTACAGGCAAAGGCATATATAAACCATGAGGATTGAGTCGTGACTTAGCTCTTTGACATGTAGTGCAGCGAGCAACAAAACGCTCAACATCCCGTCTCATCTTTGGCCAAAAGAAATGTGTAGCAAGTATATCCTCCGTCTTCTTGACGCCAAAGTGTCCCATTAATCCTCCTCCATGCGCCTCCTGCAACAACAAAAGACGAACGGAGCTAGCTGGAATGCATAGCTTGTTAGCACGAAACACAAATCCATCGTTAAGAACGAACTTGTTCCAAGTTCTCCCTTCCTTACAATTCTGCAATACATCTTTAAATTCAGCATCATTAACATATTGATCCTTGATGGTCTCCAAACCAAATATTTTAAAGTCAAGTTGTGAAAGCATAGTATAACGACGAGACAAGGCATCAGCAATAACATTTTCTTTACCCTTCTTGTGTTTAATCACATAAGGGAAAGTCTCAATGAATTCAACCCATTTAGCATGTCGACGGTTCAGTTTTGCTTGACTTTTAATGTGTTTCAAAGATTCATGATCAGAATGTATAACAAATTCCTTGGGCCATAAATAATGTTGCCATGTTTCTAAGGTCCGAACAAGAGCATATAATTCTTTATCATAAGTAGAATAGTTCAGACTAGGCCCACTCAATTTTTCAGAAAAGTATGCAACAGGTTTTCCATCTTGTAATAACACACCTCCTAATCCAATTCCACTAGCATCACATTCAAGCTCAAAAGTCTTATTGAAATTAGGAAGTTGGAGTAAAGGAGCATGTGTCAACTTATCTTTCAATACCGTGAAGGCTTCTTCCTGTGCGGTACCCCAAACAAAAGGTACATCCTTCTTTGTAAGCTCGTTGAGAGGTGCAGCAATGGTGCTGAAATCTCTCACAAAACGCCTATAAAAACCAGCGAGGCCAAGGAAACTCCTCACTTGTGTGACCGTTTTGGGCTGCGGCCAACTCTCAATAGCTTCAATCTTGGCTTTATCAACTTCAATTCCCTGTGGAGTAACAACATAGCCAAGAAAAGATACTCGGTCGGTGCAAAAGGTGCACTTTCCAAGGTTACCAAACAAACGTGCATCACGTAGAGCAATAAAAACAGCACGTAAATGTTCCAAATGTTCCTCCAAAGATTTGCTATAAATCAATATGTCATCAAAGTAAACTACCACAAATCGTCCAATGAAAGCACGTAAAACTTCGTTCATTAACCTCATGAAAGTACTAGGTGCATTAGTTAACCCAAAAGGCATGACTAACCACTCATATAATCCAAACTTAGTTTTAAATGCTGTTTTCCATTCATCTCCCAATTTCATACGAATTTGATGGTAACCACTACGCAAATCAACTTTGGAGAATATTGTAGAGCCACTCAATTCATCAAGCATATCATCTAGCCTAGGAATAGGATGACGATAACGAATAGTAATATTATTAATGCCTCTACAATCAACGCACATACGCGACGTACCATCCTTTTTCGGCACTAAAATGATAGGAACAGCACAAGGACTAAGGGATTCGCGTATATAACCTTTGTCGAGCAGTTCTGTACTTGACGCATAATCTCCTTCGTCTCCTCTGGATTGGTACGGTATGGTGCCCGGTTGGGTAATGATGCACCGGGAATTAAGTCAATTTGATGCTCAATCCCGGAATAGGTGGTAATCCCGGTGGCACGTCTTGTGGAAAGACGTCAGCGAACTCCTGCAAAATGTTAGTGACAGCAGGAGGCAAAGAGGAAGGCACGTCCTCGAATGAAAATAATGCCTCTTTGCACACAAAAGCATAGCAAACAGATTTGCTAAAATCTAGATCATCAATATCAGATTTGGTGGCAAGTAAACATGCACTTTTCAATTTAATTTCAGAAGCAACACTAGATTGTTTATTATTATTAGGCTGCATTTGTTGCTCAAATTCTTTTGCCACAATCTGATTTTCACTCTTAGTTTTCTCCTGTTTTGCTTTATTAGCTCTATTAATATCATCTTTCAAAATGGAATCAGGAGTCATAGGAAGCAAAGTAATATTTTTATCCTTATGAACAAGAGTATACTGATTGTTTCTACCATGGTGAATAGAATTTTTATCAAATTGCCATGGTCTACCAAGTAATAAGGAACATGCTTGCATCGGTACCACATCACAATCAACATAATCAGCATATGTAGAGATACTAAAATGCACACGAACAGTACGTGTTACCTTAACCTTGCCGCTGTTGTTGAACCATTGGATGTAGTAAGGATGTGGATGTGGTCTTGTGGTGAGAGATAGCTTCTCCACCATCTCGATGCTAGCCAAGTTGTTGCAACTCCCTCCATCTATGATCACGCGAACAGAACGTTCCTTCACAACTCCCTTTGTATGGAACAAATTATGCCTCTGATTTTGCTCAGCTTGTGTAACCTGCACACTCAAAACACGTTGAGCAACTAAACATTCATACCTGTCAGCATCTTCAGGAGCCATGTATTGCGTCTCATGATCAGAATCGTCTCCACCGTGTTCGTCACGTGTAATAAGAGCCAAAGTCTCCTCATCATAGTCACTAGCGGACTCATACCCACCATCCTCAGTAACAATCATCACACGCTTAGATGGGCATCTCTCGCATAATGACCTCCACCCTTGCAACGTCGACAAATAATATCATGTGTTTGCCCTGTTGATGCCATGGATGAAGAAGAGCTCTTTGCAGGCCCAGAAGGTGTGCTCTTGGCAGATAGTGGTGATTGTGCCTGCTTTATTGTATCACGGTTGGAGGTGGCAGCCGACGGAGGCGCCGGTGAAGCAGAACGTGTGGAAGTAGATGATGCACGTGGTGTCCATGAAGAAGGTCGACCTGCAGAAAAGTTAGTCCGCGCCAATGCCTGTCGATCCTGCACTTCACGTTCAGCTTTACAAGCAAGATGGAATAAACGAGTGATATTAGTATACTCCTTATACTCTAGAATCGTCTGAATCTCTCTATTTAATCCACCCATAAAACGTGCAAGCATAGCTTCATTCTCCTCAACAATACCACATCTAATCATGCCAGTTTGTAATTCCTGATAATATTCTTCTACAGAATTTTTTCCCTGTCTTAAGCGCTGCAATTTTTGAAGTAATTCACGTTGATAATATGGTGGAACCCAACGAGTACGCATAGCAGTTTTCAAAGCAGCCCAAGTAGCAGGAATGGGATATAATCTACAATGCTCAGACCACCAAACACATGCAAAACTAGTGAATGCACAAACAGCAGCAGGAACACGTCTCTCCTCGGGATATTGTAAACATGTAAATCGTTGTTCAGTTTCTAACTCCCAAGTAAGATATATATCAGGAACATATCTACCCTCAAATGGTGGAATATTCAATTTTAGTTTAGGGAGATGGTCATGATCTCGTACCTGAGGGTGAGCCCTACCATTGCCATTATTTGCATGTGGACGACCTGATGGTTGCGGTGCTGGTGGTGGCACGTAGTTCTGAGTTTGATCAACCTCATCCTCATAATCTCCCACATAATCATCCTCCTCCGCATCAGCAGCAGGAGCCACAGAAGTAGCAACAGCAGCACCAACAGTTTGGCCAGGTGCAAGAGGGAGACGGCTCGCTCGGCGGAGGGCTGTTTCACGATGTGTAGGTAGTCGTTGTTGTTGTTGTTGTAGAGGTGCGTTAGGTGCAGCCGGTGGTGGTGGTGGAAGACGCGCGAGCAATTCATTAAACCTGTCATCGAGCTTTGTTTCGAACGTCTTCTCCATGTCATCTATCTTCTCCATGGCCTCTTCAAATCTGTTTAGCACATCCTGCACCTGTCCATTCATCATTTGCTGAAATTTATCATGCAACTCCTGATTCGTCATGTTCTCCCAGTCAGTCTCGTCGGCTTGTGATCCTGCCATGGTTAGCAACAATAGAAAACACACAAGAATATGATCCTACAGAATACTAACAAGAGGTGGTGGTGGCGGGTGTCACAAATCCGTCAAGCAAATCTCAAATTCTTACCAGTTCTTACCCAGCAGCAGGCGGTGATCGGCAACCGTTGTAGTCAAAACTCTCAAAAGCTTGGATAGAGCGATTGCCAGGGAGAGTCAAACGCACGACGTAGAGGTATGTGGAGCTGGGAAGGCTTATAGTATGGTAGCAAAAAGGGTCAGCAATAATCAATTCAGAGATGCAAAGTTGAATAAACGCTCAACGACGGTACTGTGCTGGTCCTAGGCTAGACCGTGCTAGAGACGCGAGCCTAGAACACTAACAAAATCACGGCGCTGCACGTAAATAAGGGAAAAGCACACTCTGGAACTTTTTTTTTTCGCTTTTTTTTTGCGCTCCTCTTTTTTTTTGCGCTCCTCTTTTTTTTTGCGAAAAATTTACTATAATGGCGAGTGTCTCAAAACTCTTCCCTCGTCAAACTGATAGGATGGGCACGAAATTTTTTTTTTCACTTTTTTTTCGGAAATCAGGGCAGCGACGACGAAAAAGTGCGACAAAAAATCACTATGATGGCACGTGGCTCAAAAGACTCAGAAAAGCCTAAAAATAGGATAGGGAAAAATATTTTTGCCCGTGAAAATTTTGGCCTAAAAACTGCCCGGGGGTCTCCAGACTTTTTTTCCGAGACCTACGCAGGCAAGGAAACACGAATCGGAATTGAGATTGATCTCAAGAACAAACCTAATATGAGAAGAACTCGGATTGGTGGTGGATATATGGTTGTGGTATATGGCAGCGGTGGTGGTATATGGTAGCGGTGGTGGTATATGGATAGAGATTGATGGTGGTATATGGATACGGATTGGTAGTGGTATATGGATAAGGATTCAGAGCGGTGGCGGATAAGCAAAAGTGGTAGATGGGCGATGATGATGGTGCGGCGGCGGCGTGACAACTTATGACCAGAACTCGAAACTCTAAAAGACTAGACTCTAAGACCAGCAACTTGACACGACGATGCAACCGCAAATTCAACAAAGCAAAAACCCTAAAAAGATTATGCAAAGGCTCAGATTGGTTCGGATATGATGAACTAACCCTAATTTTTTGTGGCTTTTTCGTGGACTGTAGGTATGAAGAACAGACTCGATCTAATCTACGAAAAACTGTAAAATCTCACCGAGCAACCTGGAAATCTGATACCACTTGATAGAGGCAAAGGTGTCCCGATGTTTCGATGAGATGGTGGCTATCGTTTTCTGTGGGAGTCGACCTTGACGATCCGACTACGAACGTGCGAGACGTCGCGCCTTAGCAATCGCTAAACCAACTTCCGAGGGGTTATTGACCACGCCGGAGCACGATCAACCTGACCACGAGGGCCTGTTTCCTGCGAGCAAACGAAGAACAAGCAAGAAACTGAGATTGCAATCTGGATATTGCGAATATAAGATGAAAGCTTTATTGATCAAGGTGGGGTTCTGTGACGTCTTGGTCTGGTCGTTGGACACAAACGAAGTACGCGAAGTTGCAGCTATGGCGAACTTTTAATCTAAACAAAACCCAAAGTCTAAACGACGCCCTAAGGGCTGTAATATATGGAGGAAGAGAGGGGAATTTCGTGGCCCTTGAGGGTGGGGTCCGAAACCAACCCTAACTCTTGTTTCCCCACACATACGGACTCTAAAAATAGCCTATACTTAAGTATTTCGAAATTACATGGGCCTGGCCCATTAATAAGGTGACGCAGCACCTAGAGTAGCCTATGGACGAATATTATGAAGTGGCATCTTATATATTTCGTCCATGGCTTCATGCACTCCTTATGGCAGCTTCAAAGTCCTGAAATCATCACTTGTAACTCCCTTCTTGATCCCCTTGCGCATGCCATCAACTTCATGCGTGTTCTTGCTCCAATGTTCATCCTTCTCCAAGCTAGGCCCTTCATTTGAAAGCAAAACAAATGTATCCAATTTAGGCAGCATCATAATCTCATGAACATTAGAATCATTACCGAGAAACGAAAGTACCTGGTAATTTAATTGGCGTGCGCGAGCTCTAGTAATTGGTCCAGTATATGTAACAGTAGGGGCTGTGGGTGTAACAATGGTATTGATGTCCTCATCACGATTGCTAAGGCGCGACGTCTCGCACGTTCGTAGTCGGATCTTCAAGGTCGACTCCCACAGAAAACGATAGCCACCATCTCATCGAAACATCGGGACACCTTTTCCTCTATCAAGTGGTATCAGTTTTCAGGTTGCTCGGTGAGAATTTCCAGTTTTCCTAGATTAGATTTATTTTCTTACCTATTGTCCAAGAAAAAGCCACAAAAAAGAGTTAGATCTATTCATCCTTGGTCCAAGCCAGTCTGAGCCTTTGCAATTTTCTTTTCATTGCTTGCATAGTTGAATTATCGGTTGCATCGTCGTGTCGAGTTGCTGGTCTTAGTGTCTAGTTCGTTTAGAGTTTTGAGTTCTGTTCACATTAGTCACGCCACCGCTGCATCATTATCTCTTCCGTTGTCCACCACCCATCCATCAATTTCCACCACATGCTACCCACCATTCATTGTCATAATAATAGTTGAGATCGTTCACATTTTCGCTTGATCCAATCTACATCTTATCAACTTTGTTTTGGAAAGAGGGAGAAAAAAAGAGAGAAAAAAAACGAGAGAAAAAAAAAGAGAAAAAAAGTAAGAGAAAAAAAGAAGAGAAAGAAAAAAAAGTGAGGAAAAAAAGAGAGAAGAAAAAAAAACAAAATTCGGATCGTTTTAGACTCAATCTCGTAGTTGAATTCGGATCGGAATCTGTTTTGTGCACTGTTCAGTAAAACAGGCATAACTTCCTCATACGAAGGCCGTTTTGCCTCCGCGAGTACTCAAACGAAATCTAGCGACGAGACGCATCTAAATAGTTGAAGAAGCTAGTTCGATATTTGGCACCTAAAAATCGGCTTCTAAATAGGTCTTTTTGCCCTCTGAAGTTCATGAACACAGCTTATTCCAGTTTTTCAGGCCAGTTTTCGAATTTTTTGACTCCTCATATCAACTCGGAATTGAGTGATTCCTTTTGTGTTTGAAAGCTTGAGTCAATACCATTCTTGAAAAAAAAATCAAAAAAATCGGCACAAACTTTTTCAGAGGAAAGTTGGAGACAAAGTTGTTGATATATCCTACTTGGCTGTTGTTTCACATCATTATCTTTATTGTCGTTGTGATCTTCACTTATATCTTGCTGTCCAGAGCTACTTAGTATCCTTTATTGATGCTATTTGTGCTACAACGTGACCTCATTAGTGTTCTAGGCTCGCGTCTCTAGTTCGGTCTAGCCTAGGACCAGCACAGTACCGTCGTTGAGCGTTTATTCAACATTGCATCTCTGAATTGATTATTGCTAATCTTTTGCTACCATATATAGCCAACCCAGCTCCACATATTTCTACACCGTGTATACGCACGTTCCCCTGGCAATCGCTTTACACAATCTTCGGAGTTATTTGACACCGCTGGTTGCCTGTCACCACCTGCCGCATGGTAAGAACTTGTAAGATATTGATATTTGCTTTACTGTGAGCACTTTACAACCACATCCTAGTAGTTCATAGGAACATTATTCTCGAATTTTGGTTCTTGTTTCTACTAATCATGACAGGTTCCAAAGATAGAAGTTCTTGGATGACGGACACATCTTCACCATCAGGAGAGTTGGGACAACACACACAAGCATATGGTCAGATTATCTCTTTATCATCATTTGAGGGTAGCTTTAATCCTGCTATTTATCTAGCTTGGGAGCTTGAAGTAGAACAAGTTTTTAGTCACCATGATTTTTCTGAACTTGAGAGAGTACGAGCTACCATTAGAGCATTTACTGGTTTTGCTTCTGTTTGGTGGAGTGTACATTGTAAGAAAAACATTGATAACCAACCCACAACTTGGAAAGTTTTGAAAGCTGTAATGAGACAACAATTTTTTCCTCCTTACTATCGTCGTGAATTGCGTCGCAAATTGGAGCAATTAAAACAAGGCAGTAACACTGTTCATGCTTACTACCAAGAGTTCAAATCTTATATGCATCATTGTGACATAGAAGAATCTGAGGATGATACAATGAATAGATTTTTTGGTGGTTTGAACCATGATATTCAGGCAAGATTTCAGTATATTCCTCATTGCATTACTGGTATGTATGTCCGTGCTTGTACCTTTGAGAGACAGATACAGGAGGATGCATTGGGTGACTACAACAACTACTATTCCAGTTCATGCTCACCACCGCCGGTTGGTTACTCCACTATTGCACCTACTAGAGCAGCCCCACCTCGGATTGTGAGCGCGATATCATCTCAAGAGTATGGTACATTGTCAACGTCCGTACCTACATCAGCTACATCTCTGCGAGGTAACAGTAAAGGTATTGATGATATAACTTCACATGAGAATGAAGCATGCCTAGTTAACTTGAATGCATCATGTGTTGAGTTACCTGTTGATTTGAGCACACCACCTATTTTAGAGACTCTTGTTACTGTCATGAATGCGTCATGTGATCAAACAACTGAAATATCAACAATGAGTGCACCCATTGAATTAACTGTTGATGCAAAAGAACCAATGTTTAATCATTTTGATATGACCTCTAATCTTGATGATGATTCTATGTCCAATGAATTATTGCATGTTTGCTTATTTAAGCATGTTGTAGCATGTAAATTTGATGCAAGTAAGGTTTATTCATCGAAGTTAGGATGGTTTAATGATGAACATTGCCAATCTTTTGAAGTGAATAAGAGCTTCACTTATATGTGCAAACTGAGTTGCAATATTTTCATGCCTTCTACTTCTTGTGATAATTTTTTGGCTTTAGATTTTATGAACAATGAAAGTTACTCATGTATACATGTGACATATGTGCAAAAATCAAGGGAAGTTAAAATGGATGACATATACATATACAACATGTACACCTTGTCTCTTTTGTTAGCCACATTTCAGATTAAGCAATGCCGAGGACGGCTTTGTTTTCAAAAAGAGGAGGATGATGAGGACATGACTACCTTGGATACGACAAAAAATATTGCATACATGCATATTTGTCAGGTGATTTCTAATGCAAACTATTCAATAATCTATTTATGTTATCCAGAACAAAAATACTTCACACACTTTTGTGTTTTGTCTAATTGCAGGTGTATGGGACATTTGTACAATCCACATATGAAGATAAGGGAAAAGGAGAAGTTTCGGTTGTGTTCAAAAAGTCCTCTCACGTCACTTTTGGGACAAGAGAAGATAGAGTCCAAGTCTCTCACGTTCTGGATTCAGATTCGGACTGCACAGACATACCTGACTGAAAACGCCAACAATTTTTTCATACGGACTCCAAATTGGGTGATTCTTTTTTTGTTGGAAACTAGATTTCGTGGTCTTTCCAACCCAATTGGATTCACCTTCAAATTCGTCTGGAGCGTTGAGTTACGGACGAAACAATCTGACGTTGTAGCAGAATACGAGTCAAACTACAAGCCCAAAGGTGTTGCATCACCTCCACTTGGGCCCATGAGCCTTGTACGACCTAGGGTTAGTTTTAGGCTGCCTTGGGACGTCCTCCCACCTCCTTGGCCGCCACCCCTTGCTCCTATATAAGTAGATCCATCTAGTAGCCACTTGGGCCCATGAGCCTTGTACGACCTAGGGTTAGTTTTAGGCTGCCTTGGGACGTCCTCCCACCTCCTTGGCCGCCACCCCTTGCTCCTATATAAGTAGATCCATCTAGTAGCCACTTGGGCCCATGAGCCTTGTACGACCTAGGGTTAGTTTTAGGCTGCCTTGGGACGTCCTCCCACCTCCTTGGCCGCCACCCCTTGCTCCTATATAAGTAGATCCATCTAGTAGCCACTTGGGCCCATGAGCCTTGTACGACCTAGGGTTAGTTTTAGGCTGCCTTGGGACGTCCTCCCACCTCCTTGGCCGCCACCCCTTGCTCCTATATAAGTAGATCCATCTAGTAGCTTTTTCCTGGGGTTTTGTTTAGATTAAAAGTTTGCCATAGCTGCAACTTCTCGTACTTTGTTTGTGTCCAATGACTAGACCAAGACGTCACAGAACCCCACCTTGATCAATAAAGCTTTCATCTTATATTCGCAATATCCAGATTGCAATCTCAGTTTCTTGCTTGTTCTTCGTTTGCGTGCAGGAAACAGACCCTCGTGGTCAGGTTGATCGTGCTCCGCCGTGGTCAATAACCCTCGGAAGTTGGTTTAGCGATTGCTAAGGCGCGACGTCTCGCACGTTCGTAGTCAGATCGTCAAGGTCGACCCCCACAGAAAACGATAGCCACCATCTCATCGAAACATCGGGACACCCTTGCCTCTATCAGATAAAGAAGAACTTGGGTCCTTTATAAGCACCATAGATAGCAACAATCCTTAGGGAAGGCTTTAGGTGAAATATAACCCAAGATAACTCCAATGACGAGATTGATGGATTTAAAGTATCTCATTCTTAAAAACATGTGAATCATGGAACATGAACTCAGATTGCCAAGAATGACAAAATACCACCTCCAATGATACAGAAGAAAGAATTGCACTCTAGATAGCAAATGAAGAATGCTTGAACTCCTCTGAAAAGAATCTTGATGAACACTTCTAGACGGAATTAAATCTTTGATGAACCATCATGTAGAACCTCCATGAAGAACTCCGTTAAACAAAAGAATGATCAAACGGAAAGAAAGGGTAGTTGAAAACACAAGGTGGAACCTTGTAAAGATTTACATAGATCTCCGTGAATACATAATTGCGAGGGCTTGGAACTCCGGGAAAGAAAGATGAGCACTTGAAACCAAGAATATGTATGATGAACCACTCCGGAATAAGGAATTGAATCATTTGGATGAAACAAGAATAAGAATTACATTATGCTTATCCTTCACCAATTAAATTGATGAAAATCAACGGATTTGGCACACTACTTATTCTCGTAGCAAGGATTAAGAGAGATATAGCGCCAACTTGGGAAGGTCTTCTATGAACCACCGGTTGGATTGACAACGAATAAATTGATAAGGAAGAGAAATCTGGAAGAACCACCATAAGAAATGAAAATGAACGAAGAAAAGATAAAGGAACACGGGGAAGAATTATGAAATGAACGAAGATACTTGAGAGAATTTAGATACAACTGAAACAAAGAGATCACACGCTGATTAAAGAATATTGAATGATGCACCGGTGAGATTTGGGGAACGAGAGCTGAAAGCTGAGAATGAACAAGTCTTCTGAAATGATGGGCTCCGGATAATCGAACTGAAAATACCCTTGAATATCTCCTGATGGGTGAAAAAGATTCTCACAATCGAAAATAATTATGAGAGGATGGAAACAAGCTAGCGCCATGAATCTTGAAGAGAATGGAGCAAGATTAAAGAGAAACTCTTCTTCGGTCTTCAATATCTGAGAATGACGATGAGAAACACCACGAAATTGTTGAGATACTCCGGGATGAAAAATGGAAAGGTTGAACCAACGATGAAAGAATTTGAAAGATCAAGGGGAAAGGCATTTGACTGATGATAACTCATTCTTACGTCAAACTTGGAAAAGAATTTGAGAGTAACACCGGGAAAATAAGAAGAGTCAGGTAAGATCCTGGGAAAAGACCTGTGGGTTAGGGCCCACTCAAAAGATACACCTTTGAATGATTTGAAGGAGAGATTGCACCGGTTGAATTAAATGGCTTGAATAAGATAGGACCTCGAAATAGCTTGAACGGATGCAAAGTGAAAACACAAATCTTCGAAATATCTTCAGCACTCCGGAACAAATGAATAGCGAGAGGTGAATGATTAAGAATAGTACCGGCATGAGAAAGCATTGAAACGAGGAAAGGACATGATCAACAAAGCTTGACTTGAAACCACCGGAGATGAAAAGAATGAAGAATGACGAACTTGAAGCTCCATTAGAATCTTCATGAGAATCACCGGATAAGAACATTGACGGAAAAGGAATGGAGAGACTTCACAAGAATAAAAGGATACTTGATTAACACATCGGATTCCTAAAAAAAAAGGGGGGGGGGGGGGGGAAAAACAAAGGCAACTTGGGGACGGATGAAACAAACACCGTTGAGAAGAACTGATACTTGATCTTGCGGATGTTGCAATGATCGGATCCACTTGAAGAGAAGCACACCGGTTAAAAAGGATTGACATGACAAACTCGATGATCGAGAAGGATTAGTGTTCACATCGGGGTATGAGAACACCGCTTAGGAAAAGGTATGGAATCAACATTTGACTTTGAAGCAACTCGAATACCACAACTCAAAACAAAAACAAAGGATTGGCTTGCAGAATAAGCCGGAACAAACATATGATAGAGATTTCGTCCGAAGTTTTCATGGTGGGGCCTACACGGGCTCGATCGTACAACACCATCATGTACAAGGCAGTGCACATGACATACGAAGCGTCCCCGAGTCAGCATAGCCAAGGACTCTTTAAGACACAATGAGACCACTGTAAAACCAACTGTGAATAGGCGGACCACTAGATGTCGAACCCCAATTTTATATCATACATCTGTCAGAAAGATATCCTAAGAGCTACTCGAATTCCCACTTATAAACTCCCGAAATTTTCCGGTTATGCAATCAGGTGTTGGGGATACAGGGGAAGCATAATATCTCACCCAAACTAGCAAATCCTACATCCAGCTGTATCCATCCTTCAACACATAACCAAGAAACCTTCGGAAATCATCTACCTCAACCTTCGAAAAGCATCCGTTATATGAGTTATGGCAATACTCCCGAACTCCCGCCCTAGTACTGGGTGGCGTCGAGGTTATCTCACCAATAACTGCATAAAAGAGATTTCCGATGTCAGCGAAACTAAACTCAGGTATTCAAGAACTGCAATGATAAAATTGTGACGACAACACCTCGGAGCTCAACTCCCCGGGACACTGCCACAACCCCTAAATGTCAGGAGGCACCAAGAACAATGTTCTTGTCACAAAACCATCGGAACAATTCCAAGATACCCGCGTGATCCTAAATTTTTTTTTAGTGAAATTTGAGAAGAGAAGAGTCAAAACTCTACACCAGGAGTCCTCACTAGAGCGATGAAGGGACTGAGGAGTAAAAAGAATTCCTAACTCTCCGATATATAAAATCCTAAATGACTCAAAACATTTTTCTAGACTCAACAACGCCAACGATTCGATCAAGCAGGGGGCTCCTAAGGTCGGGGAAGGCTCTGATACCAACTTGTAACGCCCTCGATGCGGCTATATCTCCCACGTGTCGAAGCACGATTTAGAGGCATAACCGCATTGAAAGCAATGTCGCAAGTGAGGTAATCTTCACACAACCCATGTAATACATAAGGGAAAAAGATACATAGTTGACTTACAATCGCCACTTCACACAATTACATGAATAAAGCATTACATCATCCAAATACAATCAAGGCCCGACTATGGAGCCAAAATAAAAGAAGACTACCCCACAAGCTACACAGATTCTCGATCGCCCCCAACTGGGCTCCACTACTGATCAACTAGAAACGAAACAACACAAAGGACAAGATCTTCATCGAGCTCCTCCTTGAGCTTGGTTGTGTCACCTTCTCGGTATCATCGGCACCTGCAAACTGGTTTTGGAAGTATCTATGAGCCACTGGGACTCAGCAATCTCACACCCTCGCGATCAAGACTATTTAAGCTTATAGGTAGGGTAAAAGGTATGAGGTGGAGCTGCAGCAAGCGACTAGCATATATGGTGGCTAACATACGCAAAAGAGAGCGAGAAGAGAAGACAAAGCACGGTCGAACAACTATGATCAAGAAGTGATCCTAGAACAACCTACGTCAAGCATTACTCCAACACCGTGTTCACTCCCCGGACTCCGCCGAGAAGATACCATCACGGTTACACACGCGGTTGTTGTATTTTAATTAAGGTCAACTTCAGGTTTTCTACAACCGGACATTAACAAATTCCCATCTGCCCATAACCGCGGGCACGGCTTTCGAAAGTTCAAATCCCTGCAGGGGTGTCCGAACTTAGCCCATCACAAGCTCTCACGGTCAACGAAGGATATTCCTTCTAGCGGGAAGACCCGATCAGGCTCGGAATGTCGGTTACAGACATTTCCACAATGGTAAAACAAGACCAGCAAGACCACCCAGATGTGCCGACAAATCCCGATAGGAGCTGCACATATCTCGTTCTCAGGGCACACCGGATGAGCAAGACGTCGGGTAAGCCAGCACAGAGTTGCCCCTGGTAGCCTTGGACATCGCTCAGTTTGGACCAACACTTAGAGAAGCACTGGCCCGGGGGGGTTAAAATAAGATGACCCATGAGCCGGCCGATCCAAGGGAAAGAAAAGGCTAGGTGGCAAATGGTAAAACCAATGTTGGGCCTTGCTGGAGGAGTTTTACTCAAGGCGAACTGTCAAGGGGTTCCCATTATAACCCAACCACGTGAGGAACGCAAAATCCGGGAACATAACACCGATATGACGGAAACTAGGGTGGAAAGAGTGGAACTAAACACCAGGCATAAGGCCGAGCCTTCCACCCTTTACCAAGTATATAGATGCATTAATTAAATAAGAGATATTGTGATATCCCAACAAATATCCATGTTCCAAACATGGAACAAGCTCCAATCTTCACCTGCAACTAACAACGCTATAAGAGGGGCTGAGCAAAGCGGTAACATAGCCAAACAACGGTTTGCTAGGTCAAGGTGGGTTAGAGGCTTGGCTCAACAATATGGAAGGCATGATAAGAAAGTGGTAGGTATCGCAGCATAGGCATAGCAAAAGAGCGGGCAACTAGAAAGCAAAGATAGAAGTGATTTCGAGGGTATGGTCATCTTGCCTCAGATCCCGCAAGGAAGAAGAACGAGTCCATGAGGAAGACAAACGGACGTAGTCGAACGGACCCTCACAACTCCGGAACGAAACCGAAGCTAACGCGAGAAGCAACCCGGAAAGAAGCAAACAACATAGTAAACAACCATCACATAACATGGCATGATGCGCAAACAAGTGATGCATGTCCGGTTTAAATATGGATGGCATGGCAAAGGGCACAAACAAAACTACAAGTTAAGTGGAGCTCAATATGCAACGAGTTGCATATTGATGGAACACCACATCAATTATTTAGTTCTCTCGCGTTTATGTACTCAACAATATTAAATGTTGTTAAGCATGGCAAGAGGTGAGGCATAACAAAACTACACCATCTAAAAAATTTAAATGGGGCCAGGTATAACAAATAACGAATCCGTAAACCCCCATATGCATTAGTAATTTATTGCAACAACCATTTAAACATTTTAATTGTTTTTATCATGATGCGGATGACATGAACAAGTTTATGCAATTTTTATTAAAAGTTGACAAGAGCATTAAGAAGCATTTGTCACCGTGGTGGAAAGGAAAGGGGTGCCACGCCAACGATAAAAAAACGGTGCCACGGCAGCGTTCCGGTTCTGGTAACTCGATTGAGATACCGATGCAAAGGAGAAGTGTGCGGATGCGTGCAAAAGATGGTGGGGCACTCCCGGATACCGAGGTTTCCACGGATGGACGGCATGGCAACGAGGATGACCAAGCAAGTGACAACTCGGACACGGTGCAAACATAGGGTGCAACTCATACATCGCAAGCATTCATTCACTATAGCGACCAGACCTCAAACAGTCAGATCTCTGTGCTCCGGTGTCATCCCTAGATTAGTAATGCTGACACCACACAGTACTCGGAGGATTTATAGCAGAGTAGCAATCACACACTTATTACATCGAGTGTCTCAAAAGAGAACTTGTTACAATAAATATGGCTTAAGGCCATCTAATATCGATAACAGCGGAAGGCTTCGAAGATAAGTGAGTCCATCAACTCCAACGGCATCACTGAGTATAGAACCACGACCTAAAAACTCCTTAATCGTCATCTGAAAAGTCTGCAACATTAACGTTGCAGCCTGAAATGGGTCAGCACATGGAATATGCTGGCAATGTAACACATAGAGAGCAATCGAATGAAATAGCTATACTATATGCATATTTGGTTGGTGGAAAGCTCTATGGTTACAGTTTTGCGTAAAGCCAATTTTTCCCTACTTCAAAGGAATAAATTTTATCTTACTATCATAGTAGTTGTTAAACATTGAGAATGGTTGACAGCATTCTCAATCCCAATTAAGCATCATCATTAAACATAACCCAACAAAATTAATTTAGAGTAACATGTTGAGATTCACATGATAATCCAGGTACTAGATACTCAAGATGTCCATAACCGGGGACACGGCTAACCATGATTAGTTTATTACACTCTGCAGAGGTTTGTGCACTTTTCCCCACAAGACACGATCGCCTCCGTTTGGTTTCTCGCACTACATGGTGTTTGAGAAGACGGATGACCAAGACATAGTCTTTCAGAAGCGCTAGCACCTTACGATCGGGTAGACCGTACCACCTACATCCCCTACATCTGCTAGTCTACCACTGTAAGAGTTCGCACGACTTAGTCAACTATGCTAGAGCCCATAGTAGCTTGTGGCTGCACACGGAAGTTTCTAGTATGAATAATCTCATGATCCCTTTGAGCCTGGGTGGCGGTTCAAAAGAAAACAGGCAAGTCCTGGAATACCCAGGTGCCTCAATCCACCCAGATGTGTGTTTAAGTTGCCACCTTAGATAAACCATTAATTAACAAAACTCACATCTGTCATGGATATCACTCACCCAATCTACGTCTACTATCGTAGCATGGCATAATAAGCAAACGTAGAAGTAACTCCCAAAGGTTTGATAATAAACAGGTAATAGGTACTACATCATCTACTTCCCATCCCACAATTTAATTAGATCCTAACCATGCAACGTGTGAGGATTGATCTAATGCAATAAAACTGGGTAGTAGAAAAGGTATGATCAAAGTGTTACTTGCCTTGCTGATGATCCGGAAACCTAGCGATTCGAGGTAACAAGCGGCGCACTCCGGGTACTCTATCGTAGACAAACAAACAAGCATACAATAAGAACTCATCTAATGCACAGGTAAAACTCAAATAAGAGATCTAACCAGAAGGTTCAACTTAAGAATTCCGGTTGGCAAAAAGAATCAAATCGAACGAAGCAACGAAGGTCAAACGGCGAAAGAAAACAACTTTGTCCTACTAATCTGGATCTAGGGAAAATTTTACAGTAGGAAAATCTTGTTTAAGTTGGTTAAACGGATAGAGGGTTTCGAGAGAAACTCTAGGCGCTTGAATCGCCTGATTCCGATAAACGAGCGAAAAATTATACTAAAAAGAAAATCGGATCAGGAATCGCGATCAGAAAAATCATGGATTTAATCCGAGAAAAAGAAAAACGACGAACGCTCGCTAAATTAAATAAACCGGATAAACCGATCTATTTAAAAAACCGAACCTCAAAAAAACCGACGGAAAAACCGAACGGTTTTTCGAAAAAAATAAAAAATAAATAAATAAACCGGCGCGGATTTTGAGGCGGCGGCGGACCTCGGGCGACGGGTCGGCGACGGCGGGCGGCGGCGGCGGGAGCGGGCTAGAGTTTCGGGGCTGGGGCGCTGGCTCGGCTGGGCCTCTCCCCCGACTTTTAAAGCCTGCCCGAGCCGGTGTCCAGGTCGGACACGGCCCGTAGGTCGGCGCGCGTTTTTTTTAAATAATTACGCGCAGAAGAAAAATAAAAAGAAATACTAAACGGACTCCAAAAATACCGAAATAAATTTCCACGGGCTTCGAAAATCAAGCCGCACAAGGTGAACATTTATTTGGGACCTAAATGCAACTTTGAAAAGCGCACATTTTTCTTAAATTCAGACAAAACACCGAAAACTCCAAAATAAAATCTTATTTGATTTTATTATTAAATCCTCAATATTTCTTTATTTTGGGAAAGTCATTTTATTCCCTCTCTCATATTTTTGTAATATAAATAATTGATGATAAAATAAATAAAATCAAATGATCCTATTCTCAAAATTTGAGAAAACTCAAATATGAAAATAATGAAATCCCCAACTCTCTCCGTGGGTCATTGAGTTGCGTAGAATTTCTAGGATCAACCAAAATGCAAAATAAAATATGGTATGCAATGATGATCTAATGTATAACATTCCAAATTGAAAATTTGGGATATTACAAACCTACCCCCCTTAAGATGAATCTCGCCCTCGAGATTCGGGTTGGCTAGAAAATAGGTGAGGGTGGTCCTTGAGCAAATCTTCCTCTCATTCCCAGGTGGCTTCATCCTCTGTGTGGTGGCTCCACTGAACTTTGCAAAACTTGATAACCTTGCTGCGGGTAACTCGGCTGGCAAACTCAAGGATTTTAATTGGTTTCTCCTCGTAGGTCAAATCGTTATCCAACTAAATAGTTTCCAAAGGCACTATGTCTCTCAACGGTATGTCAGCCATCTCCGCGTGACATTTCTTTAACTGAGAAACATGGAACACATCATGAACTCCTGACAATCCTTCAGGCAATTCCAACTTGTAGGCCACTTCTCCCATACGCTCCAAAACTCAATATGGTCCTACAAATCGTGGTGCTAACTTCCCTTTAACTCCAAAACGCTTTGTTCCCCGAAGTGGAGATACTCGAAGATAAGCTCTATCTCTGACTTCGTAAACTGTCTCCTTGCGTCTAGAATCTGCATAACTTTTCTGTCTGGACTGGGCTACCTTGAGCCTATCGCGAATAAACTTCACCTTCTGTTCAGACTCTTTAATCAAGTCAGGTCCAAACAACTGGCGGTCTCCAACTTCGTCCCATGACAACGGTGTCCTGCACCTCCTTCCGTACAAAGCTTCAAAAGGGGCCATCTTTAAACTGGTTTGATAACTGTTGTTGTAAGAGAACTCTGCATATGGCAAATTATCGTCCCAACTAGATCCATAATCTAGCGCACAAGCTCTCAGCATATCCTCCAAAAAATATGATTGACTCTCTCGATCTGTCCATCTGTCTGTGGATGAAAAGTTGTACTGAATTCTAGCCTAGTACCCAAAGTTTCGTGCAACTGCTTCCAGAACTTTGAGGTAAACTGGGTTCCTCTATCTGATACGATACTCCTTGGAACTCCATGCAGACATACGATCCTGGTCATGTATATCTTTGCCAACTTAGCACTGGTGTAAGTGGTCTTTACTGGGACGAAATGAGCTACTTTTGTCAATCGATCAACTACAACCCAAATCGAGTCATAGCCTGAACAAGTCCTGGGCAATCCCATGATAAAAATCCATGCCTAGCTTATCCCACTTCCATTCGGGTATCGACAATGGTTGTAACAATCATGCTGGCTTCTGATGCTCTGCCTTTACTCTTTGACATACATCACAAACTGCTACATACTTCGCAATATCCTTCTTCATTCCGGTTCACCAGAAAATATCCTTCAAATCCAAATACATCTTGGTATTTCCTGGATGAATCGAATATAGTGAATCGTGTGCCTCTTGCAGTATCAACTTCCTGATCTCTTGGTCATTGGGCACGTAAACACGGTCCTCAAACCATAGGGTGTCGCGCTCATCCTCACGAAATCCTTTAGCCTTTCCTTTGCTTAGTTTCTCCTTAATAGAGGCAATCTCCTTGTCAGTCTTCTGAGCTTCCCTGATTCTATCCATCAAAGATGACTGAATCTCCAATGCTGCTACATAGCCTCTCGGAACTATTTCCACACATAGTTCATGAAGATTTTCTACTAACTCCTTGGGTATTTCTCCCATCATTAACGTATTGACATGGCTCTTACGGCTTAATGCGTCAGCTACTACATTAGCCTTTCCGGGGTGATAATGCAATTTCATATCATAATCCTTGATAAGCTCCAACCATCTCCTTTGCCTGAGATTCAACTCCTTCTGGGTGAAAATGTACTTCAAATTCTTATGATCCGTGTACACCTCACAATGGTTTCCAATGAGGAAATGCCTCCATGTTTTCAAAGCATGCACTACGGTTGCTAACTCCAAATCATGTGTGGCATAATTTAACTCATGAGGCTTCAGTTGTCTTGAGGCATATGAAACAACTCTCCCTTCCTGCATAAGCACTGCTCCAAGTCCTCGACGTGAAGTGTCGCAATACACCTCATAATCCTTGGTCTGGTCTAGCAAAATCAATACTGGTGAGGTAACCAAGCGTTTCTTCAACTCCTGAAAACTAGCCTCACATTCCTCTGTCCATATGAACTTGGTATCTTTCTTTAACAACTCAGTCATAGGCTTCGCAATCTTTGAGAAATTCTCAATAAATCTCCGGTAGTATCCTGCGAGTCCAAGAAAACTCTGGATCTCTCCAACTGTTGTTGGGGCTTCCCACTTGATCACGGTATCAACTTTAGTGGGATCAACTGCTATACCTTCTCCAGATATAACGTGTCCGAGGAATCCTACTTCCTTCAACCAAAACTCACATTTGCTGAACTTGGCATATAATTGATGTTCTCTGAGTTTTCCAAGTACCAAACGCAAATGCTCCTTGTGTTCCTCTTCATTCTTCGAATAAACCAGGATATCATCAATGAACACTACGACGAACTTATCCAAGAACTCCATAAACACTTTCTTCATCATGTTCATAAAATAGGCAGGTGCTTTAGTCAGACCAAATGACATAACGGTATACTCATACAGCCCATACCTGGTGGTAAAAGCTGTCTTCGGAATATCCTGTTCTCGAATCTTCAACTGGTGGTATCCTGATCGCAGATCGATCTTGGAAAATACCTTAGCTCCTTGCAATCGATCAAACAGATCGTTGATCATTGGTAGTGGGTACTTGTTCTTGATCGTTACTTCATTCAATCCTCGATAATCAACAACCATCCTTAACGATCCATCTTTCTTCTCCACTAGTAGTACTGGCGATCCCCAAGGCGAAGAACATGGGCGGATATATCCCTTATCCAGTAACTCCTTAATCTGCTTCTTAATTTCCACCAAATCCTTTGCTGGCATCCTATATGGTCTCTTTGATATTGGCCCTGTGCCTGGCAATAGCTCAATCAAAAACTCAATATCTCTATCCGGTGGCATGCCTGGCAACTCTTCTGGAAATACTTCAGGGAAATCCCTTACCACTGGTACTTCCTCCTGCACAACTCCTGTTAGGCAATTTACTTGAGTCCTCTTTGGCACATGCCGGGATACATACTTGATCCTTCTCCCTTCTAGGGTGGTAAGCAAAATTGACTTACTAGCACATTCAATATTCCCTTCATACTTTGATAACCAATCCATGCCTAATATCACATCCAATCCTTGAGATTCCAATACTATTAGGTCTGAGGGAAAAACATAGTTACCAATCCTTAATGGTAACCGATCACACCATAGACTAGCCACATACTCTGCTCCAGGCGAGGTTACTAACATGGGTGACCTAAGGGCTTGGGTTGATAGGTTATACTTATCCACAAATCCCCTTGAGATGTATGAATGTGATGCACCAGTATCAAAAAGAACGAGTGCAGTAAATGAATTAACCAAAAACTTACCTATTACTGCATCGGGCTGAGCTTCAACCTCCTCCACGCTAACGTGGTTCACCTGTCCCCTGTTGAAAGGGGGCTTCTTCCCAGAACTTCCATTGCCATTTTGGCCTTCAGGACATTCATTGGCATAATGTCCGGTCTTCTAACACTTAAAACAAGTGACTTGGCTCAGGTCCTTCTTGGTTGGGGTTGGTGGGTTGGTGCGATTCTGGCCGTTGCTTCCTCCATTGCCATTACCATTCTTGGTGCCATTGTGATTGTGCGAGCTACCTCCTCCATGGGTATGCTGAAAATGTCCTCCCGATCTAGGGGTAAAACGTGGCTTCTGCTGAGCTCCTGAATTGTACTTCCCTTGTCCATACTTCCTCTTGCGGTTCTCAATTTGCTGCTGCTTCCCTTCAATCATAAGAGCACGATCTACCAACTCCTGGTAGTTGTTGAAAGTGGCTACCATCAACTGCATGCTCAACTCATCATTCAGTCCTTCCAGAAACTTCTCCTGCTTTGCTGCATCCGTAGCGACGTCATCTGGGGCATAACGTGCTAACTTACTAAAGTCCTCCACATATTGGCCAACTGTCCGTCCTCCCTGGCACAAGTTGCGAAACTCACGCTTCTTCATGGCCATAGCTCCTGCTGAAACATGGGAAGTACGAAAAGCCTGCTAAAACTGGTCCCATGTGACAGTGTCAACTGGGAAAGTGGCTGTGAAATTCTCCCACCATGATGTTGCGAGTCCTTCTAGCTGATGTGCGGCAAACTTCACCTTCTCCGCATCTGTGCATCCTGTTGTGGTCAATTCCCTAGCTGTCTTGCGGAGCCAATCATCTGCTACTATCGGCTCGGTGCTACTGGAAAACACCGGCGGATTCAGCCTAAGAAAACGGGCTAAGTGATCAATAGGTGGTGGTGGTGGTGGTGGGTTGTTGTTGTTGTTGTTCCCTTGATTCTGATTCTGGACTAGCAACTGCATCAATGTGTTCTGCTGCTGGATCAACTAGGTGAGCTCCGGTGGAAAGGCAAATCCGGGGTCACGTCTCGGAGGCATCTGAGGGTTTAGAAAAGATGAGATGTAAGAATAGAGGGGGTATAAAGAGAAAACACTACCCGCATGCACATGAGGCAAAAGCAAACAATTCACTTCAATCAATCAAACAAGGGCATACAATCGATCTATCTATCACAAAAGTGCTCGGACTACTATATTTACATGGTGGACTACTACTACTGATGAGGTGGTCTACTAGAAATATTCTTTGGTTGCAGACTCCATGATATCTGCTCCAGCTTCATCAACATAGTCGTCATCACTACTACCTGGATCCGAATCAGTGCCGTCAATGATGATGTAGTCGTCCGGGCTAATCTCCTTGGGTTCTTCGTCTTCCTCTACTGGCGTAGGGCCTCCCATAAATATTCCAATCTTCTTGATCAGGTCGTCATTCTTCTCCACCAATACCTCAATTTCCTCTTCATAATCTTCACGTGTAGCCTTGAGTTCTTCCTCCAATTCCTTGATTCTAGTCTTAGCCTTCTTCAGATCTATCATGTCGGCGCACATCTGGTTCTCCTGTCGTCAAATGTGCTGATTTAACTCCTGGATAAAAGCTGCGATTGATCTATCCTTCCTGGTGCTGATCATCTCCCAGTGCTCATCTTGGTGCCCACAAATCTGGTAGATAGTATCCTTGAGATCATTGCGATAGACTTCTCCAATGCGTCCCATGGCGATATGAGCTGCCATGCTCTTTCCTAGACTCCAAGTTGGTGCACCAAAAGAAAACTCTATGGGCTCAGTGACGGGCATGAACGTCCTTCCTGAAACTTGAACTTGAATCATCCAGCGCTCTTCTTCAGGTAAAGTGGCGTTGTAGGTTCCGGTGAAGCTTGGTACTCCTATGTTCAGGTATTTTGTGACTTCCTTCAAGTGACGTCCAAAGGGTGTATCTTCATCCAGTTGCGTGAACTTGTTCTTTGCATCCGCCATCCTAAAAGAGTAGAAAATATGAGAAGTCAGAAGAGAAGAGAGTGGATAGTGATCTAGGTCTTTTAGCTTAGTGGTCGTGTCCTACAGTCAGCGTGTGCTCTGATACCATCTCTGTAGCGACCAGACCTCAAACAGTCTGATCTCTGTGCTCCGGTGTCATCCCTAGATCAGTAATGCTGACACCACACAGTACTCGGAGGATTTATAGCAGAGTAGCAATCACACACTTATTACATCGAGTGTCTCAAAAGAGAACTTATTACAATAAATACGGCTTAAGGCCATCTAATGTCGATAACAGCGGAAGGCTTGGAAGATAAGTGAGTCCATCAACTCCAACGGCATCACTGAGTATAGAACCACGACCTAAAAACTCCTTAATCATCGTCTGAAAAGTCTGCAACTTTAACGTTGCAGCCCGAAACGGGTCAGCACATGGAATATGCTGGCAATGTAACACATAGAGAGCAATGGAATGAAATAGCTATACTATATGCATATTTGGTTGGTGGAAAGCTCTATGGTTACAGTTTTGCGTAAAGCCAATTTTTCCCTACTTCAAAGGAATAAATTTTATTTTACTATCATGGTAGTTGTTAAACATTGAGAATGGTTGATAGCATTCTCAATCCCAATTAAGCATCATCATTAAACATAACCCAACAAAATTAATTTAGAGTAACATGTTGAGATTCACATGATAATCCAGGTACTAGATACTCAAGATGTCCATAACCGGGGACACGGTTAACCATGATTAGTTTATTACACTCTGCAGAGGTTTGCGCACTTTTCCCCACAAGACTCGATCACCTCCGTTTGGTTTCTCGCACTACATGGTGTTTGAGAAGACGGATGACCGAGACATAGTCTTTCAGAAGCGCTAGCACCTTACGATCGGGTAGACTGTACCACCTACATCCCCTACATCTGCTAGTCTACCACTGTAAGAGTTCGCACGACTTAGTCAACTATGCTAGAGCCCATAATAGCTTGTGGCTGCACACGGAAGTTTCTATTATGAATAATCTCATGATCCCTTTGAGCCTGGGTGGAGGTCCAAAAGAAAACAGGCAAGTCCTGGAATACCCAGGTGCCTCAATCCACCCAGATGTGTGTTTAAGTTGCCACTTTACATAAACAATTAATTAACAAAACTCACATTTGTCATGGATATCACTCACCCAATCCACGTCTACTAGCATAGCATGGCATAATAAGCAAACGTAGAAGTAACACCCAAAGGTTTGATAATAAATAGGTACTAGGTACTACCTCATCTACTTCCCATCCCACAATTTAATTAGATCCTAACCATGCAATATGTGAGGATTGATCTAATGCAATAAAACTGGGTAGTAGAAAAGGTATGATCAAAGTGTTACTTGCCTTGCTGATGATCCGGGAAACCTAGCGATTCGAGGTAACAAGCGGCGCACTCCGGGTACTCTATCGCAGACAAACAAACAAGCATACAATAAGAACTCATCTAATGCACGGGTAAAACTCAAATAAGAGATCTAACCAGAAGGTTCAACTTAAGAACTCCGGTTGGCAAAAAGAATCAAATCGAACGAAGCAACGAAGGTCAAACGGCGAAAGAAAACAACTTCGTCCTACTAATCTGGATCTAGGGCAAATTTTACAGTAGCAAAATCTTGTTTAAGTTGGTTAAACGGATAGAGGGTTTCGAGACGAAACTCTAGGCGCTTTAATCGCCTGATTTCGATAAACGAGCGAAAAGTTACTAAATAGAAAATCGGATCAGGAATCTCGATCAGAAAAATCGCGGATTTAATCCGAGAAAAAGAAAAACGACGAACGCTCGCTAAATTAAATAAACCGGAAAAACCGATCTATTTAAAAAACCGAACCTAAAAAAACCGACAGAAAAACCGAACGGTTTTTCGAAAAAAAAACTGGTGTGGATTTCGAGGCGGTGGCGGACCTCGGGCGGTGGGTCGGCGGCGGCGGCATGCGGCGGTGGCAGGGGGCGGCGGCGGCGGCGGGAGCAGGCTAGGGTTTCGGGGCTGGGGCGCTGGCTCGGCTGGGCCTCTCCCCCGGCTTTTATAGCCTGCCCGGGCCGGTGTCCAGGTCGGACACGGCCCGTAGGTCGGCGCGCGTTTTTTTTAATAATTACGCGCAGAAGAAAACTAAAAAGAAATGCTAGACGGACTCCAAAAATTCTGAAATAAATTTTCACGGGCTTCTAAAATCAAGCCACACAAGGTGAACATTTATTTGGGACCTAAATGCAATTTTAAAAAACGCACATTTTTCCTAAATTCAAATAAAACATCGAAAACTCCGAAATAAAATCTTATTTGATTTTATTATTAAATACTCAATATTTCTTTATTTTGGGAAAGTCATTTTATTCCCTCTCTCATATTTTTGTAATAGAAATAATTGATGATAAAATAAATAAAATCAAATGATCCTATTCTCAAAATTTGAGAAAACTCAAATATGAAAATAACGAAATCCCCAACTCTCTCCGTGGGTCATTGAGTTGCGTAGAATTTCTAGGATCAACCAAAATGCAAAATAAAATATGGTATGCAATGATGATCTAATGTATAACATTCCAAATTGAAAATTTGGGATGTTACATTCACGGCCGTTGTCTTGAGATTATACCTTCGAAGCGTACAAACGGGATGGATCAAGTTCGTAGAGGGAAGTAGGCGTTCTCGCGACGGCGGTAGTGGAAGTAGTCGTTCTCGCTTCGTAGATGTTCGGGGTCACGACATGGAACTTGATGTCCACGGGGTCTTCTGCGATGGTCGTGGTACATGTTTCGTAGACGTTCGTGGTCGCCGATAGTTGTACATAGTCGTTGTTGGACTTGACGGATCCGATGACTTCGGGGTTCCCCGTTGGACTTGACGAAACCCACGGCAACGGAGAGGTACGCATCGTCGGTAGTCGTTCGGGCGGCCAGCGTCGTCGAACTTGGCGGGCGTCGCGTAGTCGTACACTTCGATGGTAGTCGTTCACATTCGTATTGGTACTTGGCGCCATTGTGTCTCGAGTACTTGATGGTTCCGGTCGGGACAGCAAAACGTAGTCGACCGTGACGATGTTTCGGTGCGGACCTTAGCGAACCAAAACAAGGCAGCACCATGGTGGTCTTGGCGGCCAACATAGGGGTCACGGTGACCACGGTGATGAACATGGGCGCGTCACCATGGCGGGGAGGCGGCGTGCCCGTTTCGTTTGTCACGAGAAAACACGGCAGCAGCAGGAACGACAGCTCTGGTGTGGGGCTGCCCAGTTCTCGACGGAGCCATGGCTAGAGGCGGGCGGCGCGGCTTCCTGAGGAGCCTAGGGCGGCCATGCTGGAGAGAGAGGCGCGGGCGGGAGGAGGCGCCCTTGTGTGTGGCCGCGGCGTCGAGCACGGGAGGAGGGCAAGGCCACGATGTGGCAGCGGGGAACTTGGCAGAGCCGGCCATCCATGGCTGAACCAAAAATGCACGGTGCGTAGGCAAAGGAACGAGGAAGCAGAGGGGAGGCTTCGTGCAGAGAAGAGTTAGCAGGGCACGGCGCTTGCCGGAGTCGAGGTCGAAGGGGACGGTTCGAGGGTGGTGATGCCATGGCCGAGAGGGAGAGATGGGTGTCGAGGGAGAGAAGTGAACGGTGCATGGAGCTCTCCCTCCCTTTTCTGACTACAGGTGCGGCGCAGGAGGAGGACTCGGCCGTGAGTCGACGAGCTCAACCAGCAGGGTCGGGCGGCGGGGCGAAGTGGCATCCGGGCGTCGAGGCGGGGCACGGCGGCCATGGAGGTGGGGTGCAGCATAGCGGCAAGACGACGACGACTGCAGGGCGCCGGCGGCGGGCCGGATCAAGGAGGAAGGAGGCTCGAGCTGATGGCGATGGGGATCGGGCTGCTCTCTGTGAGTGCGAGAGAGAAGGTGAGAGGAGAGAGCGAGGGGGATCGAGGAGATGGCTCTGGCGGCGGTGAGGGAACGAGGGAAGGAGTTCGAGGGAGTTGAGAGGGGATTCGGTCGGGCCTGGTAGACCGCTAGGGTTGGAGGGTGTGGCTGGGCCTTGGGCCAGCGCTGGAGTTGGCCTAGGAAGGCCGCCGGCTGGATGGGCCTATAGGCCACTGGTGGGAGGTGGCTGCTGGGCTGCGAGAGGCCTTGGCCAAAAGGGTTGGTAGCTGGGCTCCCTCTCTCCTTACTTCTCTACTCTTATAGAAAAAAAGAAAGGAGAAAAAGAGAGAAGAGCAACGGTTAGGGAAAGAATTGGGCATAGGGTTTGGAGAAGGTTGGAAAGGAAATTATGAAGGCATATAATTTAAACTACAAGTGTGTTTGAGGGTGGTTCCACACTAATGGAATATTTCAATATAGCTCCCTAAAATAGTAGGAGACTTTTATATGTTATAAAGAGAATTTCACCTTGTGAACTCCCTCGATTTAAATGGACCGAAGATCCATACGGTTTATTTGGTTGAGTTTTAAAACGGGTTGCATGATGACATCATGCAATGCACATGATGCAAAGATGAATGCAACGAACCAAACAAAATACACGACGAAACTCGGAACTCATGGAAGGCATCTGAAGCTCCGGTCTTGGGGCGTCACATGTGCCCAGGGGGCAGGCGCGCCCCCCACCCTCATGGACAGGTAGAGGGCCCCCTGACGTGGATTCTTCTTCCAGAATTTTTTATATATTCCAAAATAATTCTCCGTTGATTTTCAGGTCATTCCAAGAACTTTTATTTCTGCACAAAAATAACGCCATGGCAATTCTGCTGATAAGAGCGTTAGTTCGGGTTAGTTCCATTCAAATCATGCAAGTTAGAGTCCAAAACAAGGGCAAAAGTGTTTGGAAAAGTAGATACAACAGAGACGTATCAACTCCCCCAAGCTTAAACCTTTGCCTGTCCTCAAGCAATTCAGTTGATAAATTGAAAGTGATAAAGAAAAAAATTTACAAACTCTGTTTGCTCTTGTTGTTGTAAATATGTAAAGCCAGCATTCAAGTTTCCAGCAAAGATTATGAACTAACCATATTCACAATAACACTTACGTCTCATGTTTACTCATATCAATGGCATAATCAACTAGCGAGCAATAATAATAAATCTCGGATGACAACACTTCCTCAAAACAATCATGATATGATATAACTAGATGGTATCTCGCTAGCCCTTTCTAAGACCGCAAAACATAAACGTAGAGCACCTTTAAAGATCAAGGACTGACTAGACATTATAATTCATGGTAAAAGAGATCCAGTCAAGTCATAGTCAATGTAAACTAACAGTAATGAATGCAAATGACAACGGTGCTCCCCAACTGGTGCTTTTTAATAAGAGGATGATGACTCAACATAAAAGTAAATGGATAGGCCCTTCGCAGAGGGAAGCAGGGATTTGTAGAGGTGACAGAGCTCGGTTTTAAAATAGATATGAATAATATTTTGAGCGGTATACTTTCATTGTCAACAAAACAATCGAGAGATCTCAATATCTTCCATGCTACACACATTATAGGCGGTTCCCTAACAGAATGGTAAAGTTTATACTCCCCCTCCACCAACAAGCATCAATCCATGGCTTGCTCGAAACAACGAGTGCCTCCAACTAACAACAATCCTGGGGGAGTTTTGTTTGCAGTTATTTTGATTTGATTTGCATAAAGCATGGGACTGGGCATCCCGATGACCAGCCATTTTCTCGTGAGTGAGGAGCGGAGTCCACTCCTCTTGAGAATAACCCGCTTAGCATGGAAGATACAAACATCCCTAGTTGATACATGAGCTGTTCGAGCATACAAAACAGAATGTCTATTTGAAGGTTTAGAGTTTGGCACATACAAATTTACTTGGAACTGAAGGTAGATACCGTATATAGGTAGGTATGGTGGACTCATATGGAACAACTTTGGGGTTTGTGGGATTGGATGCACAAGCAGTATTCCCGCTTAGTACAAATGAAGGCGAGAAAAAGACTGGGAAACGACCAGCTAGAGAGCGACAACAGTCATGAACATGCATTAAAATTAATCAACACGGAATGCAAGCATGAATAGGATATTATGCACCATGAGCATAAATATCGTAGAGGCTATGTTGATTTTGTTTCAACTACATGCATGAACATGTGCCAAGTCAAGCCACTCGAATCATTCAAAAGAGGATACCACCCTATCATACCACATCACAACCATTTTAATAGCATGTTGGCATGCAAGGTAAACCATTATAAGCTCCTAGCTAATTAAGCATGGCATAAGAAACTATAATCTCTAATTGTCATTGCAAATATGTTTCTTTCATAATAGGCTGAATCAGGAACGATGAACTAATCATATTTACAAAAACAAGAGAGGTCGAGTTTGTACCAGCTTTTCTCATCTCAATAAGTTCATCATATAATCATCATTATTGCCTTTCATTTGCGCGACCGAATAGTGTGGATAATAATAATAATAATAGTGCACGTGCATTGGACTAAGATGGAATCCGCAAGCATTCAATTCAAGAGAGAAGACAAGGCAATATGGGCTCTTTGTTAGATCAACAATAATGCACATGAGAGCCACTCAACATTTTCATTATGGTCTTCTCCTCTTGACCCCCAAAGAACAAAAATAAATAAAACTATTTACACGTGAAAGGTCCCAACAAGCAAAAGAAGAACGAGAAATCTTTTTGGGCTTTCTTTTTATTTACTACTACTACATGCATGGAAAGTAAACTAACTAAAGGGTACAACTATTTTTTTGTTTTTCTTAAGGTTTATCAAACACACAAGAACAAAGCAAAAAAGGGAAAATAAACTAGTATGGATGATACAATGAAGAAGTATGAGCACTGATAACTAGCATGTGTGTGAACATAAATTTAATGTCGGTGAGAAATACGTACTCCCCCAAGCTTAGGCTTTTGGCCTAAGTTGGTCTATGGCCACGGCTGGCCTGGCGGATATCCAAAGTTGTAGTTGGGGTCGTACTGAGATGCAGCGGCAATTGCCTGATGAGCTGCAGCTTGGAGGCAAGCTGTCTCCGCCCTCCTCTCGTACTCGGTTGCCTCCTCCCTGGTTATAACATATCTCCCCTTTGCCTGAAAGTCAAAGAAAGTAGGGGCAGGAAGAGCGACATGATAGGTTCGTCGTCTATCAAAGATTAGTTGGTACCGGAGGAACTGATCATTCCTCTCAACAAACTGATGACGAACCATAGCATCATAATCTAGATAAGAAGGAGGCAACTCAATATCATCTCCACGTATGGGTATCTCAAGAAAGTTAGCTATACGAGTTGCATAAATTCCACCAAAGAAATCTCCATGAATATGATTATTATGTAACCTACGTGTAACTATAGCCCCCAAGTTGTATTGTTTATCTCCTAAAACAGCGCTCCTGAGAATGCTAAGATCAGGTACACACATGTGACATGCTTCATCTTTACCGTTTATGCACCTTCCTATGAAGAGAGCCAAATAATGTATAGCAGGAAAATGAATGCTCCCTATGGTGGCTTGTGTTACATCTCTAGATTCCCCCACTGTAGTACTAGCAAGAAAATCTCTAAATTCAGATTTGCAAGGTTCACTAACATTACCCCACTGTGAGAGTTTACAAGCAGTGCTAAAATCTTCTAAGTCCATGGTATAAGATTTATCATAAAGGTCAAACAGGACAGTTTGAGAATTGCGTGATGATGAAAATTTAAACCTTCTCACAAATGAATCAGTTAAATAGAGGTATTGACGACACTTATCTGCCTCGAAGCTCTCCAGATCAGCATTACACACATATGCATCAAATTCCTCTTTAATTCCTGCTCGGATCATGAAATCCTCTGACGGCCATTCACAAGGCCGCACTTGAGCATCTCTTGGTGGTTCCTCGTTCGCATCGCGTATTGCGGGCCTGGGTCCTTGCTTCCTTGAAGAAACACCTTGGTACATTTTCCTAAAAATATTTATTCCTCCGAAAAATTTCTGAAATTTTTAGTAACTTCAAAATAAAAGTGAACAAAACTCAACAATATTGATAGTGACTACTCCTACAAATGCCTAGAGGCAATATCATGCATTAAAACTACTTTTGACCATATAAATTTGACATGCGAGCTCAAGAATAGGGTCACCTAAGCAGCAAAAATTTACAATGAAAAAAGCACTAGAACAAAAACTAATTGGACCAATGGAAGAGTCACATACCGAAGAACAATCCCCCAAAGCAGTTTTGTGAGTGGAGCTTTGAGCAAGGAGATCGAAAATGGCAGCAAGATGAGCTAGAACTCGTGCTTCAGCTGGTTAGTGATTTTTTTGGGAGGAAGAAGGAGTGTGTGGTGGCTGGAATAAGTGGAGGGGAGCCACCATGGGCCCATGAGGTAGGGGGGGCTCCCTGGACCCTCGTGGCTTGGTGCTTGCTCCCCCTGTTGTGTTCTTAGTGCCAGATATTCTCAAATATTCCAGAAAAATCATATTTAAATTTCAGGACATTTGGAGAACTTTTATTTTCAAAGTATTTTTTATTGCATGGATAATTTGGGAAACCGACAGAAAAAAAACAATTTTTTCTTTATTTAATATAAATAACAGAAAGTAAAAAGAGGGTCCAGAGAGTTGTGTTTTCTAACTTCATCCATCTCATGCTCATCAAAAGGAATCCACTAACAAGGTTGATCAGGTCTTGTTAACCAACTCATTTCGAGTAACATGAAACCGGAGAAATTTTGAATAACACTACGTTACCTCAACGGGGATATGCACGTCCCCAATAATAACAATATCATATTTCTTCTTGATAGTAGGTAGAGCAAATTCAAAATCTCCAATAGAGATTGTTGGAATTTTTCCAATAGAATTGATACTGTGGACTTGAGGTTGTTTCCTCGGAAAGTGTACCGTATGCTCATTACCATTAACATGAAAAGTGACGTTGCCTTTGGTGCAATCAATAACAGCCCCTGTAGTATTCAAAAAGGGTCTTCCAAGAATAATAGACATACTATCGTCCTCGGGAATATCAAGAATAACAAAGTCCGTTAAAATAGTAGCGTTTGCAACCACAACAGGCACATCCTCACAAACACCGACAGGTATAGCAGTTGATTTATCAGCCATTTGCAAAGATATTTCAGTAGGTGTCAACTTATTCAGATCAAGTCCACGATATAAAGAGAGAGGCATAACACTAACACCGGCTCCAAGATCACATAAAACAGTTTTAACATAGTTTCTTTTAATGGAGCATGGTATAGTTCGTACTCCTGGATCTCCAAGTTTCTTTGGTATTCCACCCTTAAAAGTATAATTAGCAAGCATGGTGGAAATTTCAGCTTCCAGTACCTTTCTTTTATTAGTAACAATATCCTTCATGTACTTAGCATAAGGATTCATTTTAAGCATATCAGTCAAACGCATACGCAAAAAGATAGGTCTAATCATTTCAGCAAAGCGCTCAAAATCCTCATCATCCTTTTTCTTGGATGGTTTAGGAGGAAAAGGCATGGTTTCTGAACCCATGGTTCTCTTTCTTTACCGTGCTTCCTAGCAACAAAGTCTCTCTTATCATAACGTTGATTCTTTGATTGTGGGTTATCAAGATCGACAGTAGGTTCAATTTCTACATCGTTATTATTGCTAGGTTGAGCATCAACATGAACATCATCATTAACATTATCACTAGGTTCATGTTCATTACCAGATTGCGTTTGAGCATCAGAAATAGAAATATCAATGGGATTCTCAGGTGTGTCAATAACAGGTTCACTAGAAGCATGCAAAGTCCTATCATTTTTCTTTTTCTTCCTCTTAGAAGGACTAGGTGCATCTACATTAGTTCTTTGAGAATCATGCTCAATTCTCTTAGGATGGCCTTCAGGATACAAAGGTTCCTGAGTCATTTTACCACCTCTAGTCACAACTCTAACAACATTATTATTTTTCTTACTATTTAATTCATTGAGCAAATCATTCTAAGCTTTAAGTACTTGTTCTACGGTAACCATAGGAGCATGTTTACTAATAAGTTTAAGTTCTCCTTTAACACTAGCCATATAATCACTCAAGTGTTCAATCATATAAGCATAATGTTTCAATTGTCTACCAACATAAGCATTGAAGTCTTCTTGTTTAACCATAAAATTATCAAACTCATCTAAGCATTGGCTAGCAAACTTAGTAGGAGGGATTTCAGCCTTATCATATCTATAGAGAGAATTTACCTTTACTACCTGTGTCGGGTTAGCAAGACCATGTATTTCTTCAATAGGTGGTGAATTAAGACCATGTATTTCTTCAACAGGAGGTAAATTCTTAACATCTTCATCTTTAATACCTTTTTCTTTCATAGATTTCTTTGCCTCTTGCATATCTTCAGGACTGAGAAATAGAATACCCCTTTTCTTTGGAGTTGGCTTGGGAGTTGGTTCAGGAAGTGTCCAATTATTTTCATTGGTCAACATATTATTCAATAGAATTTCAGCTTGATCAATAGTTCTTTCTCTAAAAACACAACCAGCACAACTATCCAGCTAATCTCTGGAAGCATCGGTTAGTCCATTATAAAAGATATCAAGTATTTCATTTTTCTTGAGAGGATGATCAGGCAAAGCATTAAGTAATTGGAGAAGCCTCCCCCAAGCTTATGGGAGACTCTCTTCTTCAATTTGCACAAAATTATATATTTTCCTTAAAGCAGCTTGTTTCTTATGAGCAGGGAAATATTTAGCAGACAAGTAATAAATCATATCCTGGGGACTACGCACACAACCAGGATCAAGAGAATTAAACCATATCTTAGCATCACCCTTTAATGAGAACGGAAATATTTTAAGGATATAGTAGTAGCGAGTTTCCTCATCATTAGTGAACAGGGTGGCTATATCATTTAATTTAGTAAGATGTGCCACAACAGTTTCAGATTCATAGCCATAGAAAGGACCAGATTCAACCAAAGTAATTATATCAGGGTCGATAGAGAATTCATAATCCTTATCAGTAACAAAGATAGGTGAAGTAGCATAAGCAGGATCATATTTCATTCTAGCATTCAGAGATTTTTGTTTCAGCTTAGCTAATAGTTTCTTAAGATCACTCCTACAATTGCAAGAAAGAAAGTCTCTAGAAGTTTCTTCATGCATAACATAACCCTCAGGAACAATAGGTAATTCATATCTAGGGGGAGAATCTTCATCATCACTTTCATCAATATTATCAGTTTCAATAATTTCATTCTCTCTAGCCCTAGCAAGTTGTTCATCAAGAAATTCAATAAGTAGCATAGTGGTACCAAGCATAGAAGTAGTTTCATCATAAGTATCATGCATAGCAGAAGTGGCATCACCAATAACATGCAACATATCAGAATTAATAGCAGAAGTAGGTTTAGGTGTTGCGAGCTTACTCAAAACAGAAGGTGAATCAAGTGCAGAGCTAGATGGTAGTTCCTTACCTCCCCTCGTAGTTGAGGGAAAAATCTTGGTTCTTCGATCTTTCAAGTTCTTCATAATGATAAGAAGATATAAATCCCAAGTGACTCAAAGAATAGAGCTATGCTCCCTGGCAACGGTGCCAGAAAATAGTCTTGATAACCCACAAGTATAGTGGATCGCAACAGTTTTCGAGGGTAGAGTATTCAACCCAAATTTATTGATTCGACACAAGGGGAGCCAAAGAATATTCTCAAGTATTAGTAGTTGAGTTGTCAATTTAACCACACCTGGAAACTTAATATCTGCAGCAAGGTATTTAGTAGCAAAGTAATATGATAGTAGTGGTAACGATAGCAAAAGGTAACGGTAGTAAAAGTAATATTTTCAAGTTTTATAGTGATGGTAACAGTAGCAGCGGAAAAGTAAATAAGTGAAGAACAATATATGGAAAGCTCGTAGGCATTGGATCGGTGATGGAGAATTATGCCGGATGTGATCGATCATGTAACAGCCATAACATAGGGTGACACAGAACTAGCTCCAGTTCATCAATGTAATGTAGGCATGTATTCCGAATATAGTCATACGTGCTTATGTAAAAGAACTTGCATAACATCTTTTGTCCTACCCTCCCGTCACAGCGGGGTCCTATTGGAAACCAAGGGATATTAAGGCCTCCTTTTAATAGAGTACCTGACCAAAGCATTAACACATAGTGAATACATGAACTCCTCAAACTACGGTCATCACCGGTAAGTATCCTGATTATTGTCACTTCTGGGTTAATGGATCATAACACATAATAAGTGACTATAGACTTGCAAGATAGGATCAAGAACTCCCATATATTGATGAAAACATAATAGGTTCAGATATGAAATCATGGCACTCGGGCCCTAGTGACAAGCATTAAGCACAGAAAAGTCATAGCAACATCAATCTCAGAACATAGTGGATACTAGGTATCAAACCCTATCAAAACTAACTCGATTGCATGATAAATCTCATCCAACCCATCACCGTCCAGCAAGCCTACGATGGAATTACTCACGCACGGCGGTGAGCATCATGAAATTGGTGATGGAGGAAGGTTGATGATGACGATGGCAACGTATTCCCCTCTCCGGAGCCCCGAACGGACTCCAGATCAGCCCTCCCGAGAGAGTTTAGGGCTTGCCGGCGGCTCCATATCGTAAAACGCGATGAATACTTCTCTCTGATTTTTTTCTCCCCGAAAGTGAATATATGGAGTCAAGGTTGAGGTCAGTGGAGCATCAGAGGGCCCACGAGGCAGGGGGGCGCGCCCAGGGGGCAGGCACGCCCCCCACCCTCGTGGACTCTTCTTCCAGTATTTATTATATATTCCAAAATAATTCTCCATTGATTTTCAGGTCATTGCGAGAACCTTTATTTCTGCACAAAAAATAACACCATGGCAATTCTGCTGAAAATAGCGGCAGTCCGGGTAAGTTCCATTCAAATCATGCAAGTTAGAGTCCAAAACAAGGGCAAAAGTGTTTGGAAGAGTAGATACGACAGAGACATATCAAGCAGCTCCTGTACTTGACGCATAATCTCCTTCGTCTCCTCTAGATTGGTACGGTATGGCGCATGGTTGGGTAATGATGCACCGGGAATTAAGTCAATTTGATGCTGGTAATCCCGGTGGCACGTCTTGTGGAAATACGTCAGCGAACTCCTACAAAATGTTAGTGACAGCAGGAGGCAAAGAGGAAGGCATGTCCTCGAATGAAAATAATGCCTCTTTGCACACAAAAGCATAGCAAACAGATTTGCTAACATCTAGATCATCAATATTAGATTTTGTGGCAAGTAAACATGCACTTTTAAATTTAATTTCAGAAGCAACACTAGATTGTTTATTATTAGGCTTCAGTTGTTGCTCAAGTTCGTTTGCCACAATCTGGTTTTCACTCTTATTTTTCTCATGTTTTGCTTTCTTAGCTCTATTAATATCATCTTTCAAAATGGAATCAAGAGTCATAGGAAGCAAAGTAATATTTTTGTCCTTATGAACAAGAGTATACTGATTGTTTCTACCGTGGTGTACAGATTTTTTTATCAAATTGCCATGGTCTACCAAGTAATAAGGAACATGCTTGCATAGGTACCACATCACAATCAACATAATCAGCATATGTAGAGATACTAAAATGCACACGAACGATACATGTTACCTTAACCTTGCCGCTGTTGTTGAACCATTGGATGTAGTAAGGATGTGGATACAGTATTGTGGTGAGAGAGAGCTTCTCCACCATTGAAGCGACCCGACCTCAGACGGTCAAGCCTTTGTGTATCTGTGCCATCCCTAGATCGGTATGCTGGCACACACAGTACATCAATGTATATATCAAAGTGCAATCACATCTATAAATAACGTAAAACTGATATATACCTCATAAGTCTCAGCGGAAACAAACAATCGGGTGTGGAGTCCCATCAACGCCATCGGCAGGTTGATTGTAGACTGTAACCCTGTACCATACTCTTACTCGTCGGAAGAAGCATTTCTGCAACATGAGACTTTGCAGCCGTGTAGGTCAGTACATTGAATGTACCGGCAAGATCACTGTAAGAAAAACAGATGATAAACTATACTACATGCAATATGGCTTTGTGGCTCTGGGTCTGAGTTTTTGCATAAAAGCTGGTTTTATTTTTCCCTACATCAAAGGAATATTAGGAGTCTGTACTACAGAATTTCCTATCATGACATAATTCCGCCAACTGATGTCTCATCACCCAAATCATCAGAAGTTGCGCACAATTAAATTATCAGTCCGGTGTTGAGAGTTCCGAGATAGATCCAAGTCCAGAGGCTCAAATTGTCCGTAACCGGGGACACGGCTAATCGATTAGGTTTTAACCCTCTGCAGAGGTTTGTACACTTTACCCGCAAGATTCGATCCCTATTTTTTCGTTCTCGCACTTCATGGTGTTTGAGAACAAGACGATCGAAACATGGTCTTCCGAAGAGTTCCCCTGACCACTGTCCTGTGCTCATCCAATCCTACCGTAGTTCTACATCTACTAGCACCGTCCCAGCCAGAGTCACCACTAAGGTCAACAAAGCCAGAGCCCATAGTGACTTGCGGTTGCACATGTAAGCTTCCGGGCCTGAAGTATTCTTCTGTCTCTTTGAGTCTGGGTGAAGCTTTCCGCAAGATGTCATGGCGCTTCTCCATGCATCCCGGCCATCCACTGGTTCCTCCAGGGTGCCCGTCAACCGTCCTTCACCCAGTACTATGTATTGAATTCTTGTCTCGAGTCTCGAAATCTTGAGGTCTTGAGGTCATAAAGATGTAGTCCTTACCGATGCCACCATGAAGTTGTCGTCATTGACATAGAGTCCTCCATTCTCACACCACTCCCGAGCACTCATACCAACCCCGTCTACTATAGCGTAGCATTAAAATAAATAACGCCCCGGTCTTGGTAACAGGGTGATGGGTTCCTACCTCATGCATTCTACTCCACTACAAGAAATCAATATCACTACTGGAGGGATTATTGAAAGGGTGCTACTACATGCAAATAAAACATAGGTATGAAAAACATGGTCAAAGTGAACTTGCCTGGTATTACTTGATCAAGATAACAACGCTCTCAGAATAATGACTTAGTAGAACTATTCGTCACTCCGTTGAAAATCTATAAAGTCAAACATAGCATTCATATAAGCAAACATACTAGCAAGCAATTCTAACACTCATAATAAAACCAACAAATAAATTGCAAAACAACAAGGGACACCAAATAAGAACAAAGGAAAACTACACAACAAAACAACTAAAGAAAACTCTAAGACAAATCACAAAACAGTTTTGTCCTAAGTAAAAAACTTAACAACAATTAAAATACTAAACTAATAAATTAACAAAAAAATACAAAGTAAAACAACTAAGTTAACAGAAGGTATTTTTCGTAAAATTTTATTTGCAAAAAGAAACAAATAAAAAGCTTTTATGAAACACTAACTATGACCTAAACAATTTTTCATACAAAACTAAGTAAAATAAATTTTTAAAATAAAAACAAAATTTTCTTTTGTTGACTAACAGGAACAAAACTAATTTTTTTCAAGAGTGACAAAAAGAAATAACTTAAAACTAATAAAAACAATAAAGAAGAGACTAAAACAAAACTATAACTAAAACAGTACTGTTTTGCTAAAAACCTAATTTAAAATAAACTAAAAACAAATAACTATATGCTACTTGATAGACAAAACGATACTAAAATAGTAGCAAAAAGAATCAATCAAAAATACTTTGTAAAACTCAAAATATGACCAAAATAGTGATTTGCACAAATTCATGCAAACTCAAATTTAAACTACTAAAATTTGAAATCCAATTGGACTAACATAAACCTCAAGAAATTTTGAATCTAATGCAAAAAGAGTCACTCAATTTGGATCTAAAACATAAAAGATATTAAATATCTAAGATTGATACTTTTCTGCTTTTTTAACAAAAACGAAAATAATTAAAATAAACAAATAGGGCTACTGCTATTGGGCTAACGAGGTGGGCGATCCGTATCTAAAAAGCGCTTGGCCGAAAGTTAACAAAAACGTGCATGCGCGTTTAATGAAAAGAAACCGACGAACCGGTTTGATCTAAACCGCGTAAACCGACTAATAGAACCGATCTACTAAAACAGATCTAATCTTATTTGCACTTAACGCTTTGAATAGAAAAAAACGGAGCGAGGTGCTCGTTGTTGCTTACAAAGAGGAGCTCGTGTAGGCAGGGAAGTGGAGATCGGCGGGGGCGACGACTCCGGTGACCACCAGTGGAGACGGCGATGTCCAGCGGATGGAGAACTCCGAGGGGGTTCGATTTTCTGAGGATAGTGAGGCGAGGGAACGTCGAGGTCGAGCGTGGTGTCCAGGTGAAGTTCGTGAACTCCGGCGGCGTTGTGAGCTCAAGGCGGTGGCTCCGGTGCTCCCTGGGCGTCTAAAACATGTCAAAGAGGTTCGCAACAACGAGGGATAGTTGGCTATGGAAGGAAAGGTTTCGAGGATACTTACAAGTGTCGGAAAGGACTGGTGAACCGCGTGAACTCCGGCGAGATCCAAACGGTGAGGTCGCGTGACACGATGGGTTTTGGCGAGGGTTTTCGAGGGGGGTCAGGAGAGGATGGTCGTGGCTATTGATAACCCACAAGTATATGGGATCAATTGTAGCATCTTTCGATAAGTAAGAGTATCGAACCCAACGAGGAGCTAAAGGTAGAACAAATATTCCCTCAAGTTCTATCGACCATCGATACAACTCTACGCACGCTTGACGTTCGCTTTACCTAGAACAAGTATGAAACTAGAAGTACTTTGTAGGCGTTTTTGGGTAAGCTTGCAGGAAAGTAAAGAACACGAAAATAAAAGCTAGGGGCTGTTTAGATAAAGACACAACTAAATTAGTTTTAGTAGAGAGCTTTTGTCAACAAGAAAGTTATTTGTCCCTAGGCAATCGATAACTAGACCGGTAATCATTATTGCAATTTTATTTGAGGGAGAGGCATAAGCTAACATACTTTCTCTACTTGGATCATATGCACTTACGATTGTAACTCTAGCAAGCATCCGCAACTACTAAAGATTCATTAAGGTAAAACCCAACCATAGCATTAAAGTATCAAGTCCCCTTTATCCCATACGCAAACAACCTACTTACTCGGGTTTGTGCTTATTTCACTCACGCCACCCACCATAAGCAAATCATAAGCATATTGCAAACCCTACAGCGGGAATCCCTCACGCTAGCGCGACACGGAGAGCACCATAGGACAGCACCAATAATAAAACATACAACTCAAACCAATCACGATCATCAAATAGCCATTAGGACAAAACAGATCTACTCAAACATCATAGGATAGCCATACATCATTGGGAAATAATATATAGCATTGAGCACCATGTTTAAGTAGAGATTACAGCGGGTAAGAGAGAGGTTACACCGCTGCATAGAGGGGGGAAGAGTTGGTGATGATGACGGTGAAGTTGTTGGTGAAGACTGTGGTGATGATGATGGCCACGGCGGCGTTCCGGCGCCACCAGAAGAGAAGGGGAGAGGGGGCCCCTTCGTCTTCGTCTTCTTCTTCCTTGACCTCCTCCCTAAATGGGAGAAGGGTTTCCCCTCTGGTCCTTGGCCTCCATGGCGTGGGAGGGGCGAGAGCCCCTCCGAGATTGGATCTATCTCTCTGTTTCTCTCTGGTTCTGCGTTCTCTTCTGGCTCTGTTTCACCGTTTCGTATATATATGGAGATCCGTAACTCCGATTGTCCTGAAACCTTCGCCGTGATTTTTTTTCCGAATATTAGCTTTCTTGCGGCAAAAGAACAGCGTCAACCGCCTTATGGTGGGCTCACGAGGATAGGGGCGCGCCCTAAGGGGGGCGCCCCCCTGCCTCGTGACCACCTCGGGCACTGGTTCACGTTGATTTTCCTTCCGAATTTTCCATATTTTCAAAAAATAAGCTCTGTCTGTTTTTACCCCGTTTGGACTCCGTTTGATATGGATATTCTGCGAAACCAAAAACATGCAACAGACAAGAACTGGCACTGGGCACTGGATCAATATGTTAGTCCCAAAAATAATATAAAAAGTTGCCAAAAAGTATATGAAAGTTGAATAATATTGGCATGGAACAATCAAAAATTATAGATACGACGGAGACGTATCAGCATCCCCAAGCTTAATTCCTGCTCGTCCTCGAGTAGGTAAATGATAAAAAAGATAATTTTTGATGTGGAATGCTACCTAGCATAATCTTGATCATATGTCTAATCATGGCATGAATATTAAGACACGAGTGATTCAAAGCAATAGTCTATCCTTTGACAGAAAAACAATAATACTTCAAGCATACCAACCAAGCAATTATGTCTTATTGAAATAACATAGCCAAAGAAAGCTCATCCCTACAAAATCATATAGTCTGGCTATGCTCCATCTTCACCACACAAAGCATTCACATCATGCACAACCCCGATGACAAGCCAAGCAATTGTTTCATACTTTTGACGTTCTCAAACCTTTTCAACTTTCACGCCATACATGAGTGTGAGCCATGGACATAGCACTATAGGTGGAATAGAATATGATGATGGGGGTTATGTGGAGAAGACAAAAAAGGAGAAAGTCTCACATCAACTAGGCGTATCAACGCAACCCCGATGACAAGCCAAGCAATTGTTTCATACTTTTGACGTTCTCAAACCTTTTCAACTTTCACGTAATACATGAGTGTGAGCCATGGACATAGCACTATAGGTGGAATAGAATATGATGATGGGGGTTATGTGGAGAAGACAAAAAAGGAGAAAGTCTCACATCAACTAGGCGTATCAACGCAACCCCGATGACAAGCCAAGCAATTGTTTCATACTTTTGACGTTCTCAAACCTTTTCAACTTTCACGTAATACATGAGTGTGAGCCATGGACATAGCACTATAGGTGGAATAGAATATGATGATGGGGGTTATGTGGAGAAGACAAAAAAGGAGAAAGTCTCACATCAACTAGGCGTATCAACGCAACCCCGATGACAAGCCAAGCAATTGTTTCATACTTTTGACGTTCTCAAACCTTTTCAACTTTCACGTAATACATGAGTGTGAGCCATGGACATAGCACTATAGGTGGAATAGAATATGATGATGGGGGTTATGTGGAGAAGACAAAAAAGGAGAAAGTCTCACATCAACTAGGCGTATCAACGCAACCCCGATGACAAGCCAAGCAATTGTTTCATACTTTTGACGTTCTCAAACCTTTTCAACTTTCACGTAATACATGAGTGTGAGCCATGGACATAGCACTATAGGTGGAATAGAATATGATGATGGGGGTTATGTGGAGAAGACAAAAAAGGAGAAAGTCTCACATCAACTAGGCGTATCAACGCAACCCCGATGACAAGCCAAGCAATTGTTTCATACTTTTGACGTTCTCAAACCTTTTCAACTTTCACGTAATACATGAGTGTGAGCCATGGACATAGCACTATAGGTGGAATAGAATATGATGATGGGGGTTATGTGGAGAAGACAAAAAAGGAGAAAGTCTCACATCAACTAGGCGTATCAACGCAACCCCGATGACAAGCCAAGCAATTGTTTCATACTTTTGACGTTCTCAAACCTTTTCAACTTTCACGTAATACATGAGTGTGAGCCATGGACATAGCACTATAGGTGGAATAGAATATGATGATGGGGGTTATGTGGAGAAGACAAAAAAGGAGAAAGTCTCACATCAACTAGGCGTATCAACGGGCTATGGAGATGCCCATTAATAGATATCAATGTGAGGAGTAGGGATTGCCATGCAACGGATGCACTAGAGCTATAAGTATATGAAAGCTCAAACTGAAACTAAGTGGGTGTGCATCCAACTTGCTTGCTCATGAAGACCTAGGGCATTTGAGGAAGCCCGTCGTTGGAATATACAAGCCAAGTTCTATAATGAAAATCCCCACTAGTATATGAAAGTGATAACTCAAGAGACTCTCTATATGAAGAACATGGTGCTACTTTGAAGCACAAGTGTGGTAAAAGGATAGTAACATTGCCCCTTCTCTCTTTTTCTCTCATTTTTTATTATTATTTTTTTGTTTTTTTGGTGGGCTTCTTTGGCCTCTTTTTTTGGGGCTTCTTTGGCCTCTTTTATTTTTTTGTAAAGTCCGGAGTCTCATCCCGACTTGTGGGGGAATCATAGTCTCCATCATCCTTTCCTCACTGGGGCAATGCTCTAATAATGATGATCATCACACTTTTATTTACTTACAACTCAATTTTACAACTCGATACTAAAACAAAGATATGACTCTATATGAATGCCTCCGGCGGTGTACCGGGATGTGCAATGATCTAGCGTAGCAATGACATCAAAAAACGGACAAGCCATGAAAACATCTTGCTAGCCATCTTACGATCATGCAAAGCAATATGACAATAAATGCTCAAGTCATGTATATGATGATGATGGAAGTTGCATGGCAATATATCTCGGAATGGCTATGGAAATGCCATGATAGGTAGGTATGGTGGCTATTTTGAGGAAGGTATATGGTGGGTTTATGGTACCAGCGAAAGTTGCGCAGTACTAGAGAGGCTAGCAATGGGTGAAGGGTGAGAGTGCGTATAATCCATGGACTCAACGTTAGTCATAAAGAACTCACATACTTATTGCAAAAATCTATTAGTCATTGAAACAAAGTACTACGTGCATGCTCCTAGGGGGATAGATTGGTAGGAAAAGACCATCGCTCGTCCCCGACCGCCACTCATAAGGAAGACAATCAATAAACACCTCATGCTCCGACTTCGTTACATAACGGTTCACCATACGTGCATGCTACGAGACTTGCAAACATCAACACAAGTATTTCTCAATTTCACAATCACTCGACTAGCATGACTCTAATATCACCATCTTTATATCGCAAAACTATTGCAAGGAATCAAACATATCGTATTCAGCGATCTACATGTTTATGTAGGATTTTATGACTAACCATGTGAATGACCAGTTCCTGTCATCTCTCTAAATATATATAAGTGAAGCACGAGAGTTTAATTCTTTCTAAAAAAGATATGCCCGTGCTCTAACAAATATAAGTGAAGCAAAAGAGCATTCTACAAATGGCAGTTGTCTAAGTGAAGAGAAACAGGCAATCCAAACTTCAAATGATATAAGTGAAGCACATGAAGCATTCTATAAAGCCATACTCAAAAGATATAAGTGAAGTGCAAAGAGCATTCTATAAATCAACTAAGGACTATCTCATACCAGCATGGTGCATAAAATAAAAATAAAAACCTAAATGCAAAAGACGTTCCAAGACTTGCACATATCGCATGAACGAAACGAATCCTAAAACATACCGATACTTGTTGAAGAAAGAGAGGATGCCTCCCCAGCATCCCCAAGCTTAGACGCTTGAGTCTCCTTGAATATTTACATGGGGTGCCTCGGGCATCCCCAAGCTTGAGCTCTTGCCTCTCTTCCTTCTTCTCACATCGAAACCTTCTCGATCATCGAACACTTCATCCACACAAAACTTCAACAGAAAACTCGGTAAGATCCGTTAGTATAATAAAGCAAATCACTACCCTAAGTACTGTTTCAAACCAATTCATATATATTTTTTGCATTGTGTCTACTGTAATATAACTTTTTCAAGGCTTAATCCACTGATATAAATTGATAGTTTCATCAAAACAAGCAAACTATGCATCAAAAAACAGAATCTATCTAAAACAGAACAGTCTGTAGCAATCTGAACATTCACCATACTTCTGGTACTTGAAAAATTATACCAAAATTAGGAAACATAAACAATTTGTACATAAATACAGTGAAAAAAGAATCAGAACGATTTGACGTTCCAGTAAAAAATTAAAATTCACGCACTACAGCCAAAGTTTCTGTCCTGCACCGCACAAACCAACAAGCATCGTAAACATCCTAAAGGCAAACCTTGGCACATTATTTTTATAATACAATGGAATTGTACAAGGGGATAATTATTTTTATTGAAAAGTTTCTGTAATCAAGATTCACAAAGTTGCCATGAGCATGAACAAAGTTCAAGGCTAGCTCCCACTTCAACAATGCTCGTCTTTCTCACTTCCGCTTTTCTTTTTGAAAAAACTTTGAGTTCCCCTCTTTATTTCTGTTGTTTTTAAACTATATAAAAGCACTCAACAGAAATAAATGACTCTCTAAAACTTCCGGGTTGTCTCCCTAGCAGCGCTTTCTTTAAAGCCATTAAGCTAGGCATATAGTGCTCAAGTAATGAATCCACCCGGATCCCAAGGTATATCAAAGCCAATTTTAATTAGCAATGATTTATAATTTAGTAGTGAGCACAAAGTAACATATATCATGTAATCATGAAGTCTAACTCTCTTCCTATGCATCGGCATGTCATAAAAGAACAATTCATGCACACAAAGTAAAGGCCAATGCATAGTATAAACAGTTTCTTGCAATTTTATCATATTGGAAACATAGAGAGGTGGAGATATAGTTCCTCTCTCATAATAATTGCAAGTAGCAGAAGCAAGCACATGCATATTATATTCATCAAAATCATCATGTGCAACGGTAAAAGGCAATCCATCAATATAATCCTTAATAAAAGCAAACTTCTCCGATATACTTTAGTTTGGAGAATTCAAAAAGATAATAGGACTATCATGCGTGGGTGCAATAGCAACAATTTCATGTTTAACATAAGGAACTATAGCAAGTTCATCTCCATAAGCATAATTCATATTGGCATCTTTGCCACAAGTATAGCAAGCATCATCAAAAAGGGATATTTCAAAAGAATCATAGGGATCATAACAGTCATCATTGCAATCATCCTTCGGTAAGCACGAAGGGGAATTAAACAATGT